>NC_031993.1:17291615-17325929 GCF_001879085.1 Nicotiana attenuata
AGTTTTGGGAATAATTATTGACTTTTGTACTGCTAAAATGGCTAATAAATTAATTTTAAAATCTTTTAAAAAATTAGGAAAAAATACCAAAACACTTAGGCATGCTTAAATAGCATGTACATGTTATTTTAAAAGCATTTTGTGTATAAAATACATAGGAAAAAATTGGGTATCAACACTAGTGACCATTTTATAGGGGAAAATTGACCGAAAATTTCCGTTGGAATCCACGATGATTTGGACTCCCCATAAACCCTTACATTCGAGGACGAATGTTCCTAAAGGGGGGGGGGGGGAGGGTGTTACAACCCATATTCACATAAATAAGTTCATGCCATAAGGTAGTCGACGTAAATCTATGAAGAGATTATCTATAAGATGATAAGAAGTTAATCCTATTGGTCTTAAATGATACAAAGGTGTATAAGGGTGGTTAACAAGTATTAGAAGTTAAACGAATCAAGGATGTTGTCAGCCATATTATCGGGTAAACTTAGAGGTGATTAATACACTCAAGAGGTCGTGTTTTAAGGTATTTGAATCATATAATATCTGTATCATAAGTCTTGAAGTCAAACGTGTTATGAAACAAAAGTCGACAAAAGTTGTCGCAGCTTAGGTTCATAATTTTACTTAAACATTAGGTTAAATGTTACTAAGCTTTTCTCCAAATTTACTTGGATTTACGGGGTGATCTACCCACCAAATTGAAGATCTATGAGTCTAGTTTCCAACGCATTAAACCATTCGTCTATACGATCTCGGAGTAGAGAGATATTCGCGTTTTCGCGAGACTGCGCCAAGCACCTCTCTTGGGGCCCACTTAGGCGGTTTAAGACATTTGGATATATATATATATGATGCCTCCAACCCGTTTTAAGTCATTTTTTCCAGTATATTCAGACCTTAGAACCCTAGAAACACCCTCTCAAGGTTCTCCCAAGATTCAAGACCCAAACAAAGGGCAAACAACACAAATCAAGTGTCGGGAATCCCGTGGCGCTAGTAAGTTTCTTGTTCTTCTTGTTGTTGCTCATTTTTGTGTTGTTCCAGCTCGTGTCGGAGGTTGTTTTAAGGGGTTTATGTCCTGTAAATACTCCTCAAGTTGTTAATATCAACCCTAGGTGATTTCAAGCCTTCTAAAGTGATTCTAGTACCGAAAAACCCTAATTGATTGCTAGTTTCCCTTCCTTGTTGTTGTGGCAGCATTGGAGGGATATTTCGTGGACAATTAAGGTCAAATGAAGTTGTTCTTTCTGTCTAAAGGTAAGGAACCTCTTACTCTACATGTATTTAAGATTATCCAAGTTGCGGCTAAGTCATTGAAGCTAGAACTTGTGAAATATATATCGAAAGGCTTGGTAGTAATGTTATCGGTTGGTGGACTATTTTGGGAGGCTCAATATGATTAACATTGATGTTGTTTGGGTTGTTTGGTGATTGTTTTCACTTGTGGGAAGTCATATAAATAGGGGAGGTGATGTCCGTTTCATCGTAAAATAGGTTGTGGTCGGTACATAATAGTTATGACGCTTAAACGTTAACGATAGTGTCATTTCTCCTATTGTAGACTAAGGAGTCGTGACATTTGCATAGCTTGAGGTTGGGCAGTATATACAAGGTATGTGAGGCTATCCCTTTCCTTCTTTTACATGACTCCGATTGTACATAATGTAATGAACGAGATTCCAAAGATACTCTACTCTTAGAAGCTAGCAGTACTTACATTGTTTCCCCTCTTATGGAACGATTGATGTTGATGTTGCTTCTCTTATTCTTATTTATCAATGTTGTTGGTACTTCCTAATTCTTATAAGGTTCATGGTGAAGAGTTAGTCCTAATAATGTGTACAGAGGATACCGACCTTACGTCACTCCAAAAGGTTTAGAACGTGATTCCATGAGTCGAGCATGCATTATATATATGTATCTATTTTACTCTACCGAGCCGCGCTATAGTCGGCCGGGTACGGCACCTATTGTGCAACCACTGATCAATTGGGTTTTACCGAGCTCCACGTGGCCGGGTACGATTCTACCGAGCCTTATGATGGCCGGGTACGTTTTTACCGAGCCTATTACGGCCGGGTACGATATGATGATGATGATGCCCACAGAGGCGTATGTTTTAAAAGTTTATGTATATATACATATGTATCATGCATTTCATGTCAGTAGCCCTTAGAGGTACCCGGATGTTACAGGTTGTATATTCTCTATCCCTGCTTACATTACTGTTCGTACTTATGGTTCGCTGCCTTACATACTCAGTACTTTATTCGTACTGACGTCCTTTTATTTGTAGATGCTGCATGTCGTGCTGCAGGTCCTGATAGACAGGCAGGCGCAGCTTCCCCACCACAGTAGGCTGTCCAGTTCAGTGGTGATTAGCAAGATCCGTTCTTTGGACTTGCCGTGGTCTTGGTATGCATGTTTGTTATAGACGTTATGGGTATGTCGAGGCCCTGTTCCGGCGATGTTGCTGCACTTATGTTCCTTTAGAGGCTCATAGACAGGTGTCGACTCATGTATAGTTTGGTATGCCTTGTCGGCTGGTTTTTGTTGTATAGTCTTTCATGGTAGCGTGGTAGCTCGTACCTTATATATAGTTTCTTGATTGTCCGGTCATCCCATGTTATGTATGTTCATGCCATCATCTTTCATTGTTGGTCGTCCATGATCCATGTCTACCATTTATATTGATCTCGTCAGCCCTAAAAGATAATAAAGAATGTTAGATAAAATGTACATTGGTGCTCGGCAAGTATGGCCGGGTGCTAGTCATGGCCCTCCAGTTTGGGTCGTGACAACTTGACTCTATTAGATTTTCATGTTTAAGTCTTGTGTCTAAAGTTCTTTTAGGCTAATTCTGAATGATTTAACTTTTGAAATTCTTCCGAATAGTTCACTATACTATGGTTCTTTAGCTTTGTTTCTGAGATACAAGCATGAACTTGCCTGGTAAACCTTCCAATAATTCATGTGATCTTGTCTATGTGCTTTTGGCTAGAACTGTTGTTAGTTACAGCTTTAAGAGTTAAGTGTGAAAGGCTGTTAATTAACTCCATGAGTGATTTGTCACCTGTGTGGTTAAGTTTAGGCATCCATTTGTCTAAGTAAGTTATTCGTCGGGCCTGGTGTTGGGTCATATATGTTATTGGACTTGGGCATCGGATTCAGAAAGATTCTACTATCCTTGTGAGCCTGAGATTTGGGTCTGTTGGTTGGTGAGGCTGCTGAAGGCCTAAAATTTTACTGGGTTATTTTTATAGCGGGCCTATACTATTTGATGGGCCTGTGTTTGTTTCAGCATGTATTTTGTCATCTTTGAGTTTGTATTATTCCGTTTTGGTCCTGTAACTTGTAATAATGAATAATTGGGGGCATTAGTGAAATTGGGAAACGGGTGTGCTTTATTCTTGCACAAAGGGGTAGAGAACATGCCTATAAGGTGTACGTGCTTTATTAGCTACCTTGTTTAACTTGCTCTACTTCTGCACACTAGTAGAAATCATGCTTATAGGAGATCACACAGTTCACTTAACTTGCCTAATACATGTACATTATTCGAAGCATGATTGTCTGACTGAATATCTTACCTGCTCCCATGTCTACTTCTATATGATTATTAGATAGCATGCCTATAGGGTTGTAATAATACATACCTTTGTTAATGCTCATCCCGATACCATGACTATAGGGCCTTAAATGATTAATTAAGCAACTGCTTATGTTTTATTATATTGCCGCCTAGATAGTATGCCTATAGGAGTAAGTATGATAAAAATGAGTTCAAGTGCCAATTATCAGAAATCTTGCCTATAAGAACACTGTTATTCGGCTAGAAAGCATGTCTATAGAATCAAACAGTGGTAATTCCAAGTTTCCCTAATAGTCTTCACCGCTCGTTACGCAAACAACTTAGGAAGCATGTCTATAGGTTTTAATAACACCTGTAATCTGCAAATTGGTCAATTTGGAACAGCAACACTGCATGTATGACATTTGAAATCAGAATCATACAGAAATCATGTCTATAGGACAGTGTTACCTGCCTAAGACGCCTATTTATAAAATTAGTGCTAATAATCCTGAGTCCGCTAATATTTTACTGCCTCCTCGCCTAAGTCATTTAGAACAATAACGATGCATATACAATAATGGAATCCAGAATCACCTAGAAACCATGCCTATAGGACTCTAAGTCTTGATTCTGAAACTATGTACTGCCTAAACTGCCCGCGTGCATTTGTTGTTTATGTGTGGAGGCTAACTTGGGCCTTTAATTGTTTTTATGTGAAGTCCTATTTGTTTTGAATGTTGCCTAGTTTTATCATTTTGAGCAACCTAGGAGAAGTCCAGAACCACCCAAATAGAGGTCCAAAGCCTCCTGGACCATAGGCATGGGACGGGTAGTGCACGCACAGGGCACGATTTGGAATTGAATTAGAGCGCCTTTAAGTAACAACTTCAACATAATAATTGGGTAGCAGGAGATGATAGTCTATGCCCGCTGATTAATATGAGAAACCTTTACCTTAAGGGATTTGCGAAGTATTATTTATGTTGCACGGGGTGATCTTTTAGGCTAAAAAACTTAGGACCCCCCCCCCTTTTCTTTATATACTAGTTATTTACACTTAGTCATTTAACATGGACCAATGTAGTTATATCCTTGTAATCATTACGGTCTTATACCAATTCTCATACGTTATGATAAGACTCTTCGACTTCTGTATTTTCCTTTGGTTATTTGATCACTTGGCCTAATTACCTAATCCACATAGTTTAAGATTCGATCGTGTGGACCTCGAAGAGTGCCTAACACCTTCTCTTCGAGGTAACTTGAGCCCTTACCCGATCTTTGGTGACATAGACTAGTCAAATAAATTATTCATAAATAGGTGCCCTAACGCACCTTAAAAATCGTTAGGTGGCGACTCTTCTCTTTTAATACCTTCCTTAAAAGAGTTGTCACACGTCAAAGCCCACTTTCGCGAGAAAACGGGCGCGACACCTCTAGCTATGAAAAAACTCCTCGAAGCATGGCTGACCGACACGCTAGTGAGCGTCCTCAAAAAACATGCTCCAGGCATGACTGCAGAAACCGCAAGAGCTTGCATGATACAACAAACAGACGAGTAGTGTAACCGACAAAACCCTATGATGACAGGTATAACTTACAATATTACTAACAATGCAAGTGACGACGTTCTCGCTGCTATTCTAAAGAGAATGGAAGAAATGGAGAATGAAAACAAAGCACTCCAAGACCAAATGAAAGAACACCAAGAGCGAGTCGACAAGATACCGGGGGCTCCTAAGCTGTTGCCAAAAAGGGACGTCGGCAGGTTCGTAGAGTAGCCGTATAGTGATGATGCATCCCCATATGCCATACCAAAGACCTTCAAAATGCCGCCCTACCTAAGGATATACGATGGAACGACCGATCTTGAGGATCTTGTGACTCATTACGTCACCGTCGTGTAAGGCAACGACCTCGCCAAGGAACAAATATCCTCTATTTTCCTGAAAAGGTTTGGCGAAACCCTTATGGGAGGGGCATTAACATGTTATTAACAGCTAGCAGCCCGCTCTATAGCAACTTTCGAGGAAATGACCGATAAGTTTGTGTCACACCCCAAATTCGAGGGACATGACCGGCGCTCAACCGGGTATCCCCAGTCAAGCGGACCTGGGTGCCTTTTCTATCCCACGTGTTACCCCGCATTTTCATTACCTATTAACCAAGTGAAATAGCCATTTATAGGAGATGGACTCCATTAACCAAATTCTATAAACCTATCAATAACAATTTCCATTTTATTTTCATTAGCAACTTCATTCACCATAATACAAGTATTCCAAATTTTATTCATCATTGCCAAATATCAATATTTATCTTTTAAATTCCCATGCCCGACACTACCCACAACCTGTCTACGGAGCCTCTAAATATAATTGAAGAATAATATGGAAATACCGGCAACAACGCTCCGGCTATACCTTGCACAAATACCAATATAAACTCCGAAGGAAAGGCGGCATGAGCCACGTAGGGCCCCGAGAGGAAAGGGGCTCACCAATACAGCTGATGGAAAGTGGAGGAGGTGCTACTGTCGGTGGACTGGAGTACCTTCTATGGATCCACCTACAATCATAACACGAATGTAGCGCCCCCGGCAAAAGGGACGTCAGTACATTTGAATTGTACTGGTATGTATAAACAAACTTCACCCCAAGTAAAATCAAATAACACACACAAGTAACAGACATCAATAGAATCAACGATCAAACGCACGTGAAAGAAACAATCAATGCCAAACAAGTTTTACAATCTCTACTTCATAAACAAGCATGTAATTGTAATGGACATAACAATCAAATCCACAAAGAAAGAGCAATTCAACAAGTTTACAATCTCTCCTGTTTCCCCTTCCACATCAATAATTTCACAATTTGTTCATAGTTCATTTCAATAGCGATTTGGATCGCTTTCCAACCTTAATACCTCGGCCACCCTTATCACCACAACCCACACCTTATTTCTTCGTGTTGCGGCGCGCAACCCGATCCCACCGAACAATCACAATTCACAAACAACACAACAACAACAACAATTCACAAAGAATAACGACAACAATCCTCAAGAAACAACAACAATGACCCTCAAGGAACAACAACAACAATTTACAAAGAATAACAACAACAATCCTCAAGAACAACCACAACAATTCACAAGAATTTCCGTAGCCATCAATACCACTTCATCATATTCAACAACTCATATGCAATTTAAGTCACCACAATAATTACCCACAACAAGCCAAATATGTTATTACCACAATTGTTCCAAGTGCATCATTTACGATTTCCTTCCATCATTTGTTTCTCAGTTCTTACCACATAACACTTTCACAATCACACACCCACATTTGGTTTGTTTCCATTTACTTGCACCATCATATCATAAGACTTAACCAACAACATTCAAGGCACATAAATCACAAGAATTCACAAATAGTTCACATAAGTAAACACATACTTCCATGTCGACATCCTCAAGCTTTTACAACTTTGCACATAACAAGATAGGCACATCAAATCACTTCTCACAATCACATATAACTTGGTGGTATGGAAATCAACTAAGGCAATCAATTCACATATTCTCATACAAGGTACACATACCGTATGCTCGTCACAACAAGGGGGATCCTACAAGAGTTAAAGTTAGCCATACATACCTTTCTTGAGCTTTCCTTTAATTACTACGATATTCCGAAAATTCTAGCAACTTCAATCTATTTTGGGACATAGCAAAATTGAACACAAATTAGGAAGATATTCATAATTCTAGCTCATTTGAGCATTTTATCAAATACTAGTTGAGCATCTTGATTTCAAATCCCCTTTTCAAGATTTTCTTCATTCCCTAACCCAATCTTTACTTATTTATGTTAAACAATCTTCCCATAAATCTAAGTTGTACATGCATGTATACACAATAGCATTACACCCAATAATCATACCTCAATACCCCATCTTATACTCTAAACTCGAAATTAAAACCTAGGGCATAGAATCTTACCTCTTAGATGAAGAACTTGTGATTGGGTTCTTTGATTCTTGAAGATTGATGCAAGATTGGATGATTTACATGTTTGTTTCCTCCTTCTCTCTCTAGAAATGCTCTCACCTCTCTCTAAAATCAGTAGAAAATGACCCCAAATGGAGCCCCAAAGGCTATATATCAAAATGGGGTCGGGTTATAAAAATTAGAAAATTAACCCTCCGATGTCAACTCTGCTATAGCAGAATGGACCGCAGAATGAACATGCGGGCCGCATAATGCACCGCAAAATCGGCGCCCAAAACTGGGCTACACTGGTTCAATCTGCGGTTTGATTTGCGACCGCAGATTAAAAATGCGGACCGCATAATTGACATTGAGATAGCAGATCTAACATGACACAGGATCGCATTTTCCAGCCTTTGGTAATTTGATCATAACTTTGTGTAGGAAGGTCCAAATGACGAACGGTTTGAAGCGTTGGAAACTAGACTCGAAGAGCTTTCATTTGATAGGTTATACATCACTAGAACCTTATAGATATTTAGATATGCTCGTTCAAAGTAGGGACTAGTGCAAGATCGTTGGGAATTTTAGCCTATTATGGATTTTTCCAATTTTTCTTAGACTTAGGCCTTTCCTTGGATCCCAAATTACTTACCGTAAGACTTATACACATATTTACCAAATCCAATGGATGTACACCATGCTAATAGCACATAAAAATATCATAATAAGCCCATGTGACACCACGAAATCTTAAATTACTTAGCGAAAATTTTCGGGGCCTTACATTCTCCCCCCCTTAGGATCATTCATCCTCGAATGAGGAGTAGATCCCGACTTAAACGCTTAATGTAATAAATCTCTTTTCTCACCTACCTCAAGACCCTAAATTTTGACTAACTCCTAAATATTTCAGAAATTTCGGCAGAGTCTCCTGTGTAACTAGGCCTATCCGCCTGCCGGAGAATCACCAAAATTATCTTAAAAACACATCCACAACTAAACAGAGTACCACATTGTATACATCAACAATACTAATCTTAGTATTACAAGCTCTACATTATCATAGGGATACCAGAACATGGACTACACAGTTTTAGAGAAAAACACCTATATGATACCTTTCAAGTCATTACTAATTGATATTCAATCAAGCAAGAAATATTTTCCTTCCATGACACTTTCAGCCTTCCTAATGACCTTCTCAACTTACCATCTCTATCATGACACATTCTTGGAAATAATATCAACTCCCAAACATACGTAACAAGGATGACAGACAGACACCTCGCGTGAGTTAACTATCCATTGGCTTTACCTTTAATAATTTCCACTGTACAAATTACATTCCACCGGATATTGCAATTCATGGTAACAACAACAACCCACAATTCCATCACATGGCCTCATACCATCAAGAATGTCATTTCATAGTAACCAAACATTCATGTGTTCATAATAGTCCTTACCAGCCATTAATGTAATCACAAAGGTGTTCATCAACAAGAATATAATTTCATTTCAATCAACAATCCATATGAAGTCAAGTCACGATGATTCTTGCCAGTAGTGCATCATATAAGATATTACCATGATCATATAGTTCAATCAAATCAATTCATACCCCTCGTTTACCACTACCTTCTTAGACATAAACATATGGAAACACAAAGTACATGAGGAACAATTACGGGGAACATCATACTCCTAGTGCAACCTGATGTGTAATACACTTATGTTACCTTTATTATCAACTCATATAACATCTTCAGGGGTAAATATCGAGAATAGTCTGCTCATCCTTAAAATTCTAAATCTCTAGGCGAACACTCACACTAAACCCTTGATGACCTTCAATAATTACTCTAAGGTGTGCTTTCATAAACTGACCATAAAATTACCTACCCAATATATATGTGATCACACTGTGAAGCTTCATCCTTGACTTGGCTGAACTTACAATACCCAATGGATCTAATACGATGAGGAACAACAGAGTTCAAGCTCAGACTGGAGTTATTCAGGAATCCATTAACGTGCTGAGCAGAGTATTTCATGAGGTTATATGCTAAGAGACACAGAAGGTTACAACTAAAGATACTGACATGGTTAATCATTATGGGGACATCAATTATTAGACAAATAAGGCATAGGGGTAACTCGTACATTGGCAATAGGAACCATTAAGGAGGAATACTCAAGTACGCGAACCACTCGTTTCCTAGAGTGTAGGGAAAATCAATTTATCAAAGATGAGAATACTCTGGCACCTAGAATGCGATATGGGACTCAAAATATATGAAGTTGAGTTACACTCCTGACATTAGCTGACACAAGGAATCTATGCTATAAGACCATGAGGATGAAAATGAAGTTAAACACTTATGAGATTATCATAATTCAAGCAGCTTAACCTTCCCTGACAATTGACCCTATATGAGAGAACTAAAGGTACGACAACTTTCCTTCCAAATCAATATGCTCATGATATGTGCAAAAATCTGAAGGCATCTAATCTCACCCCTTTCTAAAGTAAAACCACATAGCTCGGATATCTAAATGTTGGGATGGAATCATGTATTGGTTAGAGGCATTCATGATGCTCCAGGAAGAGAGACAAATGCCACTCCTATCCACCCAAGCGGGTGTGATACCAAGGTTAGTAAAACTACCCTCACATGAAAATGATATAGTCTATTATTCTAGAAGTCGAGTCAGAAGAAGGCCACGTAACCCATCCAATCCGACCCATTTAAGACTTTGGAAAAAGGGGATGCACTTTGGTTTGAAATCAAAGCAATCTTAGCCTGGGCTTAAAGGAAAGTCATTACTTCTGAAACCCATGAGACAAGCCCTCGTAGTCCTAGAAAATCGATAACAATGGCGAGGAAGTACTTAAAACCATTACGAGTTGGTATAAAACAAGACCTCAAAGTGCCCACATGGATAAGTTCGAAAGAATGAGACGTCTTAATACATTTATCAAGGAGAAGTAACCTGGGCTATCTAGTCACATGGACAAGTGGATAAGGTAGATGATTGCTTAGGAAAAACTCTCATAAGAAGTGCGAGCAATATATCTTTATCCTAACAAAAGGAACATGTCCTCATCCTTAATACGACAAGACTTCCTCTTTGATGCCATGAAGCATAAATGAATTCTACAATGAAAGTTATCAGATGAAGTAGATAGTAGGGTAGCAAAACTAATGAGCACCATTTGGAACCAACGAGCATAAACCAAGTTGAAGACATTAGGAGTCTGTAAGAAAGGAGAAATTTGCCCACTCTCGGGGCGCTTGTAGAGTGCATACAAGTGAGGTTAATTAAATCATATCATATAGTTGGATAACTAGTCGAGACGTTGAGATGATATATCATAGAAGATTATGGGTAACAACACATGATGCAAGACAAATTACAGGAAGTGAGAGAGCCTTATGTAAGTAATCTCTACATTGTAACCACTAGGAATGGTGGCAATACAAAGCGATTACGAGAAGCTACCCTTTTTTTGAAAGAAAATCTTTATATGAAGTCATGTTATTTATAGCTCTAGAATTCAAAATTTCAATTGTGTTTAGAAACTCAACTTCATAATAAGCATTACAACACACTTCTATACAACCAGCTATTACAAGCCATATGGGGAGATGCTATAAGACTTGACTGAGAGAAAGGTTTTGACATACGAATGTGTTACTAGGTGTATTTCTCATTGGCCAACCCAAAACCAAAAGGCGAGACTTAGACAGATAAGCAGATCGTTGGACTAGCACAAGTGTAGATAATCCATTATCGGAAAGAGATCATTCAATTTCAGCAATTGCAGCAGGCTATCAACCCTTGATGAATCTTGAAGTGATATGAGAACCCAATGAGATAGTATGGAATAATCATGGAGGGTTTGCAGATGTTCATAGTGAGATTTTTTTTTCATGGATTTTTACTTGAGAAAATTAACACATGTTGGAGGTGTAAAGAGAAGATAAACATTTGTTATGAGCTGGACATGTTTCTGCTATATTAGCTCCCAACTGCAATATACGACCATGCCACAAGCAACCACAATACTAGGACAAGGTGAGCTTCCTACTACGGGATGTCCCAAGTGGACACGAAAGTTATGGAGGCACAATATCTTCCTATGACGGGAACAAGTGGGCAGATATTGTCCATTTAGATAAAAAGTTTCTGTAAGAAATTCATTGGGAATAGTCCCTTGTTGAGAAATTAGGAAAAGCAAGTGGGAAGTATCAATAGTGCTATAACTCAATTCAGGAACATAATTATAGAGCTCAATTCCATAGGAAGGTGTAAGTAAGAGAACTGTGATAGAGAGACTTTGTGAATAATACGTCTAACTCAAAGAGCATGTGCATGAAATATTTTGTAATTTAGATTCTTTCTAAGAACATATCTATGCAAAGACAAGGAAATCATAAGGGTTTAACAAAAGCTTTAAACAATCACCACATTACCAAATAAAAAGGGATCACATAGCTTTCACATAATTTCCATACCTCTAGGCTACATTTCATGGCCCTTCCATAGGGCTCACATATCGAATTATACACCTATGCGTTTCATACAATAACAAGGAAATCACAAGTACAAAACAAACACTTTAAATGATCACCACATTATCAAATAAAAGAATCATGCCATTTTCACGTATATTAGTCCATCGGCACTTGGGGCCATAATTATCACATCATACTTGGCACTAGGCCGCATTTCATAACACAATCTCTTATTTCCCGCATTTCACATCACTTCCGCATATTTCACATCAATATCATAATCTGTTTCATATTCCCTCATGTCATAAGCATCACCAGGTACAATTACAATTCGAGTTCTCGACACATTGGCCATACTCTATTTCTCAAAGTCATTTGACTTATTTCAACATCTCTATACACAGAGGATTTCACATAGTTTGACATAATATATGCATCTCCAATTTCAATTTAAGGTCTTAGCATTTCAATACATGATTCATATTCCTTGCACCGTTTTTTTTAAGTTGTCAATAATAGCACATTGATCATATTGGAACATATTTCACAACAACGGGTCACAACACCAATTCATGTAAAGTATCAACAACAGCAAGAATCCAACATTCAGTTTTACCACATTTACACAGTCACTTACTTTACTTCCAAATATCTTTATACATTACCAAGAACCAGACACAATCAATCAAATACCTTTGGTACACGTAAGGACATTTTGGAGGAATTAACCATAATGAGTTTTCTTTTCTCACACAATTTGGCATCAAATCTCAATTTAAACTTGACCTGAAGTCTAGGCACTTTAGCATATAGTTCACATTCTTCATATATCCTCATTTAATAAGAATAACATATTAAACACATGAAGAAGTACCTACCACATATATTTTTACAACAATAATTCGCTTAACATAATAAAACGAGTACTGCATCACTTATATTTTGAACTTATAACATTTACGCGGGCACCATGGAAAATCAATTTCTAAAAGACGGGGTTTTAGCCCTACATACTGATGATATACTACATGATCTGGTGGTGCAGTGACATTAGTAGGAACAAGGGTACTCCCCTTAACAACAAGTTCTACCAATCCCTCCATGGCTCAACACATTCTTCTAACAAATCCTTGGGTAATCCACTCGGACTCAATGGTGGGATCAATCCCTCCTTACATGCTTCAAATTCGCGGAGTATGGTATCAAAAGTACCAATCTTGAGAATAAGACTTAGAGAGGAAATCAGCTCCCTAACTTGATCTCTATTGCACGATTTGAGTATCAAAGAAGGGTGAAATTCCTAAATGTCTGAATAGCCTCCAACTTATAGATGTGGTCGACAACACACCGATAAGAAGCACTCTACTAGAAACGGCTCCGAGACATCCTAGGACACTTTAAAACCTTAGGCTCTGATACCAAGTTTATCACGCCCCAAAATCCGAGGAGCGCGACCGGCGCTCAACCGAGTAAACCCGACCGAGCAAGCCTGTTAGATCTCATTCTACCCAAACTAACTCATGAATAAATAGGAGATGGACTCCATTAATCAAATTCTATAAATATATCATTAACAATTTCCATTTCATTTTCATTAGCAACTTCATTCGCAATATTAAAGGTATTAGAAGTTTTATACATCATTGCCAAACATCAATATTTCAATTTTTAAATCCCCATGCCCGACACTACCCAGAACCTGTCTACGGAGCCTCTAAATACAATTGAAGAATAATATGGAAATGCCGGCAACAAGGCTCCGGCTATACCTTACACAAATACCAATATAAACTCCGGAGGAAAGGCGGCATGAGCCACGTAGGGCCCCGAGAGGAAAGGGGCTCACCAATACAGCTGATGGAAAGTGGAGGAGGTGCTACTGTCGGTGGATTGGAGTACTTGCTATAGAACCACCTACAATCATAACACGAATGTAGCGCCCCCGGCAAAAGGAACGTCAGTACATTTGAATTGTACTGGTATGTATAAACAAACTTCACCCCAAGTAAAATCAAATAACACACACAAATAACAGACATCAATAGAATCAACGATCAAATGCACATGAAAGAAACAATCAAAGCCAAACAAGTTTTACAATCTCTCCTTTTCCCCTTCAACATTATCACATCAATGATTTCACAAATTTCTCATACTTTCATTTCAATAGTGATTTCGATCACTTTCCACCCTTATTACCTCGGCCACCCTTATTACCTCGGCCACCCTTATCACCACAACCCACACCTTATTACTTCGTGTTGCGGCGCGCAACCCGATCCCGCCGAACAATCACAATTCACAAACAACACACAACAACAACAATTCACAAGAAAAACAACAACAATTCTCAAAGAACAACCACAACAATTCACAAGAATTTCCGTAGCCATCAATACCACTTCATCATATTCAACAACTCATATGCAATTTAAGTCACCACAATAATTACCCACAACAAGCCAAATATGTTGTTACCACAGTTGTTCCAAGTGCATCATTTACGATTTCCTTCCATCATTTATTTCTCAGTTCTTACCACATAACACTTTCACAATCACACACCCACATTTGGTTTGTTTCCATTTACTTGCACCATCATATCGTAAGACTTAACCAACAACGTTCAAGGCACATAAATCACAAGAATTCACAAATAGTTCACATAAGTAAACACATACTTCCATGTCGACATCCTCAAGCTTTTACAAACTTTGCACATAACAAGATAGGCACATCAAATCACTTCTCACAATCACATATAACTTGGTGGTATGGAAATCAACTAAGGCAATCAATTCACATATTCTCATACAAGGTAAACATACCGTATGCTCGTCACAACAAGGGGGATTCTACAAGAGTTAAAGCTAGCCATACATACCTTTCTTGAGCTTTCCTTTAATTACTACGATATTCCGGAAATTCTAGCAACTTCAATCTATTTTGGGACATAGCAAAATTGAACACAAATTAGGAAGATATTCATAATTCTAGCTCATTTGAGCATTTTATCAAATACTAGTTGAGTATCTTGATTTCAAATCCCCTTTTCAAGATTTTCTTCATTCCCTAACCCAATCTTTACTTATTTATGTTAAACGATCTTCCCATAAACCTAAGTTGTACATGGATGTATACATAATAGCATTACACACAATAATCATACCTCAATACCCCATCTTATACTCCAAACTCGAAATTAAAACCTAGGGTATAGAATCTTACCTCTTAGATGAAGAACTTGTGATTGGGTTCTTTGATTCTTGAAGATTGATGCAAGGTTTGGATGATTTAAATATTGGGTTCCTCCTTCTCTCTCTAAAGTGCTCTCACCTCTCTCTAAAATCAGTAGAAAATGACCCCAAATGAAGCCCCAAAGGCTATATATTGAAATGGGATCGGGTTATAAAAATTAGAAAATTAACCCTCCGATGTCAATTCTGCTATAGCAGAATGGACCGCAGAACGCGAATGCTAGCCGCATAATGCACCGCAAAATCGGCGCATAAAACTGGGCTAACTGGCCCAGTCTGCGACAGAAATGCGACCGCAGAGTCAACAATGCGACAGGAATGCGGTCGCAGATTTGACACAGGATAGCATTTTCCAGCCTTTGGTAATTTGATCATAACTTTGCGTAGGAATGTCCAAATGACGAACGGTTTGAAGAGTTGGAAACTAGACTCAAAGAACTTTCATTTTATAGGTTATTCATCACATAAAACATTATACATATTTATGTGCTTGTTCAAAGTAGGGACTAGTGCAAGATCGTTGGGAATTTTTGCCTATTATGGACTTTTCCAATTTTTCCTAGACTTTGGCCTTTCCTTGGACCCCAAATTACTTACCATAAGACTTATACACATATTTACCAAATCCAATGGATGTACACCATGTTAATAGCACATAAAAATGTTATAATAAGCCTACGTGACACCACAAAATCCTAAATTACTTAGCGAAAATTTCCGGGGCCTTACAGATTCGGGTGTTAGTCATGAGGTTTTTGTGGTTCTTGTATCATCGTCAGTGTTTTGGAGGTTTGAAACGGGATCCTATTGAATATGAGGCTTATGGCCGGTGGTGGATTTGATTTCAGGCGGATATTGTGACCAGAAATTTTACCGTGGGCCTAGGTATGATGTGTCATGTTGTGTGGTTGTACTCTATGGGTGTTGGCATGAGTTGATAGAGCTGGTTGAGACTGATATCGGATATGGATTTAAAATTGGGTCTTTTGGAAAATGAATGAAGGGTGAGAATTCTAGCTCTAAGGCTTATTGGTATTGATAGAAGGGCTAAATTTCAGTCGAGATGGTGTCTTCAGGTTTATGTGGATTGGTTGACATAGGATTACCCGCGGTGCATGTTGGAAGTGTGTAGTCGGCTATTTGAGGGCTTTGAGGCGAATCTTGGCACGTTCGAGGACGAACGTTTGTTTTAAGAGGGGGAGGATGTAACGACCTGGCCGATCATTTTGACAAATCAAGCTCCTTTCCACGGCGTAAAGTCTGGAACAACTTCATAATATGGGTATCAACTTGCCTGCATGGTTGAATTCAGTTAACGGATGATTCACAGTCGAAATAGGAGAAGGAATCTAGTTTTTGAAGCTTAAGCATTGAGAATTTGACAGAAATTGGACTTTGGAGTAAACAGCTGTGGCATGGGTTTTGGATGATCTTAACAGCTTTGTATGGTAATTATGGACTCAGGCGCACGTCAGGATTTGGATTTGGAGGTCCGTAGAGTAATTTGAGGCAAATCGGCAAAAGTTGGAAAAGTTGAAGTTTGAAAAAATGGAGAAGTCTGACCCATAGTTGACTTTTGTGCTATCGGGGTCGGAATGCGATTCTGATAGTTGGAACAGTTCCGTCATGTCATTTGGGACTTGTCAGCAAAATTTGGCGTCATTCTGGGTTGATTTGATTGGTTTCGGCACGAGTTTTCAATGTTGGAAGATTTTGAAGTTCATAGTTCGATTAATGGCGCGATTTGCATTTCCGGTGTTGTTTGCTATGATTTGAGACTTCGAGCGAGTCCGTTTTAGGTTATAAAACTTGTTGGTTTGTTTAGACGGGGTCCCGAGGGCCTCGGGTGATAAACTTACGAGGTTCGCATGTTTTGCATAGTTTTAAATAGGTCTAGTTCTAGTGTTTTCGCACCTGCGACATTGGAGCGCAGGTGCGGCTCCGCTTCTGCGTGAGCCCGACCGTTTCTGCGGACATGAAGGCCTGGGATCTTGCACGGTTCTGCGGAGGCTGGCACGCAGGTGCGATGGCCGCTTCTGCGGTCCAGCGATCGCACCTGCGGAGAATATACGCTCCTGCGGTTTCCCTTTGCTTCTGCGGCGCCGCTAGTGCGGTTGTATATCCGTAGATGCGGTCCCAGGACAATTACCCAAAGTTCGCAGATAGGGTCTCTTTCTCGCAAATGCGCTCTCGCAGATGCGGTTTCTTGACCGCAAATGTGGAAGTCCTGGCAAAATCATATAAGTCGAGGGTTTGGCCATTTCTTCATATCTTAGAGTTTTAAACTTCGGATTTGGGAGCTTCTTTTGGGGTTTTTTAAGCAAATCAATTGGGTAAGTGTTCTTCACCTAAAATCTAACATATTCCAAGATTTAATCTTCATTTTTATCTTTTAATATGTATTTTGGGTTGAGGGAAATGTTGGTTTCTGAAGAAAATTTCTAAAATGAAAAATCATAATTTGAGGGACCAAATGGTATCAGAATTTGATAAACTTTGTATTGTTGAACTCATATTGGTATGGGTATTCCGATTTTGTAAAATGTTCCGAAGTGCGGGCCCGGGGGTTGACTTTTGGACCGATTTTTGGATTTTTTTAAAGAATGAGATTTTATGATCCAGAATAGATTCTTATGTGTTTTATTTGTGCTTTGAAGTTATTTTTATTGGATTTGAGCCGTCCAGAGGTCTTTTCACCCGAGAAGTGCATTTTAAAGTATCGTTCTGTCGTCTTTGAGGTAAGTATCTTGCCTAACCTTTTTGGGGGACTTCCCATTAGGATTTGAGTCTTCTGTGTTGATTGTAGTTCGTGTACACCAGGTGACGAGTGCGTACTCGGACTTATTTGTGGGGAATTGGCCGTTTAGGGCTCTTAGGTTATCATATTCACTATGTATGAAGTTATTCTTGATATGCCTGAGTTCCTGCTTATTAGTTTCGCTCATACATGCTTAATTGGAATTAATTGCTTCATGATTCACTCTTATTGCCCAATTGTCATCCTATTTGATTTAACTGAAGAATTTCTCCTCTCCTATTGTCATGCTATCTTTTCAGAACTTCCTGTGTTATTTGAGATCTATTATCATCCCTCCTATAATTTTCTAGTCTTAAGTGAAGCTAAGATCACCTTTCCTTAATTGAATTGTCAAATATCCTCATAACTTTCCAACCTTAAAAGGAGTTTAGATAACCTATATCTTTGTTGACTTGCCTTTATTTGGAACTACCGAACTCGGGTTGATTTCCTTGTTATTGACTTGTATATTGTGGGATCGTTACTACATGTTAGTTTTGCCTTTGTTGAACTGTTCCCTTTATGCCTTTTATTTCCTTATTGTGGTCATTCCTTGTGAACTGGTTCTACCGTTTCCTTGTGATTTAAAGTTCTGGAGTGGATTAACTTGCTGTACTTTGTATTACTGTCCTTGTTGTTGTTGTACTGGTTGTGTTGGTGCATGAGGTTTCTTCCGTGCGGTTGTTGTTGTGGGGTTGCACGAGGTTTCTGCTGTGCTATTGTTACTATTGATATATTGCAAATGCGGCATGACAAGGCAGGATATATATATGCTTATATGTGGCTTGCGCATGTGGCGAGACAAGGTGGGAACATTATGATGCACGTGTGGTGAAACAAGGCGGGCACTTATTATGTTATTATAGCACACGTGACGAGACAAGGTGGGCTATGTCAGGGATTGATTGTGATGCTTTGTGATTGGCTGGGGGCATTCTTGTTGTTGACATTGTTGTTATAGTACGTTTACCTGTATGAGCTTTACCTCGTGAAAGTTGTGAGAAAATGCCTTACGTGTTGTCCGCTCTTTTCCTTACGTTTTTAGCTGGTATGATCTATCTTAGAATACTTGCAAAAGTAGACACGTATCAAAGTACTCCTATTGGTTAAGAAGTTTTCCCCTGGTATTGTTAAGTATAGATGTACACCCTCGTTTGCTTGTCATATATGTGTGAGTGGCTCTAGTTAGTTAGTGAGTTGTCAGCATGATCGTGAGGTGTGATGAGGGCACAAGATACCAAGTGTTAGGGTTCAGGTATTAAGACAAATGAGCTGTAATTTTGTTCGAGGCTCAGAACTTAGAGGAGTTGTTGGCTAAGACCCGATGTGAACATTGTTGTAGTTTCTGAGTTATTATTTTCCTTTATTGTATTGTGATTTGGGATTTGGGTTTGTATCTCCGCTCGCTCTTTTTTGTCATTATTACGGTGTTTCCGTTGTCACTTGTTGTTTTTCTTCCATATTGTGATTGTTGTATTGTTAGCCATATCGTGTAGCCTTTATATATACATCTAGTTCTGTTTTTCCTATGCTTATAATTATACATTTCATTTGACTAGTAGGTGTCTTGACGGTTCCTCGTCACTACTCTCCCGAGGTTAGTCTTGATACATACTAGGCACCGCTGTGGTGTGCTCATGCTACTCTTCTGCACATCTTTTTGTCCAAATCTAGGTATTGATCGTTAGTAGTTGTGTGGTATCATTGTTGAGGAGACTCAAGGTAAACCTGTTGCTGCGTTCGCAGGCTTCAGAGTCACCTTCTCACTTGTATTGAACTGTTTCACTCATTTCCAAACAGTTATATTCAGAAGTGGTAGCTAACTCTGTAGAGCTTATGACTTGTACTACCGGGTTTTGGGAATATGTTTATTGTATAAAGAATTCATTTTAGAAGAATTTTAGATGTTATTTATTATTGTTGTTATTCCGTAAATATTAGGCTTACCCAGTCCTTAAGCCTAGGTGCCATCACGAAACCCAACGGAGGGGAAATTGGGTCGTGACAAGTTGGTATCTAAAGCTTTAGGTTCATAGGTGCTACGAGTCATAAGCGAGTTTAGTAGAGTCTTGCAGATCGGTACGGCGACGTCTGTACTTACAGAACTATTATGACATCCCACTTCTTTCATTCCTATCGTGCAAGTTTATTGATCTCGGTGCCTGAACTTTTACCATTCCATTCTCTCACACATGGTGAGGACACGCACTGCACTTACCGATAACGCTTCTCCCGAAGTGGGTGCCACTGGAGGCAGAGGAAGAGGCCGACGAGGAGTATATGCCACAGCTAGAGCACCTACCAGAGCACCTATTAAGGAGCCGCTAGTAGCTCCAGTTGGGGGGAAGGTACCGAAGGCGCCAGCTGTTACCTCGGACTTCAGGAGACCTTAGCACAGTTCCTGAGCATGTTTGGTACATTGGCTCAGGCGGGGTTGATTCTGGTTGCACCAGCTACTCCACAGACTAGGGGAGGGACTCAGACTCCTGCCGCCCACACCCTAGAGCAGCGAGTTCATGCTGGTCAGGTCCCAGGCATCATGGTGGCACAACCTGTGGTTCCAGCTCATCCCGTAGTCAGGGCAACAACATCTGAAGAAGAGCAACTTAGACTTGCAAGATTCAAGAAATATGACCCTCCTACATTCAGTAGTTTGCCTTCAGAGAGTGCACATGGTTTTCTGGAGGAGTTCCATCGCATTCTCCGCACTACGGGTATTGTTGAGTCTAGTGGAGTTGCTTTTGCTACGCTCCAGCTTAGGGGAGCGGCTTATTAGTGGTGACGGGCATATGAGTTGGGTAGCCCGGCTGAGTCAGTTTCACTTAAATGGGTTCAGTTTTCAGAGATATTCCTGAGAGAGTTCGTACCTCAATGTCAGTATCAGAGTACGCCGTCCAATTCACTGATTTGGCCAGACATGCACCGACCTTGGTTTCTACTGTTCGGGAGAGGGTCCGCCGGTTTATTGACGGACTCCATCCCAATGTCAGGACTAGTATGTCCTGGGAGTTGGATATGGATATTTCGTATCAGCAGACCGTGAGTATTGCTAAGAGGGTGGAGGGCATGTTGGCTCGAGAACGAGAGGAGAGAGAGGTCAGGCGGGATCATGAGAAAGAGGTCAGGCGAGCTCAGGAGGGAGAGTATAGGGAGGCGAGGGAGCCTCGTAGACCGGGGAGATGCGCTGGTCCTTATTATGGAGGCAGGGTGCGACATGGTAGAGGTTTTGTGGGTCAGCCTGTTCAGTTTACGCTTCAGGCTTCGCACAGTGATACAGATGTTCATGGGTGTCGGAGTACCTGTACTGCACAGTTCCCGCAGCCTCGTCTGTAGATAAGTTGCTTTGAGTGTGGAGATACTAGCCATATGGTGAGAGATTGTCCCAGACTTCAGGCCGATGTGCCACAGCGAGGTATTCATGCGGGTAGAGAGCGCCAAAGAGAGGGAGGCCCGGCCCGTTGATGTGGTTCGTATGGTAGTCTTGAGGCTGCTGCGCCAGATGATGTCATTCAGGTACGATTTTGATTTGCAATAGAGGAGTACCATCTGTAGTTCGTAACAGTTCTGCCTATCACTGCGAGTTCCCCTATTTACTGCTCCACTTATGAGTGCGATTCATGATTTGCACTCTGCTATATGTTACCCTTTTGGGAGGTTCTATGAGTGATAGCCTGTGTCTATCGTCAATTTCTATTCCTTATTGAGAGTTATGAGACTAGTAATGAATTCCTATTGTCCATTACGGTAGTCTTGATGTGATTTCTGAGTATTTTGGCTACGAGCTGTGATTTGTTTTATGCTCCACCAGTGTGGGAGCCAGCACGCGTTGTAATTTTGTTGACGGGATTGATCTAGTGAGAGGTTCCAGCTAGCTGATGTATACCTTACTTGTGATTCCGAGTTGAGGGCGGGACCCTCGTGATTTGATGTGATTTGATGTGTTTGAACCGGGCAGTGTACCGCGGTATAAGTTATATCAGTATGAGATCCTTGTGATTTGTTTATATGATTTAATTTTTTTCTTGTTATATTGTTTTGTAGGTTAGTAGTGATGGAGAGTTTTGCCTATCAGGCATGTTTGATAGTTCCCTTATGTGCTTCTCTTTCAATATTCAGTCATTATCGTTTTGTGCTTCTTGACTTTTAGCTTGCGGGGTGTATGCTCGGTGGTGATAGTTGTGACTTGTTGATTCGGGTGTTAGTCATGAGGTTTTCGTGGTTCTTGTATCATCGTCAGTGTTTTGGAGGTTTGAAACGGGATCCTATTGAATGTGAGGCTTATGGCCGGTGGTGGATTTGATTTCAGGCGGATATTGTGAACCAGAAATTTTACCGTGGGCCTACGTATGATGTGTCATGTTGTGTGGTTTTACTCTATGGGTGTTGGCATGAGTTGATACAGCTGGTTGAGACTGATATCGGATATGGATTTAGAATTGGCTCTTTTGGAAAATGAATGAAGGGTGAGAATTCTAGCTCTAAGGCTTATTGGTATTGATAGAAGGGCTAAATTTCAGTCGAGATGGTGTCTTCAGGTTTATGTGGATTGGGTTGACATAGGATTACCCGCGGTGCATGTTGGAAGTGTGTAGTCGGCTATTTGAGGGCTTTGAGGCGAATCTTGGCACGTTCGAGGACGAACGTTTATTTTAAGAGGAGGAGGATGTAACGACCTGGCCGATCATTTTGACAAATCAAGCTCCGTTCCACGGCATAAAGTCTGGAACAACTTCATAATATGGGTATCGACTTGCGTGCATGGTTGAATTCAGTTAACGGATGATTCACAGTCAAAATAGGAGAAGGAATCTAGTTTTGAAGCTTAAGCATTGAGAATTTGTCAGAAATTGGACTTTGGAGTAAATAGCTGTGGAATGGGTTTTGGATGATCTTAACAGCTTTGTATGGTAATTTTGGACTTAGGCGCACGTCCGAATTTGGATTTGGAGGTCCGTAGAGTAATTTGAGCAAATCGGCAAAAGTTGGAAAAGTTGAAGTTTGAAAAAATGGAGAAGTCTGACCCATAGTTGACTTTTGTGCTATCGGGGTCGGAATGCGATTCCGATAGTTGGAACAGTTCCGTCTTGTCATTTGAGACTTGTCAGCAAAATTTGGCATCATTCCGGGTTGATTTGATTGGTTTCGGCACGAGTTTTCAATGTTGGAAGATTTTGAAGTTCATAGTTCGATTAATAGCGCGATTTGCATTTCCGGTGTTGTTTGCTATGATTTGAGACTTTGAGCGAGTCCGTTTTAGGTTATAAAACTTGTTGGTTTGTTTAGACGGGGTCCCGAGGGCCTCGGGTGTTAAACTTCGGATTTGGGAGCTTCTTTTGGGATTTTTTAAGCAAATCAATTGGGTAAGTGTTCTTCACCTAAAATCTAACATATTCCATGATTTAATCTTCATTTTTATCTTTTAATATGTATTTTGGGTTGAGGGAAATGTTGGTTTCTGAAGAAAATTTCTAAAATGAAAAATCATAATTTGAGGGACTAATGGTATCAGAATTTGATAAACTTTATATGGTTGAACTCATATTGGTATGGGTATTCCGATTTTGTAAAATGTTTCGAAGTGCGGGCCCGGGGGTTGACTTTTGGACCGATTTTTGGACTTTTTTAAAGAATGAGATTTTATGATCCAGAATAGTTTCTTATGTGTTTTATTTGTGCTTTGAAGTTATTTTGGTTGGATTTGAGCCGTCCAGAGGTCTTTTCACCCGAGAAGTGCATTTTAAAGTATCGTTCTGTCGTCTTTGAGGTAAGTATCTTGCCTAACCTTGTTTGGGGGACTTCCCATTAGGATTTGAGTCTTCTGTGTTGATTGTAGTTCGTGTACACCAGGTGATGAGTGCGTACTCGGACTTATTTGTGGGGAATTGGCCGTTCTATCTTTTCATAACTTCCTGTGTTATTTGAGATCTATTATCATCCCTCCTATAATTGTCTAGTCTTAAGTGAAGCTAAGATCACCTTTCCTTAATTGAATTTTCGAATATCCTCATAACTTTCCAACCTTAAAAGGAATTTAGATAACCTATATCTTTGTTGACTTGCCTTTATTTGGAACTACCGAACTCGGGTTGATTTCCTTGTTATTGACTTGTATATTGTGGGATCGTTACTACATGTTAGTTTTGCCATTGTTGAACTGTTCCCTTTATGCCTTTTATTTCCTTACTGTGGTCATTCCTTGTGAACTGGTTCAACCGTTTCCTTGTGATTTAAAGTTCTGGAGTGGATTAACTTGTTGTACTTTGTATTACTGTCCTTGTTGTTGTTGTACTATTTGTGTTGGTGCGTGAGGTTTCTTCCGTGCGGTTGTTGTTGTGGGGTTGCACGAGGTTTCTGCTGTGCTATTGTTACTATTGATATATTGCAAATGCGGCATGACAAGGCAGGATATATATATGCTTATATGTGGGTTGCGCATGTGGCGAGACATGGTGGGAACATTATGATGCACGTGTGATGAAACAAGGCGGGTACTTATTATGTTATTATAGCACACGTGGCGAGACAAGGTGGGCTATGTTAGGGATTGATTGTGATGCTTTCTGATTGGCTGGGGGCATTCTTGTTGTTGACATTGTTGTTATGGTATGTTTACCTGTATGAGCTTTACCTCGTGAAAGTTGTGAGAAAATGCCTTACGTGTTGTCCGCTTTTTCCTTACGTTTTTAGCTGGTATGATCTATTTTAGAATACTTGCACAAGTATACACGTATCAAAGTACTCTTATTGGTTAAGAAGTTTTCCCCTGGTATTTTAAGTATAGATGTACACCCTCGTTTGCTTGTCATATATGTGAGAGTGGCTCTAGTTAGTTAGTGAGTTTCGGCATGATCGTGAGGTGTGATGAGGGCACAAGAAACCAAGCATTAGGTTTCAGGTATTCAGACAAATGAGCTGTAATTTTGTTCGAGGCTCGAAACTTAGAGGAGTTATTGGCTACGACCCGATGTGAACACTATTGTAGTTTCTGAGTTATTATTTGCCTTTATTGTATTGTGATTTGGGATTTGGGTTTGTATCTCCGCTCGCTCTTTTTTGTCATTATTACGGTGTTTCCGTTGTCACTTGTTGTTTTTCTTCCATATTGTGATTGTTGTATAGTTAGCCATATCGTGTAGCCTTTATATATACATCTAGTTCTGTTGTTCCTATGCTTATAATTATACAGTTTATTGGACTAGTAGGTGTCTTGACTGTTCCTCGTCACTACTCTCCCGAGGTTAGTCTTGATACATACTAGGCACCGCTGTGGTGTGCTCATGCTACTCTTTTGCACATTTTTTTGTGCAGATCCAGGTATTGATCCTTAGTAGTTGTGTGGATCATTGCTGAGGAGACTCAAGGTAAACTTGTTGCTGCGTTCGCAGGCTTCGGAGTCACCTTCTCACTTGTATTCAACTGTTTCACTCATTTCCAAACAATTATATTTTGAAGTGGTAGATAACTCTGTAGAGCTTATGACTTGTACTACCGAGTTTTGGGAATATGTTTATTATATAAAGAATTCATTTAAGAAGAATTTTAGATGTTATTTATTAATTTTGTTATTCCGTAAATATTAGGCCTACATAGTCCTTAAGACTAGGTGCCATAACGAAACCCAACGGAGGGGAAATTGGGTTGTGACAGAGGTAGGGGTGCAGCAACAACCAGGAGGTTTGCCTAGAAGCAGCCACCGATGCATGTAATGGAATCAAGTACTATACCTTCATATTCGAAGTATTTTTCCTTTTCAATATTTTTCTATTGGAGCTTCCCTCATTCTTTTTATCAAACATAATGATGTGAATCGAGATTTAATGAGTTCTAATATGCAACATCAAGCAGTTCCTCTTTGTCGCTTCGAGAAATGCATTGTTGGAACTAGGTTGGAATGACAAGCAGCTCTAGATTCGGGGGCTCTTGCTATAGCCGAACGCGAGGGAAGGGTTGTTTATACCAATACTGACAAGATTCTTTTAGCAGGTAATGGAGATATTCTAAGCATTTCATTAGTTATATATCAAAGTTCCAATAAAAATACTTGTATGCATCAAAAACTCCAGGTTCCTCGGGGTAATGCATTAAAAAGGGACAAATTTTAGCGGATGGTGCTTGCTACGGTTGGTGGTGAACTTGCTTTGGGGAAAAACGTATTAGTAGCTTATATGCCATGGGAGGGTTACAATTTTGAAGATGCAGTACTTATTAGCGAGTGTTTGGTATATGAAGATATTTATACTTCTTTTCACATACGGAAATATGAAATTCAGACTCATGTGACAAGCCAAGGCCTTGAAAAAGTAACTAATGAAATACCGCATTTAGAAGCCCATTTACTCCGCAATTTAGATAAAAATGGAATTGTGATGCTAGGATCTTGGGTAGAGACGGGTGATATTTTAGTAGGTAAATTAACACCCCAGGTCGTGAAAGAATCTCCGTATGCCCCGGAAGATAGATTGTTTCGAGCTATACTTAGTATTCAAGTATCTACTTCAAAAGTCTAAAACAACTTATAGGTGGCAGGGATCGGGTTATTGATGTGAGGTGGATCCAGAAAAGGGGTTGTTCTAGTTATAAT
Organism: Nicotiana attenuata; assembly: GCF_001879085.1. Lineage (NCBI taxonomy): Eukaryota > Viridiplantae > Streptophyta > Magnoliopsida > Solanales > Solanaceae > Nicotiana > Nicotiana attenuata. Next base: position 17,318,353 of record NC_031993.1, read on the forward strand.
CCCGAAAAAATTCGTGTATATATTTTATAGAAGTGTGAAATCAAAGTAGGCGATAAAGTAGCTGGAAGACACGGAAATAAAGGTATCATTTCAAAAAATTTGCCTAGACAAGATATGCCTTACTTACAAGATGGAAAATTTGTTGATATGGTCTTTAACCCATTAGGAGTACCTTCACGAATGAATGTAGGACAGATATTTGAATGCTCACTAGGGTTAGTGTCGATGCCCCCTTTTTCTAAAGGTGAAATCGGGTTTATGACATTTGGGCGGACAACTCTTTTCCTTTTGGGAATTGAGTTTGCAATTTAGAAGAGTCGCCATCTAATGATTAAGTGAATTAGGACACTAAGAAATTCAAAAGAGAAGAAGAACCAGAGAATGGGTAAGGGCTTGAAATTATCTCGGGGAGAAGGTGTTAGGCACCCCCCAAGATCCACTAGTGTGGTTCCCGGCAATGCTACAATTTTGACTTTGAATGGAAACAACAAGTAAGCAAACAAGACAACTTTCACATAATGATTGCAACAAGGAAAGTATAAAAATTAAAAGCGTGTTGAAATTTAGAAATAGGCAATTTCATAATTGTTTAAAGGATGTATAGCTGCATAAAGGGGGGTCAAATAATTGGTACAAATGATCAAACAAAGGAGTAAAAGAGGCGGAGGTTCGGAGAAAAATAGTGCTGGAAATTAAATATCTAAAAGAGACTTTTAAAGGATTGAAGTAAAAGAAGGAGTTTTAAGAACTGAAAATTTATAGCTTTTATAAAAATTCAGAAAAAAAAGAAAATAAACAAGAAAAGAGGGAGGGGGGGTCCTTGGTTTATAAATAACATGGATCACCCCACGCAACACCTGGTAACCATTTATACACGTGGTATTATCTCATGGTCATCATATCCATGTCTACCCTTACCCACCCCATTAAGGTATTAAATCGCTGAATGGTCTTGTTACTTATTGCATGCTATTACCCGCCCCAATCCTATCAGTCCCAAAGGCAATTGGGACTACTTATCCTAAAGGGAAGGGAGACTGGCTTTTCAGAGTTTTAAAAGGACAAAAAACCTCGTGCGACAAACAAAACACATAAAGCAGTAAAATGGGAAAGACATAGCAGTTAAAGGCTCAAATAGGCCTCCTCATTCAAAGCAACAAATTATTTAGCATGACTTACAGGTACTGATTAGGTCTGAATTAAATTTAAAGCGTTAGGACAGGATGATTTATCACATATTTCTCAGATGAGGAATCCAAATTAGCCTTGTCTGGTTGTAGTTTATCAAAACTGACACAGTTAATTAATCAACTAATGGTTTGCCTAGGTGGGACCTATAGACATGATATCTAACAGAGAGTACTGATTTTAAAGAAAAGATTACTGGTTTTATAAAAAAGAGATCTGCAGATTTTAAACGACCTTGTGGCTTATTTTAGACTCATGGATGAAATAGACGAAGCTGATTCAGTTGATTACTCCTATAGAAGTGATTTCTAAGCGTTATTGGTTTTAAACGATTACATAAATGCAAGAGTCCTATAGGCATCGTATCTAGAATCAAGTTGATTATTATTAGACCAATGATGGTTTGCCTAATGACATGTATACGCAGACGTGCAGAAAACCTACGATCATGATTTCTATATGCGGAAATGCAGAAACTTAGAGACAGGGTTTCTATATGCAGAAATGCAAAAAAACTTATAGGTAGAATTTCTAAGATGAGAATGCAGAAGTGCAGAAATTTATAACCTTATGAACAAGTTATCTACATGAATGCAGGAATTTATAAGTAACCTATAAGTATGTTGTCTATATGAACGCAGGAATCAGAAAATCCTATAGGCAAGTTATCTACCCTTTGCATGCACTCATTCCCATCCCTTTCCACTAGCCATCCCCAATAGTTATTACAAATTATTACAGACCCAAGTGAATCAAGAAAAGCAAAAAAAATTACATCAGAAACTCAAGCTACAACCAAACAGCCTAATTCAGACTCAAAGTCCAACAATATGAGATAAACCAACTTCCAGGATTAGATTTCCAAAAGCCTTTCTCATGTTTGGGATGTATCAAAGTTCCCAAGAGTCTCAAAGGGGCTCCGGGCAATGCTTACACCCCAAATGCATTGCAGAATTAGATCATGGTGCCGTGTGGAAAGGCCAGCCCTCAAATGTCCAAGTTCAGAGGGAACTCAAGGTCCCAAAGAAGGGCTCATAGGCGGGGGGCAAAACTTAAGAGTCTAAGAGTAAGTGTAAGTTCATAGAGGGGAATTAGGGAAAGCCATGGTAGGCTGGTGGTCATGCCCAGCAATTAAGAGTGCTGGCACACCCCTGACCAGCCTGTTAGCCAAATATGAGGAGTTAGGATCCATTGAGGACCAGGTTCTGACTTGGGGAGTAATTTGGATACTGCCAGGCCAAGAACCTTAACTCAAACACATAAAGGGAATAGGGGGTAGGGATTCACAATGGAAACAGGTGCAAGGAAAGATCATACATAGTTTAATCACTGAACATGAATAACAAAGTAAACAAGAGTGCTGAAACTATAAACACATAGAGGGTGAGGCAGAAAATTGAATCAGAACATACCAGTCTCAGGGAAAACAAGTAAAAGCAGTAATCTCGAAAAGGCCAAGTTGCAAGCAAAATAGTTCCCAAAGATTTCAAGCAAAGCAGAGTGTTGAAAGAGTATTGAATTCAAAGCAGTATTGCAAGTGTGTAAGTATTGAATTAGAAGTTAAGGAATTGTAGTGTGTCCGTCCTCTTAAAAGTGCAGAAGGGCAGTCCCTTTTATAGTGCAGAAAACAAGTAAGAGAGGCAAGGAAATAACATTGAAATCAATCTCCCTTCGGTTAAGCGATTCTGATTTCAATGGGTAAAAGCCAGTTAAGGAAAGGAGTTTTAATTAAAACCTTTTCAAAGTAGCATAAGAAGGGTAAATAAATAAGAGTTATTTAAGGAAAACAATCAGTGGTACACGGTTTGTGCTAAATATGGCAAGGGAATCAATCAAACAGCCAGTGAAACCAAAATTACAAGTTCAATTAGAATGAACCAAGTCAGGAAAGGTAAAGGAAGTTCAATCAAAGAAAAACAGTGACAATCTGTCAACCTTATTAAAAGGATATCAGAATCAATCAATTAATTTGTAAACCTTTTAAAAGAGGAGTTTCTCATATATAAAGCACACAAATAAGTTAATCAAGAAGGGATTGTCAAGTTATTTGGAAGAGAAGTTAATCAAAGAGAGGTCCAGAATCATAAGCAAAAATGGTATAAGTCTAGTTTGCAGACTTAAAACGAGTCTGGGAGTCCAGGGTCCCAAAATAGAAGCCTAACTCGCACACAAATCAAAATTGCCAAGAAACCCCCAAATCCTAGGGTTTTCGAATTGAATCAGGTGAGAAAGCAAGCCACTTGAGAGAGGCTCAGAAGTCTTTTCCAAAGACTTGTGAGAAACAAACATACATGATAGAAAGAAAACTAATTCAAGGTCATGAGAACATGTTTGAGAAAACCCGGAATTTACACAGGTTCAGAAGAAAGAGATGATACGAGCTTATACAAAAGTAGATGAAATATGTTTAGTAAGAACACAAACAGAATTCAGTAAAGTAAACAAAAATCAAAGAACTCGACCGTAAACACATATAGCAAAGAATAAGGAAAACAACACGGATTAACATGTGAGCACAGGAATAACATGTAGAGTAGAAAAAAGAAAATAGAAGAATAGTACATGCGTAGTAAAAGAAGTCAGACAAACACACATAAGGAAAGAACAACATAGTCAGAAAGATGCTTTTGAAAACCTTTCAGAAACCCTAAATCGAAAGAATAAAAATGATTTTGAAAAGGGAAATTTGGGGAAAATCTTTTAAACGTTCAATAGAATATAGACATGTTCCAGACTTAAGAAAAAAAAGCAAGTAAAGAACCTCGTACAGCTTAGGGTTGAAGAGAAAAACCCTTGGAATGAGAAAGGTCTTGAGGAAAGTCAGATCATGAGTCGAAAAGACTCATATTGCTCGAATATGTCGGAGTAATGGCCGTTGAAGCCATAGATCTACAGATCTGAGAAGGTCTTGGAGAGAACCATCGAAGTCAGGTTTCACAGCATTGAATAGCTTAGGTCTAATGGTGAGGAAGGGTGAGTGCAGACCATCCATGGCCTGAGATGCCATGGATTCCGGTGGAAACCCGGTGAGATAAGGTGGGAGACAATTAGGGTTCCAGGAAGGTTCGAGAGGATTTGAGAGAAGAAGGGGTTCAAAGGCGGCGTTTTAGACGAAATGAATTAGGTTAAGGGGGGTTTGGAGATTAAAAAAGGAAAGGGGAACTTATGGCCATTGATCTAAACGATCAACGACCTGGATCAAAGGGGAGCCGGGTGGGTTTTTTAATCGGGTCAGGGGTCGGGTAATTTAGGGATTGGGCTGGTTTAATTTAGGGCGGAAATGGGTCAAATTAAGGGCCAAAATTGAAAGGAAATGGGGGCTGTATTTGAAATAGAAATGGGCTAAATATTAAATAGCCAATTTTCCCCTTTTATTTTATAAAAATAGTGAAAAATGAATTTAAAAGCAAATTAAAAGTACTGAGCTAATTAATAATACATAAATATTAATTTAAAAATACTGGATCTAATTTTACAAATATAAAAATACTATTAATCGTAAAATAGGCTATAATTGCAATTATATGCAATTTAGCTTTAACAATACCAAATAAATTTGTAAAAATATACAAAAATTACCTTAATTATATTTTGGTGTAAATATGAGAATAAAATAAGTTATTCACAAAAAGGATAGTTTTGGGGAATAATTACTGATTTTAAACTGCTAAAATGGACAATAAATTGATTTTAAAATCTTTAAAAATTAGGAAAAAATACCAAAACTCTTGGGCATGCTTACATATGTATGTACACGCTATTTTGAAAGTATTTTGTATATAAAAATACCTAGGAAAAAATTGGGTATACACAGTTGCCCCTCTTTACCCGGGAAGGATGAAAGAGTTGTCGGGTAAAGATATGATGGCCAATTTTGACCGAACGAAATGATTTGAAGAATCTTAACCGAGCTCTGGTTCCTGAGTTGCCTACATATCCCTGGTCTTATAGGAATCAGGCCATATGTAGATCGGGATCCATAGGCGGAATATGCCGATGGAGATTTTCGAAAAGCGGACGCGGTGTTCAGGTTGAGAAGGATGGTCAGAGTCTGATAGGCTGGGGGAACTGGACCGGGATCGCTCCTGGTGAGACGGTCGTTGCTAGCCGGCTTACCTGCAAATGAGCAATGCGAATATATATTGTGCATAAATTTAAACGTGATGCAAGTTCCCGTTGGACCATGAATGTTGTCTTTGGACGATTAGGATGACGTCCTCAGACCATGACGTCCCGGGCAATGAAGCATATGATAAAGGATTCGCAGGCTATGAAATGATGTTCTCGGGCTATAAGAATGATGCCTCCGAACTATGATGCTTTTGAATATTGATATGCAAAAGACAAAATGGGGTCCTCAGGCCATGACATGGCGTTCTCGGGCTATGAAAATTGTGCCTTCGAACAATGACGCCTTTGGATAATTTGGCAATCTTTCAGCCCATGAAAATGTAGGATTTGGCGATCTTTCAGCCGATGCAAGACTTAAATGATGTGGCGATATTTCAGCCGATGCAAGATTTAAATGAAGGTGGCGATCTTTCAGCCGATATAAAGCGTAAGTATGAATGGCGATCTTTCAGCCGATGCAAGACATAAATAGAAATGGCGATATTTCAGCCGATGCAAGATTTAAATAGAGGTGGCGATATTTCAGCCATGCAGATGAGGTAGAGCTTAACCTCGGAAGGCAGAATGGTAGCCTTATGCAATGCAGAAAATGCAGATGGAGGTAGAGCTTAACCTCGGAAGGCAGAATAATAGCCTTATGCAATGCAGAAAATGCAGATGGACACAGAGCTTAGTCTCGGCAGGCAGAATAGTAGCCTTATGCAATGCAGAAAATGCGGATGGAGGTAGAGCTTAACCTCGGAAGGCAGAATAGTAGCCTTATGCAATACAGAAAATGTAGATGGAGACAGAGCTTAGTCTCGGAAGGCAGAATGGTAGCCTTATGCAAATGCAGAAAATGTAGATGGAGGTAGAGCTTAACCTCGGAAGGCAGAATGGTAGCCTTATGCAAATGCAGAAAATGCAGATGGAGGTAGAGCTTAACCTCGGAAGGCAGACTAGTAGCCTTATGCAATGCAGAAAATGCAGATGGAGGTAGAATTTCTTAGCTGATGGCTTGATAGCTGATAGCCGATTGCGATATTGTGGCTGCTGGGGATATCATGTACGGATAGCAATTGTGAGTGGGTGTGATGGTTCCGAAGGTTGCATTCCTAAAAAGTATGAGTGCATAAATATACTTGGTGATTTGCGACTTGGGTTCCTGTTTCCACAAAAAAATTGTGAGTTTTGTAGAGGGGGGAAGATTATTTCGTATTCCCCGTGGACTTCGCTTGTCCTACTTGGCTCTGTTTTCGGTGATGTTGTGTATCATCGGGGTAGTGTCGCTAAACAAAGCAATTTGATAATAGCTCTGCATGATTTAGTAAAGTATAACATAAATGTGTAATTGAGAAATAATTTTTCTTTAGATGAACCGACGACTTCGACGTGGTCCAAGATGTTGCAACCTTTCTCGCTCCGGAATTTTGAGGGTCCTCCTCAAAATTCTACCCCAGTTTACTGGGTTGCTGCTTCTGACGGCTGCTTGCGGTAAATGGCTGAAATCAACTTTGGAATTTTAAGGGTCCTCATCAAAATTCTGCCCCAGTTTCCAATATCGGGGGAAATGACGATTTTATTGAATTGTGACCGAACCCATAAGGCTACCTACATATCCCCTCTTAAACGGGAATCAGGTCAGGCATAGTTCAAATTACATAATATGAGGAAATCATAAATGTTACACATAGTATCGCTTTACTGCATCCGAATTTATCGGCTTTGGCCAAACTTCCCCGTCCATTTCTGCGAGTATGTGGGCTCCTCCCATTGGCTTCATCTTGATGTGGAAAGATTTTCTTCAATACCAGCTGTCCTGGTGTGAATTGTCTTGGCTTGACTCTTTTGTTGATGGCTCAGGACATTCTGCTCTGATGAAGTTGACCATGACAAACTGCATTCATTCTTTTCCAATCTATGAGGGCTAACTGCTCTTAGCGACTCTTTACCCATTCTGCGTCGTCGAGTTCTGCTTCCTGTATGATTCTCAATGAGGGAATTTCTACCTCGGCGGGAATGACTGCTTCTGTACCATAAACCAGCATATAGGGAGTTGCCCCGGTTGATGTGCGAACTGTGGTGCGGTACCCCAATAAAGCAAATGATAGCTTCTCGTGCCACTGCTTATGTTTTTCTATCATTTTCCTTAGTATCTTCTTGATATTCTTATTGGCGGCTTCTACGGCTCCATTCATCTGAGGTCTGTAAGCTGTAGAATTCTTGTGTTTGATCCTGAAGGTTTCACACATGGCCTTCATCAAGTCACTGTTGAGATT
>NC_031993.1:17325948-17400453 GCF_001879085.1 Nicotiana attenuata
CTCACCATTAGACCTAAGCTATTCAAGGCTGTGAAACCTGACTTCGATGGTTCTCTCCAAGACCTTCTCAGATCTGTAGATCTATGGCTTCACCGACCATTACTCCGGCATATTCGAGCAATATGAGTCTTTTTGACTCAGGATCTGACTTTCCTCAAGACCTTTCTCATTCCTAGGATTTTTCTCTGCAACCCTAAGCTGTCCGAGGTTCTTTACTTGCTTATTTTCTTAGATCTGGAACATGTCTATGTTCTATTGAACGTTTAAAAGATTTTCCCCAAATTTCCTTTTTCAAAATCATTTTTTCTTTCGATTTAGGGTTTCTGAAAGGTTTTCAAAAGCATCTTTCCGACTCTGTTGTTCTTTCCTTATGTGTATTTGTCTGACTTCTTTTACTACGCATGTAATGTTCTTCTATTTTCTTTTTTCTACTCTACATGTTATTCCTGTGCTCACATGTTAATCCGTGTTGTTTTCCTTATTCTTTGCTATATGTGTTTACGGTCGAGTTCTTTGATTTTTGTTTACTTTACTGAACTCTGTTTGTGTTCTTACTAAGCATATTTCATCTACTTTTGTTTAAGCTCGTATCATCTCTTTCTTCTGAACCTGTGTGAATTCCGGGTTTTCTCAAACATGTTCTCATGACCTTGAATTAGTTTTCTTTCTATCATGCATGTTTGTTTCTCATAAGTCTTTGGAAAAGACTTCTGAGCCTCTCTCAAGTGGCTTGCTTTCTCACCTCTATGTCTGATTCAATTCGAAAACCCTAGGATTTGGGGTTTCTTGGCAATTTTGATTTGTGTGCGAGTTAGGGTTCTATTTTGGGACCCTGGACTCCCAGACTCGTTTTGAGTCTGCAAACTAGACTTACACCACTTTTGCTTATGATTCTGGACCTCTCTTTGATTAACTTCTCTTCCAAATAACTTGACAATCCCTTCTTGATTCACTTATTTGTGTGCTTTATAAATGAGAAACTCCTCTTTCAAAAGGTTTACCAACTAATTGATTGATTCTGAAATCCTTTTAATAAGGCTGACAGATTGTCACTGATTTTCTTTGATTGAACTTCCTTTACCTTTCCTGACTTGGTTCATTCTAATTGAACTTGTAATTTTGGTTTCACTGGCTGTTTGATTGATTCCCTTGCCATATTTAGCACAAACCGTGTACCATTGATTGTTTTCCTTAAATAACTCCTATGTATTTACCCTTCTTATGCTACTTTGAAAAGGTTTTAATNGGAATTTCTACCTCGGCGGGAATGACTGCTTCTGTACCATAAACCAGCATATAGGGAGTTGCCCCGGTTGATGTGCGAACTGTGGTGCGGTACCCCAATAAAGCAAATGATAGCTTCTCGTGCCACTGCTTATGTTTTTCTATCATTTTCCTTAGTATCTTCTTGATATTCTTATTGGCGGCTTCTACGGCTCCATTCATCTGAGGTCTGTAAGCTGTAGAATTCTTGTGTTTGATCCTGAAGGTTTCACACATGGCCTTCATCAAGTCACTGTTGAGATTGGAACCATTATCAGTGATGATTGACTCTGGAATTCCGAACCGACAAACAATGCGATCGCGGACAAAGTCTGCCACGACTTTCTTAGTCACTGCCTTGTGAGAGGTTGCTTCAACCCATTTGGTGAAATAATCAATTGCCACTAGAATGAACCTATGCCCGTTTGATGCGGCAGGCTCGATAGGTCTGATGACATCCATCCCCCAAGTGGCGAACGGCCATGGCGAGCTTGTTGCAGTAAGCTCGTTTGGAGGCACCTTTATCATGTCTGCATGTATCTGACAGCGATGGCTTTTTCGGACATACTGGATGTGGTTCGTTTCCATAGTCATCCAAAAATAACCTGCCCGGAGTATCTTTTTAGCTAAGACAAAACCGCTCATATGTGGACCGCAGGTCCCAGCATGGATTTCTTCTAACAGTTTAGATGCTTCCTTAGCGTCGACACACCTTAGTAATCCTAAATCAGGAGTCCTCCTATACAGGATTCCTCTGCTGTGAAAGAAATTGTTAGATAATCTCCGGAGTGTGCGCTTCTGAGTGGGATTTGCAAGCTCTGGATATTCTCCTTTGGTTAAATATTCCTTGATGTCGTGGAACCAAGGCTTTCCATCTGCTTCCTCCTCGACATGAGCACAGTAAGCTGGCTGATCATGAATCTTTACTGGAATAGGGTCTATGAAGTTCTTATCTGGATGTTGGATCATAGATGATAGGGTTGCCAACGTGTCGGCAAACTCATTCTGGACTCTGGGAAGATGCCAGAATTCTATCTGTGTGAATCTCTTCCTCAACTCCTGTACATGATGCAAATACGGGAGTATCTTGGAATTCTTAGTTGCCCATTCTTCTCGGACCTGATGTATGAGCAGATCTGAATCCCCGATTACTAGCAACTCTTGGATATTCATGTCAATGGCCATTTTGAGCCCTAAGATGCAGGCTTCGTACTCGGCCATGTTATTGGTGCACGGGAACCTGAGCTTGGCAGAGACCGGATAATGCTGGTCGGTTTCTAATACTAGGACTGCTCCTATGCCAACTCCTTTGAAGTTTGCTGCTCCGTCAAAAAACATCCTCCAACCGTCATAGGATTCTGCAATGTCTTATCCTATGAAGGATACCTCTTCATCAGGAAAATACGTCTTTAGAGGCTCGTATTCTCCATCCACAGGGTTTTCAGCGAGGTGATCTGCCAGTGCTTGTCCTTTGATTGCCTTCTGAGTCACGTAAACAATGTCGAATTCACTTAGCAGGATTTACCACTTGGCTAGCTTGCCGGTGGGCATGGGCTTCTGAAAGATGTACTTCAGCGATTCATTCTTGATATGAGATACGTGGTGTAAGCACAGAAATAGTGCCTCAACTTCTGAGCTACCCAAGTCAGAGCACAACAAGTGCGTTCCAACAGAGAATATCGGGCCTCGTACGGGGTGAACTTCTTGCTGAGATAGTAGATGGTCTGTTCCTTCCTCCCCGTTTCGTCATGTTGCCCAAGAACGCAACCGAACGCTCCATCCAACACTGCAAGGTAGAGTAGTAGGGGTCTACCTGGATCGGGTGGAACCAGAACTGGTGGTGTTGACAGGTACTCCTTGATTCTATAGAAGGCTTTCTAACAGTCATCAGTCCATTTGGTAGCGGCGTCCTTCTTCAACATCTTAAAGATCGGCTCACAAATGACAGTGGACTGAGCTATGAACCAGTTGATGTAGATAAGTCTCCCCAAGAAACTCATAACCTCTTTCTTGTTCTATGGTGGTGGCAATTCCTGGATGGCTTTGACCTTTGACGGATCCAATTCTATTCCTCGGTGACTCACAATAAACCCGAGTAGTTTTCCGGCAGGAACCCGAATGTACATTTGACGGGATTCAATTTCAGGTTGTACCTTCTTAGTCTGTTGAAGAACTTCCTCAAATCTTCCATGTGGTCAGTGGCTTTCTTGGATTTGATGATGACATCATCTACATATACTTCAATCTCCTTGTGTATCATGTCATGAAAAATAGTAGTCATGGCCCTCATCTAGGTGGCCCCTGCATTCTTTAACAAAAACGGCATCATCTTGTAACAATACATCCCCCCACGGCGTAATGAAAGTTGTTTTCTCAGCATCTTCCTCATCCATCCATATCTGATGGTACCCGGCAAAACAATCAACGAATGACTGTAGCTCATGCTTGGCGCAGTTGTCAATCAAGATGTGTATATTTGGCAAGGGATAGTCGTCTTTGGGACTGGCCGGTTGAGGTTCCGGTAGTCGACACAGACTCTAACCTTCCCGTCCTTCTTCGGTACTGGCACGATGTTGGCTAACCATGTTGGATACTCTACTACCCTGAGAACCTTGGCTTTGACTTGCTTGGTGACTTCTTCCTTGATTTATAAACTCATGTCAAGCTTGAACTTCCTGAGCTTCTGCTTCACTGGCGGACATGCAAGATCGGTCGGCAGTCTGTGAGCCACGATAGATGTACTGAGACCGGTCATATCATCATACGACCAGGCGAATATGTCCTCATACTCCTTCAGGAATTCCGTGTACTCCTCCTTTTCTGATGGTGACAAATGAACACTGATACGTGTTTCTNCAAAGACTCTCTTATCAAGAATCTGGCCGTAGAACTCAAGAAGCTGACTAGCCGAGTTCAGGGTGTTGAAGGAAGCAAGGGGATCGAGGGACTGAATTACGAAGACCTTTGCATTCAACCAGATGTCGAACTGCCCGAGGGGTACAAGCCTCCCAAGTTCGAAATCTTCGATGGCACCGGGGATCCCAGAGTTCATTTGAGGACATACTCGACAAGCTGGTCGGAGTAGGAAAGGATGAAAAGGTTCGCATGACCCGAAGAAGTGGTCGAACTGGGTAAGTATGGCGTCCGATTTCATGGACAGGTTCAGATTCAACACGGAGAATGTGCCAGATGTGTTCTACATCCAGAACTTGAAAAAGAAACCGACGGAGACATTCCGTGAGTATGCTACTCGTTGGAGATCAGAATCTGCTAAGGTCAGGCCGGCTTTAGAAGAAGAACAAATGAACAGGTTTTTCGTCCGGGCTCAAGACCCACAGTACCTTCCTCCCCGTTTCGTCATGTTGCCCAAGAACCAACCGAACGCTCCATCCAGCACTGCAAGGTAGAGTAGTAGGGGTCTACCTGGTTCAGGTGGAACCAGGACTGGTGGTATTGACAGGTACTCCTTGATTCTATCGAAAGCTTTCTGACAGTCATCAGTCCATTTGGTAGCGGCATCCTTCTTCAACATCTTAAAGATCGGCTCACTAATGACAGTGGACTGAGCTATGAACCGGCTGATTTAGTTAAGTCTCCCCAAGAAACTCATAACCTCTTTCTTGTTCTTTGGTGGTGGCAATTCCTGGATGGCTTTGACCTTTGACGGATCCAATTCTATTCCTCGGCGACTCACAATAAACCCGAGTAATTTTCCGGCAGGAACCCCAAATGCACATTTGGTGGGATTCAGTTTCATGTTGTACCTTCTCAGTGGCTTTCTTGGATTTGATGATGACATCATCTACATATACTTCGATCTCCTTGTGTATCATGTCATGAAAAATAGTAGTCATGGCCCTCATATAGATGGCCCCTGCATTCTTTAACCCAAACGGCATCATCTTGTAGCAATACATCCCCCACGGCGTAATGAAGGCTGTTTTCTCAGCATCTTCCTCATCCATCCATATCTGATGGTACCCGGCAAAACAATCAATGAATGACTGCAGCTCATATTTGGCACAGTTGTCAATCAAGATGTGTATATTTGGCAAGGGGAAGTCGTCTTTGGGACTGGCCCGGTTGAGGTTCCGGTAGTCGACACAGACTCTAACCTTCCCGTCCTTCTTCGGTACTGGCACGATGTTGGCTAACCATGTTGGATACTCTACTACCCTGAGAACCTTGGCTTTGACTTGCTTGGTGACTTCTTCCTTGATTTTTAAACTCATGTCAGGCTTGAACTTCCTGAGCTTCTGCTTCACTAGCGGACATGCAGGATCGGTTGGCAGTTTGTGAGCCACGATAGATGTATTGAGACTGGTCATATCATCATACGACCAGGCGAATATGTCCTCATACTCCTTCAGGAATTCCGTGTACTCCTCCTTTTCTGATGGTGACAAATGAACACTGATACGTGTTTCTTTGACATTTTCTGCATCTCCCAAATTAACAACCTCAGTCTCGTCCAAGTTAGACTTTGGTCTATTCTCAAAATCCTCAACCTCTTTAACAACCTCTTCTGGCATATCATCTTCTTCCGAGTCTATATCCGTTTGTTGCATTGTCTCGTTGCATGTCACAGTCATCGGTTCATCAAGATAAGCAATAGTAATGTTGTTTAAGTAAAGTAATGAGAGGAAATAATAAGAGAGAGATTTGTAAGAAAAATGAAATACTTTAATAAATTCCATAAGTGTTTTGAACATTGGAGCTCTTTCTTGTGAAAAATAAGATGCGAAAGGAAAATAAACTAGTAAAGCAAAATAATGCGTGGTGCTTTGTTCAGCCTTGCTACCCCGAGGCACGCCGGGCTCTGGTGGTTATGACAGGCCAATTGTTGAGGCATGCTCCTCTGCTTACAGCCTGTATAGAAGGGCCTTCCTCCCCCTCCTCCTCAAAAATGACATAACAGTCCATATCATCCTCTTCTAAGAACAAATTCCTCATTGCTGCTAATGCTTCCTCTTCTTCTGACCCATAGATGACTTCCGCTGGTTGAAAAGTCTGTTCCAGACGGGGTATCTGCTGCTCCAATGGATAGTAAGGGCCGCGCCAGGGTGGCGACCAATCCTTGAATTCTTCCCAGGTATACTCATATCCCAATCCGAAGGAGGTGCCATGCTTCTTGAGCTTGATGGGCTTAGCGATTCCTTGGAGATTCTTGCCAAGTCCTTTGCCAGGTTCATACCTGTACCAGTTCAATATGCTTTCGATTTTGTTATCCCACCATTTTTCCTTGTCCACGGCGTTGACTCGCTCAATGTGGTGGTAGGATTCTCCGCCTATCTTTTTTCTTCCTCCGATTGCTGGGATGGTCTGGCGACTGTATATGGGGCTGCCACTGTCGCCATGAATAATCACCTCTTGATGATTCCACTCAAACTTCACCGCCTGATGTAGGGTTGATGCCACAGCCCCAGCGGCATGGATCCAGGGTCGTCCCAATAGCAAGTTGTAAGATGCTGGGATGTCTATTACTTGAAAGTCGACATTGAACCAAGAAGGTCCCATTTGCACACACAAATTGATTTCCCCAATAGTGGATCTTTGGGAACCATCGAAAGCCTTGACACTGATGGCTCCATCCTTGATCTCATGCAGGCTCTTTCCCAATATTTTGAGAGTCACTAATGGACAAATATTGAGGCTGGACCCTCCGTCAATCAGAATCCGGGTGATGAAATAATCCTCGCATTGCACAGTGATGTGCAACGCCTTGTTGTGGCTTAAACCTTCCGGTGGCAACTCATCTTCGTGGAAAGTGATTTTGTGACTCTCCAATACCTGCCCTACCATATTTGCCATTTCTCCTCCCGTGGTGTTGCTCGGTACATATGCCTCACTTAGTACTTTTAACAAGGCATTCTTATGTGCATCGGAGCTTTGCAGCAGAGCTAGGATAGAGATCTGTGCCGGTATTTTATTCAATTGGTCAATGACTGAGTATTCCTTTGCTTGTATCTTTCTCTAGAGGTCATCGGGCCCAGTTTCGGTGATGGCTTGTCGACCAGAGGTCTGCTTACTCGACTCAACCAAGTGTTCCGGAGTATAAACCCTGCCGGTTCTTGTCATACCCTGTGCCGCAACTGCTTCTCCGATTTTGGATTTTCCTTTTCTCCTTGCCTCGGCTGTGTAATCCCAAGGGATGGCCTTCGTACGGAATGGTGCTATGTCCGACATTGCTACCGGAATGGGTACCCTTGCTTTGGAAGGTAACACAGCAACTTCAAATGGCGTAGGTGCCTTCGGGGACCCCAACTCGACCTCAATCGGCCCTGGCATTTTTGCAGAAGATGGTGTTTCAAGATCAAGTGGTATGGACATGTTCACTTCAGCGTCTCCAGAAGGCTGGATCTGGACTACAATCGGATTAAGTGTGACTATTGGTTTCTTTGGCTCGTCACCTTCAGGGATCAATCCGAGTGATCCTTTAGGGTCCCAATCATCTTCTATCTAAATCATGTGAACATCGCCACCCTTGTGGTCCGATAGAGGGTTGTTATGGACATTCGGACCAGGCTCCTTTGCCACAATGATCTTGTTGTCAATCAAAGCCTGGATCTTATCCTTCAGAGAGCGGCACTATCAATGGTATGCCCCTTCATGCCAGAATGGTATGCACAGGTTTTGTTTGGGTTAACCCATTGAGAAGGATTTTCAGGGTTATGGCAGGGACAGGGGTGACATAACCAACAACTTTAAGCCTTTCATACAGCTGGTCGATTGGTTCGGCAATGGCGGTATATTATTTGGGAGGTCTGCGGTCAAAATTCGGTCGGGGTCTAGGAAATTTTGGCGAGGAGGAGGTGATTGATAGTGGGATGGTTGAGCGTTGTAGGCTTGGTAGACGTGTGCGAATTGGGAATATTTGGGTGAAGTAGGCTGATATGCGGGAGGTAGAGATGATTGATAAGCAGGTGGTGGAGCTTGGTAGGAAGGTGCGGGGTAATTTGAGGTAGGTTGATATGTAAGAGGGGGTATTGGGTAGGTTTGGTATTTGATTGGGGATTTTGTTCTCTGTGCAACCATCACAACACTCATATCCCTTTTCTTGGACGTGCCACCAGACTGTAGAGCCTTGTTGGTAGCCTGTAATGCTTCAAAGTTAGTGACCATACCACTTTTAATACCTTCCTCGATCCTCTCCCCTAACTTGATGATGTCGGAGAATTTCTGGCCTTCAATCAGCATCAAACTTTCATAGTACTGTGTGTCTTGAGCCCGGACGAAAAGCTTGTTCATTTGTTCTTCTTCTAAAGCTGGCTTGACCTTAGCAGCTTCTGATCTCCAACGAGTAGCATACTCGCGGAATGTCTCCGTGGGTTTCTTTTTCAAGTTCTGGATGTAGAACACATCTGGCGCATTCTCCGTGTTGAATCTGAACCTGTCCATGAAATCGGACGCCATACGTACCCAGTTCAACCACTTCTTCGGGTCTTGGCTAATGTACCAAGATAGAGCATCCCCTTGCAGACTTCTCATAAGAAGCTTCATGCGAACCTTTTCATCCTTTCCTACTCCGACCAGCTTGTCGCAGTATGTCCTCAAATGAACTCTAGGATTCCCGGAGCCATTGAACATTTTGAACTTGGGAGGTTTGTACCCCTTGGGTAGTTCGACATCTGGTTTAATGCAAAGGTCTTCGTAATTCAGTCCTTCGATCCCCTTGCTTCCTTCAACACCCTGAACTTGGCTACTCAGCTTCTTGAGTTCTGCGGCCAGATTCTTGATAAGAGAGTCTTTGTCATCAGACTCAGGTGTGCTCGAGGCGGGCTGAATGGGGTATGGTATGGTTTCCACATAGAAGGGGGTATTGTGGTGATGATCATTTGTGGAGTTTTGTGGTTCAGGAATGAGTAGTGGGGTGTTGCTTGATGTGTGGCATGTGTTGCAGTGGTGGTAGTGAGCGGGTTGGTTTTGTGGTTTTGTGATGTTTTGTGGTGGTGTGGGATTTTGAGTGTTGGGGAAGTTGACATCTTGGGTAGTGAGGGAAAATGACAAGCTTGCCAAGTTCCGAACTTGGTCCAGTTCTTCCTGAAATTTCAATAACTTATGCTCGAGCTGGGAGGTACTTTCCTTGAAAACCTGAATACCCTGAGGAACCTCTACCCTTTCGACTGAGTTCTCCTTTCTGATGTTGCTCAAATCTTCCATTTTTCCCTTGTTCTTGTTTCTAATAAGACTCGGAGGAGGAGGAGGTGGAGGGCCCTTGGATCTTGTGGAGTAAGATGACGATGCCAGAGTGCACGAACTAACCTTTGGGAGGGGAATAAAACAAAAAGTAAACAAAAAGGTAACAAGTTGCAATATTTAAACACAGTGTGTAAGAATATAAATCGTGTTCTAATTTGGGAGCCTCGTTGTGCCTGAGGTAGGTCTAGAGACAAGTTGATTTGGAGAACTTATAATGCTAAATGTCTCATTTTATTGATAAGAATTAGACGAATCCCAAAACGACACTAAAATAGCAGAAAATAAAATGTCACTAATGGCCATTGGCCTTATTACATTTAAAGCAAAGAAAAGACTCCTAACTACTTGGTCCCAGAAGGACATTCCCCACACTCGGCATCTTTAGCTCCATCGAACAGCTTCACCAACTCACGTAGTCCCAGCAGCAAGTAGGCTCTAGCCAAGTGTCCTCCTTCGTTTCCCTCAGCATTCTGGCAGTTTTCAATCCTCTGGATGAACTTCCTTTCTAGCTCCACTAAGCTCCGCTCCAAATACCCCAGTCGCTTGTTGGCGCTGACAGCCATATCTTTCCATTCTTCAATCAGCTTTTGATGGGCTTCTTGAATTTACTGGGCTCACTTTCTCATTCCCAAATCCTCTTGCGTAATTGGTTGTACATAACCTGTACTTCAGCCTTTTCGTCGATGACCCTGTGACCTCGAACAAGCCCGGGTTGTCCTAACCCACTATGATCGTCCTCCAACCAGATTGGATAGTATGAAGTATTACCAGCGTGGTACCTGTCTGGTTCTATGGAATCTTTTCCCAGGATGATTTAGCAGTGCCACATATACTGAGCTTGACACTTGTATGGACTATCGCCATCTTGAAAGTCGGCCCTGAAGCGACTCATTTTGTCGACCCTTGGTATAACCTGCTTTCTTCCTGCCTGCCTCATCACTCGGAGAGCGACATAAGGATAAGTTCCTCTCAGACCGATGAGTATAAGAAATGGTGCATCCCGAGATCGGACGATGAACTCTTCAGTAGGGAACCATTCGAACATCCATTGCACTTGGTCCTCTTTCAGATTTTCGAACAACTCTACCCACCCTTTAGCATCTTCTGGTTGGGCAAACATGTTAGGCATATAGTTCATTCGCCTTGGCTGATGGAAGGCGATATGATCATCCCAGTCTCTGCGCAGAATCTCTTGCCGATATTCACCCTTTTAGAGGTGCTCCATGAGCCAGAGTTGGAGCAGTAAGTTACAACCCTCAAAGTGTTTGTCCCCTCATTGACAATTTTCCAGGGCTCGGTATATCTCCGCAACGACCATATGTACTATGCTAAAAGGCTGTCCACCAATTCCTTCCATTAAAGTCTTGGTGACCATGGCCAGTCTGGTATGGATCCTAGCCTTCTTCATAGGAAACACTATCACCCCCAAAAAGCAGAACATAAAGACGAAGACTCTTCTGTGGATGTGCCCCAATGATGTGAGGGCGAATTCATCTGGGTAAGTGCGGTAAGAATTGCTATGGTCGTATCTGTCGTACAGATAGTCGAAAGGAATGTAGGAATCCTTCAAGCAGGTCAAGTGTGTATTCTTCTTTAGTCCCATCATTTTGAGAAAACCCCTACCCTTGCAATTTTTTGGCATAAGCAAACCCGGAGTCTCCCACGGAATACTAGCTAGTCCTCCTATTTCCTCCAGCAAAGGTGCCATTTCAAGGTCCCCGAAGCGGAATATAGATCTATCACCATCCCAGAATAGAGTTGCAGCCTCTATGATTTTGTTGTCGGGTTGGATTTCCAGAAGAGAAGGCAAATTTCCCAAGTATTTGCGGACGAGGGTCTGATCACTAGAGTGAAGGTCTCCCCACCAGCTTAGCAGCCTTGGGTGGATGTTGGTTACCATGCCGAATTTGGGGACTTCGTGCCTCATTTTCTGCAAAACAAAGTGTTAGGCCCTTACCCCCGCCAGACTCGACTATTTAAATATCAATAATTGGCATAAGCAGCAATTAGTTCTCCAAATAAATGCACAGACGTGGTAATGTCCGTTTGGGTTCCAAGGAAACCCAGTGGTCTTTGGACAAGGGTATCTTAAAGAGTCATTATATGGACAACATAACTAACTCAGCTAGGTTTGACAGTGATGCATGCACAATTGAACATAGTAAGGTTTCTATGGGGTGTTAGACCGGTACCCTTGAGCGGACAACTCAAGAGGGAAAGGCACGGAACCATCGACTGCACCGCTGATCGACTGGTTTTACAGCAAATACGCCTTTGCCAAATTTAGGGGGTGATAATATCGGAAGGGCGCAACCACTCATTATAAGCGTTGCTATGGTATTTTGTTTGGCACGAGTGGAATATGATGTTGAATATGCAATTACAAGAATGAAACAAGTTGTCACATATTTGCACGTTCATAAAGTAATGATTACAATAATTGCTCATAATTACAACAGTATTGAAGGAAAGCAGTAAAAGAAAGCATTAAAGAAAAGAAAACAAAGAGCCAAGTCAGTTTTTGTAGTAGAAAAGAGATAAAGACATTAAATAAAGGCAATAAAGAGCAATAAAGTCACGCATGAAATGGTAAAAGCCTAAAGAATATCCCCAGCAGAGTCGCCATGGTGTCGATGTCCCCTTTTTCTAAAAGCGAAATCGGGTTTATGACATTTGGGCAGACAACTCTTTCCCTTTTGGGAATTAGGTTTGCAATTTAGAAGAGTCGCCACCTAATGCTTAAGTGCATTAGGACACTAAGAAATTCAAACGAGAAGAAGAACCAGAGAATGGGTAAGGGCTTGAAGTTATCTCGGGGGGAAGGTGTTAGGCACCCCCCAAGATCCACTAGTGTGGTTCCCGGCCATGCTACAATTGTGACTTTGAATGGAAACAACAAGTAAGCAAACAAGACAACTTTCACATAATGATTGCAACAAGGAAAGTATAAAAAATTAAAAGCGTGTTGAAGTTTAGAAATAGGCAATTTCATAATTGTTTAAAGGATGTATAAGTGCAGAAAGGGGGGGTCAAAGAATTGGTACAAATAATCAAACAAAGGAGTAAAAGAGGCGGAGGTTCGGAGAAAAACAGTGCTGGAAATTAAATATCTAAAAGATACTTTTAAAGGATTGAAGTAAAAGAAGGAGTTTTAAGAACTGAAAATTTATAGCTTTTATAAAAATTCTGAAAAAAAAAATAAACAAGTAAAGAGGGAGGGGGGGTCCTAGTTTATAAATAACATGGATCACCTCACGCAATATCCGGTAACCATTTATACACGTGGTGTTATCGCGTGGTCATCATATCCATGTCTACCCTTACCCACCCCGTTAAGGTATTAAATCGCTGAATGGTCTCGTTACTTATTGCATGCTATTACCCGCCCCAATCCTATCAGTCCCAGAGGCAGTTGGGACTACTAATCCTAAAGGGAAGGGAGATTGGCTTTTCAGAGTTTTAAAAGGACAAAAAACCTAGTGCGACAAACAAAACACATAAAGCAGTAAAAGGGGAAGCACATAGCAGTTAAAGGCTCAAATAGGCCTCCTCATTCAAAGCAACAAATTATTTAGCATGACTTACAGGTACTGATTAGGTCTGAATTAAATTTAAAGCGTTAGGACAGGCTATCACATATTTCTCAGATGAGGAATCCTAATTAGCCTTGGCTGGTTGTAGTTTATCAAAACTAACACGGTTAATTAATCAACTTAATGGTTTGCCTAGGTGAGACCTATAGACATGATATCTAACAGAGCGTACTGATTTTAAAGAAAAGATTACTGGTTTTATAAACAAAAGATCTGCAAATTTTAAACGACCTTGTGGCTGATTTTAGACTCATGGATGAAATAGACCAATCTGATTCAGTTGATTACTCCTATAGACATGATTTCTAAGCGTTATTGGTTTTAAACGATTACATAAATTCAATAGTCCTATAGGAATGGTATCTAGAATGAAGTTGATTATTATTAGACCTATGATGGTTTGCCTAATGACATGTATATGCAAAAGTGCAGTAAATCTATGATCATGATTTCTATATGCGGAAATGCAGAAACTTAGAGACAGGATTTCTATATGCAAAAAAATTTACAGGCAGAATTTCTAAGATGAGAATGCAGAAGTGCAGAAATTTATAAGTAACCTTATGAACAAGTTATCTACATGAATGCAGGAATTTATAAGTAACCTATAAGTATGTTGTCTATCGCAGGAATCAGAAAATCCTATAGGCAAGTTATCTATCCTTTGCATGCATTCATTCCCACCCCTTTCCATTAGCCATCCCCAGTAGTTATTACAAATTATTACAGACCCGAGTGAATCAAGAAAAGTAAAAAAATTACATCAGAAACTCAAGCTACAACCAAACAGCCTAATTCAGACTCAAAGTCCAACAATATGAGATAAACCAACTTCCAGGATCAGATTTCCAAAAGCCTTTCTCATGTTTGGGATGTATCAAAGTTCCCAAGAGTCTCAAAGGGGCTCCGGGCAATGCTTACACCCCAAATGCATTGCAGAATTAGATCATGGTGCAGTGTGAAAAGGCCAGCCCTCAAATGTCCAAGTTTAGAGGGAACTCAAGGTCCCAAAGCAGGGCTCATAGGAGGGGGGCAGAACTTAAGAGTCTAAGAGTAAGTGTAAGTGCATAGAGAGGAATTAGGGAAAGCCATGGCAGGCTGGTGGTCATGCCCAGCAATTAAGAGTGCTGGTACACCCCTGACCAGCCTGTTAGCCAAATATGAGGAGTTAGGATCCATTGAGGACCAGGTTCTGATCTGGGCAGTAATTTGGATACTGCCAGGCCAAGAACCTTAACTCAAACACATAAAGGGAAATGGGGGTAGGGATTCACAATGGAAACAGGTGCAAGGAAAGAACATACATAGTTTAATCACTGAACATGAACAGCAAAGTAAACAAGAGTGCTGAAACTATAAAGTAAACACATTGGGGGTGAGGTAGAAAATTGAATCAGAACATACCAGTCTCAGGGAAAACAAGTAAAAGCAGTAATCTCGAAAAGGCCAAGTTGCAAGCAAAGTAGTTCCTAAAGATTTCAAGCAAAGCAGAGTGTTGAAAGAGTATTGAATTCAAAGCAGTATTGCAAGTGTGTAAGTGTTGAATTGGAAGTTAAGGATTGGTAGTGTGTCCGTCCTCTTAAAAGTGCAGAAGGGCAGTCCCTTTTATAGTGCAGAAAACAAGTAAGAGAGGCAAGGCAATAACATTGAAATCAATCTCCCTTTGGTTAAGGGATTCTGATTTCAACGGGTAAAATCCAGTTAAGGAAAGGAGTTTTAATTAAAACCTTTTCAAAGTAGCATAAGAAGGGTAAATACATAGGAGTTATTGAAGGAAAACAATCAATGGTACACTGTTTGTGCTAAATATGGCAAGGGAGTCAATCAAACAGCCAGTGAAACCAAAATTACAAGTTCAATTAGAATGAACCAAGTCAGGAAAGGTAAAGGAAGTTCAATCGAAGAAAATCAGTGACAATTTGTCAGCCTGTTGCGGCCAAATGCACACGCAAGCGCACGCGGTCGTCAAGTAATAAAGTGACTAAAAGTCGGATGTCGATCCCACGAGGACTTGTGATTAATAATTAACTAAATTAGACTCTCCTAATTATCTAAACAAGAATTAAACCTAGAAGTATTTGATTCTAAACTAATTAAATAAATAAAAACAAATAATAAAACTTTTAACAGAGAATGAGCAGATTTTTATGATATCAATGTAATCAAAACGATCTAGGGTTATGGGCTATCTAACATTCCTATTGTATTCTTCAATTGAATTGACTAACTAATTTATCTAGTTTATTGGTTGACAGGGTTAATATTGCTCATAAGAATCTATCGAGTCCTTACTCGCCTATTCAAGCTAACCTAACACCTATATGTCTATGGAATTAGAATCAACAAGAACGCATTTATAATTCCTGTAAATCAACCAAGCAAGGCAATTGGGTATATGTCTATCCCAATTGCTAATCCGTTCCCCGAGGCCCAGGTTCAAGAACTTGCTCTACTCAATCCTATATGCAATCTAGAATTCCCACTTTCGAGTTCAACTCTAGATTCGTAGATAGTATTCAATTGGTGATCAAACAATCAAATAATTAAGTGCAGGATTGAATAAATAAACCAATATGATAAACTAAGAAATCAAAATCAATATCCGAATAACAATAGTCATGAAAGAACCACAACCCTAGAACGTGAAGTTTAGCTCCACATAGACATGGTAGCAAAACAACAAATCATACAAAGAAACATAAAAAGACTAAGTTGGTGGAAGAAAAGATGAAACCCGGACTCCACGGCGGCTTTTTGCTCTTCCTTGGTCAAAAATTGCTCTCAAAAACGTTCTCCTATGTATATATACCAAGTAGGGTTGGGACCAAACAATTATACCTTCTCCAATGTGAAAAAGGACACTTTTCCTGGGTGACTAGCGCGAGCTCGCGCATCCTTCGTGCATGACTTCGCGCATGACTTCTGACATTCTGCCTCCAGCTCCTTAACTCGCGCGACTTCGCGCATACTTCGAGCTAGAGCTCGTTTTTCACCTTGTTCCATTCCGAATTTGGAAAAACGCAAAACATGAAAGTTGTAGCCCTTTGAGTATCTTTCCAACCATATATTGTGGAGCCAAAATGGAGTTCTGAGCAAAAGGTTATATCTATTTTACTAGACAGTGCACAATATGCCTACTGGAGTCTTCGTTCGCTCTAACTATCATCCGTTGACCCCCAAACACGATCCCGGCTTAATTCCTTGAACTTTTACTCAAACTTTAAAGCCCCAAATCACTTGAATTCATTCCATAATATCTACATAGCTCGGAATCACTCCTACAAGGCATAAAACACACCATTAGTGCAAAACACTAGCGATTAAAGCTCAAACTCAATTTAAGTGCAGTAAATTAGAGTGTAATAAGCGACTAAAATACGTAGTTATAGCCTATCATCACAGCCTCATTAAAAGGATTTCAGAATCAATCAATTAGTTGGTAAACCTTTTGAAAGAGGAGTTTCTCATATATAAAGCACACAAATAAGTGAGTCAAGAAGGGATTGTCAAGTTATTTGGAAGAGAAGTTAATCAAAGAGAGGTCCAGAATCATAAGCAAAAGTGGTATAAGTCTAGTTTGCAGATTCAAGACGAGTCTGGGAGTCCAGGGTCCCAAAATAGAACCCTAACTCGCACACAAATCAAAATTGCCAAGAAACCCCCAAATCCTAGGGTTTTCGAATTGAATCAGACATAGAGGTGAGAAAGCAAACCACTTGAGAGAGGCTCAGAAGTCTTTTCCAAAGACTTATGAGAAACAAACATGCATGATAGAAAGAAAACTAATTCAAGGTCATGAGAACATGTTTGAGAAAACCCGGAATTTACACAGGTTCAGAAGAAAGAGATGATACGAGCTTAAACAAAAGTAGATGAAATATGCTTAGTAAGAACACAAACAGAGTTCAGTAAAGTAAACAAAAATCAAAGAACTCAACCGGAAACACATATAGCAAAGAATAAGAAAAACAACACGGATTAACATGTGAGCACAAGAATAACATGTAGAGTAGAGAAAAAAGAAAATAGAAGAATAGTACATGCGTAGTAAAAGAAGTCAGACAAACACACATAAGGAAAGAACAACAGAGTTAGAAAGATGCTTTTGAAAACCTTTCAGAAACCCTAAATCGAAAGAAAAAATGATTTTGAAAAAGGAAATTTGGGAAAAATCTTTTAAACGTTCAATAAAACATAGACATGTTCCAAATCTAAGAAAATAAGCAAGTAAAGAACCTCTGACAGCTTAGGGTTGTAGAGAAAAACCCTAGGAATGAGAAAGGTCTTGAGGAAAGTCAGATCCTGAGTCGAAAAGACTCATATTGCTCGAATATGCCGGAGTAATGCCCGGTGAAGCCATAGATCTACAGATCTGAGAAGGTCTTGGAGAGAACCATCGAAGTCAGGTTTCACAGCCTTGAATAGCTTAGGTCTAATGGTGAGGATGGGTGAGTACAGACCATCCGTGGCCTGAGACGCCATGGATTCCGGTGGAAACCCGGTGAAATAAGGTGGGAGACGATTAGGGTTCCAGGAAGGTTCGAGAGGATTTGAGAGACGAAGGGGTTCAAAGGCGGCGTTTCAGACGAAATGAATTAGGTTAGGGGGGTTTGGAGATTAAAAAAGGAAAGGGGAATTTATGGCCGTTGATCAAAACGATCAACGGCCTGGATCAAAGGGGAGCCGGGTGGGTTTTTTAATCGGGTCAGGGGTCGGGTAATTTAGGGATTGGGATGGTTTAATTTGGGGCGGAATTGGGTCAAATTAAGGGCCAAAATTGAAAGGAAATGGGGGCTGTAATTGAAATAGAAATGGGCTAAATATTAAATAGCCAATTTTCCCCTTTTATTTTATAAAAATAGTGAAAAATGATTTTAAAAGCAAAATTAAAAGTACTGAGCTAATTAATAATACATCAATATTAATTTAAAAATACTGGAGCTAATTTTACAATTATAAAATACTATTAATCGTAAAATAGACTATAATTGCAATTATATGCAATTTAGCTTTAAAAATACCAAATAAATTTGTAAAAATATACAAAAATCACCTTAATTATATTTTGGTGTAAATATGAGAATAAAATAAGTTATTCACAAAAAGGATAGTTTTGGAGAATAATTACTGATTTTTGTACTGCTAAAATGGACAATAAATTAATTTTAAAATCTTTAAAAATTAGGGAAAAATACCAAGACTCTTGGGCATGCTTATATATGTATGTACATGCTATTTTGAAATTATTTTGTATATAAAAATACCTAGGGAAAAATTGGGTATCAACAAGTACGATAGACTGGTATCGTTGCTATGCAATAAAATGAGGTTGAGCAAATGTTCGGTGAATCTTAAAATAACCGGAAGATATCCGTATTCTTTGACTCCGCAAGGGGTTGCTTGTTACGCTGAGTTTAACATTGAGGATGATGAAACTCTAAGAGATTTTTTGGGGACTCCGGATGAATACCGGGAACTTATTTTGATAAAAATGTTGGAAATGTACGTGAAGGTTGAAGACATTCGCAATACTGATATTGCGCAAAGCAAGGATAACCCTCAATCATCGGGTGGTTATTCTGGAGCAATTTTAGCCCAACAGGTTCCAACTGAAAGGGTTTGGCCTGATCTAAATTTATCTCCACGGGCGAACGAGGAGCGAGGAAATAATTTCTCTCATACTTTACATAATCCACAAGACGACTGGTAAACTTCAATTTTCCTTTGTGTTACGATGTTTATTTTTGTTGTATTGAATTTGTATTAACACTTATATATTCCATAGGGGGTACCGTCCAGATATGAATTTTACAAGTTATGAACCCACGACCAGTTGGAATATGCGTAGTTTTGGTGTGTTGCATCACGGTGGTCTATCCGGGTGTCATCACCAACAGGATAATGTCCATCATGGAATGTCAACACATTACGACTAGTAAGTGAAGTGATATAGCTATATGTAAAATATTTATCAATTTGAGTAGCTTATAATTTTGTTGTTTGTGCAGTGAAAACGAGCAACTTGATGGTCCTGACCTCACTCAGTTGCCCGTAGACAACGTATTTACTCGGGATTTGGTAGATGCGCAGTGTCAGGAAGATAATAGTGATTATGACAACAATCCCGATAAGTCTGAAGATGACACGCCCTTCCCTGACGGGGGTGATGAGGAGGAGGAAGTGAATGTCGAACCTGAGCTGACGAGGGAGCATGCTCCACCTCCCGTTAGACCAAGAGTGTACGAGTCTCACGTGCCGTTACATTCAGGGCATATTCCCTACCTTGATAATTTGCCAAGTATGCCGTACGTGGATGCCCTCACAAGGGATCTTGACGAATTTCGGACAACAATGTGGGATGAGTCTAGACCAACGGTGCTGGCAAAGGGCATGTTTTTTCCCGATAAAGCTCGCCTAACCAGGGCTTGTAAAATGTACAACGTAAGAGAGTGTCGTGAGATGATAGTATGGGAGTCAAGTCCGGAGGTATACAAGGTTGTTTGCCGTAGATGGTTTACGGGTTGTCACTCGATGCTGTGTGCGACCAAGAAGGAAACAGGGTTGTGGAAAGTGGGTAAATATATTGGCACCCATGTTTGTGAAATGGACACATTCAATGGGAATCACTTCAACTTGGATGTTGACTTAATTTCTCTTCAACTGGTTCCACACATTGAAGTGTCTATTAGGTACAAGATCAAAGAGTGTATTGCATCCATCCACCAGGAATATGGGTGTACTATTACCAAAAGAAAGGCATATCTTGGGCGCAAACGTGCATTTAAAATTGTTTATGGTGACTGGGATAAGTCATTTGCATCTCTACCCAGGTACATGGCCGCACTGAAACACTTTAACCCCGGGACTATTGTTGAATGGAAGCTTGAGCAGAGTGCAGGAATACCGGAATATATATTCAGATACGTGTTCTGGGCATTTAAACCAGTAATTGATGGTTTTGTGCATTGTCGTCCGGTAAATTCCATAGACGGTACTCATGTCTATGGAAAGTATGATATTAACTGTTGATCGCCGTTGTAGTAGATGCCAATGGACAAAGATTTCCACTAGTTTTTGCCATCTGTGCCAATTAAAGCCAAGAGACGTGGACGCTATGTTTGAACCACTTGAAGCAGCACGTTGTCAAATAACGTTCAGGTATTTGTCTAATATCTGATCGGCATGGTGGTATATTAAGTTTTGATGAGCATTTTCCTGAATGGCAGGAACCCTATGCATACCACCGTTACTGTGCGAGGCACCTGAAGGCCAATTTCCAGAAGAAATATCCCAACAAGGACATGCATGGTTTAATGTGGATGGCTGCAACTGATCACCAGTAGTGCAAATTCAGGAGGCGCATGGAATCGATCTGGCAGTTAGACGAAAGAGCCTATAATTGGTTGATGCGACATGAGCTTCACAAGTGGACATTGCATGCTGATGGTGGCAGACGATGAGGAACCCTGACTGCAAATTTGTCGGAGTCTTTCAACGGGTTATTGAAGTCTGCACGTGGATTGCCTGTCACTGCCATGGTTCGGATGACGTTCAAACAGATGGCGGAGAGGTTTGTTGAAAGGCATAGAGGTGCATCTGAATTGATGGAGAGGGGTGTTGAATTTATGCCAATACCGATGAAAAGATTTGAGAAATACTGGAGGCGAGCACATTGGCATTCATTTTTACAGTATGATCACGAGGGGGTGTTTTTGAAGTTCGCACCGCTATCCATCAATACCGGGGGAATAATATACACACCGTAAATGAAGCCAGCAGGTTGTGTTCATGTGGGAAATGAACCATCTACCACATGTCGAGCTCACATGCCATGAAGTGCTTTCAACATACAGGTTCAGGGGCAACCAACTATGTTGATAGGCAATACAGTGTTGCTGCATACTTAAACACATATAGTGGGCAGTTGGAAGCAGTGGGTGCTGAGCATTATTGGCCGTCAGAACCATTTAAAATGTTGCGTAACAAGGACTATATGCGCAAGCTACAAGTGCAAAAGATAATGCGTATACGGAACCAAATGGATGTTGGTGATACCATTTATGCGCGTAAATGTGGCATATGCTCGCCAACAGGACACGACCGTCGTAAATGTCCTTCAGCTGGTTTGGGTGGCGGTGGTAATCCAGCTCCTGGTGCAAGTTCATCTAATGTGCCCAACTATCAAGGATACACGTAGTGTTTTGTTTTCGTAATGTTTTTTGTAATAAGTGTATGTACTTGTTTATGCTGCAAGATGTATCAAACAAAATTATGGTTCCATTGTTGTTAAATCTTATTGATATTTAACATTTTTCAGTTGAGTAAATTAATGAATTTCCCCCTCACGTTCATGTAATCAAAAATAGTATTAGATTAAAAAACAGAAAATTTTCACGTTCACTTACGAGTTTCACTCCAAAATTATTAGAAAACTACACTGTCAGAGGAGGAAGATGTTTGATAAATAAGTGAATATATATAGCACGGTTAAATACTATGTTATGTGTGTTGTCTTGTCGATCTAAAAAAAGCTGTCCGACTGCGAAAAAGCTATTTTATATCAGGAAAAAATTTAACACGTGAAGCATATCGCGGTTAAATACTACGTTTTGTGTGAATATATATAGCGCGGTTAAATACTACGTATGTGTGTTGTCTTGTCGGTCTGAAAAGCTGTCTGACTGCAAAAAAGCCGTTTTGTATCAGAAAAAATCTTTAACACGCGAAGCATAACGCGATTAAATACTACGTTTTGTGTGAATATATATAGTGCGGTTAAATACTACGTTATGTGTGTTGTCTTGTCTTTCTAAAAAAGCTGCCCGACTGCAAAAAAGTTGTTTTGTATCAGAAAGAATCTTTAACATGCGAAACATAACGCGATTAAAAACTACGTTTTGTGTGAATATATATAGCGCAGTTAAATACTATGTTATGTTTGATGCCTTGCCTATAAATAACGGGCGTATTCTAGTTATTTTCTGCGCTTAACGCTAACAAATAGCAAAACTTTCCATAAAAGCAGGGGTTTTTTTCGCTTTAACAAATGTCTGACCGCGTGTATGTACCAATGTGCCAATGTGGCAAACGCTGTATGATGCCGGACTGTTGGGATGATGGTCAAGTTGGGCGCAGATACTGGATGTGTGTGAACAGGTTTGGAGGCAACAACGAAATTTTTTGAATTTTGAGGTATGGCTTGATGAACCTTGTCAGCAGGAATGCTACAAACAATCTTTGCAGTATCTTCATGATTTGACCAAAAAATAGTGGGAATATCAACGAGAATATAAATGAGAAATTGCGGAGTTGAAGGAGAAACTCAAAGAGGTGGAAGAAGAAAAAAATAAGCTGGAAGAGAAATTTAAGTGGTTGGAGCGGAGAATACTAGGCGGTGGTGACTAAACAATGACATGTATGTGTTGAGGGTAGTAGTTTATCATTATGTTTCCCATGTCATGTGTTTTCATTAGTTGTACTGAATTTAAATTATGTTAAGTTTCTATGTTTGGGTTTGTGTTTGTGTTGTAGTGTTAAAATAAAGAAGAAACGGGGAAATAAAAACATAATGCGCGTATTATGTAAACATAAAAAATTATTGTTATTATTTACTTAAAATAATATTTACATAGCGTACATAAAATACAAAAAAAGAAAATCAATGTGTCCCACAGCCTGTGTGCTTTAATGCAGCCGCTGGCCTGAGGCGCATCCCATCCCGCCCGGCTACGCTATCAGGATCATCCTCATCACGTTGCCTCTTTATCGGAGGATGCGCTGCAGGATGATCGTCAGTAGTGCTGGCAGGATCGATAGAAGGGGTCGTCGGTCCATCAGCAACCTACAAAAGAATAAGTCAGCTCAGTATATGAAAATATATATTAGTAATGTGAATGTTAAGTCAAAAAAAATTTCTTACCATGGTCTCGTCGGGCTCCTGAATATAAGCATTCGTCGTATCCAATTCAGCATCGCACAAAGTCGCCTCCGTGACGGGCTGGGATGAAGCCTTAATAAGAAAATTATAAATTTTATGGCAAATCAATGAGATAAAAACATATTTAATTTTAATAGTAATACAAACATACATGCGCCTGTGAAAGATCCACACCACCCGTCGACGATGAGCCATAACTCAGTCGGCACCCACCATCCACATCTCGGGTCGGCCGATCCTCAGCAGCGGTCGATGGGCCTGAAAATATCTACTCCCAATAATCTTCGGTAATGCTCGTGCCCGTGATCAACAATGGATCTAACGGGGTCACCTGCGATGCTGCTGGAGTGAACGCCAGCTGAAGGTTGTACGACGACATGCTGTTGGGATGCTCGTCTGGCTGATGAAGGTCACCCGGTAGATCAGCTCCAATATCCTCAACAGGTGCCTCAACGCCCCCTTGCTAGGGACCACCTCCTCGCCGGCCCCCACGACCCCGGGGGACAGCCCTGCCTCGTGGGACAGCCCTGCCTCGTGGTCCCCTAGCTTGTGGGACATGCCTACCTTGATGGTAGTGCTCTAGCGCCATATAAGCAGGGACGTGCTCTAAGCGCTCGTCCTCTCTAGCTCGATCCAGTGTCCGGGCAGCCAGCTCTGTAACCTGCCGGCCATACTCGTGCAAAGTGACCGCTCCCTCACCAGCATGTTGCTACATCTGTAGTCCCAACTGGTGGACTAAATGTAGGCCGATATCCTGCAGAACATGTAAAATATAAATTACGGAACTCTAGATCACAGTTATAAGTAAGAATACCAAATAACATACCAGTGCCTCTTGCCTCCCGGCGTATGGAACGTACCGACCGCCAGCTCGATAAATGGGATTCCCGACGATAAGCTGGGTAACACCGCGGTACTAGCCCATATAATCATGCTCAGTATCCAGCCGTCTCCGTGAAGGGGGAGGGTGCGGAATCAGGTCAGATCGTCGGTCCCAAGTATCGATCTGCTCCTCTAGCCATGCCAAATATGCGTTGTCCACCCTGGTACGATCATCCCGCTGGTAATGAGTGGTCTGCCAGGTGGGTGGTGTCTGTACGAGCTGCGGCCTGCCAAACTGGTGAAGTACCCGCTCGGTGGCATGATGCTCCACAATATCAAGGTAGATCAAAGGGACGGAAGAGCCCCACATAATTCAGTCGGCCGAGCAATAACAGGGCAAGCCAGCTATCAACGCGTCGTTGTATGGCGTCCAGATGAACTATTAAGTAAGAACAGAAAACGTCTCTATACGCAACTTGTGTTTGAAGCTTTGACAAGTAAACTTAGATATACATTTACTTGTGCTCCTTCCAGCAAATCCAAGACATCCCTGCACAAGGAGAGATTATGCGGAGCCTCGTACTCGCGCGTATGTCCCCGCTGGAGAACCCACCTCCTAGCTAGAGGGAGCAACGGAGGTGGTACATCCGGATCTAATGGTGGTAGAGGTGGCTGCAACTGCAGGAACCGCTCCCAGGCCCAAACCTAACATAAAAAGTTGACGTAAAATTTAAGATATATTTTTACTAGGTATGTTAAAATGAATAGAGTATTCGAATATGTTGTCACATGTATTAGCGGCAAAAATCCAGCAACATCACGCTCGGTGCCCATGCTCGCCCGGCACATCTGCCTATACAAATAGCCGAGAATAGCAGCACCCCAGCAGTACTGGGGTAAATCATCTAGCAGCTCAAGATGATGAAGAAATCTCAAGCTGACTAGGTTCCCCGAAGTGCTCGGGAACAAGACCCCTCCAAATATAAGGAGTAGCAGCAACCTCGTATACCGGTCATGATAATCCGATATATCGGCATCGATGTCAGGATGCAATGCCTCCAACCACTGTCGAATAGTCTTCAATGGAAAACGACTGGTCCCAGCCAGTACATTCTCATCCTCTGGCCGGAAAGCAGTGAGCTGCTGCAGCATGTCCAGGTACTCCACCCGTGTCATCTCTCTCATGCCAGGCAGCAGAGCAACGGGGTGTCCATCAACGGGTAGCCCATATAAAACCTCCACGTCCTGCAGTGTGATGGTGGCTTCGCCAATGGGCAGGTGGAATGTGTGTGTCTCCGGTCGCCACCGCTCTATCAGGGCCGTGACGAAAGACCAATCGAGCTGCAGCCGCCCGATCTCCAAAATCCTGTAGAAACCCGTCTCCCGCAGGTGTGTGACTACACGGGGATGGAGAACTCTTTCATGCAGAAAGTCCCACATGTCGTCCACTCTCCTGACGTAGAGAGTTTGGGTCAGTAACTCTCCCTCCCATATGTGGGCGGACCTATGATCGTCCTGTAACGGCAGTAGCTCATCGCTGGAAGGTCCGGGATGAATAGGCGGCACCTCCATGCCGTCTACTGTAAATTAAACAACATTAATTACATGTTAGTTTATAATTTGATATGTTTGTTTGTAAATTAAATAATTAATTTTTATAATTATACAACATTTAATTATATCAAAAAATTACATATGGGTTCCAGGCTCGATATTTGCGGCCCAGTAGCACCAAGATATCCTGAATTTTTGTATGTGTTAGTTTTATTATAATTTAATATGTTAGTTTGTAAATTAAATAATTAATTTTTATAAATAAATATTCACATATGGGTTTCAAGCTTGATATTTGGAGCGCAGTAGCACCAATTTATCCTGAATTCTTCTATGTGTTAGTTTTATAATTTTATATGCTAGTTTGTAAATTAAATAATTATTTTTTATAATTAAATTTTCACATATGGGTTCCAGGCTCGATATTTGCGGCCTAGTATCACCAAGATATCCTTAATTCATGTATGTGTTAGTTTTATTATAATTTTTAATGTTAGTTTGTAATTTAAATAATTAATTTTTATAAATAAATATTCACATATGGGTTCCGGGCTCGATATTTGGAGCACAGTAGCACCAATTTATCCTGATTTCTTCTGTGTGTTAGTTTTATTATTTTACATGTTAGTTTTATAATTTTATATGTTTGTTTGTAAATTAAATAATTAATTTTTATAATTATACAGTATTTGATTATTATGTATTCACATAAGGGTTCTAGGCTCGATATTTGAGGCCAGTAGTACCAAGATATCCTGAATTCTTGTATGTATTAGTTTTATTATAATTTTATATGTTTGTTTGTAAATTAAATAATTAATTTTTATAATTATACAGTATTTAATTATTAAATATTCATATATGGGTTCCAGGCTCGATATTTGCGGCCCATTAGCACCAACTATATGTTGACTATAATTGGACAGAGTTTGTGTTTGATCTTTCATTTATTTTGATGTATTTTTGAGTATAAGAGATACTTAAACTACATGGAAACTACGCTAAAAGGCACTACATTATACTACGCTAAAAGGTACTACATTATACTACGCTAAAAGGCACTACATTTTACTTCGCTAAAAGGCATTACATTTTACTACCCTAAAAGGGCACTATATTACTAGTCTTTAAGAAAAAATAATATAAACCAAATAAAACACAACAAATATATTTTAATCACAAAACATTCACAAAAATATATATCAAACAGTTATAGTAATTTATTAACAAATAATAACGATTTCGCAATTTTTATATATTTTTTTAGAACATTAATATCTTAGTCCGGATACAAATAATATACCAATTTAATCGCAAAAAAAAAATACAAAACAACATGGAACACATTCAAAACAACTAATATGCATTATTTATACGAGTTTCGACATAAACTAAATCGGAATACCTCGATTTATGTTTTTCGAAAAGTTGAAGAATTGAAAAATTGACTCTGAAACAAGCAACCCACAGCAATAGAAGGCTTGGCTTAGTATTTTGAGTCCAAAAAAATAACATCTCGGTTCCGGACTCGTAAAAGGACTAGTGCAGATATTGTGGGAATCGCCAATAATAACATGCTTTTATAACTCTAGAATTTTATAACATATTTAAATTATTATCACAAGATCCAAAAGTATGGTTCTTTCTTTTTTAAACTCCGTACACAGTTCATAATAATTGAAACAGGGGAAATACAAATCAAACACACACGGAGCTTTCAAAGGCATTGTTGGAGGCCTTGATCAGAGAAACTACAAAGGTGAAAGGATTCTAGTGTTTTTAAAGAAGTGAAAAAAAAAAAAAAAAAAGACGTGTCAGAAGACTTAAAATTGCATGGACTCTAAACTGTATCCTTTATACAAGTCAATGTTATAACTTGGGAAAATGCATAAGTACCTCCGATTTATACCCAGATTCTCAACTAACCACTTTTTCTTTGCGGGAATTCTATTACCCCCCTAAACTTATTTTAAATATAATTATTTGCACCTTTAACGCTGACAATCAAACTCTTGGCAAGTGGTGAGCTACACGCGCCCCACATGTATTTTTAGTACTTTTTTTATTCTTTCTTCTTTTTCTTATCCTTTTTTCTTATTTCTTATTATTCTCATTTTTTTTTTGGTTATTTCATTCTCTTTCTTTTTGTTTTGGTCACCGGAGGCATAAAATGGTGGTCGTCGGAATTTCACAAACACCATTTTTTTTGGCGAATTTTTTTTTTCCGGCGACAGATTTTTATCCCGATCTAAGTGTGTTTTGTTTAATATATATATAATTTTTTCTTGAAAGTGTAATTTATGTGTGGGAGGAAGAGCAAAAGAAATAAAAACGAATATAAGCTGAGAAAACTTTTTCCAGTTAAAATTTCAATACATCATTTTTTTTCCGGCGTGGGAAGGTTTTTCGATGATTAATTTTTTTCCCCAATACTTTTTCCAGTTAAAACGAATCGCGGCTTTGTAGAAATTTTATTGAAAACTTTTCACCCTTATAATGCCCAACCCAATTGTCAAGGTATTGTTTATTTTAGTCCACTCGCTATAGACCACCTCGAGGTTTTTAGGTCTCATGATTAATAACGTTGGGCTTTAATGTCCCAAAGGCGCCCAACAGTTGAGTTGAGAACTTGCCCTCGTATATTTCGTCTCTAATTTCTTTTCTTATTCCGATGTGAGATTTATCTAAGGAGACATTAAATTTGCACACATTGTCACAAAAGAGTAGTAAGTATAATGATGTTTTTCATTTCGACTGATTTAAAATCCTGAATCCGCTTCGTAGAGAAATCCTGAATCTTTTGCAATCGTGGGTAGTTCCTAAGGCTTATTTTGAATCATTTGGTTGGTAATTTGTTAGATTTTGTTGGTTCGGAGGCTTGTTCGAAAAGCAAAGCTGTGGTTGAGCTTTGAGTTGATCTTTGGAGTGAGGTAAGTGTCGTGCTTAACCTTGACTTGAGGGATTAGGACTTGTTTGCCTATTTGCCACATGTTTAGATGTTGGGCTCAATGTATATGTGAGGTGACGAGTACTTATGCATTGTTGTTGGGTTAAAGCATGCGGGTGGGACTTGTTCCTTGTAATTTATTGCTTACTTTGACCATGTTATCCATGCTTAGACTAGTTACTTATTAAATTGATCAATCTTTCCGCACTTATGGTCTTTCTGTGATAATTGATATCGTTTCTAAAGTTGAGGTTGGTATTGTGGAATCATTGTTGACGTAAGGCTTATTCTTGTTTATACTATCTCTCTGTTGTTATATGTTCATTGTTATAAGATAAGGAAGAGTGTTAATGCACGAAGGGTGATATCGTGCCGTATTTGAGTGTAAATGCACGAAGGGTGATACCATGACATATTATGAGAGTTAATGCATGAAGGGTGATGCCGTGCCATATTGTGAGAGTTAATGCACGAATGGTGATGTCGTGTCGTATCTATTGATTTATGATGAAAGTTAGAGTAAAAGCACGAAGGGTGATGTTGTGCCGTATTATTGTTTCATTGTGAGGTTGAGAGTAAAAGCACGAAGGGTGATGTCGTGCAGTTTTACTCATTGTGTTTATTGTTTTACTGGTTAAAGGCATATTGACTGTTCTGGTTATCATTTCCTGTTGTATTTATCATATCTTGTACCCCTTTCGCATGTCCCCTCCAATAGTACATGTTTAGCCTGTATTTGTTGTTATCTTGTACATATATTGTTATCTATATAGGTTATTTACGTGGGTGTCTTGTCACAGCCTCGTCACTACTCACTACTTTGTCGAGGTTAGGCTCGACACTTACGGAGTACATGGGGTCGGTTGTACTCATGCTACACTCTGCACTTCTTGTGCATATTTTGGTATTGGTCCCAGTTGCCCGTGAGGTGCAGTATCTCGGACCAGCTGACTTGGAGACTCGAGGTAGATCTGCTAGCGTCCGTAGACGTTGAAGTCCCCTTCTATTTCCCCTTATATATTGCTCTTTTAATTCGAGATAGTTGTACTTATTTCAGACTCTATTTGTAGAAATTCTAGAAGCTCGTGAATTGTGACTCCAGATCCGGGTTTAACTAAATATTATTGGTTATTATGTTGGCTTGCCTAGCGTGTGAAATGTTAGGCGCCATTACGGTGCCGAAGGTGTGAATTCTAGGCCGTGACAAGTTCGTATCAGAGCACTAGGTTGCCTAGCTCTCACAAGTCACGAGCATGCTTAGTAGAGTATGGAGGATCGTTATGGAGACGTCTGTACTTATCTTCCATAGGCTATGAAGTTAGGAAAAAATTTCACTTCTATTCTTCTCTCTCGTGCGATTTTATTCCCTCATTGCTAATTTAACTCTTCTAATCTTGTTCCCTCGCAGATGGCGAGAACACGTACTGCATCTTCAGCTGGACAGCAGCCGGAGCCCCTAGTGGCAGCTCCTACGAGAGGCAGAGGTCGCGTCAGAGGTCGAGGAATGGGCAGAGCTTAGCCCAAAGCTCGAGCAGCAGCACCAGCAGTGAAGCCTTGTGTGGAGTTTGATGAGGAGGTTCCAGCCCAGACTGTGCCTTTTGGACCAGCTCAGGTCCCGAAGGGGTTCATCGCCACCCTAGTGCTTCAGATGCTCTAGTCCGTTTAGTGGGCCTTATAGAGAGTGTGGCCTAGGTCGGTACATTCCTGTGGCACCAGCTGTCTCTCAGGCTGGGGGAGGAGCACAGACTCCTGCTACTCACACTCCGGAGCAGATGGCTCCCCATATCAGACTCCAGCAACCCAGCCAGTTGGGGTAGTTCAGTCGGTTGTTGCAGCACAGGCTGGTGATGGGCCGGCCATGTCTTCTGAGGGCTTATTGAGATTGGACAAGTTTGCCAAGCTCTTTCCAATTCACTTCAGTGGTGCACCTTCTGAGGACCCACAGGATTATCTTGACTGCTGTCATGAGGTGTTGCGGAACATGGGGATAGTTGAGACCAATGGGGTCGATTTTTGCTGTGTTTCAGATGATGGGTTCCTCCAAGAGATGGTGGAAGGATTATGTATCTACCAAACCAGCTGGGTCGTCTGCTCTTACTTGGGACCAGTACTCTCAGCTATTTCTTGAGAAGTTTCTTCCTATCACACTGAGAGAGGATTACCGCAGGCAGTTTGAGCGTCTCCAACAAGGCAGTATATCAGTCACTTAGTATGAGACCCATTTTGTGGATCTGGCCCATCATGCTATTCTTCTGCTTCCTACCGAGAGCGAGAGAGGGTGAAGAGGTTTATTGAGGGGCTCGCTCAACCTATCAAGCTTCAGATGGCCAAGGAGATCGGGAGTAAGGTTTCTTTTCAGACAGCTGCTAATGTCGACAGGCGAGTCGAGATGGTTCTTGCACAGGGGGGAGGTCAAGGGTTTGATAAGAGGCCTCGTCATTCCGGTGGGTTCACTGGTGCCTCATTTGAAGGCAGGGGTACTTTTGGTAAGGGCCATCCTCCCAGGTCGTTTCATTCAGCACTCCAGGCATCCCATAGTGCTTCAGGTGGTCGTGGCCCACATGTGTCTTATTCCGACCAGCTAGCCTACAGTGCACCACCAGCTCCTATTAGTGCACCTCCGCTCCAGAGTTTTCAGGGTGGTTTCTCAGGTCGACAGGGTCAGTTTCAGGGTCAACAGTCACAGCAGCCGAGGTCCTGTTATACTTGTGGTGATCTGAGGCACATTGCTAGATTTTGCCCTCGGGCATCGAGCAGCTCACAGCATCAGGGTTCTCGTGCCATGGTTCCGGCACCGGGTGCTTCACCGCGCGCTCAGCCAGCTAGAGGTAGGGGTCAAACACCTAGAGGTGCAANTGCCTTCCGAGACTAAGCTCTGTCTCCATCTGCATTTCTCTGCATTGCATAAGGCTACCTTTCTGCCTTCCGAGACTAAGCTCGGTCTCCATCTGCATTTCTCTGCATTGCATAAGGCTACCTTTTCTGCCTTCCGAGACTAAGCTCTATCTCCATCTGCATTTCTCTGCATTGCATAAGGCTACCTGTCTGCCTTCCGAGACTAAGCTCTGTCTCCATCTGCATTTCTCTGCATTGCATAAGGCTACCTTTCTGCCTTCCGAGGTTAAGCTCTACCTCCATCCGCATGGCTGAAATATCGCCACCTTTACTTAAATCCTACATGGCTGAAATATCGCCACCTTTATTTAAATCCTGCATCGGCTGATATATCGCCACTTTTATTTACATCCGCTGGCTGAAATATCGCCACCTTTACTTAAATCCTGCATGGCTGAAATATCGCCACCTTTATTTAAATCCTGCATCGGCTGATATATCGCCACTTTTACTTAAATCCCGCATGGCTGAAATATCGCCACCTTTACTTAAATTCTGCATGGCTGAAATATCGCCACCTTTATTTAAATCCTGCATCGGCTGAAATATCGCCACCTTTATTTAAATCCTGCATCGGCTGAAATATCGCCACTTTTATTTACATCTGCATGGCCGAAATACCGCCACCTTTATTTAGATCCTGCATCGGCTGAAATATCGCCACTTTTATTTACATCTGCTAGCTGAAACATCGCCACTTTATTCTTTCTTGCATGGCTGGAATATCGCCACTTTATCCATCTTCCACAGCTGAAATGCCGCCACCCTTTCATTTACGTCTTGCATGGGCTGATAGATCGCCACCTTCTACATTTCATGGGCTGAAAGATCGCCAAATTGTCCAAAGGCGTCATTGTTCGGAGGCACCATTTTCATAGCCCGAGAACGCCATGCCATGGCCTGAGGACCCCATTTATCTTTTGCATATCATTATTTAAAGGCATCATAGTTCGGAGACATCACTCTCATAGCCCGAGAACATCATTGCATAGCCTGCAAATCCTTTATTATACGCTTCATGGCCCAGGACGTCATGGTCCGAGGACGTCATCCTACCCGTCCGAAGACAGCATTCATGGTCCAATGGGAACTTGCATCACGTTTAAATTCATGCACAATATATGTTGGTATTATTCATTTGCAGGTACACCGGCTAGCAACGGTCGTCTCCGCAGGAGCGATCCCGCTCCCGTTCCCGCAGCCTATCAGACTCTGACCATCCTTCTCAACCTGAACATCGCGCCCTTCTTGGAAAATCTCCATCGGCATATTCCGTCGACGGGTCCCGAACTACATATGGCCTGATTCCTGTAAGACCAGGGATATGTAGGCAGCTCAGGAACCAGAGCTCGGTCAAAATTCTTTAATCGTTTCATTCGGTCAAAATTGGCCATCATATCTTTACCCGACAACTCTTTCATCCTTCCCGAGTAAAGAGGGGCAGCTGTTGATACCCAGTTTTTCCCTATGTATTTTTACATACATAATACTTTCAAAATAGCATGTACATGCATATATAAGTATGCCCAAGAGTTTTGGTAATTTTCCTTAATTTTTAAAGATTTCAAAATCAATTTATTGTCTATTTCTAGCAGTACAAAATCCAATAATTATTCCCAAAATTATTATTTTGGTGAATAATTTATTTCTATTCTCATATTTACGTATATTTTGACAAATTTATTTGGTATTTCTAAAGCTAAATTGCATATAATTGCAATTATAGCCTATTTTACGATTAACAGCATTTTTACAATTATAAAATTATTTCCAGTATTTTGGATTAATATTTATGTATTATTAATTAGTTCAGTGCTTTTAATTTGTTTTTAAAATCATTATTACTATTTTTATAAAATGAAAAGGGGAAAATTGGCTATTTAACATCTCGCCTATCTTTATTTCAATTACAGCCTCATTTCCTTTCAATTTTAGCCTCAATTTGACCCCAATTCCGCCCCAAATTAAAACCAACCCAATTCCAATTTTAACCCAACCCACGACCCGATTTAAAACCCACCCGGCTCCCCTTTAATCCAGGCCGTTGATCATTTTGATCAACGGCCGAAATTCCCCCTTTCCTTTTTAATTCCCATACCCCCTAAACCTAAATCATTCTATCAGAGACGCCGCCTTTGAACCCCTTTCGTCTCTCAAACTCTCTCTAGCCTCTCCAAAACCCTAATCGATTCCCACCTTATTCCACCACGATTCCACCGGAATCCATGGCGTTCCAGGCCATGGATGACTTATGCTCACCCTCTCTCACCATTAAACCTAAGTTGTTCGAAGATTTGAAGCTCGACTCTAATGGTTCCCTTCAGATCTTTCTCAGATCTGTAGATCTATGGCCTTTCCGGCTATTATTCCGGCGTGTTCAAGCAATATGAGTCTTTTCGACTCAGGATTTGACTTTCCTCAAGACCTTTCTCATTCTAGGGTTTTCTCTACAACTCTAAGCCGTCTGAGGTTCTGTACTTGCTTATTTCTTTTAGATCTGTGACATGCTTGAGCTTTACTTGACATTTTTAAGGTTTTCCCCAAATTTCCTTTTCAAAATCGTTCAAATTCGATTTTTAGGGTTTCTGAAAAGGTTTCTTCAAATATTTTTCTGATTTCTTCCTGTTCTTTCTTTATGTGTGTTTTATGCTCGTATGTTTTCTTCTTATTGCGCATGAGTTTGCTCTGTTGTTTCTTTTCTATTATGCAAAACTCTTCTATCTTTTGCTGTTAATCTTATGCTCGCGTATTAATTTGTGTTGTTTCCCTTATTCTTTGCTATATGTGTTATGGTTGAAATCTTTAATTTTTCCTCAGTTTACTGAACTCTATTTGTGTTCCTGCTAAGCATATTTTTCTCTACTGTTGTTTAAAAACTCGTATCATCTCTTTCTTCTGAACTTGTTTTAACTCCGAGTTTTCTCAAACATGGTCTCATGACCTTGAATCAGTGTTCTTTATTATGTATGCTTGTCTCTCATAAGTCTTTGAAAAGGGCTTCTGAGCCTCTTTCAATGACCTGTTTGCTCATCTTCTATTGACTGACTCTATTCGAAACCCTAGGTTTTGGGGTTTCTTTGACAAGTGGTACTAGGGTTCCACTTTGGAACCCTAGGCTTTCAGACTTACTATGAGCCTGTATTTGAACTTGAATCTCTTTTGCTTGTGACTCTGAAACTTTCAATGTCAGACTCTTTCTTTGTTTGAGTTGTGTGCTTTATATATGAGAAAACTCCTCTTACAAAAGGTTTTCACCAACCAAGTGATTGACTCTGAAATCCCTTTAATAAGGCCAATGATTTGTCAGTGATTTTTTCGATTGAACCTCCTTTACCCTACTGGCTGTTTATTTGGTCTTTTGTGTAAAATCCCATGCTTGTGATGTTTTCCTTAATACATGATCTTCTGTAATAAGATCCCTTTAATAAGACTCTTTCTTTGTTTGAGCTGTGTGCTTTATACATGTTTATTTGGTCTTTTGTGTACTGCTTGTTTTCAAAAAACTATATAAAGGCCAGTCCTCCCTCTTTACAAGCGGACAGAGATTCACATGAACAAAAACACTTCTAATTACATACTTTCTTACAATACGGTTTGAATTCAACACTTTGTTTTGTTTGAGATCTTTTGGAACTGCTTTGTTTGCAACTTGTCTCTCCCAAGGCTACTGTTTTCTTACTTGCTTTCCTTTGAAACTGGTATGTCTTTTATTTAAATTTTCTGTCTCACCCCTATGTGTTTACTTTACAGTTTCAGTCTTTTTGTTTACTTTACTACTCATGTTCAGTGATTTGTGCTAATTATGATCCTTCCTTGCTTCTGTTTCTAGTGTGAACCCTAACCCCTATTCCCTTCTATGTGCTTGAGTTAAGGTCTTGGCCTGGCAGTATCCTAATTACTTCACAGGCCATAACCTGATCCACAATGGATCTTAACTCTTAAGTTTGGCTAACAGGCTAGTTAGGGGTGTGCCAGCATCCCAATTGTTGGGCATGACCACCAGCCTGCCATGGCTCTCCCTGATTCTCCCCCTATGCACTTACACTCACTCTTAGACTCTAAGTTCTGCCCCCCTCCTATGAGCCTTACCTTGGGACCTTGAGTTCCCTCTGAACATGGACATCTGAGGGCTGACATTTCCACACTGCACTATGTTCTTAATTCTGCAATGTTTTGGGGTGTAAGCACTGCCCGGAGCCCTTTGAGACTCTTGGGAACTTTGACACATCCCAAATATGAGAAAGGCTTTTGGAACTCTGATCCTGGAAGTTGGTTTATCTCATATTGTTGGACTTTGAGTCTGCATTAGGCTGTTTGGATGTAGCTGTAACTTCTGATGTAATTTTACGTTTTCTTTTCTGATTCATTCGGGTCTGTAATAATTTATAATAACTATTGGTAATGGTTAGTGGAAAGGGATGGGGGATGAATGCATTGCAAAGGGTAGAAAACTTGCCTATAGGTTATTTATAATTTCTGCATTTCTGCATTTTAGAAAACATGTCTATAAGTCTTTCTGCACTTCTGCATTTCTGCATTTTAGAACACATGCCTATAAGCTTTTCTGCATTTCTGTACTTCTGCATTTTACAAATTATGTCTATAAGTTCTGCACTTCTGCATTTTAGAAATTATGCCTATAGGTTCTGCATATAGAATCATGATCTTAGGTCTTTTCTGCATTTCTGCATATACACGCCATTAGGCAAACAAGTTAGGCTTAATAATAACCAATTCATTCTAGATGCCATGCCTATAGGACTCCTGCATTTATGTAACTGTTTTAAAACCAATGACGCTTAGAGATCATGCCTATAGGAGAAAATCAACTGAATCAGCTTCGTTTTGAATCTAGAATCAGTCATAAATCTGCAGATCTTTGTTGATAAAACCAGCAAACTTTTTCCTTAAAATCAGTACGCTCTAATGGATGTCATGCCTATAGGCCTCACTTAGGCAAACTATTAGGTAATTAAGTAATTGTGTCAGTCTTTGATAACTATATCCAGACAAGGTTAATTCGGACTCCTCATCTGAGAAATATGTGATGAATCCGCCTATCCAACGACTTAATTTAATTCAGACCAAACCAGTATTTGAAGTCATGCTATATTTGCACTTCTAAGTGAGGGGGCATATATGAGCCTTAACTGCTATTTGTCCTCCCTTTAACTGCTATTTGTTATTGCTTGTCGCCTAGATTTTTATCCTTTGAAACTCTGAAAAAGCCCCAACTCCCTCCCCTTTAGGATTAGTAGTCTCAATGCATTCGGGACTGATAGGATTGGGACAGGTAATAGCATGCAATAAGTAACGATACCATTCCGCGCTTTAATACCTTAACAGGGTGGGAAGGGTAGATATGGAGATGATGACCGTGCGTTAATATCCCATGTAGCCCCTCTTCTGAGGAGTGATTACTGGATATTGCATTGACGTGATCCATATTAATCATAAACCTAGGACCCCCTTCCCTTTACTTTTCTTTTTTATCTGCTTTCTTTAGAAATTGTTTAAATCTTTCACAAATTTTTGCCCTCTTTACTTTTCCTCGCAGTTTCAACTCATTTGCAATGTTATATGCAAACCTCTTCTATTTGAGCCCTTTAATTGCTTACTTGAATATGTGAAGTCACAATTATAACATGGCCGGGAACCACACTAGTGGATCTTGAGGGGTGCCTAACACCTTCCTCTCGAGATAATTTCTAGCCCTTACCCAAACTCTGGTTCTTCAAACTCAAACCCTTTTAGTGTCCTAATGCACTTTAATCATTAGGTGGCGACTCTTCAATTCCAAAATCCAATTCCCATAAGGGAACGAGTTGTCCTCCCAAATGTCACAAACCCGATTTCACGAGAAAAAGGGGGCATCGACAGCATGGCGACTCTGCTGGGTATTTTCTTTAGGCTTTTACCATTTCATGTTATTTGTGACTTTATTGCTTCTTTATTGCCTTTATTTAACGTCTTTATCTCTCTTCTACTTCGAAACTGACTTGGCTTTTTGTTTCTTTTTCTTTAATGCTTTTTTTTACCGCTTTCCTTCAATACTGTTGTAATTATGAGCAATTATTGTAATCATTACTTTATGAACG
Source organism: Nicotiana attenuata (assembly GCF_001879085.1). Taxonomy (NCBI): domain Eukaryota; kingdom Viridiplantae; phylum Streptophyta; class Magnoliopsida; order Solanales; family Solanaceae; genus Nicotiana; species Nicotiana attenuata. Next base: position 17,363,257 of record NC_031993.1, read on the forward strand.
TGCAAATACATGACAACTTGTTTCATTCTTGTAATTGCATCCTCAACATCATATTCCACTCGTGCCAAACAAATACCATAGCAACGCTTATAATGAGTGGTTGCGCCCTTCCGATATTATCACCCCATAAAATTGGTAAAGGCCTATTTGCGGTAAAACCAGTCGATCAGCGGTGCAGTCGACGGTTCCGTGCCTTTCCCTCTTGAGTTGTCCGCTCAAGGGTACTAGTCTAATACCCCATAGAAACCTTACTCTGTTTAACTGTGCATGCATCACTGTCAAGCCTAGCCGAGTTGGTTATGTTGTCCGCATAATGACTCTTTAAGATAGCCTTGTCCAAAGTCCACCGGGTTTCCTTGAAACCCAAACGGACACCACCACGTTCTGTGCATTTATTTGGAGAACTAAATGCTTTAGTGCTAATTATTGGTTTAAATAGTCGAGTCCGGTGGGGGTTATGGTCTTAACCCTTTTGTTTTGCAGAAAATGGAGAACGAGGTCCCCGACTTCGGTATGGTCAGTATACCCTCACTCTTGCTGACCTGGTGGAGGAATCTCGCATCAAGTGACCAAATCAATGAATGGAAATAGAGGGTCACCAAGGCTAGTGAGAAGCTGGAATATCTGGAATACAGTCTGCTGGAGTTGGAAGGAAAAGTGAGGAAAAGAGTCACTGACTGCCAGAATGCTGAGGGAAACGAAGGGGAACACCTGGCAAAGGCATTTTTACTGGTGAACCTATGCGAGCTGGAGGATTTGATCAACGAAAGCATTCAACCTGAGGAAGGTCCTTCTGGGACCAAATAGATAGGAGTTTATCTTTTCCTTTGAAAAATGTAATAAGGCCAATGGCCATTAGTGACGTTTTATTTCCCGCAATTTTAGTGTTGTTTTGGGATTCGTCTTATTTTTATCAATAAAATGAGGCATTTAGCATTATAAGTTCTCCAAATCAACTTGTCGCTAGGCCTACCTCGGGCACAACGAGGCTCCCAAATTAGGACACGATTTATATTCTTGCACTATGTGTTTAAATATTGCAACGTTTTCCTCTTCATGATCCTCACTAACTTGTTACCTTGTTTTGTGTTTACTTTTATTTATTCCCCTCCCCAAAAGGTTAGTTCGTGCACTCTGGCATCATCATCTTACTCCACAAGATCTAAGGGCCCTCCACCTCCTCCTCCTCCGAGTCCTATCAGAAACAAGAACAAGGGAAAAATGGAAGATTTGAACAACTTCAGAAAGGAGAACGCAGTTGAAAGGGTAGAGGCTCCCCAGGGTATTCAAGTTTCCAAAGAAAGTGCCGCCCAGCTCGAACAAAAGTTATTGAAATTTCAGGAAGAACTGGACCAAGTTCGGAACTTGGCAAACTTATCATTTTCCCTCACTACCCCAGATGTCAACTTTCCCAATGCTCAAAATCCTACACCTCCACAAAACATCCCGAAACCACAGAAACAACCCGCTCCCCATCAACACTGCAGCACATGTCACACTTCAAACAACACCCCACTACTCATTCCTGAACCACTAAACTCCACAAATGATCACCCCCACAACACCCCCATCTATGTGGAAACCATACCACACTATACTCAACCAATTTCAAGCACACCAAAGTCTGATGACAAAGACTCTCTTATCAGGAACTTGGTCGCAGATCTCAAGAAGCTGACTAGCCGAGTCCAGGGTGTTGAATAAAACAAAGGTATCGAGGGGCTGAATTATGAGGACCTTTGCATTCAGCCAGATGTCGAACTTCCTGAGGGGTACAAACCTCCTAAGATCGAAATGTTTGATGGCACAGGGGATCCCAGAGTCCATTTGAGGACGTACTGCGATAAGCTGGTCGGAGTCGGAAGAGATGAAAAGATTCACATGAAGCTCTTTATGAGAAGTGTGAAAGGGGATGCTCTATCTTGGTACATTAGCCTAGACCCCAAGAAGTGGACGAACTGGGTAGGTATGGCGTCCAATTTCACGGATAGGTTCAGATTCAATACGGAAAATGCGCCAGATGTATTCTACATCCAGAACATAAAGAAGAAACCCACAGAGACATTCCGCGAGTATGCTACTCGTTGGAGATCAGAAGCTGCTAAGGTCAGGCCGGTGTTAGAAGAAGAACAAATGAACAGGTTTTTCGTCTGGGCTCAAGACCCAAAGTATTATGAGAGGTTGATGTTGATTGAAGGCCAGAAATTTTCCGACATCATCAAGCTAGGGGAGAGGATCGAGGAAGGCATTAAAAGTGGTATGGTCACTAACTTTGAAGCATTGCAAGCCACCAACAAGGCTCTACAGTCTGGCGGCGCATCCAAGAAAAGGGATGTGAGTGCCGTGATGGTTGCACAGGGAACAAAATCCCCAAGAAAATACCAAACCTACCCAATATCTCCTCTCACATATCAACCTACCCCAAATTACCAAGCACCCTCGCCCTCTTACCAAGATCCACCACCTACTTACCAATCATCTCCACCCCCCACATATCAACCTACCTCACCAAGATATTCCCAACCCGCACCCGTCTACCAAGCCTATAATGCTCAAGCCTCTCACTATCAACCACCTCCCACCAGCCAAAACTTCCCTAGACCGCGACCTAACTTCGACCGTAGACCTCCCAAACAATACACCGCCATCGCCGAACCAATCGACCAGCTGTATGAAAGGCTCAAAGTTGCTGGTTACGTCACCCCTATCCCTGCCATAACTCCAGAAAATCCTTCCCAATGGGTCAACCCAAACAAAACCTGTGCATACCATTCCGGCATGAAGGGGCATACCATTGATGAATGCCGCTCTCTGAAGGATAAAAATCCAAGCTTTAATTGACAACAAGATTATTGTGGCGAAGGAACCTGCTCCTAATGTTCGCAACAACCCCCTGCCCGACCACGAAGGCGGAGGCATTCACATGATCGAGATAGAGGATGATTGGGACCCCAAAGGATCGATCGGATTGATTGCCGAAGATGACGAGCCAAAGAAACCAACTGTCACACTTAATCCGATTGTAGTCCAGATCCAGCCTTCTGGAGACGCTGAAGTGAACATGTCCATACCACTTGAGTTCAAGGCACCTTCTTCTGCAAAGGTGCCAGGACCGATTGAGGTCGAGTTTGGATCCCCAAAGGCACCTGTACCATTTGAAGTTGTTGTGTTACCTCCCAAAGCAAGGGTACCCATTCCTGTGGCTATGTCAACCATAGCACCATTCCATACGAAGGCCATTCCTTGGGATTACACCGCCGAGGCGAGAAGGAAAGGGAAAACCAAATCTGGAGAAGCAATTGCAGCACAGGGTATGACCAGAATCGGCAGGGTTTATACTCCAGAACATCTAGCTGAGTCCAGTAAGCAGGCCTCTGGACGATCGACTGTCACTGAAACTGGGCATGATGACCTCTGGAGGAAGATACAAGCAAAAGAGTACTCAGTCATTGATCAGCTGAATAAGACGCCAGCTCAAATCTCCATCTTAGCTCTGCTGCAAAGTTCGGATGCACATAAGAACGCCTTGTTGAAGATACTGAGTGAGGCATATGTACCCAGCAACATAACCGGAGGAGAAATGGCAAACATGGTAGGGCAAGTATTGGAGAGTCACAAAATCACTTTCCACGAAGATGAGCTGCCGCCAGAAGGGCTAAGCCACAACAAGGCGTTGCACATCACTGTGCAATGCGAGGATTATTTCATCACCAGAATTCTGGTTGACGGAGGGTCCAGCCTCAATATTTGTCCACTGCTGACTCTCAGATTAGGAAAGAGCCTGCATGAGATCAAGGATAGAGCCATCAATGTCAAAGCTTTCGATGGATCCTAATTGGGGAAATTAGTTTGTGTCTTCAAATGGGACCGACTTGGTTCAACGTTGACTTTCAAGTGACAGACGTCCCAGCGTCTTACAATTTGCTGTCGGGACGGCCCTGGATTCACGCAGCTGGAGCCGTAGCATCAACCCTACACCAGGCAGTGAAATTTTACTGGAATCACCAAGAGGTGATTATTCATGGCGATGGTAGCAATCCCATATACAGTCGCCAAACCATCCCGGCAATAGGAGGAAGAAGGAAAATAGGCGGAGAAACCTACCACCACATTGAGCGGGTCAACGCCGTGGACAAGGATAAATGGTGGGACGACAAGATTGAAAGCATACTGAATTGATGTGGATACGAACCTGGCAAGGGACTTGGCAAAAACCTCCAGGGAATCGCCAAACCCATCAAGCTGAAGAAACATGGTACCACTTTTGGTTTGGGGTATGAATACACATGGGAGGAGTTCAACCACTGGTCGCCACCATGGCGCAGTCTTTACTACCCACTGGAGAATCCGATACCTCCCCTGGAGCAGACTTTCCAGCCAGCAGATGTCATATATGGGTCAGAAGAAGAGGAAGCGTTGGCGGAAGTAAGGAATCTATTTTTGGAAGACGACAATATGGACTGCTGTGTCATTTTTGAGGAGGAAGGGGAGGAAGGCCCTTCCATACAAGCTGTGAACCGAGGAGCACGCCTCGACAATTGGTCCATCAGAACCACCAGGGCCCGGATAGCTTCGGGGTAGCAAGGCTGAACAAAGCACCATGCATTATCTTTATTTTTACTAGTTGATTTCCTTTCTGCATTTTTAATTTCGAAAATAAGAGCTCCAATGTTCAAAATAATTATGAAATTTATCAAAGCATTTCAGTTTCTTATAAATCTCGCTCTTATTATTTTTCTATCGTTTAGTTTATTTTACACAGCAATACTATTACTTATCTTGATGAACCGACGATTGTGATATGCAATAAGACAACGCAACAAACGGACATAGACTCAGAAGAGGATGATATACCAGAAGAGGTCGTTAAAGAGGTTGAGGATTTTGAGAATAGGCCTAAGTCTAACTTGGACGAAACTGAGGTTGTCAACTTGGGGGATACAGAGAATGTCAAGGAAACGTGCATCAGTGTTCATCTGTCGCCATCGGAAAAGAAAGAGTACACGGAATTTCTAATGGAATATGAGGACATATTCGCCTGGTCGTATAATGATATGACTGGTCTCAGTACATCTATTGTAGCTCACAAACTGCCAACAGATCCGACATGTCCGCCGGTAAAGCAGAAGCTCAGAAAGTTCAAACCTGACATGAGTTTGAAAATCAAGGAAGAAGTTACCAAGCAAGTCAAAGCCAAGGTTCTCAGGGTAGTGGAGTACCCAACATGGTTAGCCAACATTGTGCCAGTACCGAAGAAGGATGGGAAGGTTAGAGTCTGCGTCGACTACCGGGATCTCAACCAGGCCAGTCCGAAAGACGACTTCCCATTACCGAACATACACATCCTGATTGACAACTACGCCAAACACGAGCTGCAGTCGTTCGTTGATTGTTTTGCCGGGTATCATCATATATGGATGGATGAGGAAGACGTTGAGAAAACGGCTTTCATTACGACATGGAGAATGTATTGTTACAAGATGACGCCGTTTGGATTAAAGAATGCTGGGGCCACCTACATGAGGGCCATGACTACTATTTTCCACGACATGATACACAAAGAGATTGAGGTGTATGTAGACGATGTCATCATCAAATCCAATAAAAAGCCACTGACCACATGGAAGATCTGAGGAAATTCTTCAACAAACTGAGAAAGTACAATCTGAAACTGAATCCCGCAAAATATGCATTCGGGGTTCCTGCCGGGAAGCTACTTGGGTTCATTGTGAGTCGCTGAGGGATAGAATTGGACCCATCAAAGGTTAAGGCCATTCAAGAATTGCCACCGCCGAAGAACAAGAAGGACGTGATGAGTTTCCTGGGGAGACTCAACTATATCAGCTGGTTCATAGCTCAGTCCACTGTCATTTGTGAACCGATCTTTAAAATGTTGAAGAAGGACACCGCTACCAAATGGACTAATGATTGCCAGAAACCTTCGACAGAATCAAGGAATACCTGTCAACGCCGCCAGTTTTGGTTCCGCCCGAACCAGGTAGACCTCTATTGCTCTACCTTGCAGTATTGGATGGGACATTCGGTTGTGTTTTGGGACACATGACGAAACGGGGAGAAAGGAGCAGGCCATCTACTATCTCAGCAAGAAGTTCACCCCGTACGAGGCCCGGTATTCCCTATTGGAACGCACTTGTTGTGCTCTGACTTGGGTAGCTCAGAAGTTGAGGCATTATTTCTGTGCCTATACCACTTACCTCATATCAAGAATGGATCTGCTGAAATATATCTTTCAGAAGCCCATGTCCACTGGCAAACTAGCCAAGTGGAAAATCCTGCTGAGCGAATTCGACATTGTCTACGTATCTCAGAAGGCAATCAAAGGACAAGCCTTGGCAGATCATCTCGCCGAGAATCCCGTGGATGGAGAATACGAGCCTCTAAAGACGTATTTTCCTAATGAAGAGGTATCTTTCATAGGAGAGGATATTGCAGAATCCTATGATGGTTGGAGAATGTTTTTCGACGGAGCAGCAAATTTCAAAGGAGTTGGTATAGGAGCAGTCCTAGTATCAGAAACCAGCCAGCATTATCCGGTATCTGCCAAACTCAGGTTCCCGTGCACCAACAACATGGCCGAATACGAAGCCTGCATCTTAGGGCTCAAGCTGGCCATTGATGTGAACATTCAGGAGTTACTAGTGATCGGGGATTCAGATTTGCTCATACATCAGGTCCGAGAAGAATGGGCAACCAAGAACTCCAAGATACTCTCTTATCTGCATCATGTACAGGAGTTGAGGAAGAGGTTCACAAAGACAGAATTTCAGCATGTCCNTATTTCATCACCAGAATTCTGGTTGACGAAGGGTCCAGCCTCAATATTTGTCCATTGGTGACTCTCAGAACATTGGGGAGCAGCCTGCATGAGATCAAGGATGAAGCCATCAATGTCAAAGCTTTCGATGGTTCCCAAAGGACCACTATTGGGGAAATCAGTTTATGTCTACAAACGGGACCGACCTGGTTCGATGTTGACTTTCAAGTAATAGACGTCCCAACATCTTACAACTTGCTATTGGGATGGCCCTGGATCCATGCCGCTGGAGCTGTAGCATCAACCCTACACCAGGCAGTAAAGTTTGAGTGGGATCAACAAGAGGTGATTATTCACGGTGACGGTAGCAGTCCCATATACAGTCGCCAGACCATCCCGGCAATCGGAGGAAGAAGGAAGATAGGCGGAGAAACTTACCATCACATTGAGCGAGTCAACGCCGTGGACAAGTATAAATGGTGGGATAACAAGATTGAAAGTATACTGAATTGGTGTGGATACGAGCCTGGCAAGGGACTTGGCAAAAACCTCCAGGGAATCGCCAAACCTATTAAGCTAAAGAAACATGGCACCATTTTTGGTTTGGGGTATGAATACACTTGGGAGGAGTTCAACCACTGGTCGCCACCATGGCGCAGTCCCTACTACCCACTGGAGCATCCGATACCTCGCCTGGAGCAGACTTTCCAGCAAGCAGATGTCATATATGGGTCAGAAGAAGAGGAAGCGTTGGCGGCAGTAAGGAATCTATTTTTGGAAGACAACAATATGGACTACTGTGTCATTTTTGAGGAGGAATGGGAGGAAGGCCCTTCCATACAAGGTGTGAACCGAGGAGCACGCCTCGACAATTGGTCCATCAGAACCACCAATCCCGGAAAGCTTTGTGGTAGCAAGGCTGAACAAAACACCGTGCATTACCTTTTACTTTTTCGCTAGCTGATTTCATTTCCGCATTTTTAATTTCAAAAATAAGAGCTCCAATGTTCAAAACAACTATTAAATTTATCAAAGCATTTCAGTTTCTTATAAGTCTCGCTCTTATTATTTTTCTATCATTTACTTTATTTACACAGCCGGGCCAGTCCGAAAGACGACTTCCCCTTACCAAACATACACATTCTAATTGACAACTGCGCCAAGCATGAGCTACAGTCGTTCGTTGATTGTTTTGCTGGGTATCATCAGATATGGATGGATGAGGAACACGCGGAGAAAACGGCTTTCATTACATCGTGGGGAATGTATTGTTACAAAATGATGTCGTTTGGGTTAAAGAATGCTGGGGCCACCTACATGAGGGCCATGACTACTATTTTCCACGACATGATACATAAAGAGATCGAGGTATATGTAGATGATGTCATCATCAAATCCAAGAAAGCCACTGACCACATGGAAGATCTGAGGAAGTTCTTCAACAGACTGAGAAGGTACAATCTGAAACTGAATCTCGCCAAATGTGCATTCAGGGTTCCTGCCGGAAAACTACTTGTATTCATTGTAAGTCAACGAGGAATAGAATTGGATCCATCAAAGGTTAAAGCCATTCAAGAATTGCCACCGCCGAAAAATAAGAAGGACGTGATAAGTTTCCTGGGGAGACTCAACTATATCAGCCGGTTCATAGCTCAGTCCACTGTCATTTGTGAACCGATCTTTAAAATGTTGATAAAGGACGCCGCCACCAAATGGACTGATGATTGCCAGAAGGCCTTCGATAGAATCAAGGAATACCTGTCAACGCCGCCAGTTTTGGTTCCGCCCGAACCAGGTAGACCTCTATTGCTCTAACTTGCAGTATTGGATGGGGCATTCGGTTGTGTTTTGGGACAACATGACAAAACAGGGAGAAAGGAGCAGGCCATCTACTATCTCAGCAAGAAGTTCACCCTATACGAGGCCCGGTATTCCCTATTGGAACGCACCTGTTGTGCTCTGACTTGGGTATCTCAGAAGTTGAGGCATTATTTATGTGCCTATACCGCTTACCTCATATCAAGAATGGATCCGCTGAAATATATCTTTCAGATGCCCATGCCCACTGGCAAACTAGCCAAGTAGCAAATCCTGCTGAGCGAATTCGACATTGTCTACGTATCTCAGAAGGCAATCAAAGGACAAGCCTTGGCAGATCATCTCACCGAGAATCCCGTGGATGGAGAATACGAGCCTCTAAAGACATATTTTCCTAATGAAGAGGTATCTTTCATAGGAGAAGATATTGCAGAATCCTATGATGGTTGGAGAATGTTTTTCGACGGAGCAGCAAATTTCAAAGGAGTTGGTATAGGAGCAGTCCTAGTATCAGAAACCGGTCAGCATTATCCGGTATCTGCCAAACTCAGGTTCCCGTGCACCAACAACATGGCCGAATACGAAGCCTGCATCTTAGGGCTCAAGCTGGCCATTGATGTGAACATTCAGGAGTTACTAGTGATCGGGGATTCAGATTTGCTCATACATCAGGTCCGAGAAGAATGGGCAACCAAGAACTCCAAGATACTCTCTTATCTGCATCATGTACAGGAGTTGAGGAAGAGGTTCACAAAGACAGAATTTCAGCATGTCCCTAGAGTCCAGAATGAGTTTGCCGACGCATTGGCCACTCTATCATCTATGATTCAGCATCCAGATAAGAACTTCATAGATCCTCTTCCGATGAAGATTCATGACCAACCAGCTTATTGTGCTCATGTCGAGGAAGAAGCGGACGGAAAACCATGGTTCCATGACATCAAGGAGTATTTGACAACAAGAAGATATCTGGAACTTGCAAATGCTACTCAGAAATGCACACTTCGGAGATTATCTAACAACTTCTTTCACAGTAGAGGAATCCTGTACAGGAGGACTCCCGATTTGGGATTACTAAGGTGTGTCGAAGCAAAGGAAGCATACAGGTTATTAGAAGAAGTTCACGCTGGGACCTGGGGTCCGCATATGAACGGTTTTTTCTTAGCAAAGAAGATACTCTGAGCTGGTTATTTTTGGATGACTATGGAAACGGACTGCATCCAGTATGTCCGAAAGTGTCATCGCTGTCAGATACATGCAGACATGATAAAGGTGCCTCCAAATGAGCTTACTGCAACAAGCTCGCCATGGCCGTTCGCCGCTTGGGGAATGGATGTTATCGGACCTATCGAGCCTGCCGCATCAAACGGGCACAGGTTCATTCTAGTGGCAATTGACTATTTCACCAAATGGGTCGAAGCAGCATCTTACAGAGCAGTAACTAAGAAAGTTGTGACAGACTTTGTTCGCGACCGTATCGTTTGTCGATTCGGCATCCCAGAGTCTATCATTACTGACAATGGTTCCAATCTCAACAGTGATCTGATGAAAGCAATGTGTGGGACATTCAAGATCAAACACCAGAACTCTACAGCCTACAGGCCTCAGATGAATGGAGCTGTAGAAGCGGCCAACAAGAATATCAAGAAGATACTGAGGAAAATGATAGAGAAGCATAAACAGTGGCACGAAAAGCTATCATTTGCTTTATTGGGATACCGTACCACAGTTCGCACATCAACCAGGGCAACTCCATATATGTTGGTTTATGGCACAGAAGCGGTCATTCCAGCTGAGGTAGAAATTCCCTCCTTGAGGATCATACAGGAAACAGAACTTGACGATGCAGAGTGGGTGAGAAGTCGCTACGAGCAACTAGCTCTTACAGATGGGAAGAGAATGAATGCAGTTTGTCATGGTCAATTGTATCAGAATAAAATGTCCAGAGCCTTCAACAAAAGAGTCAAGCCAAGACAGTTTACACCAGGGTAGCTGGTGTTAAAGAAGATTTTTCCGCATCAAGATGAAGCCAAAGGGAAATTCTCTCCCAACTGGCAAGGTCCCTACATGGTTCACCGGGTTCTAACAGGAGGAGCCCTCATACTTGCAAAAATGGACGGAGAAGTTTGGCCAAAGCCGATCAATTCAGATGCAGTGAAGCGATACTATGTGTAGCCATTTATGATTTCTTTATGATGTAATTTGAACTACGCCTGACCTGATTCCCGTTTAAGAGGGGATACGTAGGCAGCCCTATGGGTTAGGTCACAATGCAATAAAATTTTCATTTCCCCTGCCATTGGAAACTGGGGCAGAATTTTGAGGAGGACCTCAAAATTCCGAAGTCGAACTTCAGCCATTCATCGCACGCAGCCGTCAGTAGCACCAGCCTAGTAAACTGGGGCAGAATTTTAAGGAGGACCCTCAAAATTCTGGAGCGAGAGAGGTTGCAATGTCTTGAACCGCGTCGCAGTCGTCGGTTCATTTAAAAGAAAACTATTTTCGATTATGTATTTACGTTACATTTTTTTACTAAATCATGCTATCTCCGACATGGTAAATTAGCCGAGGACCCAAAGGCGTACTAGGCATTGTGGTCCAAAGCAGCTCGTTGCTGCCTCGTAGATGGGTAGTTATACAGGAGGTCGTTCTAGGGATCATTGGCCCGGTGTCTAGGGGCTCCAGAGGCGTGCTAAGTGATGAGGGAAGTCCATGATAGAGTTTGCGGGAATCATTCTGGTGCTGACTCGTTAGTTCTAAAGTTGATCAGGGTAGGTTACTACTGGCCCCGAATGGAACATGACGCAAAAGCATTCGATCAAAAATGTGACAAATGTCAACGTCATGCGCAGTTGGTACACCAACCAGTAGAACTTTTGCATTCAGTGCTGTCCCCATGGCCATTCGTGAAATGGGGGACAGATATAGTTGGTCCTCTACTATCGGACCCTGAAATACCGCCACCTTTATTTAAATCCTGCATCGGCTGAAATATCGCCACTTTTATTTACATCTGCTGGCTGAAACATCGCCACTTTATTCTTTCTTGCATGGCTGGAATATCGCCACTTTATCCATCATGCACGGCTGAAATACCGCCACCCTTTCATTTACGTCTTACATGGGCTAAAATATCGCCACCTTCTGCATTTCATGGGCTAAAAGATCACCAAATTGTCCAAAGGCGTCATTGTTCGGAGGCACCATTTTCATAGCCCGAGAACGCCATGCCATGGCCTGAGGACCCCATTTTTATCTTTTGCATATCATTATTCAAAGGCATCATAGTTCGGAGGCATCATTCTCATAGCCCGAGAACATCATTGCATAGCCTGCGAATCCTCTATTATACGCTTCATGGCCCAGGACGTCATGGTCCGAGGACGTCATCCTACTCGTCCAAAGACAGCATTCATGGTCCAATGGGAACTTGCATCACGTTTAAATTCACGCACAATATATGTTGGTATTATTCATTTGCAGGTACACCGGCAAGCAACGGCTGTCTCAGCAGGAGCGATCCCACTCCCGTTCCCGCAGCCTATCAGACTCTGACCATCCTTCTCAACCTGAACATCGTGCCCTTCTTGGAAAATCTCCATCGGCATATTCCGTCGACGGGTCCCGAACTACATATGGCCTGATTCCTGTAAGACCAGGGATATGTAGGCAGCTCAGGAGCTAGAGCTCGGTCAAAATTCTTTGATCGTTTCATTCGGTCAAAATTGGCCATCATATCTTTACCCGACAACTCTTTCATCCTTCCCGGGTAAAGAGGAGCAGCTGTTGATACCCAATTTTTCCCTATGTATTTTTACATACAAAATACTTTCAAAATAGCATGTACATGCATATATAAGCATGCCCAAGAGTTTTGGTATTTTTCCTTAATTTTTAAAGATTTCAAAATTAATTTATTGTCTATTTCTAGCAGTACAAAATCCAATAATTATTTTCAAAATTATCATTTTGGTGAATAATTTATTTCTATTCTCATATTTACACCAAAATATAATTAAGGTGATTTTGGTATGTTTTTACCAAATTTATTTGGTATTTCTAAAGCTAAATTGCATATAATTGCAATTATAACCTATTTCACGATTAACAGCATTTTTACAGTTATAAAATTATTTCCAGTATTTTTGGATTAATATTTATGTATTATTAATTAGTTCAGTGCTTTTGATTTGTTTTTAAAATCATTATTACTATTTTTATAAAATGAAAAGGGGAAAATTGGCTATTTAACATCTAGCCTATATTTATTTCAATTACAGCCTCATTTCCTTTAAATTTTAGCCTCAATTTGACCCCAATTCTGCCCCAAATTAAAACCAACCCAATTTCAATTTTGACCCAACTCACGACCCGATTTAAAACCCACCCGGTTCCCCTTTAATCCAAGTCGTTGATCATTTTGATCAACGGCCGAGATTCTCCCTTTCCTTTTTAATTCCCATGCCCCCCTAAACCTAATTCATTCTATCTGAGACACCGCCTTTGAACCCCCTTCATCTCTCAAACTCTCTCTAGCCTCTCTGAAAACCTAATCGATTCCCACCTTATTCCACCACGATTCCACCGGAATCCATGGCGTTCCAGGCCATGGATGACTTATGCTCACCCTCTCTCACCATTAAACCTAAGTTGTTCGAAGATTTGAAGCTCGACTCTGATGGTTCCCTTCAGATCTTTCTCAGATCTGTAGATCTATGGCCTTTCCGGCCATTATTCCGGCGTGTTCAAGCAATATGAATCTCTTCGACTCAGGATTTGACTTTCCTCAAGACCTTTCTCATTCTAGGGTTTTCTCTGCAACTCAAAGCCGTCTGAGGTTCTGTACTTGCTTATTTCTTTTAGATATGTGACATGCCTGAGCTTTACTTGACATTTTTAAGGTTTTCCCCAAATTTCCTTTTCAAAATCGTTCAAATTCGATTTTTAGTGTTTCTGAAATGGTTTCTTCAAATATTTTTCTGATTTCTTCCTGTTCTTTCTTTACGTGTGTTTTATGCTTGTATGTTTTCTTCTTATTACTCATGAGTTTGCTCTCTTGTTTCTTTTCTATTATGCAAAACTTTTCTATCTTTTGCTGTTAATCTTATGCTCGCGTATTAATTTGTGTTGTTTCCCTTATTCTTTGCTATATGTGTTTATGGTTGAAATCTGTGATTTTTGCTCACTTTATTGAACTCTATTTGTGTTCCTACTAAGCATATTTTTCTCTACTGTTTTTTAAAAACTCGTATCATCTCTTTCTTCTGAACTTGTTTTAACTCCGAGTTTTCTCAAACATGGTCTCATGACCTTGAATCGGTGTTCTTTATTATGTATGCTTGTCTCTCATAAGTCTTTGAAAAGGGCTTCTGAGCCTCTTTCAATGACCTGTTTGCTCATCTTCTATCGACTGACTCTATTCGAAACCCTAGGTTTTGGGGTTTCTTTGACAAGTGGTACTAGGGTTCCACTTTGGAACACTAGGTTTTCAGACTTACTATGAGCCTGTATTTGAGCTTGAATCTCTCTTGCTTGTGACTCTGAAACTTTCAATGTCAGACTCTTTCTTTGTTTGAGCTGTGTGCTTTATATATGAGAAAACTCCTCTTTCAAAAGGTTTTCACCAACCAAGTGATTGACTCTGAAATCCCTTTAATAAGGCCAATGATTTGTCAGTGATTTTTTCGATTGAACCTCCTTTACCCTACTGGCTGTTTATTTGGTCTTTTGTGTAAAAATCCCATGCTTGTGATGTTTTCCTTAATACATGATCTTCTGTAATTCCGTACCAAATTTTGAACTATTTCTATACTTATATGACTCCTTCCTTTATTACATTAATTCCCTGTGATTACAATTGGAACCGGGGTCATCTTGATTGATTTTCGAACTGATGCCCTATTTTTACTTTATAAACACACTATTATTTCAACTGTCCTTAATTACCCACTATGTATTTGGCCTTGTTTATGCACTATGTGGTTTCTTTGCCCTAATCAGCCTTACTGAACTCATTTCTTTTCCTTATTCTGCCTTGACTAACCGTTTGAACTAGACTCCTTAATTAAAGGATTCCAGTTATCTTAATTGACACTAATTGATTGCTATTTCCATGTTTGTGCACTCTTTGCCTATGTACTGCTTGTTTTCAAAAAACTATATAAAGGCATGTCTTCCCTCTTTACAAGCGGACAGAGATTCACATGAACAAAAACACTTCTAATTACATACTTTCTTACAATACGGTTTGAATTCAACACTTTGTTTAGTTTGAGATCTTTTGGAACAGCTTTGTTTGCAACTTGGCTCTCCCAAGGCTACTGTTCTCTTACTTGCTTTCCTTTGAAACTGGTATGTCTTTTATTTAAATTTTGTGCCTCACCCCTATGTGTTTACTTTACAGTTTCAGTCTTTTTGTTTACTTTACTGCTCAAGTTCAGTAATTTGTGCTAATTATGATCCTTCCTTGCTTCTGTTTCTAGTGCGAATCCTTACCCCTATTCCCTTCTATGTGCTAGAGTTAAGGTCTTGGCCTGGCAGTATCCTAATTACAGCCCAAGCCATAACCTGATCCACAATGGATCCTAACTCTTAAGTTTGGCTAACAGGCTAGTTAGGGGTGTGCCAGCATCCCAATTGTTGGGCATGACCACCAGCCTACCATGGCTCTCCCTTATTCTCCCCCTATGCACTTACACTCACTCTTAGACTCTAAGTTCTGCCCCCCTCCTATGAGCCTTGCCTTGGGACCTTGAGTTCCCTCTGAACTTGGAAATCTGAGGGCTGACATTTCCACACTGCACTATGTTCTTAATTCTGCAATGTTTTGGGGTGTAAGCACTGCCCGGAGCCCTTTGAGACTCTTGGGAACTTTGACACATCCCAAATATGAGAAAGGCTTTTGGAAATCTAATCCTGGAAGTTGATTTATCTCATATTGTTGGACTTTGAGTCTGCATTAGGCTGTTTGGATGTAGCTGGAACTTCTGATGTAATTTTACTTTTTCTTTTCTGATTCATTCGGGTCTGTAATAATTTGTAATAACTATTCGGGATGGTTAGTGGAAAGGGATGGGGGATGAATGCATGCAAAGGGTAGAAAACTTGCCTATAGGTTATTTATAATTTCTGACTTTCTACATTTTAGAAAACATGTCTATAAGTCTTTCTGCACTTCTGCATTTCTGCATTTTAGAACTCATGCCTATAAGCTTTTCTGCATTTCTATACTTCTGCATTTTAGAAATTATGTCTATAAGTTCTGGACTTCTGCATTTTAGAAATTATGCCTATAGGTTCTGCATATAGAATCATGATCTTAGGTCTTTTCTACACTTCTGCATATACATGCCATTAGGCAAACAATTTAGGCTTAATAATAACCAATTCATTCTAGATACCATGCCTATAGGACTCCTGCATTTATGTAACTGTTTTAAAACCAATGATGCTTAGAGATCATGCCTATAGGAGCAAATCAACTAAATCAGCTTCGTTTTGAATCTCTATAGGAGCAAATCAACTGAATCAGCTTCGTTTTGAATCTAGAATCAGTCATAAATCTGCAGATCTTTGTTGATAAAACCAGCAAACTTTTTCCTTAAAATCAATACGCTCTAATGGATGTCATACCTATAGGCCTCACTTAGGCAAACTATTAGGTAATTAAGTAATTGTGTCAGTCTTTGATAACTATATCCAGACAAGGTTAATTCGGACTCCTCATCTGAGAAATATGTGATGAATCCGCCTATCCAACGCCTTAATCAAATTCAGACCAAACCAGTATTTGAAGTCATGCTATATTTGCACTTCTAAGTGAGCGGGCCTGTATGAGCCTTAACTGCTATTTGTCCTCCCTTTAACTGCTATTTGTTATTGCTTGTCGCCTAGATTTTTATCCTTTGAAACTCTGAAAAAGCCCCAACTCCCTCCCCTTTAGGATTAGTAGTCTCAATGCCTCCGGGACTGATAGGATTGGGACGGGTAATAGCATGCAATAAGTAACGATACCATTCCGCGCTTTAATACCTTAACGCGGTGGGAAGGGTAGATATGGAGATGATGACCGATGCGTTAATATCCCATGTAGCCCCTCTTCTGAGGAGTGATTACTGGATATTGCATTGACGTGATCCATATTAATCATAAACCTAGGACCCCCTTCCCTTTACATTTCTTTTTTATCTGCTTTCTTTAGAAATTGTTTAAATCTTTCACAAATTTCTGCCCTCTTTACTTTTCCTTGCAGCTTCAACTTATTTGCAATGTTATATGCAAACCTCTTCTATTTGAGCCTTTTAATTGCTTACTTGAATATGTGAAGTCACAATTATAACATGGCCGGGAACCACACTAGTGGATCTTGAGGGGTGCCTAACACCTTCCCCTCGAGATAATTTCTAGCCCTTACCCAAACTCTGGTTCTTCAAACTCAAACCCTTTTAGTGTCCTAATGCACTTTAATCATTAGGTGACGACTCTTCATTTCCAAAACCCAATTCCTATAAGGGAACGAGTTGTCCTCCCAAATGTCACAAAACCGATTTCGCGAGAAAAGGGGGCATCGACACCGGGGATGCGACCCGACAAGGATATTAACTTCTGTATTGACTTGGCTCCGGGCACTCAGCCCATTTTTATTCCTCCATACCGTATGGCCCTCCTAGAGTTGAAAGAATTGAAGGAGCAGTTGCAAGATTTACTAGATAAAGGCTTTATTAGACCTAGTGTCTCGCCCTGGGGTGCGCCTGTGCTGTTTGTGAAGAAAAAGGATGGATCGATGAGGATGTGCATAGATTACCGACAATTAAATAAAGTCACCAGCAAGAACAGGTATCCATTGCCGAGGATTGATGACTTATTTGATTAGCTTCAAGGTGCCAAGGTGTTTTCAAAGATTGATTTGAGGTCTAGCTACCATCAGTTAAGGATCAAGGCATCTGATGTCCATAAGATAGCTTTTCCAACTCGATATGGGCATTATGAATCGGGTGTTCAAACCCTATTTGGATTCCTTTGTGATTGTGTTTATTGATGAAATCTTGATCTACTCCTGCATCCGAGAGGAACATGAGCAACATCTTCGGATTGTACTTTAGACTCTCAGAGACAACCAGTTATATGCAAAGTTTTCAAAATGCGAGTTTTGGTTGGACACAGTCACTTTCTTGGGGCACGTCGTATCAGCAGAGGGCATTCAGGTGGATCCTAAGAAAATTGAGGTAGTCCAGAACTGGCCTAGGCCAACATCAGCTACAGAGATCCGGAGTTTCTTGGGTCTGGTCGGTTATTATCGTCGTTTGTGGAGGGGTTCTCATCTATAGCAGCCTCGTTGACCAGGTTGAGCCACAAGGGTGCACCGTTTAGATGGTCAGAAGAGTGTGAGGCAAGCTTTTAGACGCTCAAGATGCTTTGACTACGGCGCCAGTGTTAGTGTTTCCCACAAGTTCAAGATCTTATACGATATATTATGATGCATCTTGTATTAGACTTGGTGCGGTATTGATTCAGGATGGCAAGGTGATTGCATATGCATCACGGCAGTTAAAGGTTCATGAGAAGAATTACCCTGTTCATGGTTTAGAGTTGGCAGCCATTGTTCATGCGCTGAAGATTTGGAGGCACTCTCTTTACGGCGTGTCGTGTCATGTATTCACGGATCATCGGAGCTTGCAGTACTTGTTCAAACAAAAGGATACCAATTTGAGGCAGGGGAGGTGGTTAGAGCTATTGAAAGACTATGATATCACCATCTTGTATCATCTCGGGAAGGCCAATGTGGTGGCCGATGCCTTGAGTAGAAAGGCAGTGAGTATGGGAAGCCTTGCGTATATTCCAGTTAGTGAGAGACCGCTTGCTTCAAATGTTCAGGCTTTGGCCAATCAGTTTATGAGATTGGATGTTTCAGAGCCCAGTCGTGTTCTAGCTTATACCGTCGCTCGATTTTCCTTGTTTGAGCGCATTAGGGAGCGGCAGTATGATGAACCTCATTTTCTTATCCTTAGGGACACAGTGCGGCACGGTGATACCAAGCAGGTTACACTGTTGGAGATGACGGAGTTTTGAGGATGCAGGGTAATGTTTGGGTGCCTAATGTAGATGGACTTCGTGAGTTGATTCTTGAGGAGGCCCACAGTTCCCGGTATTCTATTCATCCGGGTGCCGCCAAGATGTATCAAGAATTGCGGCAGTATTATTGGTGGAGGAGGATGAAGAAGGATATAGTTGCATATATAGCTCGGTGTCTAAATTGTCAGCAAGTAAAGTATGAGCATCAGAGACCTGGTGGTTTGCTTCAGAAGTTAGAGATTCCTGAGTGGAAGTGGGAGCATATCACTATGGATTTTGTTGTTGGACTCCCACTGACTCAGAGAAAGTTCGATGCAGTTGGGTCATTGTGGACAGGCTGACTAAGCCAGCACATTTCATTCCTGTGGCAGTTACCTATTCTTCAGAGCGGTTGGCTGAGATTTGTATCAGCGAGATCATCCGTGTTCGCGGTGTGCCCGTGTCTATCATTTCTGATCGAGGTATGCAGTTCACCTCGCACTTCTGGAGGGCAGTACAGCGTGAGTTGGGCATGCAGGTTGAGTTGAGCAAAACATTTCATCCTCATACGGACGGACAGCTCGAGCATACTATTTAGATATTGGAGGATATGCTCCGCGCTTGTGTTATAGACTTCGGAGGTTCGTGGGATCAGTTCTTGCCACTAGCCGAGTTTGCATACAACAATAGGTACCAGTTGAGCATCAGATGGGAGGCGGTGCCGATCGCCAGTGGGATGGTTCGAGCCAGGGTAGGCTCGGTTGTTAGGTACAGATTTGGTACAGGATGCCTTGGATAAGGTCAAGATTGTTCAGGATCGACTTCGCACAGCTTAGTCCGGGCAGAAGAGTCATGCCGACCTGTCACGACCCAAAATCCACTAGTCGTTGTCACACCTCTTTTTTGCCACACAACCCTATTAGGAGGTTGAGTTAGAAGAGTTTTTCCAATTAAAGTGACGTTTTAAAAGGGGATTAATTATTATTTGGAGCCGCCACTTGGAATTGAGTTTTTGGTGTTCCAAGTCACCTTTTATTTGAATCCCCTTTCAAAAGGAAGGTTTGACTCTTATCATGGTCTACGAAAATAGAAGACTGAGTAAGGAATTCTATTGACTGAGAGGAAGGTATAAAGCACCCCTCGATTCCCGTGGTTCTAGCACGGTCGCTTTTATTGACAAATGTTCGGCTTAAATCATCTTGACTATCCTTGTATTTTATTGATTATGGCTTGTCTATTACCACTTCACTTAATTTATTGTATTGTTATTAATTACTTTTTACCAAGATGCAGTACGCACACAAAGTATTCCTTTGAAGATAGATATGAAACCAAGGTACGGAATGTACACATGGTTAAAATATAATTATTTTACATTTAAAGGCATCGAGACACGGGAATGCGCACATGACCCTTTTATTACTTAAGCATATCAATCCAAGGTTCGGGTATAAACACATGGGCTAATAGCGTTTTAAAATATTTAATTATTTTGTCTCTTTTAGATTCAAGATTTGTATTTGCATATTATTATTTGTTTTAATCTAGAAACTTTAAAGAAGTGCTTATGCAATTCATCACTGGAACTTCATAAAAATAAAAATAAAAATTAGCCATCATATTATTTATGTAAACAAGTGCAAAATTTTACAATTACAACCATTTAATATATAAGAGCATGGATACTAATTTTATCGGTAAAGAAAGACTAATTAAAAAAAATAGCAACTCAAACAGTAAGACTAAGAGAGGCATTAGGGAATTAAACGAACATATCTCATGCCAAAACAAATGAAGATCAATACCATAGGTTCAAACATTTCTTGAAGAAGAGAAACTAATAAAAAATTTTACCCATGCTCTTTACTAGAACTAAACATCTTTTTCTAACAAACCCGCTATTCAATATAATAACTTAAACAACTTAAATCAATCAAATTGGATAAAGTGACATTAAGATCCATAACGTAGGAATCTGAAACATAAAATTTAACACATTTCATGCAAGTTCTTCAACAAAACTATAATTCATAATACTAAAAATATTAGAATAAACAAGAAAACGTAGTGCTTCACCTTGAATAAGCAAAATCTTTTTAGTAGATGTAATGGAAATTCACTGTACGTACAATTTGAAAAATGCTTTTCTTTTCTTTCGATTTTTTTTTCCTCCCCTCCGTGTATGTGTTGTGTGAGCTATATATAGAATTTGTGTTGATGAAAAAAGAAGAATGGGATCGTGGGTTCGTGTGTGTGCGTGAAGGAAAATGGGATACGGGGTTGGGACGACGTGAGGAGTGCTGTGGGGAGTTGGAAAAATATGAAAATGACCTTTTTGTTTTGCCAAACTTTATCTATTTTGCACGTAAGTTAACTTCATTTTTGTGTGCTTCTTTTTTTCTTTTTCTTTTCATTTTTTTTTGTAGTTTATTAAATTATGAAGATAAGAAGATTAACCAAATATTTTTTATATTATAGAAAAACTATATATTTACATGTACTTTAAAAGATACTAAGAAAGATTCTATAGCTTACTTATTAAAATTCTATTCATATATATATATATATATATAATCAAATAAAACCTATTAAGAATAAGATAAAAGTTTAAAACAACAAGATTAGACCTAAAAGGAATACTAAATAGTATAAAATTTGAGTGGTGGTCCAAAATTAGTTGTTCACAGTCGCGATGGCAGCTAACCCAACCCACTAGGTAAGCCAACTAATAACTATCCAATTTCAATATTGCTAATAAGTCAACCAAACAAAATAAATTATCTGGATCTATTACATTTCCCAAGTACTGGTACAAATCATGAGCTTCTAAGGATAGAGTTTGCAAAGCTAATATGAAGAAAATACATCTTCTATTTGAAAAGTACATAAACAGAATTTTATAATCTAAGGCTACCGTGAACAAAGGCAGCTACAGCAGGAACGCAAGTACGCCTTCAAATCCAGCAACCATCGAATGCAACAACATTGGCATCCGGGATCTGCAGGCAATGTGCAGGAAGTGCAGTATGAGTACAACCGACCCCATGTACTCAAAAAGTAACAAACCTAACCTCAGGTTGAAAGCAGTGACGAGCTGGAACCTAGGTCGGGTCCAACACCAATAACCAACAGCAGTTCATACAACGTACAGCATATAAACAAGGAAATAATCTCAGAGATAAAAATGTTTAGCTTTTGCCCAGTTTTTTCGAAAATAGTTCCGCTTTTCAGGAATATCAGTGAAAAACGAAATCCTTTATCAAAATCATCAAGGAAATTATGAGATAGTTTGAAGACTATAATTTTTGCTAAAAAATCCTTTCCACAATAAATAAAAATGTTTCATTTCCTTTCCAAATAACAAGTGTGAAATACCACCCTATGCCCACATATCAATGTGTGTAAAAAGCCATGAATGATGTGATATCGTACAGCATGAGGAAAATTTGTATCTATGCATGTATGCCATATGTGCATGCCAATGCCATATATCTCAGAGATGAATCATGTACTCACACTCTCGGAGTACTCAACCTCACTGTATCACACTTTCCACTCATCATGCTCAACCACTCGGTACTTCGGACAAATCTATGTCCAGGAAAATCTATCCCTCAATAATATATGAATGCTCAACCACTCGGTACTGTATATGGCCCAAACGGCCCAACGAAATCAATCCCGGAACATATACAACACTGACTAGAAGTCACCCAGTACCGAAGAAAAAGGGAAATCCAACCTTGTCGAGAAATCCATCTCCAGGTATCAAGTACTTTGGACAAATCCAAGTCCAGGGAAATCCATCCCTCAAAAATATCATCCGCGCTCACTGGGGGTGTGTAGAATACGGAGGGACTCCTTCAGCCCAAGCGCTATAACAAGCCATCATGGCGTAAATCAATAAAACATGTTGCGGCGTGCAGCCCGATCCCATAACCGTCACTCATAACAGCCCCACTCAGTCATCAATCTCTCCAGTCTCACCCACGGGCTCACAATGTCATGAAAACTGACCCGGAATAATGATATGATGTATCAATAAGTAACAACTGAGACTGAGATATGATATGAATGCATGAATGTGACTGAGTACGAAATATCAATAAAATCAATGAGATGACAGCAAGAAACGACCGCTAGGGGTCCCAACAATATCAGCATAAAGCCTAAACATGATATCTAGCATGATGTACAGCTCAATTACTTTATCACATGGTGAAAAACATAAATATTAACAAACTGGGCCACTAAACAGTGCCCTGGAAACAACAGAGTCACAACTCACAGGGTGCACGCCCACACGCCCGTCACCTTAACACCAATCACATAACATATAATTGTTTCATACCCTCAGCACTAAGTTTAGAAGAGTTACTTATCCTAAACAAGCCAATTGTGATACCGAGCAAGCCAAGCGATGCTCCAAGAATGCCATCACGCGCGCAGTGACCTCCGAACGGCTCAACACTAGCCAAAAGCAACTCAAATACATCAGATAAAGCCCAAGGAAGTAATTACAAATGATACAGATCGAATTATAAGTCAAATCCCAAATCCGGCAAAAAATTACACCCGGGCCCACGCCTCGAAACTCGACAAAACTCACAAAATCCGACAACCCATTCAGTTACGAGTCCAACCGTACTAGTTTCACTCAAATCCGACTCCAAATTGGTGTTCAAAACTCAAAAATTCATATTCTGAAACTTTAGGCCAAAACTCCCCCAGTTTCCTCTTCAAAATTCATTAACCAAAGCTAAAATTGAAGATAGATTCATGGAATATAACCAAAACCGAGTAGAAAACACTTACCCCAATTCATATGGTGAGAATTGCTCAAAAACTCGCCTCAATGCGAGCTTGGAAATGTTAAAATGAAGCCGAAATCGCGAACCCTTGTATTTATCATTCTGCCAGCACTTCCGCTTATGCGGACACTTAACTGCATCTACGGTATCGCTTCTGCGACATAACCTCCGCTTCTGCGAAATCAACTGAGGACTCGAACCTCGCACCTGCGGACACCATACCCACTTCTGCGACATCGCATGTGCGAGCCATCATCCGCACCTGCGAAAAACCACGCTCCTACGCTCCATCACTTCGCACCTACCATACGCATATGCACCCATATCTCCGCTTCTGCAGTCTTCCTCACCCAACACTATTTTCACTCATGCGACCATTTCGTCGCTTCTGCGACCTTCACACCTGCGCATACCAACCGCAGGTACGGTCACACCAGAACCAGCAATAGCAACATTGAAGAAAATGATCCGAAATCAATGAGAAACACGCCCGATCCCCTCAGGACCCCGTCCAAACATACCAACAAGTCACATAACATAACTCGGACCTACTCGAGGCCTCAAAACACACATAACAACATCGAAACGACGAATCACACCTCAATTCGAAATCATTTAACTTTGAAACTTCAACTTCCACAAGTGATGCCGAAACCTATCAAATCACGTTCGAGTGACCTCAAATTTTGCACCCAAGTCACATTTGACATTACGGACCTGCTCCAACTTTTGGAATCGGAATTCGACCCCGATATTGAAAAGTCCACTCCCGGTCAAACTTTCCAAAATTCTAACTTTCGCCATTTCAAGCCAAATTCCACTACGGACCTCCAAATCACGATCCGGACGCGCTCCTGTGTCCAAAATCACCCAAAGGAGCTAACGGAACCATCAGAAATACAATCCGAGGTAAATTTCTAAAAAAATCAAACCTGGTCAAACTTTTCAAATTTAAAGCTTCAAGCTGAGAATCATTCTAGCAAATCAATTTCGAATAACCTGAAAACCAAAACTGACGATTCACATAAGTCATAATACATCATACGGAGCTACTCATGCCCTCAAACAATCGAGCGAAGTGCAAAATGCTCAAAACGACCGGTCGGGTCGTTACATCCTCCCCCACTTAAACATACGTTCACCCTCGAACGTGCCAAGAGTTGTTCCAAAAGCCATCAAATCGCTGTGCAACCTCACTATGCACATACCTGGGGGTGATCCCATATCACCCTATCCCATATAAGTCTGATAACACAACATGATGGATTTCTTTTAATCCAACCTAGCCCATACGTCTTAGAACCCAATTTTCTACATCCGGAATTTTTCTATAAGATTAGAATCTCGCATCTACGCACTGTATAAGTCTAAACAAGCTATATCAAGCCATATCCGTAAGATGTAATCACATGATATACCACATAACTCAAACACTCATAGCGATAACTTCTAATCACAGTAGCTGCTCAAAATAACCCAATACCGGTAATAAACCCCTTATCAAACAGAGCCTCATTCTAAGACCTTCATATACTGCCAATGAATAAAGAAACACGCAAAAACTCATAACCATTCGTCAGATCAACAAGTTGTAGAACTCCTTCTCCCTCGATAGGAACTATAGCAATTTTCTAAGCCGATCAGCATCAATATCCGTCCAAATATACCGCAATCAGATCAGATAGAACCCATTCTAGGTACTATGACCTCATCCCATCTAACATAATCACACTAGTGACATGACACATCAATACAACTTAAAGCCACAACCCGTGCAACCCGTGCACCAAATAGCAACATTCCAAATGTACTCAATCCTGAAAATGCCTCAAACGAGAGGACTGTCCCGCCAGCTTAACAAGTACCATCACAATACCATTCTAAGAGCCTAGCACACTATAGAACCAAAACACACGAATCCAACACAAAGGATCATACCTCTATGTAACTCCGCTACAATGTGTGACCCCGTCCAAACGCCAGTCCATATTATATACCTCGAGCCACCCTGCTCAAAATCCATACCACTCAAAATTCGACATCAAGTACCCAAAGTGCATCAGCATAACCACGGAGAACAAATAACACAATGCCACCATCCAAAAAGAGCATGGCCAACGCGCAATCAATCACGCAATACCCAAATACTCAACTTGCTCAAATTTTCGCTATATAACCAACGAATCACAACTCCTCGTAACATAGAAGGGTAACTCACAGATCATTTCAAAACATGAATAAGCTCAACAACAACTGAATGGCACATCCCTCAATGATAGCAGTTCAGAGTCAACAAATTTGACCCGGTGCAGAACACACATCCATATTGGGTCTACCAATGAACCCCAAATCAACTGTGGTCACCCACATTAGATAAATAACCCCCGATAGTCCACAATGACTGAATCACAACACATACTATCCTATGACTAACCTTGGCTACTTTTTCACAGTCCACAACTACGAAACAATCTACTCATGAGAACTCCCAGTCTGCAAATCCATAGAACACACGAATTACCATATCTGATCTCAGCTCCACCGCCTGAATGCCCAACACTTCTCCAATACACGATCATCCCACAAGGAATACTTCTATAATTCTTCTGTGCCACAAAGCAAGATTTGAACATCACCAGGCGATCAACTAGAAGAGCACCGCAATACCAATGAAGTATCCATAAATCAAAACACATCGCCCCTTATGAAATGTATACTCTCATCAAGTTATACCAAATAGTAATGTCATTTACCTAGTCATCTGAAATTGTCCATGCTGCCTAAGGACTTCCCCTTCAAAACTGAACCGTGACCTTACATATGAAAATCTTAATCCTACACAAAACACCGCATATACTATGCCATCGTACGAAAAAAATACGAGAACTTCACAATCCACTCCGAGTCACAAGCAACTGCATACTTATTTAGCCAAAAACTTTCTACTTGGTCCCCTATGGGAGAAAATCACTATACATCACATGATCCCCACGCCAGAAGGAAATATACATCTCTAACAGAGGTAGAAACCATCAAGAACTCTCCAAATCCCATTCGCACAAAACCAAACCGTCAGGACTGAATCCCTCTAACTCAACCAAGCTAAGCAAGTCACCAAAAACCCAAGAGCATTGCCACGAAACACCTGTAGAAACCCAACACATCATAAGCACCCAAAGAACCGACCATATCCATTACCATGCCGATCGAACCTACTACCAAGCTGTCCTATTTCTCCGAGTTCCTTCTGAATTACCTTCAAATTGATACTTCTCCTCGCCATAATACCACAATCCTCAACCAAGACTCACCACACGAGACCCTATCATAAAACCACACCGCCATAAGGCTCACAAGCCACTAAATGCTCTCTTAAGCACCCCAAAAGTACCACAGCTGAGATACCCACTCTGAAGAGACCTTCTGTGAATTTAAAGTTGTTCATCTTACCTTCCTAATACTAAATGTACAATCCATAATGATTTAGAAATACTGCGAGTCTCGACACCATCCAGTGTAACTCTCAGCTTCTAGCCATATACAAATCCGCATCATTCTTAATTGTTACATATAAATCTTGAATCCATTAGAACCATTCGCGAGAGTCATCCACTCTACCCAAATCTCAATTAAACTGATCAAACAGACCGAACGACATGTGCCCCATTTGCACACTAACACCCTAAGAAGTAACCCACACTTCTAAGCAACTGAGTGAATTCCCTACTCCATGCACCCTACATTCTTTATGGATAATAACTCATTCAGTGTTTCCCATTCACCCACAAACATAATACAACCTATATCTTAGAAATTACTTTAATCGAGTCATCCTCGAACTCAACCTCTGCCAGTCATAACTGATTCACCAGTATACCTCAAACTGAAACCAATACAACACATAATCGTGCAATCAACTTATCCATAGCAGACTCCCCCACTTGGCTCAAAGCCAAGGAATAAATCATTTGATAACCTATAATACCCATACTCTGTTGCTCACACAATCAACACCTCTGTGCTCAAGCTACAGACAAAACCCGGCCTCAAGTCCTCCAGACTGGCCCATCATCATCACACAAAAACCATATCTCGCGTCTCATCCATACACCCATGAGCAGTCAATGCACAGCTGATACCGAGCGCTCATGTGTGCATACGAATGTGTGGAAGGAATTCAAATATTTACGCTTCAAGCTGAATCAACACCGCACGATAAGGAAAGAAAGATGGGAAGTATATCCTAAATGTCCTGTAGCCTCTCAAAGATAGGTATGGACGTTATCATACCGATCCGCAAGACTCTAATAGACACTTGCTCATGACTTGTAGAACCTATGAACCTAGAGCTCTGATACCAATCTATCACGACCCAAAATCCACTAGTCGTGATGGCACCTAACCCAACCCGCTAGGTAAGACAACTAATAATTATCCAATTTCAATATTGCTAATAAGTCAATTAAACAAAATAAATGATCTGAATCTATTACATTGCCCAAGGACTGGTAGTACAAATCATGAGCTTCTAAGAATAGAGTTTAGAAAGTTGATATGAAGAAAATACATCTTCTATTTGAAAAGTACATAAACAGAAATTTATAATCTAAGGATACCGTGAACAAACGCAGCTACAGCAGGAACACAGGTACGCCTTCAAATCCAGACACCATCAAACACAGCAACATCAGCATCCGGGATCTGCACACAATGTGCAGGAAGTGCAGTATGAGTACAACCAACCCCATGTCCTAAAAAAGTAACAAACCTAACCTCATGTTGAAAGCAGTGACGGGGTGGAACCTAGGTCGGGTCCAACACCAATAACCAACAGCAGTTCATATAAAATAGAGCATATAAACAAGGAAATGATCTCAGAGATAAAAATGTTCAGCTTTTGCCCAGTTTTTCCGAAAATAGTTCAGCTTTTCAGGTTTATCAGTGAAAAACCTAAATCCTTTATCGAAATCATCAAAGAAATTATGAGATAGTTTAAAGACTATAAATTTTCCTGAAAAATCCTTTCCACAATAAATATAAATGATTCATTTTCTTTCCAAATAATAAGTGTGAAATACCACCCTATGCCCACATATCAATGTGTACAAAAAATCATGAATGATGTGATACAGTACTGTCATGACCCAACCCGAAGGGCCACGACGGGAACCCGGTGCCTTACTCAACCGAGTAACAATCATACATTCGTATTATTCTATCATAGGTAAATGAACCATAGTAAAGCATGATGGAAATACAAACTTATACATATGACATACTGGCCTATAAGACCAAAATGATCACTCGTACACTGAACATAGGCCGACAAGGCCATATAATCTTTCACGTACACGACATATGTCTACAAGCCTCTAAGAGTACACAAATATCATAAAGGTCTGGACAGGGCCCCGCCATGCTAATAAATACATGTCCTAATCATACTGACCAAATAAGCAACTCTGAAGTAAATGGAGCGCACCAACACCTTCCGTTGAGCAAATAGACCACTTGGAGGACTCTCATCCTGTCTATCTGAACCTGCGGGCATGAGACGCAGCGTCCCCAGGCAAAAGGGATGTCAGTAAAATTAATGTACCGGGTATGTATGGAATGAAAATTAGTAAATAATAGACATGAGAGAAACATGGAGTAAAAGACTCGATGTGTAAGTCTTGATAACTCTGTAAATCATGTAGTGACATGCATATGCGTATGAATGTCATGTCGTGCATAGGTACATATGTTCATAACATCATCAAGCCTCTGAGGGGATCCCATCATATCATCTCGGCCATTGTGGGCAAAATCATCGATGTATACCAACTGATCTGGTGGTGATGTGTATATAACGTCGTAAACTTTTCCCATATCCCATATATATATATATATATATATATATATATATATATATATAGATATATAACGACATCTAGTCATGGGTCAATGTAAATAAATGCAATTCATGAGAAGCACGTCAATAAAATCTTTCGAGTGTCATAGACCATTATGCCTTTGATTAATATCATGAATTAAACTTTATCAACTTACATATTTTCTAAGACCCATGAACAGATGATAGAATAATAAGACATATGGGAATTCAAGAACATAGGCACCTCTAATACTTCTATGAATAGAGTCATTTATGGAAGTTATGCATTTATTCATTTCGTTTGTGTCGTATAGATCATGCCAAAAGGAAAGAAGGGATAGCCTTAACATACCTGAGTCGATTCTCTTAACAATCCTTCTAACATACGGCAATCGCGACAAAACACATGATGGCAAGATCGAAGTAGGAAAAAATCTGTATGATATTCTTGAGAAAGATTGTACCGTACTCCTTTAGAATCGCAAAATTCCGTTGCTATAAAATTATGTAGTATAACTTCTTTTGCTGAAAATCCGTTGCTTGGTAGATGTAAAACATCTCCATTTTCTGTAATTTTGATCATAATATTGTATAAGCTTTCTTGCTGAAGTTCATCCGTAACTTGAAGATGAAGTATCTTTATTTTTGTCAATTAAAGAAGTGATTCGATGACATTCTTTAATCCAAAGAGATAAGGTGCTCATCTTTTGAAGCGTTGCCACCTTGCAAGGTGATTCAAGAGTCACCTAATATATTTCCATGTGGCTGCCACGTTTCTTTAATTAATCAACCACTAATTATTAATTAACTTATTAATTCCCCCATTATCCAATAATTTACATAATTAAGGTTTATCTCAAATTACTTAAAATATTACTCACTTTTAACATACCGTATACACCTTACTATCATGGTCATGTGGTACCTTGTATGGCACTAGTCCATAAATACCGGGTATTTTAGCTCGGGTCGTATTTTATCCCAACATGTCAAACTTTGACGAAAATTCATTTTCTTTGATTTACTTACCCTCTCACCTTCACGAATTTACACATCACTTGCTGAAATAGCATAATGCTTATAATCTCAAAATAATCTCATTCCCGAACTCACGTGAATAGCTTACGACGAAACTTTAACGTACGAAAATGCGGAAGGTAACATCTCATTTCCGAGCTTATATCAATTTACTTATGGCGTAGTTCCAGGTACGAAAACATGGGGTGTAACATCATTCCCCCCTTTGGAACATTCGTCCTCGAATGTTGACTGATGCATTTATCATTTTCATGACTTATGGCTTTCGAATACTTTAGTACTCTCCTTGCCATCTGGGCAACTGTTTTGTGAATAATTCCAAAGGCCAAGGCATTCCCCTCATTAGTCCTCTTTCTCACGCCATGACTTACGGTCGGAATCCTTCTAATCTCGCAATTGTTGTTACCTTCTATCATGCAATCTGTACGACTTCGACCTTGTAAGTGCGCCTATGCCACTCTTCTCCCCTTTTTCCTCCAGCTTTTAGCCAATCTCTATGCCTTACTTTGTAAACATATACAGATCTTGACAAGATGTCCCTCTAGGCATCTATAGGTATACTGAAGTTCTTCGCTCGGTACTTTGTTGAACTTACGAATATTGCTATACCTTATTTCGTAGATCCGTTTATCCATCTGTATGACTTTAATGCCATAACTCTTACTTTGATTTATCGTTACTGAGGTCTGCTACCAAACTCCAGGTTACTCTTGTTGCTTATCCTATATGTATAAATCTATGTCCTTTAATGCTTCTTTATTACCGTTCATATTAAGAATCACGGCATAATCTCGCCACATACTTTGTGACTTTTGTCCATCCATTGTCGATTTACCTCAATGTTGAGGTATCATCTATTACTGATAACTTGATCTCTTATGTAACACCGCTGCTAGGGCTCACGTCTCATCGTGGAACATTTGAAGTGATTGTCTTGATCCAACTGGGGACGATACGATACTATACTTCCATAATCGTATTTCACAGCATCCCAATGTGATTTACCTTACGTGGGTATCTTAATCCTGTACAATTCATGAAACCATTACTCAATTGAAGGCCCAAACATCATCCTTCATCTATCACAATTACACCTTCATTCTACTACCAGGGTAGCATGCCATCTGCTCTAAATGCTACTAGTCTTAGACTCTTTTGAGTTCATTCAGGCAATGCTGAACTTTCTATAACTTAGAGAAACCATCAGTTGTCTTGTTTTCATGGGCTTAATCCTGAGGACTTATCCATTCTCATCACCTTCTCACTTACCTTTTCTTATCATTAATCTTGTCTTCCTAAAACCTTGTCACTTTACCATACTTTAGCTTCCGACCTACACATATTCATTTATACTACTCGCAACCTTTCTTCAACTTGCTTGCACCATAGATTTCCTTATGTTATTCTGGAACATCAAGCGAGACATCACATGGTCCCAAAATCTTATTTTACTCTCTTAACTAGACCTCTCGATACCTAGAAACCATAGGCTAGAAGATATGCTACTGACAATGCCGCTATCCTTCCTGGATATTGAATCCTCGCGCTTCTACCTTTTATCCGAAGTATGGACCATTCACAACCTTCTGCATTTGAGTATTTCGTACATTGTTCACCTTTACCTTTATACCTTAAAATCTTGCATCAGACCTTCTATCTCTTTCATGAACTCCCTTTCACATAAGTATAATTCACGTCCATAACTTGAAGCTCTATTATAATACTTGCACCTCTGGTGCATACACTATCCGGTGGGAGCTTCGTACTGACTTCTTATGAGGCCGGTACTTTTCCAACTGGCTTTATCGTGGGGCTGTTATAGAATATAGTTGTTGTACTTACTCTCTTGTACCTCCGATATTAAGAGTGATCCTGCAATGTTCTCAATCACGATTTCTATAATTTTCTGGGTCCAATAATCAGACTCCTGATTTACTTGGTTGATGTAACTTTTTAGTTTCCTCTTCCTTCTGATCAGCCTTTATGTAAGCTTAAGCTATCTTCAGATCTGTGGCTCCTGGTATTAGTTATTACTTTAGCCTTTCATGGGCGTTATGGAATATACATGATACAATCTTCTAACGACTCAATCCTTTGTCTATGCCGAGGGCTCAATTCTTTCTTTTTAACTTATACCGGAGTCTTCTATGTCTGCATGATTGTCAACATATATGATGCATGTATAAAACTCCAAACTCTTAAGAGCTTTCATAACGTAACTAACTCTGGATTATTAATCGAATGATTCTTTCCGTTCCTTCTCAGCTTTCTTTAAATGTAAGCAATTACTTTTCCTGGTCTTCTTGCCCCCTTGTTGCATGCATACTTAGCTTACCTTAGTGCCAACACATATTGAATTCCATACAACTCATCGATCTTGAATATCACTTCTGATTTTACTTCCCATTCATTAGCCACGGTAGGTGCCACTTTCTTATGGAGTGCATACAATATTGTGGTAAGACTGTTGTTACAAGACCATTTCCTCTTTAGGTCATTGTGCTTAGGCTGAAGGCTTTCCTTATTCCTCATCTAATCATTTGTTTTAGTACTTAGGGAGGACCCTCTGACTCTTGTAAAGCTGCGAGCTTATTGCATCGTATACTCGACGGACCTTTTGATGTCCTTCCTTGCCTATAATTATCCATAGTTACTTACCTCCACGCCCTTATGCTTATAGGGCTACTTCTGAACTGATATTTTGACTGTCTTCCTAGTGGTACTCTCTCTTATTCCCATAACATTCACATGGTACTTTTAACTACCCCAACTCCTATCTGAATATATCTCAAGTATTATAATGACATTACTACGAGGCTGAATTCACTATATTGGGTTTTACTATGTTATCTTGCACGATCTGCTGATTCGTCTGTAACCACCTGTCTAGCCATAACTAGGCTCTTCCTGAATCATCTGCTAACTGCTCGTTGGTCCTTTATCATATCAATATCCAACGTAAACTTTCTTGGGTTATTTCCTTTCTCTTAACTTACCTCTCGCACTGGCTCTTTTTTTATCAATAACATCACGGGTTGGAACCTCTACTTCCTCTTCTTGACGTCGTGCTTGCATAATATTTTGGAATCGTAGCATATCTGTAGGATCTGGATAAGTGCAATCTCATTTTTATCGCATTCTTCCTTTACCATTCCATAATTACTAGAATCACTTAATTCTGACTTAACGCCACATCACTCCATATTCCCCCATTTAGGGGAGTACTGAGAGTTGGAGCTACGACGACCTACCTATAGATGTTTTATCTCTTCATTTTTGGCGTCCTTTCATATCATCGATGACCCTTACTCGCCTTGTGGTAATCCTTCTGTACCAAGCATAAGAAAATTCCTTACTTGCGACGGTGACACTTAGTGTAACTGGCACATACAGTTCCTTAAGATTAACTTTGTTCACATTTCTTGCTTCAGGAAAGCGTCTTCCTGAATGACCATTCTCTAAATTTCTCATGAATCTTCTTCTGTTGTCCATTCTACTATCAACGGAACGCAATTTGAAATTCTCATGATGATGACTATTATCAAATCACTCAGTCTCTTAATTCATGTTTAGTTTGTCTTGTACACCAGCCCATACTAATTTCTATTACTCTGGGGTTTACTCCCTTCTGGTAGTCGCGTTGGAGTCACAACCTTATTTTTGAAATGAGGATATGATTTTGTGGCCTATATTCTTTTGTTGTCTCAAGGCCAGTTACTTCTCTTTTTCCCTTCCCTTAACTATAGACTCTATAATACTATTTTTCTCCTTTTTTTTCTAATACCGTTGTCATCCATGTATCACATCTTACTCATAATTCTTCATTAACTCTCTCCTTATTTCCCTGCTAACATTTCTGTCTATCATTTTATTATGAAAACTTCAACAAGACATTATTTTGCCCCTTGATCCATCCATTGGCTCTTCGAATCACCTAACATTCTTTCTCTACTAGGGACGGGAGCCACACTTAGGTAATATTTATCCCTTCAAGGCTTCGAATGCCTATCTTTGTAGTACTCATATCTAGATGTACTATTTTAGAGTGCACCATCTGGATGTCTCACAAGAAGATTTATTAGCACTTTTGCAATAACCTTCGGAAACGTCAACTAATACAAACAACCCATCCACCATTTTGGGTTACTCTAACCCCAGCCAGATTTTGATGTCTCGTCCTCTTCTTAAACCATATATATTAGCTCATATAGGTCATAACTGAGATCAGTGTGGCCAATTGTACAAACCTCTGTTACTGCTGAAGGTAACTCAAAAGGCTTATATTCCTCTGCCTGAGTTGTAAATACTGTTAACCTTCATTAACTCGTACCCTTCTTTATCTTGCTTCTTCTGCTTCTTGAAAGTTGTATTTATCTTCTGAATCTCTCATTGTCTTTCACCATAAAGGTGGATAGATATTCTTGCCTTAAGGCTCATTATCAAGAGGCTTATACGTCTTAGTACACACATGATCTACTGAAGACCTTACATTTACTTATCAGAAGCATCATGAAAAATCGAGTTCTTCTGACTCAATTGTTCCATAGTCACATTCAATCTCTTACCACCTATCTTTCTGGATGTAGGCATCGTCGTATTATGAATAAGATAGAGTTTAGGAAATTGAGTTCTTACAACTGAGCTCTACCACAAGATCTAGAGTAAGAAGAAAGAGTGACAGTCCTAAATGCCTTGTAGCCTCCTGCTTATAAGTATGGTGCACGACACACCCATAAACAAGACTCTACTAGACACGGCTTGTAGGATCCCTAGGAAAGAACTTCTCTAATACCACTTTTGTCACGACCCAATCCGAAGGGCCACGACGGGCACCCGGTGCCTTACTCAACCGAGTACCAACGTACCATACTTTCGTATTATTCTATCATAGATAAATGAACCGGAGTAAAGAATGAGGGAAATACAAACTTATACATATGACATACTGGCCTATAAGACCAAAATGATCACTCGTACAGTGAACATAGACCGACAAGGCCATATAATCTTTCACGTACACGACATATGTCTACAAGCCTCTAAGAGTACATAAATGACATAAAGATCAAGACAGGGCCCCACCATGCTAATAAATACATGTCCTAATCATACTGACCAAATAAGAAACTCCGGAGTAAATGGAGCGCACCAACACCTTCCGCTGAGCGGATAGCCTACTTGGAGGACTCTCATCCAGTCTATCGGGACCTGCGAGCATGAAACACAGCATCCCCGGGCAAAAGGGACTCAGTACGAATAATGTACCGAGTATGTAAGGAATGAAAATCAGTAAATAATAGACATGAGAGAAACATGGAGTAAAAGACTCGACGTGTAAGTCTGGATAACTCTGTAAATCATGAAATACTTATAGTGTCATGCATATGCGTATGAATGTCATGTCGTGCATAGGTACATATGTTCATAACATCATCAAGCCTCTGAGGGGATTCCATCTTATCATCTCGGCCTCTGTGGGCAAAATCATCAACGTATACCAACTGATAAGGTGGTGGTGCGTACATAACGCCGTAACCTTTTCCCATATCCCATATACATACATACATACATACATACATACATACATACATACATACATACATACATACATACATACACACACACACACACACACACACACACACACACACACACATATATATATATATATATATATATATACTATATATACTGCATATATACATACTATATACACACACATATATATACTAGTAAGGTTAGCCCGGGCTTTGCCCGGGCCCAACCAAAGCTTGTTCCAACTACTGGTTTTTTTGTCTCTTCTCAACAGTAAAAAATACCATCTTACATAAACACATTTTATATCAAGGAATATGAATTGCATATCAAGTGAAGTTGCTCACATATAATTTTCTGGTAATGCCATCAGGCAAAACTGGAAAAAAGGTAGATAGAGATATCTACTTGTGAAAAGGACTGAACTATTATTTCTCCTTTTTATGTTAGCATGAGGAGCAGAATGGTTTGTTGATCTTCCTGGGCTTCGCTGATATTAGGCAGTCCAACTATCTACTGTGGGTAAATGAACCTTACAATTATTACCAGATATTAGGAAAACAAGAATTAGTCAAGTAACTTCTATTGTTCCAACTATAGAATGATAAAATTAGAAGAATAATATGGCTATCTGATGTAAAAATCAGAGACAACTATTTTGCAGGACTTAACATTAAGTGCAAGTGAATCCAACACATAAGAAAGGTTGTTAATGATCAAGATGTCATAATATGCGGAAACCATATAACAACAGGACTTCAGTAAATAATAAAATAAACTATAATTTAGGAATCGATTTGTGATGAGAACACTTGTAGATCATGAAGCACATTAGTTGCAAGTCTCATAATCAGCTCAACAGTATTTTGCACTATAGACATAGCTGAACAATATAACATATTCGAGTTATCTAAACTCAAATTCATAAGACCTCAAGAGGCGCCCCTCGATCTATAGGCCAAGGCCATCTTTCTCGGGGACTAACACCTCAAACAAGTTCGAAGTGTTATTGGGAAATAATCCCAAGAGGCATACCCAAAGGCTACGGCCAAATTGATGCGGCTCGGAGATGTCCGAAT
Organism: Nicotiana attenuata; assembly: GCF_001879085.1. NCBI lineage: Eukaryota > Viridiplantae > Streptophyta > Magnoliopsida > Solanales > Solanaceae > Nicotiana > Nicotiana attenuata. Next base: position 17,400,238 of record NC_031993.1, read on the forward strand.
CCAACAATCACAATAGGCCTTCAAATTCTTTGAAAACCGGTTAAAAAAGGCTACCCTCGGCAAATATAAAAAGGGCTTCGATAAAATCAGCCCTCGAAAAACCTTAAGAGGTATCAAATTACCTTAACACAAACGTGCTAAGGCACGAAAAGAAGAAGGGTTTTCAATCGACATCGAATCCTCAAAAAACCCAATGGGTAAAAAACTACATGCTAA
>NC_031993.1:17400473-17440247 GCF_001879085.1 Nicotiana attenuata
AACTAACTAACTAACTAACTAACTAACTAACTAACTAACTAACAACTACATACATACACACACACACACACACACACACACACACACACACACACATATATATATATATATATATATATATACATATATACGCGTATATAACGCCATCTGGTCATGGGTCAATGTAAATGAATGCAAAGCATGAGAAGCACGTCAATAAAATCTTTCGGAGTGTCATAAGACCATTATGCCTTTGAATAATATCATGAAGTAAACTTTATCAACTTACATATTTTCTAAGACCCATGAACTGATGATAGAATAATAAGACATATGGGAATTCAAGAACATAAGCACCTCTAATACTTCTATGAGTAGAGTCATTTATGGAAGTTATGCATTTACTCGTTTCGTTTGTGTCGTATAAATCATGACAAAAAGAAAGAAGGGATAGCCTTAACATACCTGAGTCGATTTTCTTAACAATCCTTCTAACATACGGCAATCGCGACAAAACACGTGACGGCAAGATCGAAGTAGGGAAAAATCCGTATGATATTATTGAGAAAGATTGCACCATACTCCTTTAGAATCGCAAAATCCCGTTGTTATAATATTACGTATAACTTTTTTTGCTGAAAATCCGTTGCTTGGTAGATGTAAAACATCTCCATTTTTTATAGTTTTGATCGTAATATTGTATAAGCTTTCTTGCTGAAGTTCATCCGTAACTTGAAAATGAAGTATCTTTATTTTTGTCAATTAAAGAAGTGATTTGATGACATTCTTTAATCCAAAAAGATAAGGTGCTCATCTCTTGAAGTGTTGCCACCTTGCAAGGTGATTCAAGAGTCACCTAATATATTTCCATGTGGCTGCCACGTTTTGCCTTAGTCTCTATCCAAAAGACATTAATTAATCAATCACTAATTATTAATTAACTTGTTAATTCCCCATTTATCCAATAATTTACATAATTAAGGATTATCTCAAATTAATTAAAATAATACTCACTTTTAACATACCTTATACACCTTACTATCATGGTCAGGTGGTACCTTGTATGGCACTAGTCCATAAATACCGGGTATTTTAGCTTGGGTCATATTTATCCCAATGTGTCAAACTTTGACGAAAATTCATTTTCTTTGATTTGCTTACCCTCTCACCTTCATGAATTTACTCATCACTTGTTTGAAATAGCGTAATGCTTATAATTGCAAAATAACCTCATTCCCGAACTCACGTGATTACCTTACGATGAAACTTTAACGTACAAAAATGCGGAAGGTTACATCTCATTTCCGAGCTTATATCAATTTACTTATGGCGTACTTCCACGTACGAAAATATGGGGTGTAACATCATTCCCCCCTCCCCCCCCCCCCTCCCTTTGGAACATTCGTCCTCGAATGTTGACTGGTGCACTTATCATTTTCATGACTTATGGCTTTCGAATACTTTAGTACTCTCCTTGGCATCTAGGGAAAATTCTGTGTATAATTTCAAAGGCTAGGGCATTCCCTTCTTTAGGCCTCTTTCTCACACGATGACTTACTGTCGAAATCCTTCCAATCTCGTAACTGTTGTTACCTTCTATCATGCAGCCTATACGACTTCGACCTTGTAAGTGCGCCTATGCGACTCTTCTCCCCTTTTTGCTCCAGCTTTTGGCCAATCTCTATCCCTTACTTTGTAAACATATACAGAGCTTGACAAGATGACCCTCTAGGCATCTATAGGTATACTGAAGTTCTTCGCTCGGTACTTTGTTGAACTTACGAATATTACTATTCCTTATTTCGTAGATCCTTTTATCCATCTGTATGACTTTACTGCCATANAATATTTTGTGTCACGTTAAAGTCGTTAAACTTAATTCGTTATAACAGTAAAGTTGCGAAATAATCTTTTAACTCATTAAAATAACCGAACTTCCCCACAATAATAGTAACGTCGTTAAACTTTATTCATTATAATGATAAATTTACTTATCAAGGTAACTTACTATTATAGCGGATAAAATTTACTGTTAGATATCGTTTGGTACGCGGACTAAATTACACCAGAATATAGTCCCGGGATTATAATCCCTAGGCTAATTTATCCCAATGAAGTGTGGGATAAAATAATACCAAAATTTGATGAAATAAGGTGGTACAAAATGGGATATCCAAGATTAAATTTAGGATTATATTTATATTATGTTTGGTTGACGTAATGTCTACTAAATATAGTATAAACTTAGTATTACACTTTATTCCACCTTATTTCGAGTACCAAACGACCCCTTATAGTATATAAAATACTGATACTTTAATATGACAAAAAAAATTTTATGTTAAAATTAGTATCTCCATTTGTGAACACCAAGGGACAATCATCCCTTTTCCATTCAAGCCATAATTTTCATCCCCTTTTTGCTCCAGCTTTTGGCCAATCTCTATCCCTTACTTTGTAAACATATACAGAGCTTGACAAGATGACCCTCTAGGCATCTATAGGTATACTGAAGTTCTTCGCTCGGTACTTTGTTGAACTTACGAATATTACTATTCCTTATTTCGTAGATCCTTTTATCCATCTGTATGACTTTACTGCCATAACTCTTACTTTGATTTATCATTACTGTAGTCTGCTACCAAACTCAGGGTTACTCTCGTTGCTTATTCTATATGTATAAATCTATGTCCCTTAATGCTTCTTTATTACCGTTCATCTTGAGAATCACGGCCTAATCTCACCTAATACTTTGTGACTTTTGTCCATCCATTGTCGATTCACCTTAATGTTGAGGTAACATCTATCGCTGATAACTTGATCTCTTATGTAACACCGCCGCTAGGGCTCACGTCTCACCGTGGAACATTTGAAGTGACTGTCTTGATCCACTTGGGGGCAGTACGACACTATAATTCCATAATCGTATTTCATAGCATCCCATAGTTAGAAAAGTGTGAGGCGAGCTTTCAAAAGCTCAAGACTGCTTTGACTACGGCGCCAGTGTTAGTGTTTCCCACAAGTTTAGGATCTTATACGGTATATTGTGATGCACCTCGTATTGGAATTGGTGCGGTATTGATGCAGGATGGCAGGGTGATTGCATATGTGTCGCGGCAGTTAAAGGTTCATGAGAAGAATTACTTTGTTCATGACTTAGAGTTGGCAGCCATTGTTCATGTGCTGAAGATTTGGAGGCACTATCTTTACGGCGTGTCGTGTGATGTATTCACGGATCATCGGAGCTTGCAGTACTTGTTAAAACAAAAGGATCTCAATTTGAGGCAGAGAGGTGGTTGGAGCTATTGAAAGACTATGATATCACCATCTTGTATCATCTCGGGAAGGCCAATTTTGAGGCCGATGCCTTGAGTAGAAAGGCGGTGAGTATAGGCATCCTTGCGTGCATTCCAATCAGTGAGAGACCGTTGACTATGTAGGAGGAGGATGAAGAAGGATATAGTTGCATATGTAGCTCGGTGTCTAAATTGTCAGCAAGTAAAGTATGAGCATCAGAGCCCTGGCGGTTTGCTTCAGAGGTTAGAGATTCCTGAGTGGAAGTGGGAGCGTATCACTATGGATTTTATTGTTGGACTCCCACCGACTCAGAGGAAGTTCGATGCAGTTGGATCATTGTGGACAAGCTGACTAAGTCAGCACATTTCATTCCTGTGGCAGTTACCTATTATTCAGAGCGGTTGGCTAAGATTTGTATCCGTGAGATCGTCCATCTTCACGGTGTGCCCGTGTCTATCATTTTTGATCGAGGTATGCAGTTCACCTCGCACTTCTGGAGGGCAGTACAGCGTGAGTTGGGCATGTAGGTTGAGTTGAGCGCAACATTTCATCCTCGGACGGACGGACAGTCTAAGCGTACTATTCAGATATTAGAGGATATGCTCTGCGCTTGTGTTATAGACTTTGGAGGTTCGTGGGATAAGTTCTTTCCACTTGCCGAGTTTGCATACAACAACATCTACCAGTCGAGCATTCATATGGCTCCCCATAAGGCATTATATGGGAGGCGGTGTCGATCGCCAATGGGGTGGTTCGAGCCGGGGTTGGCTCGGTTGTTAGGTACAGATTTGGTACAGGATGTCGTGGATAAGGTCAAAATTATTCAGGATCGAATTCGCACTGCTTAGTCCAAGCAGAAGAGTTATGCCGACCTGTTACGACCCAAAATCCACTAGTCGCGATGGCACCTAACCTAACCCGCTAGGTAAGCCAACTAATAACTATCCAATTTCAATACTGCTAATAAGTCAATTAAACAAAATAAATTATCTGGATCTATTACATTTCCCAAGGACTGGTAGTACAAATCATGAGTTTCTAAGGATAGAGTTTACAAAGCTGATATGAAGAAAATACATCTTCTGTTTGAAAAGTACATAAATAGAATTTTATAATCTAAGGCTACCGTGAACAAAGGCAGTTGATAACTAGGGATTTTGTAGTGTTTTATGCTCCTTCTTGCTTACGCTTTAGTTATAAATTGTTACAAAATATACCCAAAAGGCTCATAAGTTGTGCTTGATTGCAGGTTTGATCGATAAAGTGACGATATGTCAAAGATCGGCTCAAAAGGAGTGAAACCTGCACAAGTATCAAAGACAAGACAATATGAGGGCAAACAGACCTAGTGCGGCTGCGGTACACATTGCGCGGTCCACACTAGGTAGGTTCAGAGAGATGGCTAAATGGGCTTAAGGCAACACGGCTGTGGTACACATTTCGCGGTCCGTGGTAAAGGCTCCGCGGCCGCACTACCATTTGGTGCGATCCGCGGAAGAGAGATTCAGAGAGGTGAATTCTACCTTGATCCAAGCTGCGCGGTCCGCGGTCATATCTGTGCGGACCGCAGTAGAGACCTCCACGGGCGCGGTCCATTCTACGCAGTCCGCGGAGCCCAAGTTCAGAGAGCCCAGAGTTGAAGTTCAAGAGCCTAGTGCGGCCGCGGTCCATTTCATGCGGCCCGCACTGACCCCGCAGGGGTATTTTTTTTCCAGTTTTTCCAGCCTAGTATAAATAGAATATTTTACCATTTTTAGGTCATCAGTTTATTCCAGACTTTGAGTTGCGCTCGTGAGACCTATTTTATAGCCATTTTTGGCATCTTAGCTTCAAATTAACGATAGATTCTTGTATTTTAATTTAGCATTTAATTAATATGTCTTGTTCTTCATCTATTTCTCTATTTTCTTGTTCAAGCATGAGTAGCTAAACCCATTAGCTAGGGTTATGGCTCAACCCTAGTGTGGGTACTTGATGGGTGTTGTGATTTAAGGTTAGATTGACTGTGGGTGTTTGTATTTGGGTCAATTTTATGGTTTAATTTAGGAATTGGTGGTTGCAAACACTGGTTTGTGCTAAGTTGACTTGGCTCTTCGAGAGAGCCTAAGTCTCCAAAATTGACCCAACAAGGAATTGGGATGGACTCAAGAGAATTGATAGTCCCAATTAAAGGGTTAAACCTCGAGAGAGTAATTACCCGACTTGAACCCTAGTTGCTTGAGCTAATTTGCCTACCCATTTGGTCTCGAGAGAGTCAATTGGGCAAAATCACTCTTTCTAACAAGAGGTGTGAGAGTGGGTAAAATTGTGCAACGGTTATACATATTTCCCCAATCATGTCAATTAAGCCTTAGAAGCAATCACCCGTCAATTAGCCACCTAGGTGGAAGTCACTACCCTAGTGTCCCTTAATCCATTAGATACAACTCTTAGCAATTATCTCTTAGCGTAATCTAGCTTCAAATCTAATTAGTAGTTTTACAATAGTAGTTTATAAAAGAAAACCCAAAAATGTTGGAAGTGATATTTGGAACAATTACACGATTCTAGACTGAATAGATACATCAACTCCCTTTCTAGCTCCCTGAGGAATTCGATCCCGACCCTCATATCGGGTAAAAGCTATTGTGCCCCTCTCTTGATACCTTTTGTTGGTGCAGAGTAGGCAGCGATCAACTTTTTGGCACCGTTGCCAGGGAGCTAACGGTTTTGGCTATCTATTTAGTTAGTTTTGTGTGTTGTTCTTCTTTCCTTCTTTGTTACTAATTTGTGTGTGTGATTACTACAGGTACCAAAATGGCTTTAAATACAAATGACCCTCTTGGAAATGTGCTTGCGAGGGAGGAGGTTGAGGATATTGGAGACAATGAGGTGCCTCTTGTACCTCTCGGACCACGACGAGGCCGCCAGGCCAATGCTAATGACAACGTTCCAGACCCTCCTCTGCCACCTCCAAGAGTGGTTCCTCGGGTGCTACCGAACCAAGGATATGCAAGTGCTATTGTCCCACCCAGAATCCGGGCGGGCAATTTTTAGATAACTAATGTGATGTTGACCTTACTTGAGCAGCGTGGGCATTTCACGGGAGCTGCGGATCAAAATGCCTACAAACATCTGAAAGGGTTCGTGGACACATGTTGGGGTAGAAAACAGACGAATGTGTCCGAAGATGCTCTTAGGTTGAGACTTTTCCCCTTCTCGCTTCGGGGAAAGGCATTGGATTGGCTAGAGAGACTCCCAATCATTCCATCACAACTTGGGATGAGTTGGCGGATAAGTTTATTGCTAAATTTTTCTCACCCGGGCATATGGAGGCACTTCGTGATGAAATATTGGCTTTTAAACAAGAACCCACGGAACCTTTGCATGAGATTTGGGAGCGGTTTAGAACAATGGTGAAAGAATGCCCAAATAATGATATGACGGAGATATGATCCAACAAACCTTCTATCGGGGAATCAACACCACTAATCAATGCATTGTGAACCAATTGGCCAGAGGTAATTTTATGAAGCTCCCCTACAATGAAGCTTGTGATATTTTGGATGAATTTGCCGACACTTCTTCGGCATGGCAAAGTAGAGAGAATGTGCCCCAAGGTGACCCCACGGTCATCCATTTGCACAAGGAATTGCATGATCACGGTCAAGCTATTGCCGAGCTCACTACTACTATGAATCAATTGGCGAAGGCGTAATTGCAACAAGTCCAAAATCCTCGCCAAGTCAATGCCATGGAGGGAGTGAATATGCTTAAAAGGAGGCAAAGAGGGCAACAATCTCAAGGGAATTGTGAACAATATGACAACAATGATGGTGGTGGTTTTTCAAATGAGTGTTATGATGAGCAAAGCGAAGAGGTTCAATATGTCAATAACTATCAAGGCAATCAAGGCAACTCTTCAAACCAACAATGGCGACCCCAAGGAAATTGGGGCAATCAACAAGGTGGTGGTAATTGGAACACAACAACCAAGGCGGTAATTGGGGGAACAACAATTCGGGCAACCAAGGGAATTGGAATGGGAATAACAACAACAATTGGAATAACAACAATGGTCAAGGCGGGTGGAATAACAATGGAAATCAAAGCAACCGGGGGCAAGGTTTTCTAAGGCCCCCAATGTATCAACAACCAAACAATCTGCCTCCGTTTCAATCTCAAGGGTCTAGTTCTTCGGGCAATGATATGGGAAGAATAGAAATGATGTTCAAACAAATGATGAAGAAGAACCAAGATTCTGATGCTCAATTGGCTTCCCACAATACCTCCATTCGGAATTTAGAGGTGCAATAGGCCAAATCTCTCAATCGTTGAATACTCGCCCAAAGGGTGTTCTACCAAGTGATACGGTAGTGAATCCTAAGGGTGGGAACAATCATGTGATGGCGGTAACAACAAGAAGTGGGAGAGGCGGTGATGTGCATGCCTCGAAAGAAGTGAGGATTGACATTGATGAAACCGAGGTGGAAACTCAAGAGGCTGTGAACCCGTCTAGGGAGCACATAATTGACATGCCGGAGCCGGTGGTGCCAAAAGCCAAGGCACCTTTGCCTAGACCACCTCCCCCCTATCCTCAAAGGCTAGCCAAGCAGAAAAGTGACAACCAATTCAAAAAATTCATTGACATAATGAAGAGCTTATCCATCAATGTGCCTTTGGTGGAGGCTTTGGAGCAAATGCCTGGTTATGCTAAATTTATGAAAGATTTGGTTACAAAGAAAAGATCAATGGACTGTGAAACTATCAAGATGACCCGCCAAGTTAGTGCCATAGTACATTCAATGGGCGCGAAATTAGAGGATCCTGGTGCTTTCACTATCCCTTGCACTATTCGTAGTGCAGACTTTGCCAAAGCTTTATGTGATCTTGGGGCAAGCATCAATATAATGCCCTTCTCAGTTTTCAAGACTCTAGGTATTGGGCCACCAAGGCCAACTTCCATGAGATTACAGATGGCAGATAGATCAATGAAGCGTCCTTTGGGTATAGTTGATGATGTGCTTGTCCGAGTGGACAAATTTATCCTACCGGCGGACTTTGTGATTTTGGATTGTGAGGTGGACTATGAGGTCCCAATTATTATAGGGAGACCTTTCCTTGCAACGGGGAAGGCATTGGTTGATGTTGAAGCGGGTGAACTAACTTTCCGAGTGGGTGATGAGAAGGTCGTCTTCCATGTTTGCAAATCCATGAAGCAACCTAGTAGCACCGAGGTGTGCTCATTTGTGGACATTGTCACAGCTGTGATAGTGGATGACACAAGTGCTATGATTAACATGGAGGATCCCCTTGAGGCCGTGCTTTTAAATCGATGTCAATGATGATGCAAGCAGAGTGGAGTGTGTCAATGCTTTACATAGGATGGGCTCTTATTCCTATGAGCCAAGAAAATTGTCTTTGGATCTTGAAAATCGGAAAACTCCACCAACCAAACCATAAATTGAGGAGCCACCGGTGTTGGAGTTGAAGCCACTTCCTCCACACCTCAGGTATGAATTCTTGGGCTCTAATTCAACTTTACCAATTATTCTTTCTTCTTGCCTTACTAACATGCAGGTTGAGGCCACTTTGGCGTTGCATCAAAGGCGAAAAAGGGCAATTGGATGGACTCTGGCGGACATTCGGGGAATAAGCCCCGCATTTTGCATGCACAAAATTATCTTGGAGGATGATGCGAGGCCTTCCTTAGAACATCAAAGGAGGCTCAATGAGGCAATACAAGAGGTAGTGAAGAAAGAAGTGATCAAGTGGCTTGACGCGGGCGTGGTGTATCCAATCTCTGATAGCTCATGGACTTCTTCGGTGCAATGTGTGCTAAAGAAAGGTGGCATGACTGTGGTGACAAATGACAACAATGAACTTATTCCCACTCGGACCATTACTGGATGGAGAGTTTGCATGGACTACCGGAAGCTAAATAAAGTGACCTGCAAGGATCATTTTCCTTTGCCATTCCTCGATCAAATGCTTGATCGCCTTGCGGGGCGAGCTTTTTATTGCTTTTTGGATGGCTGCTCGGGTTATAATCAAATCTTAATTGCTCCGGAGGACCAAGAGAAGACCACATTCACATTCCCATATGGTAGTTTTGCTTTCTCCCGGATACCATTCGGGTTGTGCAATGCTCCGGCGACCTTCCAACGATGCATGATGGCTATTTTCACCGACATGATGGAAGATATATTGGAGGTTTTTATGGATGATTTTAGTGTGGTTGGAGATTCATTTGAAGAGTGCTTGAGAAATTTGTATAGAGTCTTGGCCCGATGTGAAGAAACTAACCTCGTTCTAAATTGGGAAAAATGCCATTTTATGGTTGAAGAAGGTATAGTGTTGGGTCACAAATTTCTAAGCATGGGATTGAGGTAGACAAAGCTAAGATCGAGGTGATCTCAAGGCTTCCTCCCCCCACTTCTGTCAAAGGGGTGAGGAGTTTCCTTGGGCATGCGGGGTTCTACCGGCGGTTTATCAAAGATTTCTCGAAGGTTGTGAATCCCCTTTGCAAGTTGCTAGAGAAAGATGCTAAGTTTGTGTTTGATGAGAAATGTATGGAGGCCTTTGAACTTCTTAAGCACAAGTTGACAACCACCCCGATCATTACCGCACCCAATTGGAGTTTGCCCTTCGAGCTAATGTGCGATGCAAGTGACGTTGCGGTTGGGGCGGTGTTGGGTCAACGAGTGAACAAAATGTTCCATCGTGTACTATGCAAGCAAGACTATGAATGAAGCTCAACAGAACTACACGGTGACGGAGAAGGAATTATTGCCTATAGTGTTTGCCATGGAAAAATTTAGGCCATATCTTATGGGGGCCAAGGTAATTGTACACACCGACCATGCCGCCCTTAGGTATTTGATGACCAAGAAAGACTCCAAGGCAAGGTTGATGAGATGGGTATTACTTCTTCAAGAGTTTGATTTGGAAATAGTGGACCGCAAAGGTAGTGAGAACCAAGTTGCGGATCATTTGTCCCGCTTGGAGGTGGAAGGAAGGCCGTGTGATGTCTTGGAGATCAATGATACATTCCCCGATGAGCATCTACTTTCTGTGTCAATGTGTAATATGCCATGGTTTGCAGATATTGCTAATTTCATTGTGACTGACATCATCCCGTGTGAGCTCTCTTCTAACCAAAGGAAGAAGCTCAAACGGGATAGTCTGGACTTCTATTGGGATGAGCCATACTTGTTCAAGATTCGCACGGATGGTGTGATTCGAAGGTGTGTCCCGGAGGGAGAGCAAGTGAGTATTTTGGAGGCTTTTAATTCATCCTCCTATGGTGGCCATCATGGAGGGGTGAGAACGGCCTCGAAAGTTTTGAGTTGTGGTTTTTATTGGCCAACCTTGTTCAAAGATGCAAGTGATTTAGTGAAAAAATGTGATCAATGTCAACGAGCGGGCGGGATTTCCAAGAAAGATGAGATGCCTCTGAATACAATTCTGGAAGTTAATATCTTTGATGTATGGGGTATCGATTTTATGGGCCCTTTTGTTAGCTCGTGTGGGAACACTTACATTCTTGTAGCGGTTGATTATGTGTCAAAATGGGTTGAGGCCATGGCCTTGCCCAATGAAGCTAGGAGTGTGGTGTCATTTCTAAAGAAGAGCATTTTCACAAGGTTTGGTACACCCCGGGCAATCATTAGTGATGGAGGATCACATTTTTGTAATAGATTGATACCTTGCTATCCAAGTATGGTGTCAACCATAAAGTCTCTACACCTTATCATCCTCAAGCAAGTGGCCAGGTTGAAGTGTCTAACAGGGAGATCAAGAGTATTTTGTCCAAGATCGTCAATGCCAATAGGACCGATTGGTCTAAAAAGTTAGATGATGCTCTATGGGCTTACCGGACCGCTTACAAGACCCCAATTGGTATGTCACCGTATCGGTTGGTGTTTGGGAAAGCATGTCATCTACCAGTGGAGTTGGAGCATAAGGCCATGTGGGCCTTGAGGAAGCTTAATCTTGAGTGGGATGTTGCGGCCAATCTTCGTGTTGAACAACTCAATGAGCTTGATGAATTCCGGTTCCATGCATATTCTAGTTCGTCCTTGTATAAGGACAAGATGAAGTACCTTCATGACAAATATGCTCATGGAAAGGAGTTAAAAGTTGGTGATTTGGTCCTCTTGTTCAATTCTCGTCTAAGGTTGTTTCCGGGAAAGATGAAATCAAAGTGGAGTGGACCATTTGAAGTAGTATGTGTGACCCCTTTTGGAGCTCTAGATTTGAAGAACAAAAGTGGTGAAGTCTTTAGAGTGAATGGGCACCGTGTCAAGCATTATCTTGGGAAGGTTGATGATAGCCATGTGGTGGTTGTTGCTCATTTCAAATGATGTGATGATAACCTGCGTCGTGCCGCTACGTTAAATCAAGCGCTTCTTAGGAGGCAACCCATGTGTGTTTTCTTTTTGTTTTCTTTGATTTTCTTGGTAGAATAGGATTGATTTTTGGGCTAATTGGTTGTGAGATGTTTCAGGGATTGTGTTGATGCAGTGCAAAACATTTTGGAAAAATGGAACAGTCTCTGAAGTTGCCAGTGCGGCCGCATTGCACTTTGTGCGGACCGCACTGGTGAAGGCCTAGTGAGGTACTCTCTGAAGTTTGCCACTGCGGCCGCATTGCATTTAGTGCAGACCGCGGTGGACCTCCGCGGCCGCGGTCTGTTTTGTGCGGACCGCGGAGGTTGCCTTCTCAGACTTCTGCTGAACAAACCCAGCGCGGTCCGCAGTCCGTTTTGTGCGGCCGCGCTGGTAGGTGAGAATGGGTCCCACGGGTTTCTCTATAAATAGACCTCAAGGGTCTCCTTTTACCCTTTTCAAACCCTAAATTCTCAAGGCTCCTTTTTACTGTTCATCCTCTCTTTTGACCGTAATTCTTGCTTAGTATGATTACTTGCATTACATATACACATCTGGTAACATCTCAATCACTTCTTTGAGCTTAATTTTAGTTTTTGTTTCATTTACAGTAGCCCATAGCTTCTTTTTCTTCCCATTTTTCTCTATTTGTTAGCTTAGGTTAGTGTAACTGTTAATTTTTGTGTGCCTAAGGAGTATTATTAACTGGGTAAATTGAGTAGGGACAAAGTTAGGAGAAAACTTAAACTAAAAAGCAAAAAACACAAGAACCCTAACTTAGTGCCATACCTGGGCACCATCCGCGGATCGCGGTCGTTTTTGTGCGGTCCGTGGTGATGATTTTCTGGAGGTTGACCCTAAGCCGCACTACATTTTGTGCGGTCCACACTGGCCCACCGCGGCCGTGGCACTATTTTGTGCGGGCCACGGTGGTGAGATTAAGAGAGTATGTTTGGGGACCTTACACTTGTGCGGACCGCGGTCATTTCTGTGCGGTCCGTGGTGGCCTTAGTGCGGCCGCACTGCCATTTTGTGAGGTCCGCACTGGCCTGTTCCTGCAACTGTGTCTGCAATTTCTGCTTCTGTTCTACAATTCATATTACACATCTGTCTCACTGTCTCTGCTAATATAACAAAGTTAGATGTTTGTGCTTGCAGACAATGATTAAACAACGAGGAGGCAAAGGATCAAAATAACCCGGGAGAGGTGATTCCTCCCGAGGGGGCAAAGGAAAGAGAATAGTCAAACTCACTCCCAAGCTCTGGAAAAAACATAAAGAAAACCCGAAAGCTGATAAAAGCCGCAGATAGAGCTGCTTCCCATTCCTCGGGGAGTGAGTATGTGCCCTATCAAGACATCTCCTCAGACTCAGTCCCAGCTCATATCGTCACCAACCTCCAATTGACTGATGACACTGCTCCTCCATCACCCACTATTCGGAGGCCAGTTAATGTCGTTTCTGATTCATCTGAGGGGTCGGAAGCAGGTAGTGGGGACGACTCCACCTCCCCTACAGCTTCATTATCTAGGGAGAGTGCAGGCGGAGATGCGGAGGAGGTGCAGGAAGCTGGGGGTGGTGAGCCTCAAGTGGGAGGCATTGCCCGAACTAGGAAGCTCGTTGTGTGGGAAGATAGATTTGTGAGTGAAATAGCATACCACAAGTTTAGGGAGTGGTGGCCGGTGAAGCACTTGATATCGGAGAGGAGTTTTATTGACAAAGACTTACTACCCCAAAACCCTGACGTGCAGAGGCAATTTAGAACTAGACCGGGCTGGGAAATATTTATGGAGAACTGTATAGATGCAAATGAACATATGGTCAAGGAATTTTATTGTAATATGGCCCACATCGTCAAGGGTTCGAAAGTGACCAAGGTTCGGGACAAAAAGGTGTTGTTCGACGGGCAGTCTCTGAATGATTACTTGGGGTTCAATGATGAGGACGAGACTCTATATCTGGCGAAGTTGGAGATGGGCGAGGGGGTCCGTCCATGGTTAGCTCAGTACCTGGCAATCCCAGGTACCGTTCCTGAGTGGTTGATTGCGGGGGTAAAAATACTGAGGAGGACCCTAAACTTTGAGGCTAGGGGTTGGTTGACTTTTGTGTGTAGTCGGTTGGACCCTACTACCCATGACCAGACCATCCCTCTCCACCGGGATGTATTGGTTGCTTTCATCATGGCAGGATACCCCATCAATGTGGGGAACATGATGACCCGCATTATATCTTTAGTGGGTGCAGAGCACGACCGGAACTATCCTTACCCTAACACACTCTCTATGTATTTTCGAGACTTGGAGGTGGAAAAGAAGTCCTATGTTGTCAAGGCCAAACCAGTAGTTCCATTTTCATGGTATAGTTTGAAGGGGCCAGACAACCCCAAGGACAAGAACTACAAGGTACCTGCTTCTGCCCCAACTGGCCAGTCTAAAGAGCCAGTTGTGGTAGAGGCCCCATCTGAGCCTGCCTCCACTACTGCAGCTATGCCTCCCGGACCATCCACTTCAGCTGACATTCCTCCAGGTCCCTCTACTTCATCTGGCCCGGAGATTCCATCTTCCGGGCCCATCCTATCACTGCCCACTGGCTGAGCCAGACGCTTCAGAGCCTGAACAAGTGGATGCATACAGCTTCATCCAAGTTGTCTACCTTGACCTCCACCATTGCAGCTCAGTCAGCTCCTCAGCCAGTACAGGTCCCACAGTCCATTAAGGATGCATTGAAGAAGATTCTAGAAAACCAGGAGAAGATTCTCAGTACCCAGGCTGATTTGGTAAAGGCAGTGAGTTCACATGGCAAGTCTCTAAAGGAGCTTGCCAAGGAGCACAAGAAGCTGTGCAAGACACGGGCCTCCAGGGAGTCCGTGAAGGAGTTGAGGGCGGATGTGCATACACTGAAGGTAGACCATCTGCCTTTAGACTTATTATTTGAGGACCCAGCTCCAGCAGCAGTTCCAGTAGCAGCCACAAATCCGGAGCAGACACAGAGGCCTTCGAAGAGGAGGAGGACTATCCCTAGAGCAGATGATGACATCATCCAGTTGGCGGACCCACCGGAGGCTTCCTCCAGTCAGCTACCGGATGTACCAGAGCCAGAGCCAGTACAGGTCCAGTCCCAGGTCCCAGCAGCTGAGCAGCAGGATACTGGGAACCAGTCTGAGGTTCCCGAGCATACCGAGGACCCAGGGACCACACATGCTCCTATGCAGACGGACCTGGCTTAGGGAGTCATCTATATCCTTTTTCTCTCTTTTTGGTGCTTATTTAGTCTAGTTGGCATTGGGGACAATGCCAGCTTTTATTCGAGGGGGTGCGCCCTTCATTTTTGGATGACTGTAAATATTGATACTATTTTATGCTTTCTTGATTTTTCATTTGGTCTGTATATAATCTTACATTTAGTTACTTTTATCGTACTTCTTATATTTCCTTTGGTCTGTATATAAAGTTACATCATTGTATATATTCGTCCCCCGTTGTATATTCACTCCTCTATTGTACATATTCATTCTATTTTCTATTTTCCCAAAAAAAAAATTCATTTTTAGCTTCTTATATAGGCTCGTAGCCTTTGTTTTGTTTTGGACGTTTTAATAAGCCTTTGGTTTTCTTAATGCCACGGTTCTTTCCAAAGGTGGAGTTTTGTGTTAACCGGGTGGCTCTTCCCAATGATAGATGGCGTGACAACCTTCTTAAGGGTTTGAGTCCGTTTTTTTTTTGTTTTTGGTAGTTTATAGTTGAGGGTACCTCAAGCAAAGCTTCACTTGGGCCTACCACATTTGCCTTTGATCCCATGGTCAAAGATAAAATGTTGTGTTTAGGATGGTGAAAGTTGTGGCCTTGAGATTCTTGCGTTGGCTGATAATCATCAAGTGGTTTTTCGGGACCATTGTGTGATCAAATCATATCTAAGGTTGTTGTGTGCCCCTGACTCTATGTCTTTAGCAATCACCTAACTTGTGTGGTGAGAAATCGAATTACGAGTCCAAGTCCAAGTCCCGCGCCATTGGTCTAGAACTTGCCTGAATGTTTGTTGAGGCGAAATCTTAAGTGAAATTTGACTTGAGAAGTGATTATAGGCTCTCCTTGATCCAAATGATAGTTGAACAAATTCCATAACCTACCAATGATAAGATCCCTAGTTAACCCCTTTTGAGCCTTAGATCTTTTTCTTTCAAGAATCATGTTACAAGCCTATACTCGTTCTAAAAGATACCCTCTCTTGGCACCCGATCTTTCCTTGAGCACATGGCAAAAGTATAAGTTTGTGGGAGAGACGAAGATGACAACAAAGTGGTATAAGGCACAAAAATGAAGAAAAGGAATGGCAATGAAAAGAAAGAAAAGCAAAAAGACAAAAAGAAAGTTCAATGTGAGAAAGAATAAAAAAAGGATTCAAGAAAAGTGCAAGAAAGAAAGGTGTGGAAAGTTGAAAAAGGAGAAAAGAATTGAAATGCATAAGAAAGAGTGACAATGAGTCTCTCTCACCCCTTGGAAAGAGGTGAAATGACTCAAAGAGTCAAGTGAATTGTGCCAATTGAATCAAAAGAAGTGCTTAAGGGAAGATGGAACCCACTTAGACCAAAACATTTCCTACCCTGAACCAAAAGCCTTTACAATGACTCCACAAAAGCCCTATAAGATCTTGAGTTGAATGAAGCTTACATTAGTGGATACTTACATAAGGGGCAAGCATATGGTACCTAGAGACGGACTTGTGACCTTTTCTTGAGAGAGATGAGTGAATTCCCATTAACCTCAATTTGTGTGTCAATACTCTAAAAAGGTGAGGTGTGCTTAGGGAAAGTTGAGGATGTGTGAGTTTGGGTTCCACAATGGCCAAAGTAATTGAAAGAGTTCTTTGATGTGTTGAGTCAACTCTTGATGCTCTTGTGTCACACTTGATCCATAGTTGTTCAAATTTTAAATGTTATTAATGATTCATTTGTATTGAGGGCAATTGTTAGTCCCAATTGATGCTTGTTGAAGTTACTTTAGGATAGCTGGAAATTCTTGGATTTTACCTTAAGGGATGGGTCTTATTTTGTTTGCTTGAGGACAAGCAAAAGCTTAAGTTTGGGGGAGTTGATAACTAGGCATTTTGTAGTGTTTTATGCTCCTTCTTGCTTGCGCTTTAGTTATAAATTGTTACAAAATAGTCCCAAAAGGCTCATCAGTTGTGCTTGATTGCAGGTTTGATCGATAAAGTGATGATACGTCAAAGATCGGCTCAAAAGGAGTGAAACCTGCTCAAGTATCAAAGACAAGACAATATGAGGGCAAACAGACCTGGTGCGGCCGCGGTACACATTGCGCAGTCCGCACTAGGTAGGTTCAGAGAGATGGCTAAAATGGGCTTAAGGCAACGCGGCCGCGGTTCACATTTCACGGTCCGCGGTGAAGGCTCCGCGGCCACACTACCATTTGGTGCGGTCCGCGAAAGAGAGATTCAGAGAGGTGAATTCTACCTTGATTCAAGCTGCGCGGTCCGCGGTCATATCTGTGCAGACCGCAGTAAAGACCTCCACGGCCGCGGTCCATTCTACGCGGTCCGCGGAGCCCAAGTTCAGAGAGCCCAGAGTTGAAGTTCAAGAGCCTAGTGCGGCCGTGGTCCATTTCATGCGGCGCGCACTGACCCCACAGGGGTAATTTTGTCCAATTTTTCCAGCCTAGTATAAATAGAACATTTTACCATTTTTAGGTCATCAGTTAATTCTAGACTTTGAGCTGCGCTCGTGAGACCTATTTTGTAGCCATTTTTGGCATCTTAGCTTCAAATTAACGATAGATTCTTGTATTTTAATTTAGCATTTAATTAATATGTCTTGTTCTTCATCTATTTCTCTATTTTCTTGTTCAAGCATGAGTAGCTAAACCCATTAGCTAGGGTTGTGGCTCAACCCTAGTGTGGGTACTTGATGGGTGTTGTGATTTAAGGTTAGATTGACTATGGGTGTTTGTATTTGGGTCAATTTTATGGTTTAATTTAGGAATTGGTGGTTGCAATCACTGGTTTGTGCTAAGTTGACTTGGCTCTTCTTGAGAGAGAGAGCCTAAGTCTCCAAAATTGACCCAACAAAGAATTGGGATGGACTCAAGAGAATTGATAGTCCCAATTAAATGGTTAAACCTCAAGAGAGTAATTACCCGACTTGAACCCTAGTTGCTTGAGCTAATTTGCCTACCCATTTGGTCTCGAGAGAGTCAATTTGGCAAAATCACTCTTTCTACCGAGAGGTGTGAGAGTGGGTAAAATTGTGCAACGATTATAGATATTTCCCCAATCATGTCAATTAAGCATTAGAAGCAATTACCCGTCAATTAGCCACCTAGGTGGAAGTCACTACCCTAGTGCCCCTTAATCCATTAGATACAACTCTTAGCAATTATCTCTTAGCGTAATCTAGTTTCAAATCTAATTAGTAGTTTTACAATAGTAGTTTATAAAAGAAAACCCAAAAATGTTGGAAGTGATATTTGGAACAATTACACGATTCTAGACTGAATAGATACATCAACTCCCTTTCTAGCTCCCTGAGGAATTCGATCTCGACCCTCATATCGGGTAAAAGCTATTGCGACCCTCTCTTGCTATCTTTTATTGGTGCAGAGTAAGCAGCGATCAGGCAGCTACAGCAGGAACGCAGGTATGCCTTCAATTCCAGCAACCATCGAACGCAGTAACATCGGCATCCATGATCTGCAGGTAATGTGATACTACCGACCCCATGTACTCAAAAAGTAACAAACCTAACCTCAGGTTGAAAGCAGTGACGGGCTGGAACCTAGGTCGGGTCCAACACCAATAACCAACAGCAGTTCATACAACGTAAAGCATATAAACAAGGAAATAATCTCAGAGGTAAAAATGTTCAGCTTTTGCCTTGTTTTTTCGAAAATAGTTCCGCTTTTCAGGAATATCAATCAAAAACCCAAATCCTTTATCGAAATCATCAAGGAAATTATGAGATAGTTTGAAGACTGTAATTTTTGCTAAAAAATCCTTTCCATAATAAATAAAAATGTTTCATTTCCTTTCCAAATAACAATTGTGAAATACCACCCTATGCCCATATATCAATGTGTGTAAAAAGTCATGAATGATGTGATACCGTACAACATGAGGAAAATGCATCTCTATACATGTATGCCATATGTGCATACCAATGCCGTATATCTTAGAGATGAATCATGTACTCACACTCTCAGAGTACTCAACCTCACTGTATCACACTTTCCACTTATCATACTCAACCACTTGGTACTATGGACAAATCCATGTCTAGGGAAATCCATCCCTCAATAATATATGAATGCTCAACCACTCGGTACTGTATATGGCCCATGCGGCCTAGCGAAATCCATCCCGGAACATATACAACACTGACTAGAAGTCACCCAGTACCGAAGAAAAAGGGCAATCCAACCTTGTGGAGAAATCCATCTCCAGGTATCAAGTACTTCGGACAAATCCATGTCCAGGGAAATCCATCCCTCAATAATATCATCCGCGCTCATTGGGGGTGTCTAGACAAGGGGCTCCTTCAGCCCAAGCGCTATAACAAGACAATCATGGCGTAAATCAATAAAACATGCTACAGCGTGCAGTCCAATCCCATAATTGTCACTCATAATCATGCTATTGGCCTCACTCAGTCATCAATCTCTCCGGTCTCACCCACGGGCTCACAATGTCATGAAAACTGAACCGGAATAATGATATGATGTATCAATAAGTAACAACTGAGACTGAGATATGATATGAATGCATGAATGTGGCTGAGTACGAAATATCAATGAAATTAATGAGATGACAGCAAGAAATGACCGCTAGGGGTCCCAACAATATCAGCATAAAGCCCAAACATGATATCTAGCATGATGTACAACTCAATTACTTTATCACATGGCGAAAAACACAAATATCAACAAAGTGGGCAACTAAACAATGCCATGGAAACAATAGAGTCACAACTCACAGGGTGCACGCCCACACGCCCGTCACCTAGCATGTGCGTCACCTCAATACCAATCATATAACACATAATTCGGGGTTTTATACCCTCAACACTAAGTTTAGAAGAGTTACTTATCTTAAACAAGCTAATTCCGACACCGAGCAAGCCAAGCGATGCTCCAAGAATACCATCACGCGCGTAGCTTGGAAATGTTAAAATGAAGCCAAAATTGCGAACCCTTGTATTAATCATTCTGCCAGCACTTCTGCTTCTGCGGACACTTAACTGCATCTGTGGTATCGCTTCTACGACATAACCTCCGCTTCTGCGGAATCAACTTAGGACTCGACCCTCGCACCTGCGGTCACCATACCCATTTCTGCGACATCACTGGTGCGAGCCACCATCCGCACCTGTGAAAAACCTCGCTCCTGCGCTCCATCACTTCGCACCTACGCATCCGCATATACGCCCAAATCTCTGCTTTTGCGGTCTTTCTCACCCAACATTATTTTTGCTCTTGCGACCACTTCATCGCTTCTGTGACCACCGCACCTGCGTATACCAACCGCAGGTGCGGTCACACCAGAACCAGCAATAACAACATTGAAGAAAATGATCCGAAATTAATCCGATACATGCCCGAGCCCCTCGGGACCCCGTCCAAACATACCAACAAGTCACATAGCATAACGTGGACCTACTCAAGGCCTCAAACACACATAACAACATCGAAACAATGAATCACACCTCAATTAGCTAATGAAACCATTAGAAATCCAGTTCGAGGTAAATTTCTTAAAAAATCAAACCTGGTCAAACTTTTCAAATTTAAAGCTTCAAGCTGAGAATCATTCTTCCAAATCAATTCTGAATAACCTGATAACCAAAACCGACGATTCACATAAGTCATAATACATCATACGGAGCTACTCGTGCCCTCAAAAAATCGAGCGATGTGCAAAATGCTCAAAACAACCGGTCGGGTCGTTACACGACCGTAGAGTTCGTGATGTTGCATTCATGGTCGGAGAGAGGATATTGCCCCAAGTTTTACTCATGAAGGGTGTGATGAGGTTCTAAAAGAAGGGAAAGTTGAGCCCTAGGTATATCGGACTTTTTGAGATTCTTCAAAAAGTGGGTGAGGTGGCTTACAAGCTCGTATTTCCACCTAGTTTGTCAGTAGTCCTTCCGGTGTTCCATGTTTTCATGCCTCAGAAGTATCACGGTGATCTGTCCCACATGTTAGATTTTAGCTCTATCCAATTGGACAAGGATTAGACTTATGGCGAGGAGCCGGTGGCTATTCTAGCCCGGCAGGTTTGTCAGTTGAGACCTAAGAGTTATCCTTCAGTTCGAGTGCAGTGGAGAGGTCAGCCTGTCGAGGTAGCTACTTGGGAGTCCAAGCCGGACATGCAGAGTAGGTATCCACACCTTTTCACAAGTTCAGGTACTTTTCTATGTCCGTTCGAGGACGAACGATTGTTTTAGAGGTGGAGAATGTGATGACCCCATAGGTCATCTAGAGTTTTAGAACCTAATTATGTGTTTCAAAGCCTCAAGCCTCATTTTAGCCTTTCTCGATTTGCATGCGTAGTCCAGTTTTTCCGGAAGTCTTTTATATTAAAAATTGATAACATATGAAATATTGCCTTAAAATCTATTTGAGTTGACTTCGGTCAACGTTTTGAGAAAACGGACCGGAATCTGTAATTTTAATAGTTCTGGTGGGTCCGTATCTTCACTTGGGACTTGGGCGTATGCCCGGAATCGAATTCAGAGGTCCCTAGCTCAAGTTATCTTATTTTGTTGAAAAATTGAAGTTTAAAAGCTTAATGACTTTGAAAGTTTGACAAAGGTTTGACTTTATTGATATCGGGTCCGTATTTTGGTTTCGGAACCTGGTATATATCCATTATTATATTCATGACTTGTCTGACAAATTTGGTGAGAAACGAAGTCGGTTTGACGTGATTCGGACGCCCGGTTGTCAAAATAGAAGTTCATGAGTTTTCTTGAAAATTTTATTTGATTTGGTGTCCAATTCGTAATGCTAGGTGTTATTTGGCAATTTGATCATGTGAGAAAGTTTGTATGATGTTTTTGGACTTGTGTGCATGTTTGGTTTAGAGCCCCAAGGGCTCGAGTGAGTTTCGGATAGGCTACGGAGTGAAATTTGACTTAGAAACATTGCTGATATGCTTCAGTTCTGGTGCTGGTCTCTGATCTCGTCGCGAGGTCAGTGTTCACAATTGCGAACGTTCCAAAGTTCTGTCAGGTTTGCATTTGCGAAGAACTTCTTCGCATTTGCGAAGAATGCCTGAGTCAGCAAGGATCGCAATTGCGATCAGAAGATCGCATTCGCAGGGAGACCAGAGTTCGCATTTGTGAACATTTCATCGCAAATGCGATGAAAGCAGAGGTTCGAAGATTTCACAATTGTGAGGTATTTTTCGCATTTGTGTGGGTTCACGCGACATCTAC
The DNA here is from genome assembly GCF_001879085.1 of Nicotiana attenuata. Lineage (NCBI taxonomy): Eukaryota > Viridiplantae > Streptophyta > Magnoliopsida > Solanales > Solanaceae > Nicotiana > Nicotiana attenuata. The sequence goes on from NC_031993.1 coordinate 17,422,562, forward strand.
AACTGAACAAATAGGAGTTAGACGGGATTTTCTCTCATTCTTCAAATTTTCAAAACAAGAAAACCCTAGAGGCGATTTTCCCAAGAGCCCATCTTCCCCAATCCATTGGTAAGTGATCCCAACCTATCTTCTTTCAATCTTTCATTACATTTCATAAGATATCAACCTAAAATCTAGTGTTTTCATGGTGGAAATTGGGGGTTTGGGTAGAATTAGGGATTTTTGTAAAATTGGGATTTAGACCTCAAATTGAGGTCGGACTTCAAAACAAATTACATAACGGGGCTCGGGGGTGGATGGGTAATCGGGTTTTGGTTTGAATTTTGGGTTTGGAACAAGTGGGCCTAGACGTTGACTTTTGTTGACTTTTTTAATAATGACCTGAATTGAATCTTTTGCAATTGTGGGTAGTTCCTAAGGATTATTTTGAATCGTTTGGTTGGTAATTTGCTAGATTTTTTTGGTTCGGAGGCTTGTTCGAAAAGCAAAGTTGTGGTTGAGGTTAGGCTCGACACTTACGGAGTACATGTGGTTGGTTGTACTCATACTACACTCTGCACTTCTTGTGCAGATTTTAGTATTAGTCCTAGTTGCCCGTAAGGTGCATTATCTCGGATCGGCTAACTTGGACACTCGAGGTAGATCTGCTGGCGTCCGCAGACCTTAAAGTTCCCTTCCATTTCCCCTTATTTATTGCTCTTTTCATTTGAGACAATTGTACTTATTTCAGACTCTGTTTGTAGAAATTCTAGAAGCTCGTGAATTGTGACTCCAGATCCGGGTTGTACTAAATATTATTGGTTGTTATGTTATTCCTCACTCGGTTTTAGTTTCATTTTGGTTTAATTGACTTTACTTATTAAAATTAATTAAATTGGCTTAAAGATCCTCTAACATTGGCTTGCCTAGCAAGTGGAATGTTAGGTGCCATCACGGTCTCGAAGGTGAGAATTTTGGGTGGTGACACAATAAGTTCATATGATGATTTTGGACTTGGGTATATGTTCGGGTTGAGTATCGGGTAGCCCGGGAGCATTTCGGCGCTTATTGTGGAAAGTTGGCATTTTGAAGGTTTTGGAATTTTCTAAGTTTGGTTTGCGGTGGACTTTGGTGATATCGATGACTATTTGGGGTTCCGAGCCTTGGAATAGGTTCTATCGTGATTTGTGACTTGTACGTAAAGTTTGGCATCATTCCGGAATGTTTAAGTATGATTCGGACGCGTTGGTCAAAGTTTTAATATTGAAAGTTAAAAGGAGGATTTGATCGTTGATTCATGGCTTTGATGTTGTTTGGTGTAATTTGATGCCTCGAGTAGGTTCGTGTTATGTTTTGGGACTGGTTTGTGTAATTGGATGGGGTTCCGGAGGCCTCGAGTGTGACTTGAGGCCTCTTATTTGATGTTTCAACATCATTTCTTTGGACATAAAGGGTACCATATTGAGAAAACAACATATTATTTGTGATTAGATTGAACCATTAGATCCATATTATAATTACGAAACCATAGCAACAAGAATCGTCGAATTCCGATGTTGTATGAGAGAGTTACGCCATTTCCGTGTCAGACAAAATTGCCGGTTTCTGGTGCAAAGATTTGTTCTTCGCAAACATGAGAGGCGTTTTGCGAACGCGAAGAAGGATTTCTGGGTTGACCGGTCAACGCGAAAAATTTCTCTTCGCGAACGCGAAGGTCTCCCGCGAAGACGATGAAGAAAAATCATCTGGGCAGTGTTTTAAACCGAGAATTTTAGTATTTTGGGCATATCCTGAGTTCTAAAGCTCCATTTAAGGTGATTTTTGCGACATTGTTCTCGTCTCAACAAGGGGGTAAATATCTGACCTTTATTTTGATATTTTTCCATGATTATTTCCGTTGGTTATTATTTTTATCCATATTTGGATTGTAGAAATTGGAATTTTGAGCCCCAAAGTCGAGAAATGGTAAATCCTTGATTTAAGGGTCAATTCATGGAAGAAATTGGATGATTTTGGGAATATAAACTATATAAGTTATGGGTAATAATTATTTTCGATAATTTTTAAAATCCAAACGCGTGGGCCCGTGGGTTGACTTTGTTGACTTTTCTTGAGGAGTTGGGAATTTATTTCTAACTATTAAATTATGAGTATTGGAGTATATTTTGATTTGTTTGCACGATGTTTGATTATTTTCGGATCGTTTGGCATCGGTTTGAGGTGTTAGAAAGGCGTTGAAGCCAGTTATCGGATTTCCAAGCGAGGTTAGTCTCCTATCTAACCCTGTGAGGGGGATTTACCCGGTAGGTGTTATATTCTTATGTGCTACATGTTGTTGGAGTTGCGCACGTATGAGGTGACGAGTGTCCGTGCGTATGATAGAATTCCTGATTATGTCCGGTAGACTTAGATTCACGCCATGCTATAATTGTACTATTTTAGTTATCTTTGCTCATTTAGTTCCTTTATTTTGCGTTATGATTTGAGACTAGACTTGCATAGGGTGATAGAGTCACTATTGTAAAGATGTGATGAGCTACTTGATAATCCGTCGAATAATTGTGCTTCCTTTACGAACTTCTCTCGCGTTGTGCATTTTCTTCGAAAAACTTGTTTGAATTTCATAACTCACACGTATATTCGTGAGTGGGAAAGTATCATATTCTTATGGGAGCGGGTCGTTCGCCTCGGTAGTATAATATATGCATCTATGGTGTGTGTCGTTCGACACTCGGCAGTGTACACGTTTTGATGGGATCGGGTCATTCGCCTCGGCATTTCTATAAATACTCTTATGGGATCGGGTCGTTTGCCTCGGCAGTGTTGCGCTTAATATTTAACAAGAAGCCATCAGATCCGTGAATTTTCCCGATTTGAGTTGTGACGATCTATCTGGTGGGGACCATTTTACATATGTACTCCGGTTAAGGAGGTAACTGATAATTGAGAGCTTGGGGTTACTGTTCAGAGGAGGATCCTACCACGTACCTATATCTGTTTACACTGATTATTTACCATGCCTCATACTTGTTTACTTTCTATTGCACTTGATATATCGGATCACTACTAAGTGTCGATTTCGATCGCTCGTCACTACTTCTCTGGGGTTAGGCTAGACACTTACTGGGTACGCATTGATTTACGTACTCATGCTACACTTGCTATACTTTCTGGTGGTCCTCTGGGCGCAGGGGCGCAACTATTGCGGGGATTTTACAGTGGGTTGCATTCCATGTTACGATCTGCAGCATACAGAGTCTCCATCAGAGTTACTTACATTCTCCTGTCTAACTTGTACTCCAGACAGATATTGTATTCTATTATATTTCGTAGTAGATGCTCATGCACTTGTGACACCGGATTTTGGGAGTTCCTACTGAATGTTCATTATTGTAGTTCACGCAATTATTGTCATTTCACCTTGTAAATTTATATTTTTACTGAAATTGGTAAATAAAATCACGGGTTTTCTACAAGTATCAGATTTTACTCTATTTATCGAATGAGACTTATGATTTCAAAAAAAAATGAATAACTAAGTTGATTAATCACCATTGGCTTGCCTGACGGCGGTGTGGCGGTGTTAGGCGCCATCACGATCTATAATGGATTTTAGATCGTGACAACAAAGAAACTATAGCGACCAAGGATAATATGTATTACAAATCACATAATTTCATTACGGGGAAATGTGCGTTTTTGACAATATTGATCTAGAAAACTTACACAATTCATAAAATTAAAATTTCGGTTCCGCCTCTACTAGTCCAGATAGAGCATTGAACTGCAAGGATTCATTATATGATATGTTGTACGTTCAGAGCCATTTTTGAATATTAATGCAAATGCTAACCAATTTATATATCCTTCAGTGATTTTTAAACCATCAAAGATAACATGAGTTTACCCTCAATTTTAGAAAGGATTTAACTTATATACAATGACAATGATAAGAATATTTACACTATTTTAATGTATTGTAACAAGTTATCTAAATTATCTTCCATGTTAATAATCCCCTTTATTATGAACACTACAGTTACTTGTAATTAGTATCTTTTTAGGTGAAAGAATTACACTATAAAGATTATTCGAAAATCTCTGGCCTTGGAGTAAAGTTTTAGTAGAAACCAATGCCCAGTAATCCGAAGTTACTCATGAACCTCCCACAACGACAACCATAACCCAGTGTAATCTCACAAGTAAGATCTGGGGAGAGTAGTGTATACGTAGACCTTACCCTAACCTGTAAAGATAGAAAGGTTGTTTCTGATATATTCTCGACTCAAGAAAAGCATAATCACGACAGTTTTGAAAAAGAAATATGGTAGTGAAGTAGCCATGAAAAAAGAAACCAATAACAATATCAAGATTATAAGATTATCGAAGCAAAAGAAACAACTGGTAGTAATAAAAATCTAAAAATAAGAAAATACGAGAATAATACTAATACTACTGTATGAAAAAGAAATACGCTCGATTACCTATTAATCTTTTACCCTAATTCTCGATTTTTATCCTATCAAGAGTCATGTTCTCGGTAAGCTAAAAATAATCCATATATCTTGTGTAATCACCTCTTCTCAATACTTATTCAGTCTATCTCTACCTCTCCTTATACTCAACATTGTCACCATTACTCATGAACCTCCATTTAAGACAAATTAAGGATCATTTCGGCTAGCTTTTCTTCAAGTGTAGATACATCCATGCATGAAACATCAGTGACCTGCAAAGATTAATAGTAATGAAGGTGAAATATTAATTATTGAGATAAAGATGCCACATACCTAAACTCTGGATTGAGTGAACTTTTTTTTTTTTTTTTTTACTATACTAACTCGTTGTAACAAGTATTCTGCCTTATTTTCAGGTTACTAAATCCTACTTTTATATGGATATTACCTATAGTTATTTTTTAAATGACCTGATAGTTACTATAAGATTGAAATGTTTTGCCAACAATATTTTTCATTTGCTAAATGTTGAATGTTTTGGCAATAATAAAAAGTTGTTTCATGTCATTGGGAAAACACCAATGCGAAAGGTCCATGCAACAAGAATTAATGTAGTTTCCAAAGGCTAAGTTAACACAACAAAATTAAACATGTTATATTAATTATGTGTTCTTGTTAAACACTCAAATAATTGTGGCTTATAAAAGCATTTTGCAAGAAAAATATTTGTATATCATCTTTTTTTTTCAAAAGAGAAGTGTTTATTTGATAGTGTGTGTATATATATATATATATATACCTCAACCTGAATTTTGTGGAGGGATGTTTCATCTACTTTAGTAGAAACACAAGTAACAACATTTAATTTTCTCTTCACGAGTTCTTCAACCACTTTTGAAAGAGGAAGCCCTTCTTTTCCAAACTTTTTTATGATCAAAATCTCCACACCATCTTGACAAGGATTCACTGTCAAATACTCGTCTAAATTATATTTATGGATGCTTTCCTTATCCTCCCTGTTGGAATAATGGGCCAAAAGTTTCAGCTTGTCTCTCTTTTTTTCCAAATCATTAATACTATTCTCAAGGTGTTGGATGTAATTCATCGCTTGTTCCAAATGGTCTGATGCCGAACGTTTCCCCTAATTAAATAAAAAATGTTAGATCAACATACATAACTAGGGTTTTATACAAGTTTTTCACATAAGCATATGCAGAATTTTGCAAAACCGATATCGACATATTCTTACAATCCAGCTTGTAATTTTCTATCTTGTGTTGCACAAACGGTGTTTCGCATAAAAAGAATAGCCTGGTGCACAAGACATCCCGTGTTCACCCGGAGTCTGGGGAAGGGCCGGACCCCGAGTAGACAGCCTAACTTAATGCAAGCATTATTAGTGACCGGTTCCACCGCTCGAACCCGTGATCTATAGGTCACACGGAAACAATTTTACTGTTGCTCCAAAGATCTCCTTCTTTATATTATTTTCTAGTAGTGTCGGATGACAGCTGCCCATACAGTACATAAGTTTTTTACACCATAAACTCTCTCTAGCAAGAGTAATAATTAAAGAAAAAATATGAACTGGATATATACCTTGAGAAATTCAAGAGGAAGATGTGATCTAAGAGAAGTATAAAGATTAGCCATTTCTTGTCTCCTTTGTCTTTCAACATCTCTATGTGCAATTATTCTGATGAGCTTGTTTTGATCCATGGTCTCATTACTAGTACTCTCTGTTGAAACACTTGATAATAATCTTCTTGATCTTTTCTTTTTAATAGTATCATTTCTTGGCAAGGAATTAGTGCCAATAATCTTGACCAAATCTTGTTGGGGTAATTGACATGGAGTAGAAGGGATCTGAATCTCCTGATGATAAATATCATATTCTTGGATTTTGTGAAAAGAGAAGATTTCTGAGAGAGGATCCATACAGTGTTTCCTCCTTAACTTTTTTTTTTTTTTCTAAATTTCTTTATATAAAGCAAAAGATATGTTGGTTAGGGTTTGAGATCTTCAGTGGGGCTGTCTCTGTCTCTCTCTCTCTATATATATATATATACACTATTTTCCATAAACAAAGAAAAAAACATATGATGTGATATGTAGTACTGGTCATTATTTCTATATCCCAGTTCACACTTTGGAGGAACAGCTTTTTCGTTCAAATAAAAAAAATTATTATTAAGGGGAGAATGAACCCTCATACAAAGGAGTTGCAAAATCCGAGGTTTATGAGTTCTTAAAGTGATTTTAATTTAATGTACAATAATAAATTTGGTTCACAATTAAATATTTATAATTTTTATTAAATTTTTCAATATACATATAAAATCTGAAAAAAAGTTACTAGGTACATATAAGATAGATCTACCCCTGTCCAATAGGACGAAGGGGAAGAAATTAAGAAAAAGATGCCCTTGGTAAGATTTGAACCCTATCCTAATTGATGCAACTTATTACTATAAACTTTTTATTTAGTATTATTTACTAAGCCTTAATTTCGTTCGATTCGGATATTAAACTATACATTTATATTTATGTATGTATATCTACTAGTTTTGGAACATGCGCGTTATGTTGTATCATCTGTGTTAATTAGTAAATAATTTAATAGATCACATAAATATTTATATAAAAAATATTTAAGCTATAAAATAAAAATAAAAAAAATATGAAAAAGAAACCTTGCTCCACAAAAGTCCTTAGATGCTTTCTTGAATTTTTATTAAGGATAAACCTAGATTATTATGTCGATATTCTATTTATCTATTTTAGACAGATCTAATCAGTCTCGGTTTTGCATGTAGATAAACCAAACCAGACTTCATTTGCTATATATGAGGCAAAACTGCTACCTGGATTGTGTAATTAGTAAATAGAAAACGAAACAATAATAATAATAATACAAATTTCCTGTGATTATGGCAAAAAGACTAAAAATAAATCATGGCTACTCGGTAAGTTGATCATGTGCAGAGTAACGTTATTTCATATCAGAAGGAAAATCTATCAGATAATTGACTTAGCTAATCTTTAGCTGCAAGGTTTTACCCTTCAAATGATGTTAGGACTTAGGTTTCAGAATTCATATGTAAAATCTATTGAAATTATAGAATCATAATCTCCTGCATAAGTTAGAGATATCCATCTAAGATAAGAAAATAATTTTGTCATTTAAAATGGAAAAGAAAAGAAAACATGTACTACGGGATCAAAACAATAGAGTCATCTCAAGATCATGACTAAAAAGTACTAAATATACAGTGAGTTCAAACCTCTAAAGAAAAAGAAAAAGAAAAGTCTCCAAAGTAGCTAAACGAACAATATATAGAAGACCCTAAAAAAGAAAATAAAAAAATCACATCTTCGATCAAAACGAATACAGATCGATCCAAATCATGTTAGCAATACTTTTAGTAGTAGATCTGCATACCTTATTATTAAGCAGAAATAAGTCTTAAATCGTAATGACTATTACGATTGCTTGTGGTCAAGACAAGTGATTCTTGTATAAGAAGATATCAATTTGTTCCTTTAGCATCTGTTATGGCAAAAACTGGCATACAAAAGAAAATAAAACTTACCACATTCTTTTCTTCCAAGCTAGTCAATTGATTGAATTGGTGGTGACTAATATATTAAAACTAATGCAAGTGTAGAAACGGTTTAAGGGTAGACAATGAAATGCTAAAATGGTTAACACAAATTCTGAAGTTGGTGAAATCAATTGTTTCGACTTACACAACGTATACTAAGGTTTTAATGGACTTTACGCATCACCAAATTTGAGTTTGCACCAATACAATGTATCTATTTTATTGTTTTCAAAGGGGTAATTTACTATTTTGTATTCCTTTTTAATCGAAAGTGTTCACTTGTATAGAAATTCTTGTCGGATTAGATTGGGTTTAAAATGGTAGTTTAATTTTTTATGAGTATTTTGATAATTTAATTTTCAACTTTGGACTTTACACTTATAATATAGTGTAATGATGATGATGATATGATGTATTTAGTTATACTTAATTACTACATGGTAATTATCCTCCGATAATGATTAACTATTTGTTGTCTATCCTATGATATTATTTATATGATGATAACTTATAAGTGTATATTAGACAACACAATTTCGATTTATCCAAGTCTATAATACTAACATTTGGCTACGAATATATGTAGGTATAAATAATGGGATTATACGTACTATCCGTAGTTGAACAACAGATTCCTCCCCCTACTTATGAAAAAACGTAAATAAATAAATAGGAGCCTAAACTCAATATCAACAACCATATCTTTTAATTGACACAACACAACATAATCAATTAGAGAAAATCTTATTGATTATATTTATATCCCTAAAAAGCATCCATGTAAGCAAAGATTCCGAGGTTTAAGCAAACCAAATTAATAAATTGTCATTTCTAAGCAATATCGACCACTATCCATTTTTTTAATTTTCTTGGAAAGATTTGTTATCATGATCATGTTTTATTTTCTTAATACCATTATTATATTATATGATGGAAAAAGATTTTGCAGATAGATGGAGAGGTGTGTCTTACCTGGTGATCTGGATTTGGTTACGAGTGTAATATTAGAAATTGTTTGATATGTGTCTAGCTGATGGGATCCATACAGCTTATAATTAGAGAAAATGATATTATATAGTCGCTCTCAAAATAAAAGTCGAAAAATATATATTTTTTTGTATATATATACATTATGTATGTTATATACAAAAATTATACAAATTTTATATATTTTTTTTACTACTGAATATAAATAGTTTTTTGCGCGTGCTAAAAGTAATACATTGCTATTATAATTTTGCAAACACTCATATGATTATGGCTTTTTATGCAGCCCCTTATCAACACATTGGTTTCTCTTTCTCTGTTCTTTTATGCATTAAGAATAGGTAAACCATTACATAAAATTGAATAAAAGTGATAGAACAATCTCAACTAATAGCAAAAATTGAATAAAGATAGAAGTTTAATCTGTACTTTTAGCCAACTATTGATACATCCACACACCATTGAGGCATGTGTGATGGATTGGTTCAGACCCCTTCATTACTAATCAGAGACTTTCTGCCTTTGGTTTCAGAGCTTTGAAAAGGGAGAACGTTCATGTAGTGTGTGTATATATGTACCAAACTACCTCTATGATCATAGGTGGACCTAGAGTATTAGGAGTGCTGAAATCCTTCATCATCTATCATCATATATATNCTCCCAGCCTCCCTAGCCATCTGAAGACGAATCGGCTGGATAAGGCCGTAAATAAACCTCCTAACCCTCTCTCTCTCTCTCTCTCAAACTGCCTCCGATAGGCCTCTCTCTGAGTAATGGGGAGAAACTTCTCTAGAAATAGCTGTGTGAAATGCTCCCATGTCAAGGCTGGTGATCCTGCTGGCCTAGCTAAGCAACAATCCCTCCACCAAGTCTTGGCGGATCCAGACAAGCGAAATGTAGCGAAATCAACCCCATTGGTCTCAACAATACCCATGTTCCGAAGAACCTCGTGGTAGTTGTCCAGGTAATCTTGAGGATCCTCGGTAGATACACCGCTGAAGGTAGTAGTGAAGAGCTTGGTGAACCTATCCAATCTCCACAAAACATCGGCAGACATAGCTGCTCCATCACCGGCCTGGGCTACCACGCCCGGCTGAGTTGCTCTAACTGGCTGAACTGCTGGAGTCTGAGTCTGGGGAGCTACCTGCTCCGGAGTACGAGTAGCAGGAGTCTGGGCTCCTCCTCCAGCCTGAGAAGTGGCTGGTGCTACAGGAAACAAGCCTGCTCGGGTGACACTCTCCATGAGGCCCACTAACCGGACCAGAGCATCCTGAAGAACTGGGGTAGCAATAAACCCCTCTAGGACTTGAGCTGGGCCCACCGGAACTGCTGGGGCCGGAACCTCCTCGTCAAAATCAACCTGAGGCTCCGCCACTGGTGCTCCTGCTCGGGGCTGAGCTCTGCCCCTACCTCGGCCTCTAGCATGGCCTTGGCCTCACCCTCTAGCATGGCCTCGGCCTCGGCCTCTGTCCCTCGTAGGAGCTGCTGATGGGGGCTCGGGCTGTTGAGCGGTAGATGAGGAAGCGCGCGTTCTCGCCATCTGCGAAAGAACAGAGTAGGAATTCAATTAGCATTTGAGAAACAAAACTGCACGACAAGAAAGAACAAATGTGAAGTTTTCCTAGCTCCGTAGCCTCTGGGATAAATACAGACGTCTTCATACCGATCCCTCAGACTCTATCGAGCATGTCCGTGAATTGTGAGACCTATGTAACCTAGAGCTCTGATACCAACTTGTCACGACCCGGATTTCCCACCCTCGGGGTCGTGATGGCGCCTACTCGTAGAAGCTAGGCAAGCCACAAATGATAAACTCCTAACTTCTTTATTTTAAATCCTTTTATCAATCATAGCAACAAGTGTTAAATATTTAAATAACAGCGGAATATGAAATTAAAGTGGAAGACTTAAATTAAATAAACTGAAAAATAATGCGAAAATCGACATGTGCATCTACCCAAGAACTGGTGTCACAACATCCATGAACTACTAAGAGTGCTACATACAAGTGTCTGAACAAGGAAATAAAATCTGTGTCGAGTACAAAAAGGATATAGTGCATCCAAGTAGATAGAAGAGATGTCGGGCCTACGAACGCCTGCAGGACTACCTCGGGATCTCGTGGATTGAAGGTTGGCTCCCGAACTACTGTTGCGCATCGTATGCTGCTCCGGTATCTGTACATAAGTACAAAGTGTAGTATCAGCACAACCGACCCCATGTGCTGGTAAGTGTTTGGCCTAACCCCGGCGAGATAGTGACGAGGCTAGGACTACACTCCAGATAAACCTGTGCAGTTATATAATATATGGCGGAAAAATAAACAAGTAATAAGTAGTTAAAAGGGAGGGGGGTACATGCTTCGGGGAAACAAGTCAATTTAGCAGGAACCAATTAAATACGAAGGAACAGTACCGTATCTAAAACAATATAATAATAATACTGTTGCGGCGCGCAACCCGATCCATATGTATATATATAATTGTTGCGGCGTGTAACCCGATCCAATCAATATAATATATCTGTTGCGGCGTGCAACCCGATCCAACATAATATTTGTTGCGGCGTGCAACCCGATCCAATATATAATATCTGTTGCGGTTTGCAACCCGATCCAATATATATAATATCTATTGCGGTGTGCAACCCGATCCAATCTAATCTGTTGCGGCGTGCAACCCGATCCATATATATATATACATATATATATATATATATATATATATATATATATATATATATATTATTCATTAATAAAAATTTTATGGCGCGCAACCCGTTCCAAACATATAGCTTACAGTGTTCACAACAATAATTCCGGCAACGGATTAACTATAGATTACACTATCCCGGCAAGGGACAATCAGCTATAACCAATCGCAATTCAACTTCTAATCATTTCTATTACCATCATTCTAACTCATAATTAACTTCCACGGGAATAAACTAAGCCTTTGCTCAATACTACCGATTTACTCATTATTTCAAACATAGCATCATTCAAGAATTCAACAATTATCAACTTAAGACTCACGATCATGCCAGACTCCAACGTATAGATACTCTTCACCATGCTTATACGTCGTACTCAACAAGAAACACATAGCAAATATGACTCAACTCCTAATCCCTCAAGCTAAGGTTAGACCGAACACTTACCTCAAACTTCCACGGCCAATTCACTCCTCAATTACCGTTTTTCCTCTCAAATTTGGCTCCAAATCGATTGTATCTATATATAAATGACTTCAATACATCAATAAATGCTAAACAATGCGAACCCAATGCCTAATTATAGCTTTTCCATCAATTTTTCCAAAAACTCAAAAATCGACCCCGGACCCGCTTGGTCAAAACACGAGGTTCGGACCAAAATCAAATCACCCATTCACCCACAAGCCCGAATATATAATTTATTTTCAAATTCGACCCCAAAACGAGGTCTAAATCAAGAAAAATCAAAAAGTCCTAACTCTACCCAAATCCCTAATTTTCTACCCTCAATCATATGTTTTAGGCCTCGAAATTCATTAGATGTTGATGAAAATGGAAGGAAACGAGTTAAAAATTACTTACCCAAGAGGTTTTAGTGAAAAAGTGCTTCAAGGATCGCCTAGGAGCTATGGAGAAGAAGAAGTCTTGTAAAATTTTGAGAAATCCCGTAAGTGTTCTGATTTGGGTTTTTAAAAAATCACTGGGCGATTTAACTCTAATTAGCATGAGATACACGTGCAACGCACTAGTCATTAATCATAAATATGTGTGAAAGATCTTTAAAAATAGTATATATTTTAAGTTTTGAATCCTTATTTTCAAAAAAAAACTATTAAAATAATTTATCAAATTTAAATTTGGGATCTGTCTTTGTCGTTGATTAGTTCAACAAGAGAGGAAATTGGACAAGGTATTTGGGAAAGGAGAAAAAGAAAAAAGAACAAGGCACTAATGGAACCATCTAATTTAGAGGATATTTAATGACATAGGTCACCAATAATTAATGATGCATTGAAAGATTCACCACCCCTCGTGGGCTTATTTATAAAAATAAAAAATAAAAAAATAGATAGAGAAGAGATTGTTGTTGTATATATTATTAGATTGGATGATACAATAATTAGGTGGAAAGCGATAAAACTCAATATTTTAAGTGGAGCTGCAATTCAATTATATATAGTGGTAGATCAGATTACAGGTATTTATGAAAACTTGCATCTCTCTCATTTTCTTTGAAAAGGTAAAAATAATAAAATTTCAAGTGTCTTACATAAAATTGAAAATACTACACCCTGAATTTTTTCTTTTCCTTTGAAATAAATGCAAGATATTATGATTACTCTTTATTATAAATATAAATTTTGATTTTTGCCTTTCATTTAAACTCTATGGAATTCTGTATTCTTTTGGTTCTTCTGGTAGAATTTGTAAGTGTTAAGTGTTCATTAGCCTTAATTATGAATTTTGTGTCCTATGATTCTAAATTTCTAATAACAAGATTATTTACGATTTCAATTGTTGTGGGAAGAAAATACTAAGACCATCTCCAACCCAACAACAATTTTGACACCAAACACCATTTTAGTGTAAGATTTGGTGTTTATTTGCTCCAACCCAACACCATTTCTTACACCATTTTGGTGTGTGAAAATTTGGTGTAACACTATTCATCAACACCATTACTATTCACCATTTTTTTAATATTATCTTTTATCATCTACCACTTTTAATTAACATATTATAATTTTGTAATTAATTATAGTTTTTATGTAATATCTTTATAATATTAATTTTATATTTTAATTTTGGTATATAATTTTTATTAATTAATTTTCGTATATTTTATTTTTATATAGAATTGTAAGTTAATTTTATTATAAATTATAATTGTATAAAAATATATAACCATCAAAAAAATGAAAAGTACAAAACTGAAATATAATATGCTGTTAATAAATAACACAATATTCATTGATTATCATAAAAGCAAATATTTAATACAATAGCGTCTGACATAGATTAAATTAAAAATACACTAAATAACATAATGGGATGAGAATGTATATATTTGCTTATAATGATTTTATTTTTATTTGAATTATACATTAATATGTATAATGTATGATATTTGTTTATAATTTATATTTATTTAAAAATTAAACGTATTAAGAAAGGATTTGTTTTATAAAGAAAACAAATTAATATAAAAGAGAGAGAAGAATATAAAGGGAATATTATTTTTTGGCGTAAAAAATAGTGTAATGGGTTGGAGTTACTTTACATTATTTTGGTGTATAGACCATTTTGGTGTAAAAAATAGTGCAAGGGTTGGAGATGCCCTAACTAGGAAAAGTCGTAATTTGAACTTGTAATTACTTGAGGTATTTTTTTCCCTTCCAATTTTATAGAGTAAGGATAGTAGTTGAATGGCGATACAGGATAATTTTGAAAAAACCTAACAACACGCTATTGGCCTTTTATAGGCAAGATACTGCTCTAGAATGAAGAGGAATCTTGGCGTAACTAGTAAAGTTGCCGCCATATGATCAGGAGGTCACAGGTTCGAGTCATAAAAACAGCCACTTGCAGAAATACAGGGCAAGACTGCATACAATAGATCCTTGTGGTCCGGCCATTTCCCCGGACCTTGCACATAGCGGGAGTTTAGTGCACCGGACTGCCCTTTATGCTGCTCTAGAATAATAAAATAGCATACAAACATTTGAAAGAACACCAAGAATAAAATTCCAAGAAATTATTTGGAAGCAATAGCAAGATATAGCAGGCCATATCTCATAGTTCTTTGATATAATCTCTCACACGCACATGCTGTCAAAAAGAATAATATGTGAGTTTTCACTACTTCAGTACCAAATACCAGTATACTGTTGCAACTGAAACTAACGAGTAACATCGTTTCGATTCGACAATCAGTCTACAAAGAATGCATTATGCGCCCTTCTATCTCGAGTCCAAACTCCTAACCAAATCACTGCTTATTGTCTGATGAACTGCAGAGCACCAATGCAGTGCCCCAAAAGAATTCAAGGCCTATGCTACTTGCAAAGCTTCGAAACGTCTCATTGAATCTTGAATAGGTTCTTCAGATTATTCACGAGCCTCCAATCTTCAACAGACAAGTCGTTCTGTAGGGTTTTAAAGACGCAGCAAGTAAATGTGAGCGTTAGCCTAAACAAAAGGGAGCAAGAATCTAAAGCTGCCTCCGTGAAAGGGAGGTTCACCATAAGGTAAATTTACGTACCCGAAAATTGGCCTTGAGAATGTCAATGGATCTTCTAGAGATTTTGCTAACAAGCTCGTCTTCAATATCAAAATGCCGACCAAACATCTTCTGTTGCTCCTCTGGGTTAGTTCCAACTATCTGCAATTTAAGGCACAAGATGAGAACCTATGTGCATAGAAGCAAAAAATATCCAAGTTGCTAAGAACTAATGAAGTAAATTGTTAGCACATTTCTATCAATTTATGCAAAAATAGATATCAACCAACATATGGCTTCATACCTTAATGGCCACTTGTTGTCCTTTCTTGGCATAATCAACAGGCTTATGGTTGTTCTGGATGGATGCGATCCGACCAATATCAATGAATTCCCTCTGTGGAATACATATTGGAGTCCCGACCTATTCAAATTAAGTTCATCAAAATGAGGACTCCAACATTAAGAAGCATGTGCATTCTATGAACGAAGATGGATAAAAGAGCATTTGGCTCTACAACTGTCAAATATGTTAACAGTGGAAAGCTTAATCCAAGTAAACCACTCGACAAAAGAACAACAAAACATGAAACACAGATGTGAATGGGAGAACAGTATTGCACATTATTAAAAAAAGGGAGAAGAGAATTAAGAAAATGCAAACAACTCTTGACTGCGATAACTTGTTAAGTGCGCAGCAAAGGTCAAAAGTATGAGAAAATCAGTGACATAGGAAAATGGCCACTTAGCAATTAGAAGGAAATCTGGCAGTACCCTGTAAAGTAAACATCTCTTAGACAAAACAAAGTAAAAACCCCAAGCTCGGGCATACAAAAGCAAGGTACAAAAGAACATTGGGGTATGCTCAAAAAAATTTTGACAGAGAATAACAGGAAAAAAACCAGCAGTAACCTAGATTCTATTGATACCACTTGCTATAGCTTCCAAAAGAGGCTTATGTAACCAAAATCGTAAACTTAACTTTTCAGAAGAATTACAGAGAAACAGATACATGTAAACATAAGTTTTACAAGTGTTAGCCAATCCAAAGAAAAGAAGAAAGGAAATCACTTATAAGAAATCATAGAGAACTTCAATTAATTTAAGAAAATTACTTCCGAACACACAACAAGTAAATTAAGAGTCCAAAACCATGACCACAGCGTAGTTTCAGCTAATAAAATAGTAGGGCATACTTACAGAGATACTGATACATAAGCCTGTTTTTATGTCAGAACAGCTTTATAAGACATCAGGACATTACACTTTTAACCAGGAAATAAATGTGATTTTAACCAGGAAATAAATGTGAGCATGCAAGATCCTTTTCCCAACCCAATGGAAGTGTCAATTAGAGAAAACAAATATAAATCACCAATTGTTTGTTCGTATCGGCCTGCTGATATTACCACATTTCGTGGACAGGCTTCAGAGAATCTGTTATTTTTGTATGTTTAGTGAATGAGATTCCGTGAACCAAGATATAGGGATGCAAAAGTTAATACCTTGACGATGCCCTTAAGAACATCAGCTCCTAGAACAATTGGATCCTTCTTGTTGAAGACACGATTAGGTACGATCTTGAGCAGACAGGGGAAGACTGCTTCTTCAGCAACTTCCTTCATTTTTTCTTCTTTGATATTGTCGATGTAGGCCTTAAACTGATCGAACAGGTGATAAATAATATCAGCAATAAAAATTTTGACACCAACTTCATCCGCAAGTTCCCGAGCTTCTTGTGTCACTTTTACATCAAAGGCCAAGATTGTTGCATACTCTTTCTTCTTCTCAAGCATAACACTAGCTTTCATGACATCCTTCTTATGCACAGGGCCTATGCCAATTCCACTGACAGGTATGCTTACTTCGGGGGTTTTCAAGAACTCCAGCAAAGCTTCCAATGATCCAAGCGTAGACGCTTGAACATAAACTCCTTCCCCTCTTTTATCAATCCTGTTCATCACTGACCTCATATCTTCCATAGCTGCTTCTTTGATGTCTTCCACGTCATCATTAGGCCCCACAACATATAGACTAGTTCCAGCGATTGCATGCTCAAGCCCCTGCACAAGAATGATTGAACCAAGTGGGAAAAGGGGGGAATGCTTTCAATCACACAAATTCAAGGAGGAACCACTGTACACTAATAATAAAGATACTAAATGGTAGATACTAAAATGGTAGTAAATGATTGCATCATCCCCCAAAAACAAATAAAGAGAACTCTTATGAAGTGGCTCACTAGTTTGTCTCAATGTCAAATATCATTCAACTAACAAAACAGACACAAGAAAAGTTGAATAATCTCTGTCAAAATCAGGAAACTAGTATCAACACTTCAGACAATTAACTCCCGTAAACATTCATCAGAGATATTCCCAAAGTTAAACATATGAAAAAGTAACGCGATATCTTCCCTAACCAGGATTTTTTTTTTTTGGGGT
>NC_031993.1:17440267-17450841 GCF_001879085.1 Nicotiana attenuata
GCCCTAACTGCGATAATATTCTCATTTTCCAGCAAAATTTTTCATAACAAATTTTGTTGTAGATTTATTTATGGACAAAAGAAAACCAGTAGAAAAGGAAGCAATGAAACGTGAAAGAAAGGACTCTTTCGCCGACCATTTCTTAGTGCAATTTAAGCATCCTCCAAAATCCTTATAAAGTTGCTCGTTTTAGAAGTAAACAAGCTTCTAACCAATATCCAGTAAATCCCCTCCTCTATCCCAATTATGATTGGGAAAATATACAATTTCTTCTTTTTAAAAGAAAGGAAAGCAACTTAGGCTCCAAGATATAATATCGTCTAATCCTAATTCCTAAAATAACAGCGGTTCCAAATTACAGGCATCATATCCATGCAAAACAAATCACTCAACATATTTGCTCCGGTGCACCAGTTTTCTTACCCAGTAACCTTTCCAAGCTCTGAACGTGACCAAAAAACATAACTTAAATAGAAAGAAGTAAAGAACACACATTTAAAAGCAAATGACATTACCTGAGCATTGATCTTTATTCCCCGTGCAGCCTTGATATCTTTGTGCTGCATATATGAACCCTGAAACAGAATATTACGAGAAAATAAATCCTTCATCATTACTTCATATGACAATTTAACATGAAGACAATGAATTCATTCTCGACGCCGACAACATATGTTAAAAGTTACAAAAAAAAAAAAAAGACTTCATTCTCGAGAGTTCTTTTAATATTCCATGCACAACGTCAAATTACTGAAAAATATACTCGGAAATAAGCAACATATATTGACTTTTATCCTATGTTCTGAAAGTTTAACTAGAATAGGTGGATTTACTGATTGCGGACAAACCAAGGGTAGAAGGGGCAATTGGTATTGGAGAAATAGATCTGAGACCCATATACTTCTTGTCTACCCAAATATATACGGAGAAAGTCTGAAGTGGAAACTCCAAGTTCTGCAACTATATCAGCAATTTAGAAGCACCTTAGGAGCACAACAGCATTGCGTCCAGAGGTGTGAAAAGATTTACACAACTCAAAATCAAAGATCCAATCACCAATACCTAGCAAGTCTTATCACCAATAGGAGAAGCGAAAAAACACAGACTCTATGAACGCAACATGCAGAGACAGCCATCTCTAACTTGAGGGTTTTATATCAGCAATTTAGAAGCACCTTAGGAGCGCAACAGCATTGCGTCCGGAGGTGTGAAAAGATTTACACAACTCAAAATCAAAGATCCAATCACCAATACCTAGCAAGTCTTATCACCAATAGGAGAAGCGAAAAAACACAGACTCTACGAACGCAACATGCAGAGACAGCCATCTCTAACTTGAGCTAAACCCTCTGCAATATAGTCAACCTTCTACTTTTCATTTGACAAATTTAGCAATTAGGGACATAATTAGTTAGCAACCAAGAGATATTTGGTTTGCAACCAAGAAGATCTTGAGATACAGATTTCAGATATTACTGGCATAAACGCTACACCAGTATTACTAACGAAGCAGTCATGATGGAAATATCTATGTTTAAACATCTGCAAACCAGTTTTCACAATCAAAGCACAAAAGTCGCACCACAATGAGTCCATGACTATTTAGACTTAACGGAGTTCAAGAAAAAACAAATATGATTATATTGCAGGGGAAAAAGGACCCAATTCTTTTATACCTATCCCCCAACTACCCCCCTCCAAATTTTTCTCTTTTCTTTTCATATTTCAACAATGACAAACTGCTTGGGCACATATTGAACTGAGGTTAAAGAATATTTCAACTCAAAAGGAAGCTAACAGAGAATGCATAAAGGAACACATAGTGTTTTTTTTTTTCGATACAGAGAAATCTTCTACGGCCAAGGAACACATAGTTTCATACCTTTACTCGAAGTTCCTTCATTGGGTCAGGCGTCAATAACGCTCGAATTGAGGTGACAATAGGGTCCTACACCAAGAACAGGATAGGAAAAGAAGAAAAACTTTAACATCAGACATCCACAATTACCAAGGATCTTACCATAACAAAAAGAAATAATAGAAGCCTACCTGCATGCCACAAACAACTATTTGATCTCCTTCATGTAGCACACCATTGACCAATACCACATCAATGGTTGTTCCCTGGCCTTCAACAACCTTAACCTCCAAAACAGTACACTGCAGTAGAGTAACAATAGTCAATCATAAAATATTCACCATCTCCATGTAAGTAAACTGACAGCAGTATGTGAAAAACATACTTGGACTTCATTGCTGTAAGTTAGTCTCCCAACCATTGTCTTTTGTGTCCATTGCACCAGTAATAACAATAAGTCAGGAATACCTTCACCACTGTTAACATCAAATCCATAGTCGAATAATTAGCTAAATCAAAAGTCTTATAGGAGTGCTGCAGAAAAGCATAATCCAGCAAAAGAAAAAATGGGATAAAGTGTATACACGCACACACCTGATTGCACTAGTAGGTACAATGCTAAAAGTATCCTTTCCCATTTCTTTGTTTTTATAGTATAATTCGGTATTTATACCTTGTTCCTTGAACTGGGTAATGACCTGCAACAATTGAATAAAAGCTTGTTGAGATGAGGTTGCACAAAGAGAGGAAACGTTGAATTGAGATGACAGCGGTTATAAATGACCTGAGTAAGCCTCGTATTAAATTCAAAGTGAACATCTTTGGACTGTTGCTTCATTGCCTTCACAATAGGTGCATTGCGGCACACTTTCCATCCATAAAGCCGATCTACCTGTATCGAGTAAAATCGAAAAAAGAAACAAAATAAGAACTACAAAGAAAAGAACAAAATCAAAATTCAAATAAACCATCAACTATCAGAATACTCTAATAAACCTCACCTTGTTCAAAGCAACAATAAATTCTGTATTCCTCATCTTTAGAAGATTAAGTGACTCGATTGTCTGCGGTTCTAACCCATGCATAATGTCTACGACCAAAATTGCAATATCACATAAACATGAACCTCTAGACCGCAGATTAGTGAATGATTCATGTCCAGGTGTGTCAATGACCAACAATCCAGGGACCCTCAGTGTAGCATCAGCTCTAAGTTCCTTAGTTCTCTCGCGTATATTCTCAGCTGGAAAATAAGTTGCACCTATCTGCTGCGTAATCCCTCCAGCTTCACCTTCTTGAACATTAGTGCCTCGTATGCAGTCAAGGAGCTTTGTTTTACCAGCATCGACATGGCCCATGATACAGGAAATAGGAGACCGGAGATTGTATTCACTCTGGCTAGAAGAAGCACCACATTTTTCTGTTCCTGCCACTGCAATCCCAACCTCAGGCTCCCTCGTCTTACTTCCATCATTCTTAGTGACAGCTGGTACACTTGCTGCAACTTTTAGACTAGGAATCACGGACTTGGCAGCAACAGACAGAGGCCCTGCATCACTAGCAGCTGACCTTGCAGCCTTAATCTCTTTCTTAATGATAGGTTGCGGATGTGAATCTATCTCTTCATCTTCAAAAGCACTCTTGCCAGGCAATTTAAGATCGGCATCATCCCAACTTTTCGCATCCCATTCTTCATCATCTTCCTCTTCTTCAACTCCATTCTCTTCAGCAGCAGCTATTTTTGACTTCTTCTCTATACTGTCTGAATTCATATCCTTAACCTTCTCAGATTCCATGGACTCAACCTCAGAGACAATGTCTTGCTGATGTTCTTGCACTTCTGTTCTTTCAACAGACTCTTCCTGGTTTTTTCCATTAGCCTGAGCTTGTGGCTTTGACTTCTTTTTTTGGTAAATAGGCCGTTTGGTTGCCTCTTTTGTACTCTCGCCAGTTGAGAGTGGCAAATCCCCGCCATTAGCTAGAAATTGCTTTCTCATTGCTTCTAACCTTCGAGCTTCTTCCTTTTGCTTTCCTGTAAGCAATTTCCCCTCTTGTTTCTTCTTCAAGAGCTTTTCCTTCTCCTTCTCCTTTTTCAAGCGCTTCTTCTCCTCTTCAAGTCTTTCAAGTTCTTCCTGTCGATGTCGTTCTTCTTCTTCTTTCCTTAACCTTTCCTCTTCTTCCTTCTTCTTCCTTTCTTCAGCTTCCTTCATTTTCTTAAGTCTCTCTTGCATCTCCCTAACCTGTTTCGACTGTTTTTTATCTGCCAATTTTCCTTTAGTATCATTCCTTGTTTCTTCCTGCTTTTCTTCCATGATAGAGGCAGCTGCAGCTGCCTTTTTCTCTTTTTCCTTCTCCTTCTTCTTTTTCTTCTTCTTTGCCGCAGCAGACTCCAGAGTTCCTTCCTCAACTGCTTCCTTCTCTTGTGAATCATCTCCTAGTTGAGACTGCAATTGACTTTTCTCTTTTTGTCGAAGAGAAGCATGAGCAGGTGTAGATGTAGGTTGCCCTTCACCTATCTCTGCCAGAATCTTGTCGATCTCATCCTCATCTGGTTGAGCAGTACGCCCACCCTTCTTTTTCTTGGCTTTGTTCTTTGAAGTTCCGGACACATCTGTTGCCTGCTTTTTGCCTCTATTGTCATCAGCTTCTTCCCTATTAACCCCTACGCTAGCTTGGTCTTGATCAGCAACATTCGACAAGTCATTTCCTACATCAACGTCCGTTGTACTAAATGCATTTTTATTCTTCTTCTTAGATGACTTCTTTTTACCTGAAAATATAACTTCTTGTGCATCATCTCCTTCAATTGCCTTTGCCTCCAACTTAACAGACGTATCTGCATCACTTTCTTCGTCAAGAAGATTAGCTCTAAAAGAAATGCCATTACCCTTCCCGGTAAAGGCAAGTGCTGGATCTTCATCATCCTCAGATAGCTGCCCATCTTCGTTATCCTCATCATCTATAGTGTGAAACACAGATGTAGTAAACAATCTTGCACTGCTCTTCCCCGGCTTCGACGAGGCAACACTTTCAGCCTCTTGGTCACTATCACCACCCACTCCGTAACTAGACACGCTAGCTACCCTTTTCTTCCCCTTTTTACTTTTTCTCTTGCCAAATGCCAATGTTGGTGCTACTTGCTCTTCCTGAATCGTAGGCTCGTCAGAAATTTCAGTCGCCATAGAGTATTCATCATCATCAATCACCATATTCTTCTTCTTTAACTTCCCTCCACCACCACCCTGCTTGGAAGATATAATGCTCTCTTCTTCGCGGACTGTAGGCTTCTTTCCCCCCATTGAATTTTACTTGTGGTTTCGACTGATGTACTAGTCCGAGAACAACTGCAAGCATGATCAAACCTCCAAATCCCTAATTCCAAATTGAAAAAAAAAAAAAAAAAAAACATTATAATCATATTCACATTAAACTGTACATCAGAAGACCAGCCAACTATAACAAATTAAACAATCTACCCCCCATTGTAGCAGGCTCGTCTATCAAATTGATCAATCAGTAAATTAATCAACTAATTCCTTTGAAAATCAAATAATTTGTCCTTTAACATCCATTAATAAAAACAGCAAATTAGAAAATCTACTCCAAAATATTAACTGAGCAATCGATCAACCAATCTACTAAACCTCAATCTCGAACTAGTTGGAGTCTGCTATATGAATCATTTATTCTATTCCAACAATACTCTGGCCAGCCTAGATAATTTGTCTTTTACCCAGTGGCGGAGCCACATGCACCAAAGGGGGTGTCACACCCCTTCGCCGAAAAATTACACTGAATTGCTCGGTAATTTTTTAAAAAATATGTATATATACTATATAATGCCACCCCTTGATTTCTTGGTGAGTTGATTTTTTTATATTGACTCCCCTTAATGAAAATCCTGGCTTTGCCACTGCTTTAAACATCTAGTAAAAGAAAAGGTAGCAATTTACAAACCAAATCAAGTTCAGTTAATATTTGAAAAAATAAAAATAAGACATTGGAATCACTTGTATTTGAAGTCCAACAACATCGACAATTCAACACTTCTCAAAAACACATGCTACGTTATCGTTATAATTATAAAGAAAGAATCAACACCTCAATCTCGAACTAGTCAGGTCGGTTATTATGAATCATTTATATAAGTTTTTAACAATACTCGAGTCATGAGGTCTTAGGTTCAAAGTCCAGCAAAGACAAAAAATACTAAGTAGGTAATTTCTTCCCATGTGCCTAAGCTTTGGTGGCAAAAGTTACCCTGGTGGGAGGTAGCAAACTACCCGGTGGAACTGGAGGTGCGTGCAAGCTCGCCCTGACATCGCGTCATTAAAATAAATATTGGGCCAATTTCATTCCAAAACTAGGTAATGTGTCTTTTAACATGTAGTATACTCCGCAACATTAACGTACCCCCAACTCCAGTTCAATTCAAATTTGCAAAAATTAAAAAATAAGACATGGGAACAACTTTGTAATTGAAATCTAACACCATCACAATTCAACACATCTCAAAAACACATGCTTAAACATAAAATAATATAATTATACACACATTAAGAACGTTTTCAATATATATATATATATATATATATATATATATATATATATATATATATATATAAATCAAATTATGATCATGAGAGGCAAGTTGATATACCTGGACAGATGGGTGATAAAGACTGATACGTATGTGTTTTGAGTTAGTTTTGTATATGTAACTATTAAATATTAATATATGCATGTGGATGTAGCAGTATATGAGGGAAGTATATATACTAGGGTTTAGTTCCTTGTTGAATTAGGAAGAGGAGAAAAGAAGACCAAAATAGAACCAAAATTGGACAGAAAATTGGGCCGCTGCTTAGGATTGGGTTTTCGCTTCTTTTTTTTTTCTTCTTAAACATAGTAAATTTTAGAGAAATTTTGAGAAATCACTATTGTTTTGTGGCTATTAACTTAAAAATAGGTCTGTCCAGCTGTCTAATAACGGAAAGAGGATCAGAGGATCAATTAACGTGATACACTCCTAATATAACTCAACAAAATCAAACAAAATCAATTCTACATAAATTTCGCTGCTATTGTTTTGTATTCCATATATTCACGTGACTGTATTTATAAATACAATGAGGCAAAAACATAGGGATTACATATGTTTAATTATGAATTCCATGTATTCGCGCGAATGTATTTATAAATACAGTGAGGTAATCCGCCTAAAAATAGTGATTACGGGTGTTTAATAACGGAAAGCGCAATATTGAATTGTATTCAATTTCACTATATTGAATTCAGTTGTATTCAATCAACGAAAAATCAAGAAAATAGGGTGTATACCGTTCTATTCAATTTGATTGTATACATTGTACTTGATTCACAAATATTCACTATTATACATTATATTCAATTCACCGTATTCAATTCGACTGTATTCAAACAACAAAAAATCACAAAACACAATGATATTCGGTTTTATTCAAAAAGTGATATTCGGCTTTATTCAAAAAATATAGATCTTGGAAATACATAAATATAGGAGAAATATTATATATTTTTACAAAAATAAAATATATTTGAGTATATTAGTGTAGAATATAATGCATTTGTATCATTGTATGTGACTAAAAAACAAAAAAGAGAAGAAAGTTCCATGCTTCCAGATAAGAAGATTGTGTTCCATGCTTCTCATGTGCCAAAGCATGGCCTTCCTGTTCGCCTTCTGCCTCATGGAAATTAACATAATTTTATCTCAGGAAGTGAATCATGTTCTTGTTTTAATTAGTTTGAACAAAATTAAGATCTGGCAATCGTGTTCAGCGATTCCAGTATTCCACCAGATTAGAAGGAGGAATTTTGCTCGAAGAGAGAGAAGGGAGAGAGAGAGAGATTGAAGAAAATTTTTGCTGAGATTTTGAGAGAGAATCGTGTGTTAACCGAAAGAAAGAAAGAAAGAGAAAAAATAAAATATGGTATTTCACACTTTAATGGTAGGGTATATCATAAATCTACTTTGCTATTATAAAATTTAAAAAGTAGCTATAGATAATAATATTTTAAAATAATTTTGATTTATAATAAATAGGGTGTATATATTTACTATAGGAGGTAAAATTTTCGAAATTTTATATAATTGACACCTAGTCTTAGTAGGTGTCAATTATAATAGGTCAACTCAAAATTGGACGAGGTAAAATGAAGTGAGTTTAACATATAGCCAATCAGTTTGACATATAGCCAATCATTGCTGCTGGAATAGTGGCATATTAACGCAAGGGCGAGTTCCATGTTTAAGGAAGGTTCACACCCGTGTGTTACAGCCTTACAGGTTCGCAATCAAACGAGACAAAGCTTAACAGGGCAAAATTTGTGTAGGTTCGATATCAACCAAAGCTTGTGAAAATAGAACGGGCTAGCCAGTTTTCATATTGGTAATTGAAAAATAATCAGCGTTTGTAAAGTCATTGAAAAATAGTCACTTTTTGCTGCAACACGAAATGTTCCAGCATAATATACTGAAAATTGGTGCACATGTGTATAAACTTCCAGCATATTATACTGGACCAGTATGTTATGCTGGAACTCCAGTATATTATGCTGGAAGTTCACGTGTAAAAAATTCGAACTCCAGTATATTATGCTGGAATATTTTCCAGATTTTGAATAACATTTTCGTTCAGATTTATCTTTACATGAAAAGTGGCTAAATTTCAATTACTTTTGAAACTGTAGTTATTCTTTAATTATAACTTGTAAATCTGACTATTTTTGAATTTCATCCCCAAAGCTTCGACATTGTTGGTTTTTCACTTAAAACTAAAATTCTCGTAGAGTATCGTCCCTCATCATTACTTTTGATAAATGTTCGTTTCTTTTTAGATTACAAGTTAACGTGGAGAGGGCTAAAGTGGAGAGGTATAAGATACATAAATTTGTTTTATTTTATAATTTAGAGATTTTTACTATTGTATATGAGTATTGATGTTTCTTTAAAAAAATGTTTTTAAGTTCGTTGTGTATATAATCTTTATTCCAGTTCTAATTCTAATTCTGTATAATCTGATTGAACTAGACTTTAACTGCCACTTAGCTCCAAGAGGAAGCAGACCATTGGGGTAGATACAACTTCTATTAAAAAATTTCAATAATTAATATCTTTGACTTTAAAAGTCCAACAATAACTCGTAGAAGTTCATTAGCAGCTAATTCCTTAATTTATTTTTCTCTTTTTGGTGACAAATAACAAATCTGTTTGCTTAACTGGCATTTTTGTTGCCGACCAATATTTAATCGCCAATAAAATATTCATGTTACTCAAAGCTTTATTAAAGGCTCTAATTATTCTTTGGCCTTGATTTGATGGCTATTATACATAAGCATTGCCAACTATTTTGCCGACTTTGTACTTTGTTTAATTATTATTGTTTAGATGATAATCTAAAATTGATCAAAATGGCTGAACCTAGAGAATATATCAATGAAGATGCTATATTGCTAATTTATGATGAATTTGAATTCATTAGGTATCGAAAGATGATGTTTTATTAGGTACTTGGACTATAATTTTATCTGATGAGATTCTCTCAATTCCAAGAAATTAATTAGGAAAAAGTGCCCATATTAAGATAGCTTAATAATCATTGGATTGTTTAGTGATTATACTTTTAAATGAAATCAAGATTTTATATGTGCTTTATAGTCTCTTTGGCCAAACTTTTAAAATCAGCTTATTTTTTAAAAATGTTTTTCTCAAAAGTGCTTTTCAAAAATGTATTTTTGGTGAGAATCAGTTTGTATTTGGCTAAAGCACCTTTGAGCAGCAATTAGTGTCTGGTCAAACTTTTAAAAAGTGTTTTTTGACTATATATTTCTCATAAGTACTTTTCAAAAAAGTAATTTTGAGAAGAAGCTATTTTTTTGCTTCTCAAAACTTACTTCTGCTTTTACTTAAAAGTAATTATTTTTCTTTCTAAAAGTTTGGCCAAACACCTTAACTTTGGGGAAAAAATACTTTTGGCAAAAAAAAAAAAGAAGAAGAAGAAGAAGCATATTTGGCAGCAAAAATAAAATAAAATTTAGCCAAACAAGCTATTATCCATGTAAAGCTAATACTCGTATAAGCAAACCCATGTCGGATTCTGTCACTACTAGAAATTCGATCAAAACCGACTGATATTGGCCGGTAATTGACACAAATCGACCAAAAAGGCGATCGATTCGTAACGGCCGAAAATCATTAGGTCGGTAGAGCCAACCGACCAATTTTGGTCGGACAATTAAATTTTACACCTGACCCAAAAGAAAAAGGACGATCGAAAAAAATTGACCGACTTTGATCGATTAAAATAGACCTATTTCGGTCAGTCTTTTTTAAATTATGCAATTAAAAATGCATCATTTGGGAATCACTTTGGGTTCTATACTGTGACAAGATACTATTCTACCACTAGACTATTGGTGCTTTTTGGTTTAAGATTTTCTTTTATTTTATTTATACTCTTTAACTGCATTTTGTTCGAAAATAACCGATTGATTTCAGTCGATTTTGTTAAAATAAAAGAAATCTGACCGACATTGGCCGATTTTTAAAATGAAAGATCGATTTTGATCGATTTTCTGAATATTAATTTTTATTATAAATAAAAAATCGGCCGAAGTTGATCGGTTTCTTGAAAAATAAACTCTCGGAACGCAAAAACAACTTTTCGCATTTTGG
>NC_031993.1:17450861-17470640 GCF_001879085.1 Nicotiana attenuata
TATATATATATATATATATATATATATATATATATATATATATATATATATATATATATATATATATATATTATATTTCAAAACCGAGCGACTTCGATCGATTTTTTGGTCGGTTTTTCGATCGGCTAGAACTAATCGATTGGTTGCGGACGGTTTTTACCGAATTTGTAGTAGTGTATAAAATAATACAAAATAGCACTAAAACAATTATATGGATTTTGCTTATATCGAATATGAAATGCCACTCAAATGCGAAGAACACGAAACTTTATACCTAAATTATGTTTCTAATCACAATAACCAATGATGCTTATTACTTGAACTTATTCAAGTATGAATATTGTGATATTCGTAGTGAGGTGTTAAATTTATACTTGTACTAATTGAAATTGAGCAATCTTGCCATTTGGTGAACTTTTGGTTTAATATTACACTTATTTGTTAGTAAAATGTCTCACTTTTGCCATTGATCCTTGACGAGCTCCAACTAAGTGTAATTCCAAACCACAACCAAAAGTTACGGAATAAATTTGGGACCTACTTTCTATACAAATTTGAACACTTAAAGTCCACCTCAAACTAGAGCTCCACTAATTGTAAAAATAAATACGAGACAATTTACTAATAGCAAGAATTAACACATATTGATCAAACATGTAATATAAAATCAAACAACTTCAAATAGTATAATGACAATTTGAACCTTTTCTATAAACATTAACTCTTGTTACTAGTTATTATCGAATTGTACTTAGAGGTTATTGCTTAAAATAAAGAGGGAAAAAAAGGAAGTAGTTAAAAAAAAGCATGATCTTATTGTTTGGATGGATAAAGAAACTAATGAGATTCATAATGATTAAATTGAAAGCAACATAAACCTTATTGTATTCAAGAACTACAATTTTGAAATGTTAATTGACTTAGAACGGGCTATATAGGGTAGTTATCAATAATTAGTTTCTCAAAAGGGTCATAATCAAATCATTTTTGCTCCAACTTTTTTTAAGCTTTAATTTAAAGAAATGATTTTTGAGCAAGTTGGGATGTCCTTGTACATTGTAACGTGAGTCATGTGGTAATTGGGCATAGTATTAGCAATACATGAAACTAAACATAAGCATCTCTCCTTGAAAAGTTCAAATTTTAGTAATTTTCTTAATTTACTAATCTGATTAATCTAATATAACGTCGAAACAACGTATAAAACGCTCCTAATCAAAAGAGCTTATTTGTAAAGCGTGAATTTAAAATTTCTTATTAGCAATAGAGAGTACAAATCATCACATCACATCACATCACATCCTAGTGGTGTGTTTGTTTTGTGTTTCCTTTTCTTTCCCTTGTAGAAAAAAAAAAGCTACCAAACATTGACCATCTTTTTGGAAAGAAGTGGTTCTAATTTAATGAAACGTCACCATCTCTAATATCAAAAGAATCTTAGATATTTTGTGTTTAAAGTGTTCATACTTAGTAGGTGTTTCGACATAAAAAAATGTAATTTAAAAAGAAAATAGTATTTGGAGTTAAGTTGAAAAATGATATTTGAAATTTGAAACTATGTGTGGGTATGCATTTCACTTGAAAAAATATTGCAGTTTTGTGAGTGACGCAAAAGGTTTTTCTGAAAATTTTGAAAAAGTAATCAAAACCACTTTTTGGTTTTTAAAAATCTCATTTCGAATTATTTTCAAAAACTTGTAAAATTTCATAGACAAACACATTTTTTTTTTTTTAAAATAGAAAAGAAGAAATATTTTTTTAAGGACAAACGGGTCCTTACTTGCAAGTTGCAACTTTAGTTTAGTTCTCCCTCCAACAAAATCTATTCGTTTAAACATTTTGCGTTTTGTTATAAATAGAATTGTATTTATGGTGAATGTCTATATTTAGAGAGTTCTAGGGTTTATTACTTGGTGGCTAAGTCACCTTCTCCCTATAAATAGAGGGTTATATTCCATTGTAATTCACTCCCAAATCAATAAGAATTCTCTCTCTATACTTTTCTCTGCAATATTATTCTTATTCTTTTATTATTTTATAACACGTTATCAGTACGAGACTCTAACCAACTGAGTAGAAGCTTTGGGATTGAGCATAATGATTGTCAATTATTCCATGAACTTCCTTCATGATTAAATTCTGGATTTAAGGTAAGTATTTTACCGTATTTTTCTCTTTTATTCTATACTTTGATTTTAAATACAAGCAAAGACAACAAAGTTTGATTATAACTCTAGTGGAGTTTGTAAGAAATTATAACTACCTGAAGTGGTAAAAGTTTCTATGTCTTGCCATGATCAAATTCATGTATGATTATGGGCACAAAAATTGGGAACCCGTCCCATTGAATTTGCTCCATTCTC
This sequence comes from Nicotiana attenuata, assembly GCF_001879085.1. Taxonomy (NCBI): domain Eukaryota; kingdom Viridiplantae; phylum Streptophyta; class Magnoliopsida; order Solanales; family Solanaceae; genus Nicotiana; species Nicotiana attenuata. Next base: position 17,453,225 of record NC_031993.1, read on the forward strand.
ATTCCCTTAAGAGAATGTGATAGCAGTATGTGATAAGTCTGAAAGAAGACAAAATTATCACTATGAATGTATCAATGGATGTGGACGTGGCAATAGACGAAATTATAATCATCATCATTGTGATAATGGGAATAATAAGGATTCTCAAAATAATCCCCCACTTGTGAAAATACTTGTCATCGATTTGACATGAGATTTTATAAAGCACATATAGATGATTATGGTCTATTCATGATGTGAATGTGACAACATCTGATTTAAGAATACATATTCATTTTTGGAAGAATATGAGCGTGCTAGTGGTATATACCACACTCACCTCTAGAAGGAGGTTTGAGATTATATAAGAAAATAATATCATTATTATGGCATGAATGGTCATTGGTCACGTACCTATTGTACGCCAAAATATTTTGGCATTGTGATTATTAATAGTCAACGGTAATGCAAGAAACAGATCTTGCATATAATTTTGACCATAACCATAATGGTATAACTTTCTCATTAAAAGAGATATTGGGTGTTGATGAATATGTGGTACTACAAAATTAATTGAGAACTCTGCAAGAGCCAATTATACTATTTTGGAGAAACACAATTAATTACCAATAAGGTATTGTGTTGTAGTAAGTCTCAAAGAAACTTATTCAGTTTCCAAAGCATACGCGAAAGCGATTGATTATATTGAGACTATAAATAAAGGAAAGATTTAATATCTTCTATTACTACATCTTGTAGCGGGGTAATATGTATGTGAAAAGCTACCCGCTTTATTCTCCAATTTGTACTACATAAACAAAAGAATACCACAATGAAGTGGATATTTATTGATATAAAAACCCATATCATAATAAACTTGGAGTTTATTCATAATTGCACACATCATGGTGTAAACCTGAAGTTTATCAATATTGATAATTTATCCAGTTGGCATACTTGGTTTAGCCATGTTAATTCAAGTATGATGTGCAAAAATAAAAGAGAATTCACATGGGTAAATATTAAAGAACTAGAAAGTTCTTTACGAATTCTCTTATATTGCTTGTTCTCATTAATTAATAGATCAACTAAAATTGGGATTGAATCCCATGAATGCTGGAAATATCAAAGGTGAATATGGGCCCATTCACCTGCCATGTATACCACATAAGATGCATCTATGAGATGGTTACATGTGCGATTATTATTAACCCGCAACATGGTGTTTGCGAGGTAACTTGCTCAATAATTTAATTTCGAGCATAATTTCCAGATTTTCTATTCAAGAAGTTCATCTTGATAAGTTGGTTTACATCACAGCTGGTTTAGCAAAATGATTTATTGAGTGCCTCCACTTAATAGCTAAACAATTGCTTATGAGAACAAAGTTATCTATATCAGTTTGATATACGTTATATACGAAAGTATATTACTTTCTCCCCTCACAAGTGGTTCAGGGTCAGGAACCAAATAATTCCATCTTATTATTATTGATGTGCGGTGTATATTTTGATTAACACCATAACGCATAAAGATGGATTCTCAAAGTTGAGGAAACAAGTTAGTTTCTCTAACATGAGGGGGAGACAAGATACAACAGTTGAGAAAAAGTTACATGGAATGAATTATCATTTATACATCTAGATCCCCGAATAAAATAATATGAACTTGAAGTTCATAAAAGGATAATTCATGTGCAATTTATTGCAAAGCATGCCAGACGCATTTGCTGACCCAAAGAAAGTAACTATATTCTCATTGCAAATGCTCCTATTAAGTCCTAGAAGGACAAAGTCTATGGTAAGCTTAAAGCGTATAGACAATCGGTTTCAAATAAACTTCTTGATAAAGAAGATGAGCAAATGATCAAAATGATCATAATAAAGGAGGCAAGTGATCTAGAAGATCACATGACATAACACTTCATAAAATCTCATGAAAGATTCAGGTACCTGAACACATGACTGAAGAGATCTCTATGTTATGTCTTTATGAAAAATAAGGAGGTTGGAACCGATATAAAATGTTTGTCGACGACATTGATAATAGCGCTAAGTATATATATGAGGATCTTATGTCTATAGAAACAATTCAAGTAGAATTGGTTTCATATGAAAGACATGTTGTTTTGGACTTGCAGTTCAAACACTTGAAAGTATAAAGTCAATAGTATGTGCAATCACTTTTATTTATCTTATATGTCTAGCATGACATGAAAAGTTGATATGCATCTAAAGTCTATTTAAATGGCTTATTTGACTATACTTATATGACAATCCCCAAATGATTTAAATTGCTTGAAGCATATACAATTCTTGATCTTGAAGTACTACATCCTCAGTGCAATTTGTGCACATATGTATCTTGCTATAACTATAAGCATGATAATGTGATAGCGAGGATTTTCAAGGTGCAACATATTCATTGGAGTTAATATGGCGGATTTATTCACCAAATCTTTGTCAACGTCAACCTTCAAGAAGCTAGTGCACAAGATTGGGATGCAAAGGCTCAAAGATGTGAATTGATGCTCTCATCAGGAGGAGTTAATACGCGTTGTACTCTTTTTTCCTTACAAGGATTTGTCCTACTGGGTTTTCCTTGCAAGGTTTTTAACGAGGCAACCAAAAGGCGTATTGTTAGATATGTGTACTCTTTTTCCTTCTCTAGAATTTTTTTCCCACCGGGTTTTATTTTAGTTAAGGTTTTAACGAGGCACATTATCTGTTGAATAGACATTCAAGGGGGAGTGTTATAAATAGAATTGTATTTATGGTGAATGTCTATATTTAGAGAGATTTTCTAGGGTTTATTACTTGGTGGCTAAGTCACCTTCTCCCTATAAATAGAGGGTTATATTCCATTGTAATTCACTCCCAAATCAATAAGAATTCTCTCTCTCTACTTTTCTCTGCAATATTATTCTTATTCTTTTATTATTTTATAACACGTTTCTATTTCTATGAGTAAAAATAACTTAAGAGTTATTAATTAAGTAAATAATTAACAAGGCCTAACTCGAATAATCAGGCTTCGCTTGTTCAATTGTTTTTTTCTTTTTCTTTTCGTTATTAGTTTGTAAGTTAGCATATGCATGTGAATTTTTGTACTCCCAGCTTCATTCAAATCTTTAATGTAATAAAAATAATTAAAATAATCAAAATATATTACTTCATCCTTGCATCAACCTACAATTTAAAATGTCCTTCCCAAAGATCCAATCAACTAGTTATTGCATACATAATCGTGATTAGAAGGCTGGCAAAAGCTCTTTTTATAAAATGGTTTACTTTGTTTAGAAGTTTGACTATCTTTTTAAAAATATTCAAATTGAAAATATATGCTGTCATGATGATCTCCGCATAACAATTTAATAATATTGTTGTGTTTCCTCTTAATTTTCGTTAAAGTGAAAAAAAAAAAGTGAAGAAGAACACCTCTGATTAGCAAATGCAATTAGCATATTACAACACCAAGTGCTTAGATTTTTTGCATTTAATCAAATGTGTTGAATTTCGAGCTTTATGAATTAAATATTTTACAATTAGTGGGCGTTTGGACATAAGAGTTGTAAAATTCTAGGGAAAAAAAATTCAAGTGAAAATGATATTAAAAAATTAGAGTTGTGTTTGGACATGAATATAATTTTGGGTTGTTTTTGAAGTTTTGTGAGTTATCTGAGTGAAAATTTTGAAAAATAACTTTTTTGAGTTTTTCAAATTTTCGAGAAATTCCAAAATTCATCTTCAAGTGAAAATTGGAATTTTATAGCCAAACACTGATTTAAAAAAAAAAAAGTAAAATTTTTCGAAAAAAATGAAAAAATTCTTATGTCCAAACGGGCTTTTAGAGAGTTTCTTCTTTTGAAACATCAATCGCATAAACTATCAAAGGAACTTTGTCTTTTTTGTTGATCCATGTGTTTACCCTAAAATCCGAGTAACAATTAAACTTATATTGTGGTCTTAAGGATAGTATGTAATTTAATCCAATACCAATTGATAAACAAGGAGTTAAATATATAAATTGAAGAAGTAAAGCAAATCAAACCAGTGTGCAAGCCAAGTCTTGACCTCGAGTATGGTGGCCTCGAGGTAGGTTAGTAAGAACAATAAAATAACAAGGCAATTCTGATGAACAGTAAGCAAGAAAATGAAGAATGTATATTCCTTTGTCAATGAAATCGTGTGTTACAAATGAATGAGATCCCCTTTATATAGTAGGGGAATCCTAAAGACGTAAAAGCTTCCTGGCCATTTAAACTTGTAGGGCTTTTAAAAGCCGATACACAAACTTTGAACTTTCCCATTCGAACACTCGAACTTGTATATTTGATAACTAATAAACATATTTGACTGTTGACCAAAATCATTAAACCCCTATTCCCCTCGCCACATCATCTTCTCCAAACAAAGTCATCGGTTGTTTCAGAAACCTAAGGCGGCGAATCACCTCCTGTCGCGAAAGGTTTAAATCATCGATTTTTTGCTCGTTGGTTAGTGCTTTGGAAGCCGAAGAAGATGATGAATCCTGCTTGAGGGATTGGATGTCAGTTTTTGGAGTTTTCACAAAATGGTTGCAACGGTCAAGCATCGACGAAACCAACAATGACCGGAAAATCCACAAATCGCTGAAAATACCAGTCAAAGCACAAACTCAATTGCAAGCAAACTACAATAAACAGTCCAATCCCTCAAAAGGAAAACCAGCAATAACAAATAGCAAAAGTATTAGCGGCGAGTGACATAGCCCCGGCGTATGAACAACGACAGTGTATGGTCGCCGAAAAGTTTGTAAAATCGGTGAGATCTACAGATTTTCGGTGAGCAGCAAAAAAACCAATTTTGTTAGAAGTGAAAAATGGTAAATTTTATGGAAGTTCATGGCAGATTTTGATCGGTCTATTGATTAAAAGAGGGGGGGACCCCAATCAGTTGGGGTTTGTTTTCGCACCCTTGACGTGTAACAATCTCATTGGTCATTCGCTGACTGGATAGATCATTTGCTGACTGGATGGACATTTCTGTATATGTGTAATACACGCGCATAGGCTCAAGGGTCAGGAGTGTTTATTAGTTAAGGGAATCATGAGTTCGAGTGTTCAAATCGAAAATTTCAAAGTTTGTGTATCGGCTTTCAAAAGCCCTACAAGTTTAAGTGGCCAGGAAGCCATTACGCCAATCCTAAATAAGGTACACTTCTAATTATAGTAGGGAATCTTATTATACAGCTGTCTAGCCGCCAAGTACAAATCCGTCCCGGAATTTACGCCGGGATCTTCGGGCCGTTGCGGAATCTCGCTCTTTCTGTTAATAAACCATAAAGGTATTATCTCGAGGTTAGTCATACTCGGCCTCGGCCTTGGCCTTCATCGAGCACTTCGGTCTTCAAGTTCTATACTCCGCCATCGAGCTCGAGCCAGGTCCATTTTGAGCTTTTTCTTGAAGCAACTCCCTAAACTTGGGAAATCGGGCGTACCTGATTTCGACCGTATACAAATAGTCCCCGCGTTTCTTAGAATAAGATGATAAGAAAAGATTTTGAGCCTCGATTTTCCGGAGCCCCTGACGATGATGTTATCCCCGTGACGTATGCGCTCGAGGTGACCGAAACATCCCGTCGGTTTGCTTCCCCAAAACATTAAATGCTTGCCAGTGGCGGTCGGCCACTAGCGCCGCCGAACCGTTGCCATTTGCCTATAAATACAAGGCTTCTTATTCAAATTAAGAACTTTACTTCCATCTTTAAACCACCTTCTAACTTCTCTAATCTCTCCCCCTCTTCATCTCTCTCTCTCTCTCTCTCTCTCTCTCTCTCTCTCTCTCTTACCACATGCTATTTCCGCCCTTTTAGCGCCGAAAGATATCAAACTCCGCTTCTTCTAACCTAAATCAATGGCGAAAACCTCCAAAACAGTTCCTCAAAAGGAGAAAGCTTCCTCCTCCTCTTCCCGACCGGCCGGCGATAAAGCGCTGGCCCTTCACGAGATTGTTCTCGGCCCCTGTGTCATAAAGAAAGACTTCAAAGTTGAAAATCCCCCAGCGATCCCTGGCCAATGTGAACATGTATCAAGGTATATTTGCTCGATAACGGAGAAACACCTCGAGGTCATAAAGAGGGATTGTGGATGGGGGGGATGAGGTCGTGGTACAGATCCCCACCCCGAGGAGAGTATCACCACTCATGTGGAGGGATTCCTAAGTGTTTACACTTACCCCTTCACGCTGGGTCCCATCGATCCAATCGTGATCGACTTCTGCAAGAGGTATTAAGTCACCCTCGGTAAGATCCACCCTTCTTTCTGGCGCATAGTGATCATGCTCTAATATTTCTCCAGAAAGGCCGAGGGACTAGAGTTCACCCTCAGTCATCTTATTCGATTATATCGGCCTCAGCTTTTCTGAGGGTTGATCAAGCTCCAACGCCGGTCGACCAAGACCTTCTTTGCTAGCAACGACGAGGATAAAGATCGGGGACGGATGAGCCGGCTCGTGTGAGTGAGGACCTGCGACATCATCCCATAGGAGAAAATGCCGTTCCCAGAGAAGTGGAACCTCGATCGTAAGTGAAGTTTTTTTCCAATAGCCTTTCGTACTCCGTTTTTGCGTTGCTTAATGCCTTTATCTTTTTTGCAGCGGTCGCTTGGATGCCTTACGCGGTCACCGACCTCGAAGACTGGGTTCGGAAACTAGCTGCGACCTCCTCGTATGACGAGCGCCGCTGGCGTGATTTGGCGAGGGGTAGATGGGAAGCCAAACACCACAGTAAGTTCTTCTTGTAAGTTTTTTATGCTTTCCCATTCATTGGATATGTTTCTTTATACCTAATTTTCGTTCATGCAGGCATTAGAGATGTTATTGAAATGAGACCATCCCTGCCTGGGGAGGAGACCGAGTCCCCGATTCCAAAATTGGGGAAAGATAATAAGAGAAAAAAGTATTCCAAGCCGAAGACCCCCAAGATAAAATGGGTCCTACTCGAAGACGCAAGAGGAATCTCATTCTTGTGGATATAGACTCCACCAGCTGAATGAAGAAAAAGATGACGAGGGTGAAGACTCGGCGCTGGTGACCCGAACCAGGAAGCTAGTTGACGCTGCCAAGTCCTCCGAACCAAAGACCCTGCCTCGTGGTGAGGAAGCTCCGAAGAAAGACACGGGCAAAGACCCCGAATCGCCCGAGGTAGAGATCGTTCCTTGGCCATCAACAAGCACACCGAAACGGATAGGTTCCGAAATCCCCAAAGCTGAACAGAGCGACCCGAGAGATTTGCTCGTGGCCATAACAATAGTTCACTCCCCCCCTCTACCGGCTTATTCTGAGGAGACCATAAGGGAGGCCCGGGCTCTTCAAATGCCTGACTTAAGCGGAGTCCCTAGAAGAAGATCCTTTCCGGGATTGCTTTACCGAGGTCGATGATGCTGTCGATCTCAATGACGCGTATACCCTCTTCGAAGAGGCTCAACGCCTTTTCTTTCAAGTAAACATTAATTCCTATCGCTGCACTTTTCTTTATTTTTTCTTCTCCCCTTACCCTAACTGATATCCTTTTTTCTGTGTAGGCTTTCACCAGGTTTAGGGCTGACCTGAGCCAATGCGAGGCCGAGCTCCAGAAGACCTCGGATGAAAGGAAGGCCCTGAAGCTCCTTTGCAGTCAAAAGGAGGAGGAGCTCAAGGACCTTCAGGCAGACTTGGCCAAGGCTCATAAAAATGAGGTCGAGCTAGACAAGCAGGTAACTGTCATTTTGAAAGAGTATGGTCTACTCGACCCAACTGTGGAGGCTAATACTTCAGTGTCTCCTGCAGCAAAAATTGGATAGGATCGAGCTGCTTCAAGGGGAGGTCGATCAGGTCAAGGCCGACTGCAACCGGTGGAAGGAGAATATGGACCACCTTGCTGCGGAGAAGGAGGCTGCTTTAGCCAAGCTGGCATCGGCTGAGGCCCAACTCTGAGGTGCTAAAGAGAAAAGTTCGGCCCAGGCCAAAAGGATAGACGAACTTGATGTCAATCTTGCTGAGGCCGAGAAGATGAAGGTCACAACTGATAAAACCATTGCCGTATACTTAAGGGATGCTGAGGCTGCTCAAACGGAGCTAAGGGAAGCCTCCGACAGAGAGAGACAAAGTAATGATTTGGCCAAGTGCCAATCCCGTAGGGAGACCCTCGAGGAAATCCACGCTCGAGGTTTCGACCTCACTGAAGAGATAGCTCAAGCAAAGGCGCTCGAATCTGATGCCAGATTTCTCGTCTCCTCCGACGACGATAATGATGAAGGCAGCCAAGGCGAGTCTGACAACGAAGAGGGGCCCAAAGAGGAAGTTGCTCCCGAGGGAGAAACCAGCTTCGGGCATAGCTAGGATTTTTCTTTTTCTTTTTGTAAGACCTCTTGTCGTTTCTTGTACATATCTTTTTTCAAATATATAAAAGAAACATTTCTTTGAATGTCTTCTCAATGTTTCTTGCCTTGCAAAATTTTTGCATAATTTCATTCTTTGAACGGCGTGTTCGAGACTTTGTCTCGGATGGCTTCCTTGAAGTTGCCGTGGTCGAGTTCGAATAAGGTTCAAACTTTGGGGCATAGACCCTTGTGGGCTTGTGCCGGATAATGGTGAGTCCCCGAGCCATAATCAAGTTATTATTTATTTGGGCTTGGGATAATCGAACCCTTGGGTTCGGATAGGGTGAGAACAAGATCTCGAACCCTAAGTGTATTGGCCCTTAGACTCTTTTAGATCGGGCCGTTATGGCCTCTAAAGGATGGCTATTATTTCCCCATTTTCGGCTTAAAAAGACTTAGTAAAAATTTCTTTATGCCTTAGCATGTATTTTTTACCCATTGGGTTTTTTAATGGCCCGATGCCGATTGAGACCCCTTTGCTTTTTGTGCCTTAGCACGTTTGATACCTCTTAAGGTTTTTCGAGGGCTGATTTTATCGAAGCCCTTTTTTAATCGTTTTGCCAGGGATAGCCTTTAAACCGGTTTTCAAAGTATTTTAAGGCCTATTGCTTATTGCGGGGTTCGGACGTCTCCGAGTCACGTTATTTCGGTCGTAGCCTTCAATATGGCTGTAGCCTTCGAGTACGCTTCTTGGACTTATTCCCCGATAACATTTTGAACTTGTTCGAAATGTCAGTCCCCGAGTACAATAGCATTGTCTTATACGTCGAGAGGTGCCTCTTTGAGGTCTTATGAATCCGAATTTAGATAACTCGAATGTGTTGACTGTCGATGACATCCCCCGAGTATTCGAGGTGTATTCGCGTTTGGACCTTGAGCCATTTATTATAGAATCACAAGTATGGAGCTCGTATAGTAGCAAAGTTCTTTGAGACACAAAGCATTTGATATAAAAAGAATGCTTCTTTGAATAATTCATACATGCGTACATGTTTTGCCATCGGGACTCGACTATTCTATATGGACACGGTTCGTCCGACCATTTGGCCCATTACAAGGTTTTCTATCGAGACCTTTTTTGGCGTGAAGTATTTTTCTCGAAAATATAATCTCCGAGGGTGATTCCCCCCAGTATTCGAGGTTGATTGAAAAGAAGCCTTAGATACTGTTGAATTTTTCTTAGGTAGCACATAGTTGTTGCCTCGTTAAAAACCTCGTCGGAAAAACCCATTTGGGATATAACACGATCTAAGGGAAAAAAAGTGCAACGCGTGCTTTAAAACCTAAAGGTCTTCGTGTAGAAGAGTTCTCTCGATGTTCTCGATCGAATACCTGCAATAAGTTAGTATAAAATACAAAAGGAAAAAGGGAGAAAGTCAAACCTAAGCAATAATATCGTTTGAGTAGTGATACATTCCAATTGTTTGGCAACTGTTCGCCCTCCATTGTGCCTAGTTTGTAAGATCCCTTTCCGATGACACTGATAACTCGATATGGTCCTTCACAATTTGGGCCTAGTATCCCTTCGTTTGGGTCTCGAGTATTGAGGGTGACTTTCCTTAGAACTAAGTCCCCGATTCCGAAGTGGCGAAGGTTGGTTCTTCTATTGTAGTATCTCTCGATTCTTTGCTTCTGTGCAGCCATCCGAACAAGTGTAGCTTCTTGTTTTTCATCTAATAGTTCGAGGCTAGTATTCATAGCCTCGTGATTTGATTCCTCTGTTGCATGTCAAAATCTGGCGCTTGGTTCCCGACCTTGACTGGAATTAAGGCCTCGGAGCCATATACTAAGGAGAACGGGGTTGTCCCCGTGCTGGACTTTGTTGTCGTTCGATACGCCCAAAGAACTTCGGGTAGAACTTCTCTCCATTTCCTCCTGGTGACGTTCAACCTTTTTTTAAGTTTTGAATTATAGTCTTGTTTGTCGATTCGGCTTGTCCGTTCCCGCTCGGGTGATACGACATTGATAAGATCCTTTTTATTTTATGTTCTTCGAGGAACTCCGTTACCTTGCTGCCGATGAACTACTTTCCGTTGTCACATACGATTTCGGCAGGTATCCCGAATCGACACACGATGTGGTCCCAGATGAATTCTATAACTTCTTTTTCTCTGACCTTCTCGAAAGCATGTGCTTCCACCCATTTAGAAAAGTAGTCAGTCATAAACAAAATGAATTTAGCTTTACCCGGGGCCGTTGGTAGAGGGCCGACGATGTCCATTCCCCATTTCATGAATGGCCATAGGGACAGGACTGAATGAAGTTGCTCTCTGGGCTGATGAATCATCGGTGCAAACCTTTGACATTTATCACATTTTCGAACAAAATCCTTAGTGTCCTTTTCCATGTTATCCCAGTAATACCATGCTCTAACGATTTTGCGAATCAAAGACTCGGCGCCTGAGTGGTTTCCACAAGTGACTTCGTGGATCTCTCGTAAAATATAATCGGTATCCCCTGGCACTAAACATACCACCAATGGTCCATCGTATGTCCTTCTGTATAACGTTCCATCTTCATCCAATGTGAACCGAGCATCTTTGGTTCGTAGGGCCCCCGACTCTTTATGGTCCGATGGTAGCTTTCCATTCTTTAAAAATTCAATATATTTATTCCTCCAATCCCAAGTCAAACTTGTAGAATTTATCTCGGCATGACCCTCCTCGACCACAGATCTCGATAATTGGATGACGGTACCTTGGATAATATCATCTTCCTCGATTGATGATCCCAAATTTGCAAGTGCATCGGCCTCACTGTTTTGTTCTCGAACAAGTGGTCTAGAGTCCACTCCTTGAAGCGGGGCAAAGTTACTTGTAGTTTGTCCAAATACCTTTGCATCCTATCCTTTCGAACTTCAAAGCTGTTGTTTACTTGGTTCACCACCAATAAAGAGTTGCACTTGGCTTCAATGACTTCTGCCCCGAAGCTTTTAGCTAGCTCGAGACCTGCAATCATGGCCTCATACTCGGCCTCATTATTAGTCAACCTAGAAGTTTTGATAGATTGCCTAATAGTGTTACCTGTGGGTGGGTTGAAAACGATGCCTAGCCCAGACCCCTTCACACTAGAAGCTCCGTTTGTGAAAAGGGTCCATACCCCCGATGATGTGCCCGATTTTAACAAGATCTCTTTTTCAACTTTGGGCATGAGGGTTGGCGTGAAATCGGCCACGAACACGAAGTCCGCTAAAATTTGAGACTTGATGGCCGTTTAGGGTTGGTACTCGATATCGTACCCACTGAGTCCGACGCCCCATTTGGCCAATCGACCCGAAAGTTGGGGTTTGTGCAAAATATTACGAAGTGGGTAAGTGGTTAACAAACATATGAGGCGACACTGAAAGTATGGTTTCAGCTTTCTTGAAGCGCTTATTAGTGCAAGTGCCAATTTCTCTAAGTGTGGATATCTAGTTTATACTTCCCCTAAGGTTCGACTTACATAGTAAATGGGAAATTGAGTACCTTGGTATTCTCGAACTAGGACACCACTTACCGCGATTTTCGATACCGCAAAATATAAGTAGAGCTTCTCATCGGCCTTCGGGGTGTGAAGCAATGGTGGGCTCGATATGTATCGTTTTTATTCCTCTAATGCTTGTTGACACTCCGGGGTCCAGGTGAAATCATTCTTCTTCTTGAGTAGAGTGAAAAATCTGTGGCTTCGATCCGATGACCTCGAGAGGAATCGGCCTAGAGCAACTATCCGTCCGGCTAGCCTCTGCACGGCTTTTACGCTGTCCACGACGGTGATGTCCTCGATGGCCTTGATTTTATCGGGGTTGATCTCGATCCCCCGATTTGACACCATGAAGCCTAGGAACTTGCCCGAGCCGACCCCGAAAGCACATTTCTCGGGGTTGAGTTTCATGTTATATTTCTTCAAAATCTCGAACGTATCCTGTAAATGAGCCAAATGGTCCTCTGCGCGCAGGGGCTTAACTAGCATGTCATCAATATAAACTTCCATTGACTTACCTATTTGTTCTTCGAACATCTTATTTACTAGGCGTTGGTCAGTAGCTCCTACATTTTTTAGCCCGAAGGGCATTACATTGTAACAATATGTTCCATACCTGGTAATAAACGAGGTCTTCTCCTGGTCTTTCGGGTTCATCTGAATTTGATTGTATCCAGAATAGGCGTCGAGAAAGGTAAGGATCTCGTGGCCAGCCATGGCATCGATGATCCGATCGATGTTAGGCAGTGTAAAAGAGTCTTTAGGGCATGCCTTGTTCAAATCCTTGTAATCTACGCACATTCTAAGTTTTTTCCCTTTTTTAGGGACTACAACTACATTGGCTAACCATTCGGGGTATTTTACCTCCCGAATGGACCCTATTTTAAGAAGTTTAGTTACCTCATCCTTTACGAATGCATGCTTTACCTCGAACTGGGGCCTTATTTTTTGCTTCACCGATTTGAACTTGGGGTCGAGGCTTAGCCGGTGTGTTGTTATCTTCGGTGGGATCCCTGTCATGTCTAAATGGGACCAAGCAAAACAATCCATGTTATCGATGAGAAATTGAATAAGTTTTTTCCTGAGTTCGGGGGTTAACCCCGTTCCCAGGTATACCTTTCACTCGGGCATGTACTCGATCAATATAACCTGTTCCAGCTCCTCGACCGTTGATTTGGTGGCGTCGGAGTCTTCGGGTACAATAAAGGTTTGAGGAGTCAGAAAGTCCCCTTCTTCTTCTTCTATCTCCTGTTTTCCCAATTCGGTCGAGGCTGGTGGCTGTGATTGCTATTTCATTTTCTGTTTATCTTTAATGCTCGATCTTTCCGAGGTTGATAACATTGATACTGGTATTACCTCGTCAACTGCAAACATTTCCTTTGCAACATGCTCCTCCCGGTATACTGTTTTCATGCCATCCGATGTCGGGAATTTCATCATTTGGTGAAGAGTCGAAGGTACTGCCCTCATGTTGTGGATCCAAGGCCTCCCGAGTAGGGCATTGCACCTCATGTCGCCCTCGATCACGTGGAACTTGGTATCTTGAATGGTTCCGAACACGTTCACTGGCAGAGTAATCTCACCTTTAGTTATTTCACTGGCCATGTTGAAGCCGTTTAAGACCCGAGCTGCGGGCACAATTTGATCTTGTAGGCCGAGTTGCTCCACGACCCTCGATCGGATGATATTCGCCGAACTACTTGGATCCACTAAAACACGCTTAACTTGAACTTTATTTAATAAGATGGAAATTACCAAGGCGTCGTTGTGTGGTTGAGAAATGCCTTCTGCCTCCTCATCGTTGAATGATAAGGAGCCCTCAAGCACATAATCCCGGGTCTGCTTCTCCCTCGTAATCGACACCTTAGTGTTTTTAAATGCGGGCCCTTGTGGAATATCGACCCCGCCGACGATCATATGAATGACATGTTGCGGTTCCTCCTGTTCATCTTTCCTATTGGCGTCTCTATTTCTTAAATGGTTCTTGGCTCGATCATTGAGGAACTCTCGAAGGTGGCCCTCATTGAATAGGCGGGCTACCTCCGCCCTTAATTGCCTGCAATCCTCGGTTTTGTGACCATGCGTGCCATGATATTTGCACATCAAATTTGAGTTTCTTTGTGAAGGATCGGTTTGTATGGGTATGGGCCATCTTGTATCTTTGATCCACCCTATTGTCGATACAATGCCTGATGCATCAATGCTGAAGTTATATTCCGACAATCGAGGTGCCTCCACGGGATCGACGTGCTTATCGAAATCGTTTTTACTCATAAGTACCCTAGAATTTTGTCCTCGATCGTTCCTTCGATCATTCCGGGGAAGATTGCGTCCCGAGCCATTGTTCCTTCGATTTGCGGTATATGGTTGATATCGCTCCCTGTTAGACCTTAGTTCCTTATCGACGTCCCTCTGGGTTTTAACTGCTAGCCTGTTTGGATGTACTGAACCGGAAGGGGCTCCTAATTGGTCGTCCTCGACCCTGATCTTCGATTGATATCGGTTGTGCACATCTGCCCAGGTTACAGCTGGATAATCGACCAATTTTTGTTTCAACTGTCGTGATGCTCTCGAACTCCGCTCGTTCAACCCTTGGGTGAAAGATTGAACGACCCAATCATCTATGACCGGTGGCAACTCCATGCGTTCCATTTGAAATCGGGATACGAACTCCCCCAGCATTTCATCACCTCTTAAAAACGTCTGATTTCTTCGTAGCGACCTTTATGGCCCCGGTGTGCGCTTTCACGAAGGCGTCTGCTAACATGGCAAATGAGTCGATGGAATTCGGTGGTAGGTTGTGATACCAAATCACTGCTGCCTTTGACAAAGTTTTCCCAAAATATTTCAACAAAACCGACTCGATCTCATCATCATTTAAGTCATTTCCTTTAATCCCGCATGTGTACGAAGTGATGTGTTCATTTGGATCGGTTGTCCCGTTGTATTTAGGTATGTCCGGCATACGAAACTTCTTAGGAATGGGTTTCGGAGCTGCACTCTAAGGAAATAGCTTCTGCACGAACTTTTTTGCATCCAAACCTTTTAAGATCGGGGGTGCCCCGGTATTTGATCAACTTGGGAGTTGTATGTTTCCACTTTCTTGTCATTATCTTCGATTTTATTCTCTCCCGACTCGATTCATTTGGTGAGCTCCTCGAGCATCTTCATAATTGCAGGATCAGTCCCTGATCCATTACCGTTCGACCTTTCTGGCACCAGCTCAGTACGGCGAGTGACTTCTGGTTCAACCACACTCGGAGTTTTATGTTGACTTTGAAGCTGAGCGATAGCAACCTGCTAAGCCTGTAGCATCTCGAATATTACCTGGAGGCTAACTCCCCCGTCTCCTACACCCTGTGTTCCTTGGACACCAGATCGACCTTCCCTACGTACACTCCCTTCGGGGTCTGCGCCTAAATCCGCATTCAAAGCAATGTGTGAACTAATATCGATTGGGTCAACCGGCACTCCCCCGGGATTAGCCGGTGGCGCCCCGGCTCCTGGAGCAATTATGTTATCGTTTTCCCCGTGAATCCAAGACCATCATCACCATGTGCGGGGGCGTTTTGTGAATTTGACATGTTTTAACCCGAGAACAAAAATTCTTGACAAGAACAAGTGTGAAATAACGTGTGTTATCAGAATTAGCACTGAAACAATCACTATTATCCTTAGCCTCACGGTGGGCGCCAAACTGTTTACCCTAAAATCCGAGTAACAATTAAACTTATATTGTGATTTTGAAGATATGTGATTTAATCCAATACCAATTGATAAACAAGGAGTTAATATATAAATTGAAGAAGTAAAGCAAATCAAACCAGTGTGCAAGCTAAGTCTTGACCTCGAGTTATGGTGGCCTCGAGGTAGGTTAGTAAGAACAATAAAATAATAAGGCAATTATGATGAATAGTAAGCAAGAAAGTGAAGAATGTATATTCCTTTGTCAATGAAATCGTGTGTACAAATGAATGAGATCCCCTTTATATAATAGGAAAATTCTAAATAAGGTACACTTCTAATTATAGTAGGGAATCTTATTACACAACTGTCTAATCGCCAAGTACAAATCCGTTCCGGAATTTATGCCGGGATCTTCAGGCCGTTACGGGAATCTCACTCTTTCTGTTAATAAACCACAACGGTATTATCTCGAGGTTGGTCATACTCGGCCTTGACCTTCATCTAGCACTTCGGTCTTCAAGTTCTATACTCCGCACCGAGCTCGAGCCAGGTCCTTTTTGAGCTTTTTCTTGAAGCAACTCCCCGAACCTGTGAAATCGGGCATACCTGATTTCGACCATATACACCATCAAAGGATAATTCTTTTGAAAATAGAGTTTTTTAGGTAAGTACGTAGTACTTTACTTATGTTAATTTGAATTCGACGGACTAATAAATTTTAAAGATCGAATGAAAAAAAACCATAGTTTTGTCGATGGGCGAAGACAAACAATATTAAGTTTGTAGATTTTTGAGTCACACGATCGTGATTCTTGTCCTATTATGTGTTAGCTGTACTTTACTTAAAAGTATATAAATATATATAAAACAAAAAATTAAGTTTGGATACCGTTGTTGAGGGTCCGTCGACGTTTGCCTACTAATTTTGGGACACATAAACACCTGTCAATCACATGCAAATTATGCAATCCAAATACTTTTTCGTTACTACCAAATATTTGTGGTGGGATGATATTTGTCGACGGGTGAAGACAAACAATATTAGACTTTTTGTCTTTCTTCTAATCATAATTAAATCTTTTCTTTTGTTATAAAACTACAAAGAAAAGGAAGAAAAGAAAAGCAACTATCAAAATGCATTTTATTTTGTACAAACTTTCTTCTCGAAAAAGATTTTTTCAATTCGTTCAAAGCAACGTGTAACCTTCTTTATTTTCCACATAAAGTGATAAGTTTAAAGTTTGAAGCTTCGATTAAATTTTAAACAGCACATTAATGGTAAAATCTTACCACTACAAATTCCTTTTAAGACCTTACCCGATCAATATGGAAAAATTATATTAATTCTTCGTGACTTCGATGCATGTATAATCTATGCGTTCACATGCTTGAAGATTAAAGTTTCTATAATTTTATATTTGTATTTTTAGTTTTGATTTTGTTTATTGGCACTTTTTTTGTAACTTAATAAGTACTTAAGTTAACATCACTATACAAGGTTTTGTAAAGTCAGCTTCTAATCTCATACTTCAAACTAATTAAACATCTCTAGTTGGCAATGCATATATATAAGCTAAGGTTTCTACCAATTATTTATTAAAATTGGGCAGCCTAGTGCACAAGATATTCCGCGTTCATGCAGGGACCGGGGGAAGGGCCACACCCCAAGGAGTGTGATGTAAATAGCCTACCCTAATACAAGCATTAATGGCTGGCTGCTTCCACGACTCGAACGTGTGATCAGACAACTTTACTGTTGCTCCAAGGCTCCCATTCTACAAAAAGAATTATACCTTAGCCTTAGAGCCCGTTTGGATGGGTTTATTTTAGAAAAAATGACACTGTATAGCCGCTGTAAAAATAATAGCCGAAAAAAAAATATTTTTTGTATAT
>NC_031993.1:17470690-17481710 GCF_001879085.1 Nicotiana attenuata
ATATATATATATATATACACATTCTGTATGTTATATACAAAAATTATACAAATTTTATACACTTTTTCGGCTACCAGATGTAAATAGTTTCCGGCGTGGGCTAAAAGTGATAATACCCCCTTATTTTAAGTGACTTTTAAGCCAAAATAGTTTTTAAGCCATAAGTTAGAAATTCTAGCTTTTGGCTTGTTTTTGTCATTTTAGCTTAAAAACACTTTTTAACTCTATCCAAACACTACAAAATGACTTAAAAGTTATTTTGACTTAAAAATAGTTAAAATAAGCCAATTCAAACGGGCATTTAATACTAAAGCTTCTCATTTTTATCCATTTGTAAATATACACATTTTACAAAATTAAGGAATTTAGCTTTTTAACATTCTTAAATTATATCAATATACATAACAATTAATTATGATTTATGATTAAGTGATTAATGCGTAAAAACTTACACGTATATTTTTAAGTCGAATAAGTAAAAGCAAGATATTTGATTTTTATACAACATTTATTATTAATTATAATTAAGTAAATGTATAATTTTTTTAACTTATAATCTGTATTATATACTCTCTCTCCTGAAAAAAAAGTCATATCGGCGCCATTTTTGCAGTCTTGTTTTCTCTGTGTGTGCTGTGTGTCACGCTGTTGTTCGTTGCCGTTCCTATTTCTTTTCCTATCCTCTCAATTCCATTAATCCATTCACTTTCCGTTTTCCTATGCCCCTCTTTCGCCTCTTATCCATATTAATTTTATCCATTTGTTCTTTATACACTTCTAACTATACTGTGTTAATTCTACTTCAACCCTTTTAACCAAAAATAAAAAATAAAAAAAATCCTCCCATTCATACATAATTTAGAGCTTAATTGAGCTGAATTAGAAGTGGGGTTTTGATAAAGTTTGACATTTTCTTGATACTGGTCACTAATTGACCCTTCTTGTAAGTGAAAGGTGATAATTAAAAAGGTATCTTTTGGGGTTATTGCTATTAAAAAATTGAAAAGGGTACAGTTTTGATAGATCTGCTCTTTATGTTTTAATGCCCCTTTTAGTGTTTGCAATATCTGAAGTTGCCTTTCTGTGTTAGAAAGGGAGCAAAAGGGTAGTGGGTATTTTTCTTTGCAGTTATTATTATTATTCAAGAACTGTAAATTTGTGATAATTCATAGAGGAATTGTTTCGAGAGTTGTTCTTTTATGCATGATCTTTCAAGGGTTGTTGAAAAGTTCATAACTTTTTGATTCTGATAGATTTTTTTTGGTGGATTGGATATTGACTCTTTTGGAGTTGAAGTGGATTTGTGGTTAGCAGTCTGTTTATTGGATTTTTTTCCTCTTTTGTTGGTAACGTTGTCAGGGAGGATTCATATAGTCGATCCCGACTTTTTGGGACTGAGGCGTAGTAGTAGTTGTTGTTTGTTTGTTTGTTTGTTTGTTTGTATAATTATGGGATGAAGTGATTGGATTGAGTGGAGGATTGGTTGGTAGAATTTGAAGATTTTCAAGAAGGATAATTAATACGGATCGGAACACGGGAAATAGGGTGTCTGATTATATTGCTGTTCTGGAGTGCTTACTGAATATAGTCCGGGGGCTCGGGATGGGGTCCTGCTTATCATCTGAAAGCAGGAGTCCTCATCCCGGTTCTCCTGCATCTTCAAGTAGGAAAAGGAAGAGCTCAAAAAAGAGGATAGGCTCGCGAAATTCTTCCTTCGACTATCATAAGGAAGAACTGCTGCATAGGATACCGGGGCGTATGTTCTTGAATGGTTCTAGTGAGGTGGCTTCACTCTTCAGTCAGCAGGGCAACAAAGGCACTAATCAAGATGCTATGATTGTTTGGGAGGTTAGTCCTTGAATTTCTATTTGCTATTTTTGTGATAATCAATTAACTTGCAATATTCATTACCACCAGAATGCATATGGTCATTGCTGCAGTGAAAGAAACTAGGGGCTAAAATGTTAAGTGGTAGTTATCTTTTGGATCCCAGTTTTGTTAGCTAATGATAGTTATTTTTACTTCAGGCTATATATATACAGCTAATAATGTTAGCTATATATATATATATATATATATATATATATATATATATATATATATATATATATATATATATATATATATATATATATATACTTAAAACTTGATACCACCACCTGATTTTTTGAGTAATATTATTTTGACAGTTTTGAAGGGGAGCCTTGAGCAATGGTTAAGTTGTTTTCGTGTGATCTATAGGTCACGGGTTTGAGCCGTGGAATCAGCCATTGATGCTTGCATCAGTGTAGGCTGCCTACATCACACCCCTTTGGGGTGCGGCCCTTCCCGGACCTTGCGTGAAAGCGGGATGCTTTGTGCACCGAATTGCTCTTTTTTTTTAGTTTTGTGAGTAATTATATAGTTGACAACTCTTTTTCTTGATCAGCTACTTACCCGCAAGAGGTGTTCATACCTAACTACATAATTGACCTTAAGAATCAACAAATCAAAGTGAAACTACATATCACTTAACCATGAGTAAATGTAAAAAATGTATATGCAAGACATATGTCTTGCTTTCATTTGCTTTGTGTAAACACCTGGTGCGGGTAAGTTTTTACTGTTCAAGGCCTGCTTTTTGTTTTTTTACTTTCTTAAGCATACGTGTTAGAGGATAAGTTGCTTGGACTCTTCACTTTCGATGCCGCACCCTAGTGTTTACACGATGTGGGTGTTGGTGTGGGATCTGTACCGCATCTGGTCACTCGATTTTGGGTACTTTGACCAAAATTGACGGAAAAATTCGGGATAAATACAATGATTTTTTAAATCAAAACAAAAGTTGGGGTAAAATTAAAGAAAACGGAATACTTTGTATGTAGAAATTTCTATGTCAGTCCTTTCCTATTATCTCCTTCTCAGATTCTCTCTTGATCAATATTTTTTCCATCTCAGAATCTTGTAAGTTTTTCATATAATATCTCATAATTTAGATATATCTTTATAACTCTATTTTTAGATATTTGAATTATTTTTAGTCGAAACTCCGCACCCGTATCTGTACTTGGATCCGTACCCCCTAATCTTAAATTTTAGATCACGAAGGATCCGATCTCTAGATCCGCACCCGTATCGGACACCCGCACCCAACACCCAAGTCCGAGCAACTTAGGTTAGAGGGGACAAAAATGTATCCTCGAGTTATACGTCATTTTGTACTGATCTGCTAAACTGCATTATTTTCTCTAAGTTGCTCTGCAAAAGTCATGTTTGGATCTTCTAAATTGAAAATCAATCTCCCTCTTTAGTTTAAGTTAACTTTCCACATTTTATTAAGTTGTGGAACTTCATCTTATTTATACTTGACTTGTTCCTCCCCCAAGAAAAGGCATAAGTGATAGGTTCTAAGAGCAAATGAATTGAGGGTGGGCATAACATCATACAAGCAAGCAGTATATTAGATACTTCTAGTCATGGATAAGTACACAGTTACATGACATGCCGTTTAAAAGTTAAATAATACGTTATTTCCTGGCTTCTATGTTGTAAGTGTATATCTGTAGAAGAAGATTAAATACGACATTATGAAATGCTTGGCTACTGAATACTCTCTCTAGATAGATTATACCTGTGGGGGAACATTTCCTAATTATGCTTTTACAATATATTCCAGAATTTTGGTTCCAGAACAGATACTGTTTTCTGTGGTGTTTTTGACGGCCATGGTCCTTACGGTCATATGGTTGCAAAGCGAGTCAGAGATGCTCTTCCTTTAAAGCTAAGCACGCACTGGGAAGTTAATATAAAAAGTGAGGATGTTCTAAGAGAGATCAGCCTCAACAGAGGGAGTAGCCTATATCCTGAGGATGCTTCCCTTATCTCTGAGGAGTCGAGAGTCTCAATTGATATTGAAGATACTGAAAAGCACACAGAGGTGTTTCAAACGTTGAAGGAGTCATTTCTGAAGGCTTATAAGGTTATGGATAGAGAGTTGAGAAGCTATACCAATATCGATTGCCTCTGTAGTGGAACAACAGCAGTAACCCTAGTTAAACAGGTTCATTGTCATATTCAGAAAGTTGAAGCTAGCTGGATTTTGTCTTATTTTATTCTGAAGATGAACTATGTTATTTTGTTTTTTTGGTAGGGTAAGGATCTTGTTATTGGAAATATTGGGGATTCTAGAGCTGTGCTGTGTACGAGAGGCGACAATGATTCTCTTACTGCAGTGCAATTGACAGTAGATCTTAAGCCCAATTTACCAGGTGCATACATGACTTTGTCTTGCTGCCTGCATATTGACACTTCTCTTTTTTTAAAACTGTGTTGATCAACAAAATTACCACTCATCTTCTGTTCATTTAATGAACTTATCTATCTGCTGCTAAATTTTATGTGAGCTGTTCAGAGCAAAATTTTTGCAAAATAGCCTTCAGATTTGACAAGACACCATGTTGTTAATCTTAAACATTCATGCATCCCCGCCCCACAAGAAAAAAAGATTCTGTATTTAGCCCCTAAGTGTTGTATAGAATCTGTTTTTTCCTTCCTTTCTATAGAATCTGTTTTTTCCTTCCTGTGATGTATCTATCTTCTTCTTTTCCTTCCTGTTTTTGCCTTGTGCGGCTGTACACACTTTAGTTTTGCCGCAGTCAGCCTCTTTAGATTGATGATGTAGTAGGAAAAATGTAATTGCTAGTTAGTTGAGATAAGTTGATTATAGTCAAAACTGTAAACCTTCTCGTTCATTGGTTGAAGTGTTGTAGAAAGATTAGGATCTCATCTGTCAATGGGTAAGATTCCTTCTGAGGGGACTGGTTAAGCAGGAACTGCTAGTAAGATCATCTGCTTTTAGGCGAGTATGTCGATAGAGTAAAGTTACCGTACTTAGGGTCAAACTATTAATACATATATGAAATCAATCATTCAACTATTCTGAGGTTGCATTTATGAATCCTCTATATCAATTACACTCAATCGGCCATTTCTTTTAATACTCAATAAACTGTTTGTTAAGATAAACTAGGGGTTGTCTAAAAATAGGGTTCTCTAAATCTCACATATATCTCTACATTGACACAAAGATCTTTAGCCAAATTAAAAAGATCTTCTCGTGAACATGAGACACAATATAAGTGTCACCATAACAAGTAACCTTTTGTTCCAGCTGATTGGTTTCGCGCATATTGGATAATTTGCTTTCAATTTTTTAAAATCTCACATGTTCTTTTAGGGATTATAGGTTATCGAAGACAGTTTACTTCCATGGCTCCATGTGATTTTAGGTCTAAGTTCGTCCCCGAATACAAAGAAAATGTGTGACAAAGAAAAAACTAATCCATGATAGATAACTGTTGAAATTCTTGCTAAGCTGTCCCATTCTCATACTCATTTTCCATCACATGAGTCTCTTGTGATGTCTAGACAAACTTAAGCTAGTGAGCTTTTCTCTCCATTGAAGTAAGAGAAGACAGAAGGTTCCCCCACTGTTCTCGTAAAGTTTCAAGTTCTTTTTAGTTAAGCTTCTGTTGAAATCTTTATCAATTTTCTCTATATTTCTCTACGTCTTGCTTCTATGGTCCACAGATGCCTTCTTTTCTTAGAAGCATCAAGTAATCGAGCAAGTTTTTCGACCTCTCTTTGACGTGTGAAGTGATTGGTAATTATACCTCCTTTGTGTCTATGATTAATCATGTACTTCAACCACTCATGTTATGAACTTCTTTGACAAATGAGATACCTTTGGAAGGATCTAGTGTAAACATGTAAAACGAAGGAATGCGATACAGTCTCCTAGAAGTGGAAGGAAAAGACAAGTAAAAGGACCGGGAAATCTATTCCAAGGAGGGAAATTACTTTTTGAAGTTCTTTGACAAATGAGATGCTTTTGCAAGGATCTAGTGTAGCTGAATCCACATTTCTAGATCTTTGCTGGTAAATGCATTTTAGACCTGAAGGAACAGTTGCTTTTTTCAGGATAGATGAAATGCCATATGGTAGTAGGGTTATGGCATCCACGAAATGGTTACTGTAGAAAGCAGAATTCTTCTCCCTTTGAATAGGTGACTTGATTAATTTCTACTGATTCTCGTCTCACTATAGTGTTTTCTTAACTCTGCTTATCTAAACGTACAGCGGAGGCTGAGAGGATTCGCAAATGTAAAGGGCGAGTGTTTTCTCTTCATGATGAACCGGACGTTGCAAGAGTGTGGATGCCAAATAGCGATTCTCCTGGACTTGCCATGGCCCGTGCTTTTGGAGATTTTTGCCTCAAGAATTTTGGTGTCATCTCAGTGCCTGAAATTTCTTATAGGCGTTTATCTGAGAAAGATGAATTTATCGTTCTGGCGACAGATGGGGTAAGAATCTTGAATTCCTGCTTTTGGTATTTCTCGGATCCAACATTTATTTCGTCGCCAATCAAATTAGTTTGCTATTTCTGACAGATTTGGGATGTGCTTTCAAATGATGAAGTAGTGAGGATTGTGGCTTCGGCTTCATCCCGTTCATTGGCAGCTCGATCACTTGTTGAAGTAGCTGTTCGAGCCTGGAAAACTACATATCCAACTTCTAAAGTCGATGACTGTGCAGTTGTCTGCCTCTTCCTAGACTCAAACTCAAATAATTTCTCTACTGCTTCCATTACAAAAGACAATGACAAGACTGTAATGGGAATGAGCGAAGGTAGCAACGAGATGGATGTTGCACCTAGTCCACCTGCATTGAATCGCGTTGGTACTGTTCGAGAAGGTGAAGAAGTTTCAGCAGGCAGCAAAGAGGAAGCCTCGGAACAGGAAGAGTTGCTACCAAAGATGGGGGAAGAATGGTCTGCGCTCGAAGGGGTATCTCGGGTGAACACAGTGATGACATTACCAAGGTTTGTGCCAGACAAAGAAGAGAAGAAAGCTTCTGGAGGATCAAAGTCAAAGAAGAAATAGAGAGTAAAATGGTGAAGTGCCTGAGTCTGGGTTTATTTCTGTCCTATTTTCCATTTTATTTAGTTGTTATGATCTGTTTTTTATTGTCTCTTTTATTTACTGACGGGTAAGGTGATAAAAGAAAAACAGGGCCATTTCATGTTGTTCTGGGCTATATTAGAGTGTCTGGGGAGTCGTTCTTTCTCTCTCAAGTGTATGTAGAATCAGAAATTTTTGTACATCCAACTCGCGGTCTTCTAAATTTTTGGATACTAGCTATTTTCCTCCTGTTTTTTTCTTTTTCCTGTATCAAAATGTTGCAAGAGTTGTTATCATTGTTAAGTTGATAACAATGTATTGTACTCCAGCCTCTTTGGTGATTAGATGGACTTATAAAGATCACTAATCACAGTGAAGATTTTCTTTACTTAAGTGATAAATGTGTATATTAAGGATACATGCCTTGTATTTGTTGATTTGATATAAATGTCTTGCATTCATTGGTGTTGTATAAACATCGTCTCATTTGAAATGAAGACGCTTTTTCAATTGCAGTTGCCTTCGAGATTTGTAGCAACTTCACAATCCAATGAATTTTCTAAAATTGGATGGATAGGCTAACAAGGAGAGGGCTACCTAAAATCCATCAGTTTCAGCAAAATATATGCTTAAAAATTCCCATGCAACTTCCAGAATATTGGCTACGGCATTTCCTTGTTGGGAAAATGACACTGTATAGCCGCTCTTAAAACAATAGCCGAAAAAATGTATATTTTTTTTTTTGTGTATATATATATATATATATATATATATATATATTCTATATGTTATATACAAAAATTATACAAATTTTATACACTTTTTCGGTTACCGAATGTAAATAGTTTCTGGCGCGGGTTAAAAGTGATAGTACCCCATTTCTTGTTCAATATTATACTGCTATAAATAAGATTCATCTTTCTTAAGCATGAGGTCACAGGTTCAAGCCGTGGAAACAACCTCTTGCAGAAATGTAGGGTAAGGCTGCATACAATAGACCCTTGTGATCCGGCCCTTCCCGGGACCCTGCGCATTGCGTGAGCTTAGTGCACCGGTGTGCCTTTTTTTTTTCTTCAAGCAACTTTCTCCAGGAATGTGTGTGTGTGTATATATATATATATACATGCATATCTAGGCGGATGTAGTACTTTAGTTACGGGTTCATTTGAATAGGAGCTCTCCTTAGAGAATACTAATACTAACTTATAAAACCAGGTTAAATATATTTACTGTCTGTAATAGTAGGTAAGTACTTAGACCAGCTTCTATTTGAACTGTTCTTACATGTTTCAGCTGAGAAGAGAAACTGCTAATGATAGTTTCATCAGAAGTAACCAAGGAAAAGGATTATATGCCCAATGAAACATGTCGAAACCTTCAAATTTCTGATATTATGATACAAAAATGACCACCTGTACAGCTGTTTATGATATCACTTCAACAAATTATTCAGGATGCAAATGATTAACAAGAAGAATGTAAAAGCCTTCCTTGAATCCACAGTAGAAGCTGATGAAATATTGTGAGAAGCCACAGTATACGCGCTTCCAGCACTTCCAGAGCTTTCATATTTGAGTTGGATGGTTGAAGAGCCTGAAATTAACACAACAAATACTTGAGGAGAAGTCCAATGCTGAAAGAAAAATCTTCCAAGGAAATTATAAACAATGCACTGAGTATAGCATAACATTTCATCGTAATAACATGGAGTCTCTAAACCTGAGAAAATAGAAAGAAAGGAAGGCACTTTATAGCTAATATATGAAGATATTTAAAGGTATTCATATGCAGTAGAAGATTCTGCAAAATCCAAATAACTATGCAAAACATTGAAACATGAGGAAAGCATCAATATCTTCTTTCATTATAGAGTGCTAGTGAAGAATAGCACAACAACAACAACAAACCCAGTGTATCCCACAAATAGGGGGTCTGGGGAGGGTATTATGTACACAACCTTACCCCTACCTTATGCAGGTAGAGATGCTGTTTCCGGCAGACCCTTGGCTCCAAGCAAGCATGCAAATCACAACGAGAAAAAATACAGTAGTGTAAAAGTCAGGAAAGCATTAACAACAACTAGGAAGTAGAGCAACCAAAACACAAGCGAGACGCCTAAATCTCAGATAGAAGGGGCGTCTTATGAAATGAAAGGATGGATTGATTTCCATATGTATGTAGAAGGCCACGAATGATATTGGAAATCGATTCATTTCAATATGGAGTAGACTACAGAAGAAACACAATCAATTAACTATACTCACAGTCGTACTCAGTCCAACCAATGGTCTGGCTTTCGACATCATACAGAACTAGCTTGTTTGATAACACAAGATCTGCAACAAAATATTTGTCAAATAGCTATCAATAGTTTTATCAACTTAAGCTCAATTCTGAAAGCTGCACACTTTTTCGTGTAAATTATAATGTGTATCAGTGTATGGTGTTAATATTTCAAAGGATAAAAGAAAGGGATTACAGAAGAACATTGGATGCAAGTGATGAAGCAGAATGTATGACAGAATTATCATTCAATTCCACTCAGGCCTAGAAAAAGTATTCCAGTACTGCTACATCTTCAACCAATATTATCTTTACCTGTACTTTTGGGAGGTCCTATTGCCCTCTGACTATTTTAAAGTGGAATAAATACTACCCTTAGAGCTGGCGTCGTGTTAGCAATGTATGCACGTCCATCTAGCACGTGAGAAGACAAATGCAAGCCAAAATAAATAGCCTCTTAACACCATGTGTGCAAGAGATAGGAACTATTTTTTAAACTTTTTAGGCCCTTCTCCAAAAATTCCGCTCAAATCTGCCACCTCTGATACCACCAACACCCACGGCTGCCCTACAGCATCCCCTCTACGCCATAACCTGCTCAACCATCACTATCGCCACCGCCACCCTTCTCCAATCTGCTCCCTCCTCCGCTGTTTTCTCACTTTGTCCCACAGCCATCTCCCTTCTCTTTCTTCTGGCTTTCTTGGATCTGAACAAATTTCAGAAAAACGAAGGAGGCAGCACCCTAGGAGGAGCGGGCGATGCCGGCCACTGGAAATAGAGAGGACGATGTTATTATTTGATGATTAAGCATAAGGAATGATTACTTACCACATTACGTAGCGCAAGGCTCCCCCACTTGTGCATTGTTAATTAATTAAGTTAATGAGGAACTTTAACGAAAGGTTTCATCAGCTAAAGGGACTTGTTATGCAAATTTTCCCTATCCACAGCATTGACAGAGCATGGAGGACCTAATAGGCTCTTCAGCAGCCTCTCTAAGATTTTTCCATCATAGCAAATTAGCAATCATCATTAAACTCCAACACAACAGCTTTACCACAGCTTTAAGCATTTTATCAGATTTATAACTTTTAAACTTATTTTGGATTATGCATTCTTATCTATACTGTCTCTAATCCCTCAGCATTGCTGCAAGCTTGACCAACAACAAGATTTATTTTGTCCTACATTCATTCATATTCCTGAAATGTCTTATCTAGCTCATGCTTGCTGAAATAAGATTGGAATGGAATATCATCGAGCACGGTCAAGCTTAAGTTTCACAAACATTCTTCGATATAAATTGCAAGGATTTACTTCAATTTAGATGTGTTTCTCTTAAAAGTAAGAGAAGGTGTCAACTGATACCTCCTAACAGAGTTATTGCTATTCCATCCTCTGCCTGCATTCCTCCACTGTCTTGCCAACCAATACACCATCGACTCTCCTGCAAAATTGAGACCAGAGCAAAACTGAGATGAAATTCTCCATGAGGAGAAGGGACATATTTCTCTGCACCTTAACAACACAAGGCCATCTTTTTGGCCCTATCCTCTGGTACGGACAACATAAATATACATCCAGACGTATACATAAATAGAAGTGTAGAATAAAACATACACAAATATACCATATAGATATAAAAGAGACAAATTCTCAGAAAAATAGCGGGGTTGAACCTAACATGATTAACCTAAGAGACAAATCTGAAGGCCTATATATATATATATATATATATATATATATATATATATATATATATATATATTTATATATATATATATATATATATATAT
>NC_031993.1:17481729-17506402 GCF_001879085.1 Nicotiana attenuata
ATGTCAAGAACAAAGAAAGCATGAGAGAAATTGAAGAATGACTATCTCCATTACTTGATTCAAATACATCAGATACATTGGTATTTATACACAAGAGAAAATATCCTACACTAAATGTAAATCCTACAAAATATTCTTCATATATTCTACAACTAATGCTACACAATATTCTACACTAAATGTAGAATATCCCTAATAATATCCCATATATTCACCATATCGAGAATATATTAATGTAGATATTCTACAATCTGTCCATTATGCTAACACTATGCTCGTGAATGTTCAGTCTGGCAATGGATTGAGAGCTAAAAGAACTGCTATTGTACAACAAGCAAGGGTCCAACAATCAAATTTTAGAATTGAAATTGAAAATTTTCTTGGGAAAAGGAAAAAATTTCATCTGATTAAATAAAAAAAAGAGCTGGAAAACTTCAGCATACTTAATTACTTACTGTGACTTGGAAAAGATAATCGTGGGGATAAACTGTCAAAGAAAGCGAATCTGCAAAGCGGAATGTTACAACTGGGAACCCATCATCAATCCTGCACCAGACAGAGGAAGAGGAAAGTTAAAAGACATTGAGTTTCTATATGATTGGAAATTTATATCTGACTCATACTGATTAATTTCTTACAAAAAAAAACTCTTCCCTATTTCAATCCCGGTATAAATACCCATACTCGTCCTTTATTCCTTCCCAGTCACTCCAAAAACAAATTACTCCCTCCGTCCCAAAAACAATTACAAGATACACAGTACTCTCTCCAAAAAGTACAAATTACAAAGAATATTTTGGGATTACTAGGACAGGAAACAAGTTAAGACACATTAGTATACACATTTTTGTATACTACTGGTCCGCATCTCAGGCAGGTATATCCTTGATCTGTTGGGTCTTTAATTTACTTTTCGGGCCTGGGCTGCTTTGTATCAGTTGGCCAACCTCGACATTTGTCTAAACTTTTACCAACGCTTTTCATTCTCTAAAACTAGCCATTAGCAAACTGAAATCTGACTCCTCATAAGTACATATTACATGTATATTATTTTCCATATGGAAGGGAAATAGCAGTGTTAACTTTTATGTTAAGCCCCTACAGAACTGTTAGTTCAGGTATGCAGGAGAACATACCCTGTCCCAGGAAACTATTGAAGGGAAGAAGCCAGAGGTGTTTTGAATGCTAAAGAACAACAGTAAATATCTTAAGATACAGATGTTCAGGTCAGTTGGCACTTTGGTGCAAAATGGAAGACGTATATGAAGAGAATAGCTAGTGATTTTTCTGCAGGGCTTTTAGTAAATTTTGTACAGGCCCTAACACTTTTTTTTTTCCAGGGACCCCTACATCCATGTACAGGGATCTTCAAACCTTTGTAACAGAAACACCTAATTAGATAAGTATATATTACCTAAACCTTGTAGGATTGACATCCGCTCATCATTATATATACTTGAACGACTAGTGTACTTGCTAGTGTATTGATCTCATTATTGTATATGCTTGGACGAGTGTACTTGCTAGTATTGAGTTCATGTCACATAACATTCCCGTAACTCTCCTCCATTTTGGCACACACACGCAATTGAATTAGAAAAACTATTACGAGGGAAACAAGAGTAGTTTTGTAGATGACATGTCTGCAAATAAGAAGTCCCATTCTACCAACTGCAATAAATTGCTTTGCAGTCATTTTCACTAGGTCGTTCGACAAATGAAGGAACAAGTTCCCTATTATTATCTGCTTCTCCCACTGTTTTAGTTTATATACTCATAGCCAAAAAAAAGATCTTACATATCAAACCTTTAACAGAAAGAAATATGAAACTCACACGAGAGGCCAGAAAAAATCTTACTTCCCGTTGTAGTCAAAGCAGCGGAAACTCCCCTCAACAAGATGAATACTCAACTGTGGTTGCCGTTCCATCAACTATGGCAACAAAGAGAAGGAAGAATCAAGCAGAAAGCTCAAAATTATCCATGCATACATGCGGTGTAAGCTCTCTAAGGAATAAATTAATTATATTGTTTCTGAAATGTCTGAAGTTACCTTGTAGATGAGAGCACTGTAGACCATGTTCGGAAGATATGCTAAGGTTGTGCCACTGTCAATTATTGTCATACTGGATTTCGTGTCGAAGATGGTTGTGGGAATGTCTAGAACTTCACCACCAACCTCAATTCCTTTCATAACAACATTATAGTGTGGCCTAAAGAGGAAGGCAAATATTTTAGTTAAGAGTTTAGAATAGTGGAAAAATGGAGACAATTCAAAGAATAACAGTAAAAAGGTGAGGCTAAAATCATGTAATCAAAGCAAGAAAAATAAATAACAAAAAATAGACCAAAAGTCAC
Source organism: Nicotiana attenuata (assembly GCF_001879085.1). Lineage (NCBI taxonomy): Eukaryota > Viridiplantae > Streptophyta > Magnoliopsida > Solanales > Solanaceae > Nicotiana > Nicotiana attenuata. The sequence continues at coordinate 17,484,088 of NC_031993.1, forward strand.
AACTTCAAAAACTCAAGCTTGAAACCAAGTAACTAAAAAAATATGCACCATCAGTGAGTGAATCGAGAGAGTTTTAAACTCCTTACAATTGGTAGACTTTTTAAAATCCAATAGCAGAGATAGGAGAGGACAATGTGCACTGGAAGTGCTTTATAGTTTCAAAAGTCAACATATATATTCTCGTCTCAACTTAGTGCCTTAGGGGGTGCAAACTTAGCTATTCGCTACCGAGGTGCAATGCCAGCTCTAACGTCTCTATTACTAGGTTGTAATTAGAGTACAACCATACATCACCCTTCTTTTCCCTTGTTTCCAATAACTATTGTTCTTTTCTTTGTCCCTAACATAAAAGTCTATTTTATCTTACTAGGCTGTCTCAGTACTCCTTCCTGGAAAGAAAGCTTACATGAAAGCCACTTGACTCTTAATACATAACTTTTTATTCCATTCTATAAAAAAGTTACATCTATGAATCCTAAACATATCATTCTTGGAAGCAGTAATAGTATCAATTCATCCGACAGCCTTCAGCTATTACAGAACTTTTAGCTAAAACTTTGCTTCCTTTGGATAGTCTTATGTAATATCTTATGGTCCCTCTCTTCATTTCAGATTTTTCCACTGCTTTTCATCCTAAAAAGTCTTTCTTTTCAAGTTTCCTCAAGCCTATATTGATCTTGATTCACTATTAAGGCAATCTCCATAGTAACTCCCTTTAACCCAAGAATTTCTTACCTTTTCCCGTCCTAAATGTTATCCATTTGAGAACTAGAAGCTGCTGTAAAATCTGTCCTGCATTAATTAATTTTGTCTAGTTTTTATATTTGTAGACCACCTATTAAAAGGGAGACTAGTAGAGCAAGAATCCAACTAAGATGCCATATTGTGGATGAAGGTCCATATCACTGAACCAGAGGGATGCAAATATCAACACAAACAGATGCATTATAACATTTTGCATAAAATGTTTGAGCAACAGTTTTGCATAAAATATCAACACAAACAGATGCATTATTTATTTATTGATAACCGAAAACTCATCGAGGACCAGTGGCGCCCGGTTTGAAACTCGGTGGATAGTGGGTCCACCTCTCTACTCTTCTCCACTTAAGATTTTGTCTACGGTAGAATTTGAACTAGTGGCGTGCGCCTAACGCACACATAATGTAATGTGCTCTTACACTGGACCAAAGCTCAAGGGACCATTTATCATCTTTTTTTTAGAAACGAGGAATTTTGATAGTAAAAATACTTACGAATCAGGGACTAGTGGTGTTGAATTTACTTTTGGCTGAACTACTTGTCCAATGGTAAATATGCCACCTCCATTCTTTCCATCTAGGCAATGTGCAAATATTTTCTTCACCTTCCCGGCTGCAGCTAGCTGCGAAATAACGGATGAACTTGCTTGTCCAAAACCAAGTATTCCATCAACTGCTTGACTAGGATTACTTAGTTCTTGTCTAGACGAGCACCTGTGTTGGATCAAAAAGATGTGAGCTACCACATGTCATCTAGAGATAAATTACCTGCCTGAACAGACTACATTATATTGCAATCTTGAGTAGCATCAATTACATCTTATGGAGAAGTTCAAATACATTGAGAAGTGCGGCATGGAACTTGGTGAAGTAAAACAGAGCCTACGCAGAGAGAGTTGACACTTAGTAAAGCTTATAACAACAGATTAATGTACTGAATTACAGATCAAAATTATATTAGTCATCCAAGTTTATCAGTTAATTTATTCAGCAAGAATAGGCATAGAAATTTTTTAATCACAAGGATTAGCACCTTATATGTTAGTCATCCAAGTTTATCAGTTATTTGCTCATCAACAATAGGCATATTTAATCATATTTCTAATCAGAAGGGTTAGAAGTTTACCCAAATGCTATAGACCCGTTCATAGATGTTGTTTTTAGGTCTCCTGATACTTGATCAAACCGAATATCATCCTTTACAAAGAATCCTGAGGTTGAGCTTCCATCTCCATAACTAACCTGATAATCACATGGCATTCCCACCTTGCAATCCGAGGGAGTATTAAGCATGCAAAACTCTTCGTCACAAGAAACAGATTTTGCAGTTGTAGAGGCCTTCAAGTCATACGGCGTCAAGTCTATCTGTAAGGTAATAAATTAACTGAATAGGTACATGACATCTGTCCATGAACAATAGAACTAGCATCCATTATCTGCACTGAGAAAGGAAAGTATAACACATAAATTTGAAGAAGACTCATACTCCGAGATCGCTTTTTGTAGGACATCCCTCACAGCCAGCACAGTTCACCCATAAAATGTCACTTCCAGTATCAACCTGGACATGATATTCCTTTGAAGGCGTTCCAATAGATAACTTAGTGTAATAGAGCCTGCATCATTTATATATGAGGAAAAAGCATAACCACAATGGCAAAGGATAATATGAGAATTCATAATTTCTCCACCACCACCACAATAAGAAGTCATGCCCTGTATGTCCGCAACACTTTATTGTTTATATATATTTATTTTTTGGAGGCGAAGTTGTGTGAGGGGGGACTGCACAATAAATCTTTAAAACTTACTGTGATAAACAACTAACAATCACTGAGCTAGACAAAGAAGCAATAATATCAGTTAGTCATGATGTTGAGAAACAAAGCTGCATATTTTCTAAAAATTTCTACACCCTGTCCCCCTCTTAAGAAAGAATGAATACAAGAGATACCCACTATCACTATCAGATTATCAATAATCAGACCTTAAACTGTTTTAACACGCTAGATAATGGAAAAACATAGTAATGGAGATAAGCTAATATGATAGAGCAAACATCTATTTAAAGTTCGAAACATTTTTTTGATAATGGAGAAATCCCTGAGTGCGAGTGGCGCAAGGTTCGAAACTGGTGAATAATGGGATAGCCCCTCTACTCTTCTCCACTTAAATTAATTTGAAATTTGAAGAAAATATCAACCGTCCCAATGTGTCATATAAGCTGGATGTATTCACAGAGAGAGAGCATGAATTATCAAAAACCTATGCAGAGGATCCATACAGCAACAGCAACATCTAGGCCTCAATCCTAAGCAAGACAACATTTTTGCTTAGCTAAAGCAATTTGTTCGTTCTCTTCACGTATGTTATTTTAATTGGGTTTAAAGGATCAACTTTCCGTACACAAAAAATCTTGCAGACACAGTGGTGGAGCCAGGAATCCTTATAAGGCGATTCAAAAATATGCCACAATGCATCTTCGTCATTATACTAAAAGCTTCACTTATATCAAGGGGATTCAAACTTATATAAATTCAAAAACAAATAATTGTTTTAATTCTCTTTGCATGGTACTCCCTCCGTTCCAGTTTATATAAACATATTTCCTTTTTGGTCCGTTCCAAAAGAATGACCTCTTTCTAAATTTAGAAACAATTTAGCTTAAACTTCCAATTCTACCCTTAATGAACGACTTTTATAACCACACAAATACTCTGGACCCCTTTTTGATTTGTTTAGGACCAGAAATTTCAAAAGTCTTCATTTTTTCTTAAACTCTTGCCTAGTGAAACAGGTTCACATAAATTGGAACGGAGGGAGTATAATTTTATGACGGGGGATTCAATTTAACCCCTTTCCTTGTATGTGGCTCCGCCACCGCGCAGACATGATAAACTGGGAGACAGAAAAAGGGCAGCCCGGTGTACACGGGGTTCACCGCACCCTAAGGTATGTGATGCAAGCATTAGATTCCACGGCTCGAACCATGACCTATAGGTAACACGGACAACTTGACGGAGAGAGTACTAATTATGAAGAACCTATGCAAACGCAACAAATTTGCCTACACAAAATATATGCACACAATACAATATGCAGTATACACGAAAAATTGCCAAAAGAAAACACACTTAAAAAAACAGAGAAGGGGAACTAACGCGGCATCAGTGGGAGAGCCATTGCCACCCAATTTGAATTCAACGGAGGTGAGCATTCTGCCGTGACGGCGGCTATCATGCGCTTTAAGATCATTCAAAATCGACCCTTTATTACGCCCACCATATTTATGCTTCACATTGAACACCAAATTTTCACCCTTCACAGCTACTATCAAAACCAACAACGACAATATCAAATACCCATTTCTCTTTTGATCCATTTTCTTCCCCATTTATGCAACATTCACACAAACCCACATCTCAAATTGATGTGATGTGTATCTGTTGATTTTGAATCTTGAGAAGGAAGAGAAAAGTAAGGAATTCTCAATTTTCCTTACATTACTCTTGTAGAAAAAGAGACAAGTGGATTTTTTTCTTTCTCTCTCGAGCGTGACCAGAGAGAGAGATCGAGAGATCGAGAGGAAAGAGACAAGTGGATTGATCATAATTTGGTAAACGGAAGAGAAACGTTTTGCCCGAAAATGAAGGAAAGCTACGAGGGGAAGTTTTTCTCTTAGAAGAATTTTCATGGAATTACGTTATTTCATGCTCAGCGTTTTGGGAAAATGTTCAAATTTGAACTTGTACTAGTTTTAGAAATTATTTAATTTTGTCCTTGGTAAAAGATTTTAGTCCATTATCCTATCATTAATAGAGCTCCAACATAAAATGGGGGATTTCACTTCACATATTCAAATTCTTCGACAAAAATGATTCGAGTTTACTATTAGTCTACTACATACTCAAGTTGGTGTCATGATAGGGATAAAGGGATTGAGACTTTCAACTGTAAAACTTGAGCAATTTCGAATAGTATATGCCAATATTGATCATCTTATTTAAAAGATTTTTACATTTTTTATAGGACACTAATAATATTCAAGAAATTAAATAATTCTTTATTGCAGTTTTAAGAAATTTTTAATAATAAATATTGTGGTTTATATATTTAACATATATTTATCAAATATATTACTTTTATTACTAAAATTCAAATTTGAATCAAGACGGAAATATTTTAACCTAATATTGTATGGACTACAATGCTTCTTGTACATGGACGAATCAAAAGATACGAATCAAAAGATGAAAATATGTTTAATGTGAGATTAGTTTTTCATGAGACGACTTTTCTTATAACTCTACTTTCGAATTGAATTATATATACCCAAAAGATTCCATCTGTCATTCCATATGCCGCCTAGCAAAAACATGATTATCTGAAGTGGATTCTCACTTTTGTAGTAGAGGCCAATTTAACCTGAAAGGGCCAAATTTATCCCGATGGTAGCAAGAGTAATAATACAGTACATTTATAATGCTATAGCAACAAATATAGTAAGCAAAATCATACGAAAAAACAAAGAGGATATGAGATAACCACAACAAATGCAATAGATGGAGTCAAGTAGTTCCATCTCAAACATTAACTTCTTATTTTCGAGAGTGAATCTTTCACTAAGGCTTCAGTCGTCGATTCTCCTGTTATTAGGTCAAGGACTTCCTTGACTTTCCAGCACTGACCAAGTGTCAGCCCCATACATAGTTTTACGACTTTTTTTAGACTTGTATTTTCGTAAGCAGTCATCCGGGTGTAACGACCCGACTGGTCGTTTTGATCATCTGCACCTTGGTAGGTAGTTTGAGGTCTCGAGTATCTCTGCATGATGTATTATGACTTGCGAGAATCGTCGGTGTTGGTTTTCAAGTTATTCGGAATCGATTTGGAAGAATGAACTTCAAAATTTAAGCTCTAAGTTGGAAGAGTTGACTAAGTTTGACTTTTTAGCATTTGACCTCAGAATGGAGTTTCGTCGGTTCCGTTAGCTCCGTTGGGTGATTTTGGACTTAGGAGCGCGTTCGAATTACGGTTTGGAGGTCCGTAGTTGAATTAGACTTGAAATGGCGGAAGTTAAATTTTTGGGAAGTTTGACCGGGAGTGGACTTTTTGATATCGGGATCAGATTTCGATTTCAGAAGTTGGAGTAGGTCCAGGATATCAAATGTTACTTGTGTGCAAAATTTGAGGTCAATCGTACGTTATTTGATAGGTTTCGGCATCGATTGTAGAAGTTGAAGTTTCAAAGTTCATTGATTTTGACTTGAGGTGCGATTCATCGTTTCAAAGTTATTATGCGTGATTTGAAGCATCGGGTAGGTTCGTTTCGTCATATGGAGCTTGCATGCAAATTTTGGCACCATTTGAAGATGATTTGATATGGTTCGGATGCTTGGTTGCGATTCTAGAAGTTTTTGAAATTTATTTTGATCTTCATCTGTTTTGGCGTCCGATCATGCTTTTAGAGGTTATTTTGATGTTTTGATCGTGCGATCGATTTCTTCTTGTGTTTTTGGACTGGTGTGGGTGGTTGGTATGGAGCCTCGGGGGCTCGGGTGAGCTTCAGAATGATTTTATAATTTTTGAGTGCTGGTACTGGTGTCATCGCATTTGCAATATTTTTGTCGCAAATGCGACCATCGCAATTGCGAAGTAGCCCTTGCATTTGTGAACCTAGGCTACGGAGGAAGACTTCGCATTTGCGAAGATATTCCTCGCATTTGCGAGTGTAGGCTGTTCGCATTTGCGATATTTTGGTCGCAAATGCGACTTTAGCAGGACTCCGCTTGGGTCGCTTTTGCGATGAGTTGTCCGCTTTTGCGTGGTTCTCATTTGCAAACTCCATGTCGCAAATGCGACATCTGCAGCCTGCATATAGCTGAGAATTCCGAGAATTAGCTTCATTTTGTTATATTTTGAACCCTAGCTTCGATGGGAGGCGATTTTGTGAAGGGATTTTCATACCAACCCATTAGGTAAGTACCTCTAATTAATTTTCAATTAAATTTCATGATTATACATTAGATTTAACATCAAATTCATGAGAATCTAGGGAAAAATTTGGGAATTTTGTCAAAGTCTTGAAAAATAAAAATTTGGGATTTGAGAGTCGAATAGGACTCGAATTTGGAAACTAATCACGTATATGAACTTGTGCGGCTATGGGTAGTCAATACCCACCCTTGGACCCGGGTTTTGACCGGGCGGGCCCGGAGTTTGACTTTTGTTGGCTTTTTAGAAATTGTATAAAGATCACAGCTTTATTAATTGAAATTATTTTCTTTGCATTCTGTGATATATTTATGTCGTCTTTGGCTAGATTGAGCCGAGCGGAGGTGAATTTGTAAAGGAATAGGCTAAATTGAGTATTGGGTTAGCCGAATTGAGGTAAGTGTCTTGCCTAACTTTGTTCGGGGAATTTTTCCTACTATTTGATATTATTTGCTGCATGGAGGGTGATACATATGTGAGGTGACGAGCATATATGGATGTGCTAGGGTTATTCATGCTCGGGGGTAGATTATGTTATAGATTGTGTCTCGTAGAATTATGTGACCTTCTTACTTCATGTCTTACTTGACTCCTATATACTAAGAACATAGAATTAAATGTTAGAAGCCAAGATTCAGTTCTTTATAACTTGATTACAATTTGACAGAATTTGTGATGACCTGATAGGTCATCTTATGAATTAAAACCAAATTATGTGTTCCGATGCCTTAAAAACCTCATTTCATCCCTCCTCAATTTGCGTGCGCAATCCAAATGTATTTTCGGAAAGCTTTTATGTTGAAAGTTGATACAAAATAAGGAATTTTGCTTAAAAACCTCATTTGAGTTGACTTCGGTCAATATTTTTGGTAAACGGACCCGGACTCGTGTTTGACTGTCTCGGTGTGTCCGTATCGAAATATGGGACCTGGCCATATGCCCAGAATCAGATTCGGAGGTCCCTAGCCCGAGTTATGAATTTTTGTTGAAAATTGCAAGTCTGAAAATTTATTTGTTTTTAAGAGATTATTGATGTTTGATCTCGTTGGTATAGGGTCCGTATTTTGGTTCCGGAGCCCAGTACAGGTCCAATATAATATTTTTGACTTATCTGTGAAATTTGGTTGGAAACGGAGTTGGTTTGACGTGATTCGGACGTTCGGTTGTGAAAATAGGAATTTCAAAGTGTTCTTGAGAATTTCATCTGATTTGGTGCTAAATTCGTGGTTTTAAGTGTTATTTTGGTGATTTGATCACACGAGCAAGTTTGTATGATGTTTTAAGACTTGTGTGGTTTGGCGTCCCTAGGGGCTTGGGTGTATTTTTGAATCTTTGGTTGAGAGACTAGTAAAGTTAAGAAATTTAGGAGTTTAGCCATGGTCAATATCGGGTTAATACGATCTCTTTCAGTGTTTTGAGTGCGTGATCAGCCCCGTAGCGTGTTTTATGATTGAAATTCATATATGGTTTGTGTCCGGGAGGTTCCTGATGAGTTTCGGGGTGGTTTCGGATCATTTCAGAGAAGTTTGGGTTTTGCTGGTTTCTGGTGCGACACTGTTCATTCCCAATTGCAAACCTTTTATGGCAATTGCGAAAACACTGTTCATTCGCAATTGCGAAAACACTGTTCATTCGCAAATGCGAAGTTTTGTTCGCAAATGCGATACCTGCAGCTGAACAAAAGATAACTTAGACGGGATTTTTGATTCATTTCTCAAATTTTCAAAACCTAAACCACAAGAGGCGATTTTCCAAAGAACTTTTCTTCCCCAAATCATTGATAAGTGATCTTAAACTTATTTCTTTCAATCTTTCACTACTATTTCATAAGATTCAACCAAAATTCTAAGGTTTTCATGGTGAAATTGGGGTTTTTTGGGTAGAAATAAGGGATTTCAAAATTTGGGGATTTAGACCTCAAATTGAGGTTGGATTCCAAAACCAATTATATATCCGGGCTCGGGGGTGAATGGGTAATCGGGTTTTGGTCCGAATTTCGGGTTTGGACCAAGCAGACCCGGTTGTTGACTTTTTAAAAAATGGCCGAAATTGGATTCTTTGCAATCGTGGGTAGATCCTAAGGCTTTATTTGAATCGTTTGGTTGGTAAATTTCTAGATTCTATTGGTCCGGAGGCTTGTGAGAAGGAAAAAGTTGTGATTGAGCTGTGAGTTTGGTCGTTGGAGCGAGGTAAGTGTCGTGATTAACCTTGGCTTGAGGGATTAGGTATTATTTGCCTATTTGCTACGTGTTTGGATGTTGAGTACAACGTATAGGTGAGGTGACGAGCACCTATGCGTTGTGGTCGAGTCATATCATGCGAGTGAGTCTTATTCTTGTAACTGTTGTATTCTTTGATCATATTGTTCATGCTTAGACTAGCTATTCATTATGTTGAGCAACTCTTATCATGTTTTACGAAATTTGGTATTGATTGAGTATTGACTCAAAGTTGAGGTTGGTATTGTGGTAGTAAATGTTGAAGTAAGACTAGTTCTTGATATCTCTCTGTTGTTATTCTTTATTGTTTTGGTGAGGGAGAGTGTTAAAGCACGAAGGGTGATGCCGTGCAATGTTTTGTGAGTGAGAGTTAATGCACGAAGGGTGATGCCGTGCCGTTTCTTTTGCTTATATGGCGAGGATGAGAGTTAATGCACGAGGGTGATGCCGTGCCGTTTCTGTTAATTATTATGGTGAGGTTGTGAGTAAAAGCACGAAGGGTGATGCCGTGCACTTGTCTTTACTGTGTTTAATACTTTCATTGGTGCAAAGCATATTGTCTGCTGTGGTTTCTTTACTGTTACAGTTTTCTTTATCTTGTACTCCCCTCAGTATGTTTTCCCATCCCGTTATTATCTGTTCTGTTTTGATTAGTTGTTATTGTGCTCGTATATTGTTTAACTGCACAGGTTTATGAATGTGTCTTGTCTTAGCCTCATCACTACTTCGCCGAGGTTAGACTCGACACTTACCAGTACATGGGGTCGGTTGTACTGATACTGCACTCTGCACTTTCTTTGAAGAATTTGTTACCGAACAGAGTTGACCCTGAGTCTAGCTACTGGATTGATCTGTTTGGAGACCCAAGGTAGTCCTGTTGGCGCCCGCAGGCCCTGGCGTCCCCTTCTATGCATTTCCTTTACTGTTTCATTAGTATCGAAAACAGTCGTATTTTCTTCAGAAACCTTACTTGTAGCTAAATCTTAGTAGTTCGTGGATTGTGACACCAGATTCTGGGTAGTTGTGTATAAGTATTAAAGTTGTTATCGATTTTCGCGCTTTTCTTTTTACCTTGTTATGGCTTATTTGATGTTTATCACTGAAATACTTAAGAATTTGGCTTAATGATCTCTATCGTTGGCTTTCCTAGCAAGTGGAATGTTAGGCGCCATCACGGTCCTGACGGTGGGAATTCCGGGTCGTGACAAGTTGGTATTAGAGCACTAGGTTGCCTAGGTCTCACAATTCACGTACAGTCTTAGTAGAGTCTGGGGATCGGTAGACGTCTGTACTTATCTTTCAAAGGCTGCAGAGTTTAGGAACAATGTCTCTATTCTTCTTTGTTGTGCGATTTTGTTCTCTTAGTGCTAATCGAACTCTTCTACTCTTGTTCTTTCGCAGATGGCGAGAACACGTACCGCATCTTCAGTTGAGCAGCAGCAAGAGCCCCCAATGGCAGCTCTTACGAGGGGTAGAGGATGAGGCCGAGGCCGTGCCAGAGGCCGAGGTAGGGGCAGGGATCAGTCTAGAGCTCGAGCAGCAGCACCAGCGGCAGAGCCTCAGGTGGAGTTTGATGAGGAGGCTCCATCCCAGACCGTTCCAGCAGGACCAGCTCAAGTCCCAGAGGGGTTCATCGCCACCCGGTACTTCAGGATGTTTTGGTCCATCTAGTGGGCCTCATGGAGAGTGTGGCACAGACCGGAACATTCCCTATAGCACCAGCCGTCTCTCAGGCTGGGGGGGGGGAGGGGAGAGCACAAACTCCCGCTACACACACTCCGGAGCAGATGGCTCCTCAATTTCAGACTCCAGCAGCTCAGCCCGTAGGGGTAGTTCAGTCGGGTGTTACGGCACAGACCGGTGATGGATCAGCTATGTCTTCTGAGGCTTTATGGAGACTGGATAGGTTTACCAAGCTTTTCCTAATTCACTTTAGCGGTGCATCTTTGGAGGATCCCCAAAGCTATCTGGACAGTTGTCATGAGGTGTTACGGAACATGGGGATAGTGGAGACCAATGGGTCGACTTTGCTGTATTTCATTTGTGGGGTTCCACCAAGAAATGGTGGAGGGATTATATGTTGACCAGGCCAGCGGGGTCGCCAGCTCTTACTTGGGATCAGTTCTCTTAGCTATTTCTTGAGAAGTTCCTTCCTATCACTCAGAGAGAGGACTATCAGAGGCAGTTCGAGCGCCTGCAGCAGGGCTCTATGACTGTCACTTAGTACGAGACTCGATTTGTGGATCTGGCCCATCATGCTATTCTTCTACTTCCTACCGAGAGAGAGAGGGTGAGGAGGTTTATGAGGGACTTGCTCAGCCTATCAGATTGAAGATGGTTAAGGAGACTAGGAGTGAGATTTCTTTTCAGGTGGCAGCCAATGTTGCCAGGAGAGTCGAGATGGTACTAGCTCAGGGGAGTGGTCAAGGATCTGACAAGAAGCCGCATCACTCCGGTGGATTTATTGGGGCCTCATCTGGAGGCCGAGGTACTTTTGGTAGAGGCCATCCTCCCAGGCCGTTTCATTCAGCAATCCAGGCATCTCATGGTGCTTCAGGTGGTCGTGGTCCTCATATGCATTATTCTGATCAGCTAGCCTACAGTGCACCACCAACTCCTAGGTTTTTCCCTCGAGCAGTTCTCAGCATCAGGGTTCTCGTGCCATGGTCCAGGCACCGGGCATTTCACCGCCCTCTCAGCCCGCTAGAGGTAGGGGTCAGACAGCTAGAGGTGGAGGTCGAGGCATTAGAGGTGGAGGTCAGGCCGCTAGAGGTGGAGGCCAGCCAGACAGGGCCCGTCCTCGAGATGTAGTTCAGAGTGATGGGACCCAACCCGATGCTATGCTTTTCCAGCCAGGCCTGAGGCTGAGTCATCTGATGCAGTTATCAAAAGTGCAGTTTCAGTTTGCAGTAAGGATGCCTCAGTACTATTTGATCCGGGTCGTGACTACTTATTCATATGTGTCATCCTATTTTGCTTCATATTTGGTTGTGCCTCGTGATTCTTTGTTTGCCCCTGTGTATGTGTCCACCCTTGTGGGAGATGCTATCGTTGTAGAGCACGTTTATCGTTCGTGTGTGGTTACCATTGGAAGTATTAAGACTCGTGTAGATCTCCTACTTCTCGATATGGTCGATTTTGATGTCATTTTGGGGATGGATTGGCTGTCACCTTATCATGCTATATTGGATTGTCACGCCAAGACGGTGACCTTAGCCTTGCCGGGGTTGCCTCGATTGGAGTGGAGAGAGACTCCAGGCTATTCTACCAGCAGGGTTATCTCTTATGTGAAGGCTCGACATATGGTCGAGAAGGGGTGTCTAGCTTATTTGGCTTATGTCCGCGATTCTAGTGCGAGGTGCCATCCATGGATTCAGTACCGGTCATTCGGGAGTTTCTAGAGGTGTTTCCTGCAGACCTGCCGGGGATGCCACCCGATAGAGATATCGACTTCTGTATTGATTTGGCTCCAGGCACTCAGCCCATTTCCATTCCGCCATACCGAATGGCCCCGCGAGAGTTGAAAGAATTGAAGGAGCAGTTGCAAGATTCACTTGATAAGGGCTTCATTAGACCTAGTGTCTCGCCCTGGGGAGCGCCCGTGTTTTTTGTGAAGAAGAAGGATGGTTCGATGAGGATGTGCATAGATTATCGGCAGTTGAACAAAGTCACCATCAAGAACAAGTATCCATTGCCAAGGATTGACGACTTCTTTGGTCAGCTTCAAGGTGCCAAAGTGTTTTCAAAGATTGATTTGAGGTCTGGCTATCATCAGTTGAGGATTAGGGCATCTGATGTCCCTAAGACAGCTTTTCGGACTCGGTATGGGCATTATGTGTTTCTAGTGATGTCATTTGGGCTGACAAATGCCCTAGCAACTTTTATGGATTTGATGAACCGGGTGTTCAAGCCCTATTTGAATTCCTTTGTGATTGTGTTTATTGATGATATTTTGATCTACTCCCGCAGCTGAGAGGAGCATGAGCAGCACCCTCGGATTGTTGTTCAGACTCTGAGAGACAGCCTGTTATATGCTAAGTTTTCAAAATGCAAGTTTTGGTTGAACTCATTCTCCTTCTTGGGGCACGTTGTATCAGCAGAGGGTATTCATGTGGATCCTAAGAAGATTGAGGCAGTCTAGAACTGGCCTAGACCCACATCATCTACAGAGATCCGGAGTTTTTTGGGATTGGCGGGTTATTACCGTCGGTTTGTGGAGGGGTTTTCATCTATAGCAGCCCCGTTGACCAGGTTGACCCAGAATGGTGGCCCGTTCAGATGGTCAGACGAGTGTGAGGCAAGCTTTCAGAAGCTCAAGACAGCTTTGACTGCGGCGCCGGTGTTGGTGTTGCCCACAGGATCAGGGCCTTATACAGTATATTGTGACGCATCTCGTATTGGACTTGGTACGGTATTGATGCAGGGTGGCAGGGTAATTGCATATGCTTCACGGCAGCTGAAGGTTCACGAGAAGAATTATCCTGTTCATGACTTAGAGCTTGCAGCCATTATTCACGCGCTGAAGATTTGGAGGCACTATCTTTATGGCGTGTCGTGTGAGGTGTTCACAGACTACCGGAGTTTGCAGTATTTGTTCAAGCAAAATGAGCTCAATTTGAGGCAGAGGATGTGGATAGAGCTATTGAAAGACTATGATATCACCATCTTGTGTCATCCCGGGAAGGCCAATGGGGTGGCCGATCTTTGAGTAGGAAGTCAGTTAGTATGGGCAGCCTTGCGTACATTCCAGTCGGTGAGAGACTGCTTGCTTTAGATGTTCAGGCTTGGCCAATCAATTCGTGAGGTTGTATGTTTCTGAGCCTAGTCGTATTCTAGCTTGTACGGTCGCTCGACCTTCATAGTTTGAGCGCATCAGGGAGCGGCAGTATGATGGACCTCATTTGCTTTTCCTTAGGTATATAGTGCGGCACGGTGATACCAAGCAGGTTAGGTTGGAGATGATTGAGTTTTGAGGATGCAGGGTCGTGTTTGTGTGCCTAATGTGGATGGACTTCGTGAGTTAATTCTAGAGGAGGCCCACAGTTCCCGGTATTCTATTTATCCAGGCACCGCCAAGATGTATCAGGACTTGTGGCAACATTATTGGTGGAGGAGAATGAAGAAAGATATAGTGGCACATGTGGCTCGGTGTTTGTCACCAAGTAAAGTACGAGCATCAAAGACCTGGTGGTTTGTTTCAGAAGATAGAGATTCCTGAGTAGAAGTGGGAGCGTATCACCATGGACTTCGTTGTTGGACTCTCACAGACTCAGAGGAAGTTCGATGCAGTTTGGGTCATTGTGGATAGACTGAACAAGTCAGCGCATTTCATTCCTGTGGCAGTTACCTATTCTTTAGAGCGATTGGCAGAGATTTATATCCGCGAGATCGTTCGCCTTCACGGTGTGCCCGTGTCTATCATTTCTGATCGAGGCACGCAGTTTACCTCGCATTTCTAGAGGGCGGTGCAGTGTGAGTTGGGCACGCGGGTTGAGCTGAGCACAACATTTCATCCTCAGACGGACGGGCAGTCCGAGCGCACTATTCAGATATTGGAGGATATTCTCTGCGCATGTGTTATTGACTTTGGAGGTTTGTGGGATCAATTTTTGCCACTAGCGGAGTTTGCCTACAACAACAGCTATCAGTCGAGCATCCAGATGCCCCCTATAAGGCATTATATGGTAGACGGTGTCGATTGCCGTTGGATGGTTTGAGCCGGAGGAGGCTCGGTTATTGGGTATAGATTTGGTACAGGATGCTTTGAATAAGGTTAAGATCATTCAGGATAGACTTCGCACAGCTCAGTCCAGGCAGAAGAGTTATGTCAACCGTAAGGTTCGTGACGTTGCATTCATGGTCGGAGAGAGAGTGTTACTCCGTGTGTCACCCATGAAGGGTGTAATGAGATTTGGGAAGAGGGGCAAGTTGAGCCCTAGGTACATCGGGCCTTTTGAGATTCTCTAGAGAGTGGGTGAGGTGGCTTACAAGCTCGCATTGCCACCTAGTTTATCAGTAGTTTATCTGGTATTCCATGTGTCCATGCTCCGGAAATATCACGGAGATCCGTCTCATGTGTAAGACTTCAGCACGGTCCAGCTGGACAAGGATTTGACCTACAGGGAGGAGCCGGTAGCTATTCTAGACCGACAGGTTCGTCAGTTGAGATCGAAGAATTATGCTTCATTTCGAGTGCAGTGGAGAGGTCAGGCTGTTGAGGCAGCTACCTGGGAACCCGAGTTTGTTATGCGGAGCAGATATCCCCACCTTTTCACCAGTCCAGGTACTATTCTATGTCCGTTCGAGGACGAACGGTTATTTTAGAAGTGGAGAATGTGATAACCCGATAGGTTATCTTATGAATTAAAATCAAATTCTGTGTCTCGAGGCCTTAAAAACCTCATTTTATCCCTCCTCGATTTGCGTGCACAGTCCGAACGTGTTTCCGGAAAGCTTTTATGTTGAAAGTTAATGAAAATAAGGAATTTTGCTTAAAACCTCATTTGAGTTGACTTCGGTTAATATATTTGATAAACGGTCCCGGACTCGTGTTTTGACAGTCCCGGTGGGTCCGTATCAAAATATGGGACCTGGGCGTATGCCCGAAATCGGATTCGGAGGTCTCAGCCCGAGTTATGAACTTTTGTTAAAAATTGAAAGTCTGAAAATTTATTTGTTTTTAAGAGATTATTGATGTTTGATCTCGTTGGTATCGGGTTCGTATTTTGGTTCCGGAGCCCGATACAGGTCGAATATAATATTTTTGACTTATCTGTGAAATTTGGTGAGAAACAGAGTTGGTTTCACGTGATTCGGACGTCCGGTTGTGAAAATAGGAATTTTAAAGTGTTCTTGAGAATTTCATTTGATTTGGTGCTAAATTCGTGGTTTTAAGTGTTATTTTGGTGATTTGATCGCACGAGCAAGTTTGTGTGATGTTTTGAGACTTGTGTGCTTGTTTGGTTTGGAGTCCCGAGGGGCTTGGGTGTATTTTTGGATCTTTGGTTGAGAGACTAGTAAAGTTAAGAAATTTGGGAGTTTGACCATGGTCAATATCGGGTTAAGACAACATCTTTTCAGTGTTTTGAGTGCGTGAGCAGGTCCGCAGTGAACCATTTATCGCAATTGCGAAAACATTGTTCATTCGCAAATGCGAAGTTTGTTTGCAAATGCGATACCTGCAGCTGAACAAAAGATGACTTATCGAAATTTTGGATTCATTTCTCAAATTTTCAAAACCTAAACCACAAGAGGCGATATTCCAAAGAACTTTTCTTCCCCAAATCATTGTATACTAATTTCTTTCAATCTTTCACTACGTTTTCATAAGATTCAACCAAAAATCTAAGGTTTTCATGATAAAATTGGGGGGGTTTTGGGTAGAAACTAGGGATTTCGAAATTTGGGGATTTAGACCTCAAATTGAGGTTGGATTCCAAAACCAATTATATATCCGGGCTCGGGTGAATGGGTAATCAGGTTTTGGTCAGGGTTTTTGGGTTTGGACCAAGTGGGCCCGGGTGTTGACTGTTGTTGACTTTTTGAAAAATGGCCTAAATTGAATTCTTTACAATCGTGGGTAGATCCTAAGGCTTTATTTAAATCGTTTGGTTGGTAAATTGCTAGATTATATTGGTCCGGAGGCTTGTGTGAAGGGAAAAGCTGTGATTGGGCTGTGAGTTTGGTCGTTGGAGCGAGGTAAGTGTCGTAGTTAACCTTGTCTTGAGGATTAGGTATTATTTGCCTATTTGCTACGTGTTTGGATGTTGAGTACAACGTATAGGTGAGGTGACGAGCACCTATGCGTTGTGGTCGAGTCATAGCATGCGAGTGCGTCTTATTCTTGTAACTGTTGTATTCTTTGATCATATTGTTCATGCTTAGACTAGCTATTCGTTATGTTGAGACTCTTATTATGTTTTATGAAATTTGGTATTGATTGAGTATTGACTCAAAGTTGAGGTTGGTATTGTAGAACTAAATGTTGAAGTAAGACTGGTTCTTGATATTTCTATCTCTCTGTTATTATTCTTCATTATTTTGGTGAGGGGGAGTGTTAAAGCACGAAGAGTGATGCCGTGTAATGTTTTGTGAGTGAGAGTTAATGCACGAAGGGTAATGCCGTGCCATGATATGTGAGTGTTAATGCACGAAGGGTGATGCCGTGCCGTTTATTTTGTTTATATGGTGAGGATGAGAGTTAATGCACGAAGGGTGATATTGTGCCGTTTTTGTTAATTATTATGGTGAGGTTGAGAGTAAAAGCACGAAGGGTGATGCCGTGCAATTGTCTTTACTGTGTTTAATACATTCATTGGTGCAAAGCATATTGTCTGCTGTGGTTTCTTTACTGTTACAGTTTTCTTTATCTTGTACTCCCCTCAGTATGTTTTCCCTCCCGTTATTATCTGTTCATCTTCTATTAGTTGTTATTGTCCTCGTATATTGTTTAACTGCACTTGTTTATGAATGTGTGCTGTCTTAGCCTCGTCACTACTTCGCCGAGGTTAGACTCGAAACTTACCAGTACATGGGATCGGTTGTACTGATACTGCATTCTGCACTTTCAGTGCAGATTTTGGTACCAGACCGAGTTGACCTTGAGTCTAGCTGCTGGCTTGATCTGTTTGGAGACCCAAGATAGTACTGTTGGCGCTCGCAGGCCCTGGCGTCCCCTTCTATGCATTTCCCTTACTGTTTCATTTGTATCGAAAATAGTTGTATTTCCTTCAGACACCTTACTTGTAGCTAAATCTTAGTAGTTCATGGATTGTGACACCAGATTCTGGGTAGTTGTGTATAAGTATTAAAGTTGTTATGGATTTTCGTGTTTTTCTTTTTACCTTGTTATGGCTTATTTGATGTTTATCACTGAAAAACTTAAGAATTTGGCTTAATGATCTCTATCGTTGGCTTGTCTAGCAAGTGAAATATCAGGCGCCATCACGGTCCCGACTGTGGGAATTCCGGGTTGTGAAAGAATTCTGAGAAAAACATTCATGTATCTAATCGGTCATCACTATGCTTAATCATCAATACATTGCTACCGCCGATGTTCTTGAGATACTAGATTCTATACTCGTGTTGTAGATCATTCGTGAGATTTGTTGAAATACTTGAATAAAAGGTTCTTGAGGGTTTATTGAACTATTGATGTGATTGGGATTCATTTGGAATATTCGTTTAATTACTTTCCTTGATGTTATTTATGCTTCCTACCTTGTTTGCCATTGATATACATATGCTTGGTGAGGAAGAGTATAAAGCACGAAGGGTGATGCCGTGCCATGTTATGAGAGTGTAACGCACGAAGGGTGATGCTGTGCCATGTTATGTGAGTGTAAAGCACGAAGGGTGATGCCGTGCTGTAACGACCCGACCGGTTGTATTGAGCTCTAGCGCGTCGCTTAGTAGTTTCGAGCCATGAGCAGCTTCACTTCAGGTATTATGACTTGTACGCATGGTCGGAATTGAATTTTGGGGAATTCAGAGTTGATTTGGAAAGGGAATTCTCATTTCGGAAGCTTTAAGTTGAAAGAATTGACTAAGATTGGATTTCAGAGTAAACGACCTCGGAATCGAGATCTGAAGGTTCCAGTAGGTTCGTATGATGATTTCGGACTTGGGCGTATGCCCGGATCGGGTTTTGGATGACCGGGAGCATTTTGGCGCCTATTGTGGAAGTTAGCATTTTGGAAGAAATTTCATAAGTTTGGGTTGAAGTGCATTTTAGTGTTATAGATATCCGTTTGAGATTCCAAGTTTGGGAGTAGCTCCGTATGGTGATTCTGGAGTTGGGAGCGCGATCGGAAGTGAATTCGGAGGTCCGTAGGTCATTTGGCTAAAGATAGAAATTTGAAGGTTTTTGAGAAGTTTGACCGAGAGTTTGACTTTTTGATATCGGGGTCGGATTCCAATTCCGAAAGTTGGATCAGGTCCGTAATGTCGAATATGACTTGTGTGCAAAATTTGAGGTCAATCGGACGTGATTTGATGGGTTTCGGCATCGAATGTAGAAGTTTGAAATTTCAAAGTTCATAAAGTTTGGATTGGAGTACGATTCATGATTTCGACGTTGTTTGATGTGATTTGAGGCCTCGAGCGAGTTCGTATCATGTTTTGGGACATGTTGGTATAATTGGTTAAGATCCCGAGGGCCTCGGGTGGATTTCGGGAGGTTAACGGAATGAATTTCGGACCAAAGAGTTGCTGAAATTTTCTGCAGAAAGCTATTTTAACAGCAACTAGTGCAATCACGGCGTTGAATTTGGAAGCTTATATCTCGAGATCTATAAGGAATCTGAAAATTTGCAAAACAGAAAAGTTGTTCCCTTGCATTCTAGTTTCCAGAAAGTTAAGCCATTCATGATTTGGACATTTTATCAGAAAGTTATGATCGATTGAAGATGGCCGGTGGAGCAATTTCGACAGAATTTTCTGATGCATGGAGCCGACTTTAGAAGCTCATATCTCGGAATATATAAAGAGTTATATGGTGTGCAACCTATAAAATGAAAGCTCTTCGAGACTAGTTTCTAAATCTTTAATCCGTTTGTCATTTGGATATTTCCACAAGGAGTTATGGGCGTTTTAACAGAAGGTGTACAGCAGGGGAAAATTGTAATAGGATGTACAACCTGCACAACGCAAGGTACAACTCGATGAAGCCTGGGCAGATTGTTTTAAACACGAGTTTTGGCCCATTTCTTTCATTTCTTTCATTTGGCTTGGACGATTTTGGATAGCTCAAGGAGGGATTTTCACCAAGCAACACTAGGTAAGTGATTTCTTCCTATTTTTGAGTTAAATATGTGATCTTACATGGATTTAGACATGGAAAATTAGTATGAATTTGGAATTTATGGGGAAGACCTAGAATTTGGAATTTTGGACTTTTACCTTGAATTTGAGCATGAAAATTAGAGCAAAATTGTATATTTGAGTTAGTAAAGCTATGTGTAGAATTTATCTTCGAGAAATTTCGGAATCCGAGACGTGGGCCCGAGGGGCATTTTGGTCATTTTACCTAATTTCGCGTATTAGCTTAGAGTTTATTTGTAGAATCAGTTACTTGAAGTATTATTTACATTATGCAATTGAATTGAATAGATTTGGGCCATTTGGAGTCGAGTACTCGTGGCAAGAGCGTGGTTTCGGGTTGATTTTGAGCTGGTTCGAGGTAAGTGGCTTGCCTAACCTTGTGTGCGGGACCTTCCCCTTAGGATTGATATAATTGTTAATTGAAATTCCTTGTACGTAAGGTGACGAGTGCGTACTTGTGCAAATTGTTGAAAAATCCGGTTTCCATTAAGAACTTAGAATTTGTTGTTTTCCTTTCCTATTTACATTACTTGCAAGTTAAGCCTGTTATTAGCTTAGGAAAGCATGTCTAATTGATTTAACTTCTTATTTGCTCTACTGTCCTAATTGAATTATGTGCAGCATGCTAGTTTTGAAATACCTGCTTTACCTTGGTGTGAAATTGATTGATTTGGGTATCTTGTTGCTGCTGTGTATTTATTTTGGGACTACGGGACGGTATCTCGGGAGCTCCCCTGTATGTTTACTTTGGGACTACGGATTGGTATTCCGGGAGATCCCCCTGCACTTTTACATTGGAACTACGGGATTGCACCCGGTAGATTCCCCAGTACTGAGTATTTTTTTTATTTGGGACTACGGACTTGTATTCCGAGAGATCCTCCTACACGTTTATGAGTTGTACTACGGGACTGCACCCGGGAGATCCATCGGATATTATATTTGGGGACTACAGGACAGTATCCTAGGAGATCCCCCGGTTGTTATCTTTGCGTTGAGCTGTATTTGTTTACCGTGATCACTTGTTTTCTGTTTCCTTGCATCCTGTGTTGCTCCTACTGCTGCACTCATTTATATTGTTCTGTTTTACACTATCGAACTTATATTATATTTAATCTCAGTAGGGCCCTGACCTTCCTCGTCACTACCCGACCGAGGTTAGGCTTGGCACTTACTGAGTACCGCTGTGGTGTACTCATGCCCTTCCTGCGCATGTTTTTCATGTGCAGATCCAGGTACCTCTACTCAGACTTACCATCCTTTATGCGAGGCGATCTTTAGGAGACTTCGAGGTATATCTGCCGCGTTTGTAGACCGAAGAGTCTCTCTCTATTCTCTCTTGTAGTTACAGCCCTTCTGTATTTACTTTGTTTAGACATTCTGGAGTTAGAACACTATGTAGTATTCTTAGCTTGTGATTCATGGGTTTCCGGGTTTTGGGAATATGTATTAGTTTTTGAGAGTTAACGTTGTGTATGCCGAGCGACACTTTTAAACGTATTTTTACTACTCTATCTCTATTTAACTTGTTCCTTCTGTAATTTGGTTTATTTTCCGCATTTTAGGCTTACCTAGTCGAAGAGACTAGGTGCCGTCACGATGGTTTACGGAGGGCGAACCAGGGTCGTGACAAGTTGGTATCAGAGCTCTAGGTTCATAGGAGTCATGAATCACAAGTCGGTTTATTAGAGTCTCACTGATCGGTACGGAGACGTTTATACTTATCTACGAGAGGCTATGTAACTGTTAGGAGCACTTCCCTTCTGGATTTCCTCATCGTGCGACTTGATTCCTTGAGGCTTATGCCCTTGTTTCCTTCCTACTCAATCTTACGCGACGCGAACCGCTTGTTATAAATCGAGAATTGAAGAATTGTAATGGTACTACAGATGTGGTGCGGGATGTTTCTCTCGGTATAGTTGGGTGAGCTATTGTCGTCGCCTTGCGGAAGGATTTTTCTATCGTTTCGGCTCGATAGTTGTGCTTCTAAGAGCTGGGAGGCTATGCACAGGTTGCTATGATGCTCACGATTGGTTATCGCACAATATTGACTTGATAGTAGGAGACTTGCCTATGTGTTGGGGTGGTGAATGAGTTGAAAGGAAATCTACTCAGTGCACGATTCAGAGATATGATATTTCACTTCCGGCGGAGGAAAAACAATTGGCCTATGAATGTCCAGATTTGGGGTGATGGAGTAACGAGACTTGGTAATTTCGAGCGTGGTGGAATTTTTATCTGCGATGTAGTGTCGTCATCCTCGATTGTATGTGTTAAGTTCGCCGGTGTTATGGTCTTCTGCAATTCGCCCTTGGGGTAGGATATTGTGAAATAATATTGGAGAAACGACTGTTGGATATCGCGGGGTGCGGCGGTTCAGGATTGAATTGGTGTTTCTAATGTCGACGGCTTGAGAAAGATGATCTCCGAAAAGGTTTAAAGTTAGTAGCGATTTGTGGGTTCAAGTGCTACGAAGATAGATTTTATTAAGGCAACAACTGAGCAGCAAAGGATGAGGAA
>NC_031993.1:17506632-17521376 GCF_001879085.1 Nicotiana attenuata
GATGGATCTAAATGTGAATATGGGCTCTATATCAGGCCAGATGTGTTCATTTCAGCAATGCGCTCCTTTGGGCAAGTAGTCGGGGTACTATTTCATCGTCAGCTATTTCATGTAATGATATATTGCGTCGTATGAGTTGTGAGAGGTCTTGGTGAATTTCTTATGTGTTGAGGTTCCGCGTAGAGATGATGTTATATGAGCAGGATGGCTCTCGAGATTCAGATCGTATATCGCACCTCAGTTGTGCTTGAGTTTTGTAGCCTATGGCACTATATGTCTCCCCAGGGATGGTATTATGCACTTAGCGTGCTTGTGACCGATATTCGGTATTTTGTTGTAATGAGCAATTTAGCTCGATGTATATCTCCTTATGAGAATTCTATGTGTGGATCAGGTGGCACGCCGCCATGGGTATGTTATTTGGATGGGGTTGCACGCCGCAATAGTGTGATGTTGAGTACAGTTTTCTATATGCTATTTTTGTATGCCTTGCTTCCTATTTTCTAAGGAAAGTCCATATTAGTGCGTGAGTTGAGTATTTCCTTCTAGAGTTCGTTTTCCTTTTGTCACGTTTGAGTTCATAGCCTATTGGCACATTGTGGCATCATATGAGACTTTTGATCAAATCCGGGGTGGCTTATTGCCTGAGCGGTTCGTACTGGGTGAGACGAGATCATTGGATTTAGGATCAGTGCAATCTGATTATATGAAGTATATTAAGGAGCTAAGACCATTATTTGGTTCAGAATGAGGTGATGGTTCTTGTCAGGAGTATAGACCCAATGATTTGTTGATTCGGCAGTTGGGTATGAATTTCTACACACCTCTTCTGTCTTGGCGGTATTGTAAGAGTTAGAGCAAGACCTATGTAGGTCAAGAGGTGCAATGGGAGCATCAAATTCGTGGAATTTCGACTAATTTGATTAGAGAATATTATTGTGGTCCTGTGAGTAAAGTGGTGCAAGGTGTGAATTCAGCTAAGGTATGCAGTCATGTTTTGGTGCTGCGAGTAGTTATTGATACGGTGAGCGTATGTTGGAACAGGCTTGGCAGAGAATTCCGGATGTAGGAATTCGGCTCTAAGGCTTATTTGCTTAAGTGAAAAAGGATATCTTCAGATTGATCGAGCTAGGGTACCCAGCTGAGTTGCGGTAGCACGGGTAGGTGCTCGAGGTGTTAAACAGTGATTTCAGACAACCCCAACACAGTTCTTAGCACGTTCGAGGACGAACGTATGTTTAAGTGGGAGAGAATGTAACGACCCGACCGGTCGTTTTGAGCTCTAGCGCGTCGCTCAGTAGTTTGGTGCCATGAGCAGCTTCACTTCAGGTATTATGACTTGTACGCATGGTCGGAATTGAATTTCGGGAAATTCGGAGTTGATTTGGAAAGGGAATTCTCATTTCGGAAGCTTTAAGTTGAAAGAATTGACTAAGATTGGATCTTAGAGTAAACGACCTCGGAATCGGGATCTTAAGGTTCCAGTAGGTTCGTATGATAATTTCGTGGGCGTATGCCCGGATCGGGTTTTGGATGACCCGGGAGAGTTTTGGAGCCTATTGTGGAAGTTAGCATTTTGGAAGAAATTTTATAAGTTTGGGTTGAAGTGCATTTCAGTGTTATTGATGCCCGTTTAGGATTCCGAGTCTGGGAGTAGCTCCGTATGGTGATTCTGGAGTTGGGAGCACGATCGGAAGTGAATTCGGAGGTCCGTAGGTCATTTTGAAGTCATTTGACTAAAGATAGAAATTTGAAGGTTTTTGAGAAGTTTGACCGAGAGTTTGACTTTTTGATATCGGGGTCGGATTCCAATTCCGAAAGTTGGAGCAGGTCCGTAATGTCGAATATGACTTGTGTGCAAAATTTGAGGTCAATCGGACGTGATTTGACGGGTTTCGGCATCGAATGTAGAAGTTTGAAATTTCAAAGTTCATAAAGTTTGGATTGGAGTACGATTCATGATTTCGACGTTGTTTGATGTGATTTGAGGCCTCGAGCGAGTTCGTATCATGTTTTGGGATATGTTGGTGTGAGCACGTGATTTTTGCCCTATATGAATTACTCCAATAAATTCAAAACAAAATAACTTCTTTCATTATTTGCAATTTTGGGGATTTTTATGACACTTTTGTTAATTGTTTGCCTTTGTCTGTGCATTTTAATTCATAAAAATATAAAATATATTGCATTCTGCATTTAGGATTTAATTTTATATTTTTAGGTTAATTAGCAATTTAGTTGTCTTATAAAAATCACAAAAAAATTGACTCACTTCGCATTTTTATCATTTTAACTTTGAATTTTGTAGCTCTTTTAATTTGGGAACTATTTAATTATTGTAAATATTTTGTTGAGTAATTAGTTTAATTTGGGAATTTAATTTAAGTTTAGGAGTTAAGTTAGGATTTAAATTGATTTGAAAAAAAAAGAAGAAAAAGAAACAAAAAACAAAAAAAAAAAGAAAACAATTGAATTTAAGAGTGAAGAATTAAGAAGGTTGTTTTTGGGCCAAATTCGCATCAGCCCAGTTAATTTCGTACCAAACCCGTCTCATACCCGGCCCCAAAACCCAGGCCCAAATCGACCCCTACCCGGTCCAAATTGGTTAGTCTCTCAGACCATCCAAACGACGTAGTATAAGGCCAATACTACGTCGTTTTGAGTTTCTTCAAAGCAAATTAATCTAGGCCCTCCATCTCCCAGCATCCAACGGCCAGCATGCCATCTCCCATTCCCTTAAAACTGTCCGAAAAAAACGCTTCAGAGACCATTTGGACTCTTCCATGCCCATCTCTCTCGTCTCTCTCCTATATCCTAACCCTAGTCAACCCTAGGTTCCGCCATTGTTACAGAAGTGAAGAAGCTTCCACCTTCACCCAAAATCAGGCTCTACAACCATCACCCCTCCCTAAATCCTAGTCCATCGTTACTCCTCCCCAAATCCCCACCAAATCAACCCGATTTTGAATCTAAAAACACAAGAAGAAGAGCACCCGTCAAGCCTTCAGTTCCTTTGAGCGATAGGGTTCGAAATGAGTATTGACCATGTTTTTTCTTTGAGAACATTCGGTTAATATTCGTTCAAATCATATCGAAGCCATAGAGTTCATCAAGTGTGGTCTAGGCGACTGTGAAGGTATTATGTCTGTCTGTTCTCCGTCATCCTCCTTCGTTCGTTCAAATTATTTGGGTTCATTTTCTGTTGTTACTTCTTCATCTCTTTGTTGTTTTCTTCTTTTCATTTTTGGCCCTTGTGTTTCTGTTTTAATTCGTATAAATGATAGCTTTGAGTTAATTTTGATTAATCCTGTTAAATGGTTAGAACCACTTCGGTTTGTGAGTCTTAAAATTGATTAGGTTCTTTTGAGGGCCATTGGTTATTAATGGGGTTTGGGTCAGAATTTTTGGGGTCTCGGATTGTTCATAAGTTGGGTATAGTTCTTTGGGCCCTCGATTTACTTCGGCACGTCCCAACAACAGCTTTTGAGCTCTGGTCTAGCATGACCCATGGTCAGACTGGTTTGGGAGAGTAAATAACATTAGTTAAAAGGGGTAATTTGGGGATTGTGGTTGAAGGAATCTTACTATAACTAACTGGGAAGCTTCTAGGAAAGAGGGGAAGGGGGTAGCTCGGTAATTGGGTTAAATTTAGGGGTGTTAATTGAACAAGATTAAATTTGGGGAAGGGCAATTGTCAAAATTGTGATTTCATTTCTGCTGCCCTAACACCTTCCTATAAAAGGCCCCATTAGCTGAATTTGGGGGAGAGATCAGATGGTGAGAGAAATCAAAAGCGGCTAACAAAAAGATAAAAAAAATACAAAAAAAATGCAGAAGAGTTTACTGTTGGATTGAATTTGAATGTTTTGCCTCTTTTCCTTCAATTTCTGAAATACAATGGATTTGTCTCATTGAGTTGTTGTTTCTTTTCTCCTTTGATTTCTGAAGCTTTTAACGTCTGAATTACCTTCTGATTCTCCTGAGGTTTTGAAATGGATGGGTTTAGTGTAAGTCTATGTATTTAAAAGGAGTTTTGGTTTGAAGTTTGTGGAAAGGGCTGTTTCATTGGTTTCTTCTTACGATTTCTTCAATTCTAATCCCTGAAATGGCTTTCAAAACTATCCGGGCTGAGATGAATGGGATCTGGTGTTGAAGTTTATTGTTTGAGCACCAAATTTGTTAGTTTAAAGCTGTTTCCTGGGTTTAGTTCTACTACTGGGCCTTGCTGTTGTTACTGTTGAACTTCTTGCTCCTTTTCCATTTTTCAGGTATGCCCAATAACACCATGGTCATCATCTAAATGTAGTCGAAGTTGGGATTTGAGTTTGGAATAAGAGATGCAGCTGTTCATATCGAATCTTACTTGTTTTCTTTACTTACGTGCATACTGTAATACCCAACATTAGAAATGCCTTGATTAGCATGTTGATAGGTATACTTATGGATTGCAGTCGAAATTTAGATCATGTTAGCTTGATGCAATGTTGCTTTCTCATAATCATGTTGCTGTGCTTTGAAATTAGCTCTGGATCTTTGCCTTGTGTGTTTCATATTTAGGTTTGTTTCCGTGGTTTGGGTTTATGCTAATGAACGAATCAGTTGCATGGATACTGATTAATTTGTAGGCCTTGATTAAGTTGGTTTTGGAGTTGTAAGCTTAGTATTAACCTTGCTTGTCTACTGACCCTTTCCCCCTAAACTTGGCAATCAAATGATGAGTTGTAGTGTATAGATTTAAGGTTTATGAGGCCATTGGCTGCTTTTAGTCTTCATATTGTGATTTTAACTTTGATTTGAACAATAAGATACAGTCTCATGAATGGTTCAATTGTAGATTTCAATCGTTAATTGTTGGGTGTGTTCAAACTAATTTGATCCGCAAGTGCAAGTGCAAATTTGATCGTTCAGGCGCTGCTAGGACTCGATCTGAGGTTGGACGTTAAGGTCCTTTTGTTTGTCCCACTCGGGCTCAATGTGGGCCCAAAGCCCTGGAGTTGGTCGCTGGAAATGGCAGTATCAGCCATACATGGTTTTTTTTTTGCTGGGCCAGGTTCATTCTCCTAATTGGCCCAAATTCTTGATCTGAGTTTTTAGTAACTACCCAGGTGGTCTCCATGTCCTTTAGTCGATTAATCATCCCTTTTTGGAATAATAGGGGTTAGCCATATTACAATACCCAATAACGCACAGTTTCTATGAATTAACGTAGAACCCTTTAAATTAAAAGTGAGGCGTGCCATGCCAAATAAAAATGACAATTGCGTGGCCCTCATTTTAATTTTGTATTGATCATTAGACTTCGAGGTGTGCCATTTAGCAAATTTTCCATGGCCCTCGCAAAGTTGCACACGTGTAATTCCTTTAGGCGCGTTAGTTTAATAATATAACCTTCCTAAGCTCGGGTGCACATTTATGTGACCCAAATCCAAATCCCAACGAAGTTAAAATATGTCAAAAATCACGGGTGCATTTATGTGACGTGGTTCGAGACATGTTTTAACGACGTTGCAATTCTCTTTAAAATGTGAATAAAAGCGGTTAAAAAGTTAAAATTTGCACACAGGTTCATAGTTGTTTAAAATCAGATAATTTAAGCCAAATATGACAGTTGAGCGACCGTGCTAGAACCACAGAACCCGGGAATGCCTAACACCTTCTCCCGGGTTAACAGAATTCCTTACTCGGATTTCTGGTTCGCGGACTGTTATACAGAGTCATTCTTTTCCTCGGTTCGGGATTCAACCGGTGACTTGGGACACCATTAATCTCCCAAGTGGCGACTCTGAAATCTTAATAATAAATCCCGTTCCAATTGTCCTTTAAGTGGAAAAACTCCTTTACACTCTTCCGGGGGTGTAGGTAAAAAGGAGGTGTGACAGCTCTGGCGACTCTGCTGGGGACACAAACCCAGAACTTCGGTTCAGAGTTTAAGAATTCGAGCTTAGAATAATTGTTATGTTTGGCTTTATCTGATTTTCCTACATGTTTCATGCTAAATGTGCTAAATGCTTTACCGCTTTGATATTATTTGAACTGTAAATATAAACTGTGCCGAAACCTTTCTCTTCTCACCTCCGGGGATGTGCTTACTGGTTGAGACTCCCTATTCTGTTAGTGTCATACCTTGAAATAAGAAAGAGGTCAGACAAGTTACTAAGCCGGTCGATCCCGCGGGTCCCCGGTACGTAGCCCCCCCCTCGACTCGAGTTGTCCGCTCGGGTACACAGTCTAGAACCTATACCCATGTTTTGAACCTAGAATAACTTGACCTCATGCCGGATCCCTAGTAGGAACGCTTATTTGCATCACGTGCAGATGACTTAGGGGACTCAACACAGGGGTTGGGTCCGTCTAGGATAGGTGTACCCGGAATAATGGACCATCCTGATGCATCCTACTTGTGCATTTATCTGTTTTGGACTCGCATGCTGACCGGCTTTGAATACCTGGGAAAAAATTCAGAACAAACAAAAAGAGAAAAAGAGAAAGTAGCAGTGTGGAGAGTTAATTACCTCTACTAGAAAAACCAATGTCTAAGTAGTGCCGAAATGCTGCCGGCTTTTTGAGAAAATGAAAGGAAAAAAGAAGAAAAGTATTTTTTTAGTTTGTTTTGTTTGCCAATGGAAGAAAAAAGGTTTTATTTTCAAATTAGTTTGTTTATTGGCCACTGAAAAAGAAACTATAAAAAAGAATCTTGCTTTCAGAAATAGTGTATTTGCCAACAACAACAAAAAGAGTCATGTTTTCAAAAATAGTTAGGTTTATTTGCCCGAACTACGTAGGTTTGATTCTCACCGGATGTGAGATACGTAGGCAAGCCAAATTTTTAATTTCGTCATGAATAAGTCGGGTGCCGCCATTCTTGTTTAAAATAAGCCGAATGTCCCCAAAAAGGGCGCCGGAAGGCTGTTTTTGCAAGAACAGCCACCCTGAGTCAGTTTCAACGGTTAGCAGACACAGCCTTAAAATCTTCTCCCCGAAGTGCTGAAAGGCCGAAACTGCAAAACCAGCCGTTTGTTTTAAAGTTGGAAATTTGAACAAAAATAGTGTCATTTTTTTCTTTTAGGTCAAAATAAGTGATCAAATCACCTTAATAAATGTGCAGGATAAGCACGATTCAAAATAAGGGGAACTTGCATATAGGCCCGCGACGAGACCGAACGATGTCACACGGGCACCAGGAGCTTTAATGTATTCAGAGTTTGTCTTTTGGGTCTGTATTTCCTTTTCTACTAGAGTTGGTCATTTGAGTCTGTATTTTCTTTTCTACTGGAGTCTGTATTTCCTTTTCGTTAAAAGTCAGTCAGTTGATTGAGTCTGTATTTTCATTTAAAATGGAACAGGGATGGTGGAGTCTGTAGTTCTTTTCTGCATTAGAGTCTGAGTCTTATTTGCTATCAATAAAATTGAAATTCCCAAAAAACATTTTGCTTCTATTCTGCAAGAACTACGCTCGGTCTGATTCACGCGAGGTCGTGATACGTAGGCAATCTCCATAGGATTCGACCGTAACTAAATGAAAAAGGAAACACAAGAAACGAATGAAAGGAAAGAGGTGAAAAACAAGAAAGGAAAGAAAAACAAAAGAGGGAAAGAAAAACAAAAAGAAAATAAGAAACCAAACAAAATCAAACAAGAGAAAATAAAAAGGGAGCAAAGGAAAGAAAAGAGAGGAAAGTGAGAGGAAAACAAAGAAAAGAGGGAAAGGCAAGAAACAAACAAAGGAAAACACGAGGGAAGAATGAGAGGAAAGGCAAAAGAAAAGAAAAAGGAAAGCCGGGATGACGCATGCAACCAACCGAAGTCATAATAGAAACCGTTAACTGCTTAGGTGCATTCAATCCCCAAAAGGGCGGCTGTTTATTTGTTAATGCTCTAACCACTAACAAAGTTGTTGTTGATGATGAGCCCAGGCAGGTGGTTTAGTTGGTTGGCATCCTGGCAACCCATTCCTACAACACCCGGTCAACAAACAAACCGAACATGACAGGCCAAGAATCAGATACCAGTATCATGGACCCGTCAAAAGAGGTAGACGTGGTGGATGTCAAAGCAATGAGGGAAGAGATGTATAAGTTGAGGCAGCAGATGGCCAAGATGCATCAGTCCTGGGCTAAGGGTCAGCCGACGCCAGTTTATCCCGCCAATCCAGCATATATCCCACCTTTGGCTCAATCCCAGGAGCCTCCTACTGTGAATTCCTCGCCAACTTTTCCTTTCTACCAACAGAGTTATGGCACCACCTCCTATCCTTACCAAGCTCCACTACCCAAACAAAACCTTCATCCACCAATCACCCCTGTCTTTGTGGCGCCTCCACCTGCCACATTGCAAAGATCCTCCAGTGATCCATTGTTTCAAACTCACGACAGCCAGTGCTACCCTCCTGAGCCTACCTTTTAAAGCTCCTGAGCCATATTCCTACACCCCTCACTTTGAGCTCCCGGTGGAAACTGACAAGCCGCTTAAGAATCCGGAACAGAAAGAGATGTTTCGAAAAGTAAAAAGCCTGGAGCAATCCTTCAGGAACATGCAAGGATTGGGTGGCCAAGTCAGTGTGGCCTACAAGGATTTGTGCTTGTTTCCCGATGTCCAGTTACCAGTAGGATTCAAGCTACCCAAGTTTGACTTATATGATGGACAAGGTGATCCGGTAGCCCATTTAAGGGGATTCTGCAGCAAAATGAGAGGAGCTGGGGGAAGGGATGAATTACTGATGGCGTACTTTAGTCAAAGTCTCAGTGGTGCGGCCTTGGAATGGTACACGCGACAGGATCATGCCCGATGGTACACGTGGGATGATTTGGCCCAGGCGTTTGCATGCCACTTTCAGTATAATCTCGAAATTGTCCCGGACCGTCTGTCACTGACCAAAATTGAGAAGAAGCCCGGGGAAAGCTTCAGAGAGTATGGTTTCCGGTGGAGAGAACAGGCGGCAAGAGTCGATCCTCCAATGAAAGAAAGCGAGATGGTTGATTACTTCTTGCAGGCTTTGGAGCCCACCTACTATGGTCACTTGGTGTCAGCAGTAGGAAAATCTTTCAACGAAGTAGTGAAAATGGGAAGTATGGTGGAGGAGGGGATTAAGTCCAACAAAATCATGAGCTATTCTGCAATCAAGGCAACTACCCAGGCTATCCAGAGCGGCACTGGAAGGGTAGTGGAAAAGAAAAAGAAAGAAGATGTGGCAGTAGTTGAATTAAGAGTCTGGTCCAGGGGCCCATCACCATATTACAACCAACCTCGACCCCAACTCCAAACCTATCCCCGAGCTCCACATAATCCACCTCAGTATTATCCTCCGAACAATGTCCGGTCATATGTCCAACCATCAGGTCACTCCCTATGGCGAGCACCAGCGCCGCATAATGCCTCCTTGCCTTCACAACATTTTCGAGCACCCAACAACCCTCGAAAACAGGGGCAGGGAAGAGAACAGAGGAAAGGAAATAGTTTCACGCCAATTGGGGAGTCCTACACGAGCTTGTTTGAAAAGTTAAGGCATTCTGGCTTGATTGAGCCGCTCCTCGGCTATACTCCAGACCCACATGCAAAAGGCTTTGATCCTACTGTACGATGCATGTACCACTCTAATTGCCAAGGGCATAGCATTGAAGATTGTCGTTCTTTCAAAAGGGAAATAAAAAGAATGATTCAAGAAGGCGTAATTGTGATCAATGATAGTGACAGAGAGCATGCGAATCCTCTTGGGAACTTGCTGATTGAAGTTAATGATAATGAAGGATTTAATGGTTTTGTCAATATTGATATGGAACCCAGTGGCTAAAGTGCCGTGCTTGGTAATTGGAAAGACGCTCCATCTCTTGGCTAGCTGAAGAGGAGTCTTGGTGGCTTATTTTTGTTGTCATTTCTGTTGTCCGGGTTATTTTCAGGGTTGTAATCTGGATATTGTCTTGTGACTCAAACCCTTCTATCCTTTATTTTGTCTAGTTCCTTTAATCGTAATGTCTCATTTAGTGCTATCTAGGTTTGTTTTAGGGTTGTACCC
Organism: Nicotiana attenuata; assembly: GCF_001879085.1. Classification (NCBI taxonomy): domain Eukaryota; kingdom Viridiplantae; phylum Streptophyta; class Magnoliopsida; order Solanales; family Solanaceae; genus Nicotiana; species Nicotiana attenuata. The sequence continues at coordinate 17,516,642 of NC_031993.1, forward strand.
CAGTTTATGTTGCTTGTTTTATTCTTTAAACCCTTTCACCGTCTGTCTAATGCAATTCTCTGTTTTCTGCCATTTCTAGTCATTTCTGTTTAGTTCTCGTCTCCTTTTACAGTTCTTTTCATGCTGGTTCTAGTGACATGACATGCACACATAATTCTCAGCCTGGTTTTAAAAGTCAGTTTAGTCATGAAGCAATGAAACAATTTTGAAGATGATAGGGGCACTTGAGGGAAATAAGAACAAATTTGGACACTTTGATATCATTTGAAGCTCGAACCATGAGAAACTGGGGCAGATAGAACATAAAGCAACACTTTTGAAATACATCATGCTGCATCGGTTTGAAGCTAACGATAGGTTTTCCCCAAATTGGCAGGGGCCATTCATCGTGACGAGGGTGTTGTCCCACGGTGCTTTATATTTGGCAGACATAGAAGGCAAACGTGTTGAAATGGCCATCAATTCCGATACGGTCAAGAGATATTATGTATGATCTTCTTTGTTTTAATTGTATTTGTTTGTACTTGGCATGTTTTGAAGATTGGAATGACGAAGGCATTTTGTTCTGCTATCCAAACACTTTATCCTTTGGTACCCCCTTTGAGCCTCATCATTTTCTTTCATACCCCTCTTTCGGAATCAGTAGCAAAGATCAGAAACACAAGCGTGAAAGATAAGTCAAGGAAAAAGAGAAAATAAAAGAATGAAAAGAGAAAGAAGGAAAAAGGAAGAAGAAAAGAAAGAAAAAAGGAAGAGAAAAGAGAAGAAAAAGAAAAAGAAAAGGAAAAAAAAAGAAAAAGAAAAAAAAAACAAACAACAAAAAGAGAAAGGAAGAAAGAAATGAAAAGAAGAGAAAGTGGAAGAAAACGAAAGGAAAAATCACAGCAACAAAGTAATTCCTATGACCTGAACTACGTTTGAATTGATCCCGAAAGGTACGTAGGCAGCCTCTCTCTGAGGTTCAGTCACACCAAATAAAAATCCAAAAGTCCCCAAGAAGGAAACTGGGGCAGAAGTTGTGGTTGATGTGGGAAATCTGATTCCGAAAGCTGTAATTTTGAACCCATGATGAAATTGTTTTGAGCCTTTAATACCCTTTCTTTCTAACCCTATCCAAAAGCCACATTACGGTCCAAAGGAAGACCTTCTGATCAGTTTTCGAGAGATGCCAAGTCAAGCGAGTAGAGGCGAATCATATCAGGGGCAACACTCCGGCCCAAACAAGGGAAATGAAGAATGAGAGAGTCTTGATGATAAATGCCCTCACGGGTACCACAAGGCGATGAAATCTGAGAGAAATAAAAAATGAGATAGTCTTATTGGTGAAAACCTTCACGGGCACCATAAGACGACGGTGAGATGAGAGAAAGACCCAAAATAAGAGAGGCTTGATGGTGAAAACCCTTCGGGAACTACAAGTCAGAAAAGGATAGTGATTCAAATCGGGCAAGCAGAGCATTGAAGCCAGTTTCACGGCGAAAAGGTACAACAAGAGCGAACATCAGATTTGCTTAACAGAATAGGCTGCAGGTGCATGTCAAGGTCATCAGAGTCGGTATCCACATCCGATAGGTTTCTCCGTTGTAGTTTTCTTGTTAGGAATCATCTCTTTCCATTATCCTTTACTCTGTTCCTTTTGTCTTATTTACTCCCTCTTCCTGAGTCTGTTTGGTCATAACAAGTGAGAAATGACTTCAAAATCTACCACCAGCTTTCCAATTGAACAAAACGGTATCTGGCCAGTATATCAAATCGTCACAAGTCAAATAAAACAACAGGCACACTGAGTTGGCAACAATCTACATGCTTTGGGATCCTTGTGAGATGCAAGGGCTTGGTATTTGTCAATTCATGAATAACACAACAAATGAAGGGTTTGGGGTGAACGAATCAAAGGTATTTTCAGTAAAAAATGAGAGGTTTGGTACATATCAGACGGAGGGTGTTTGGTGAATGGATCAGAGGTATTTTCTGCGTCAAGGGTAATAAAGAAAGTGGTTAGCAAGGTCTCCAAGTGAGAATCAGTTATCAAGGCGGGTGAAGGAACAATAAACTTCAAGGCCGAGGCCAGTGGTTAAATAAAAAAAACACCATGTACACAGAGTAGGAGCAATAGACGTGCTTTGGGATTCATATGAGACATAAGGGTTGGGGGAATGCCAGTTCATGCAATGTAACAAGTAGCCGATATCGGGAACAAGCAAAGTCTTCGGGTGGAAATCAGTCATCCTGGAAAATGCGGAAGCAGCCGCCTTCAAAGTTCAAGGCCACAAACTAACCACCATATTTTAAACTCACAAGTTTTCTTTGTTTGAAACAGGAACAAAGCAGTGCAAGAAAGTTGGTTCAACAATAAAAAAAAAGAAGAAGAAGAAAAGAAAGAAAAAGAAAAGGAAGAAGAGGAGAGCCGACAAAAGGAAAGTTTCTCAAATCTTCGCCCTTGCCTGTCTTGTTAGCGTGCATAAAATGGTGCCATTGCTTTTCACATTGTTTTCCTCCTGGGATCTAAATCCTAGTCTGATGGATTTTCCTCCAAATCAAAATCTTAGTCTGATGAATTGTTCTGCTAAGATAGAAGACCTAGTCTGATGAACTTTCTCCTAGGATCACAATCTTAGTCTGATGAATTTTTCTCCTAAGATAGACGACCTAGTCGGATGACCTTTCTCCTGGGATCAAAATCTTAGCCTGATGAAACTTTCTCCTAGGATCACAATCTTAGTCTGATGAATTGTTCTCCTAAGATAGACAACCTAGTCTGATGAATCTTCTCCTAGGATAAATGTCTTAGTCTGATGAATCTTTCTCCTAAGATAACAAAAATAGTGACCTAGTCTGATGAATTTTCTCCTAGGATCACAATCTTAGTCTGATGAATTGTTCTCCTAATATAGACAACCTAGTCTGATGAATTTTCTCCTATGATCACAATCTTAGTCTGATGAATTGTTCTCCTAAGATAGACAACCTAGTCTGATGAACCTTTTCCTAGGATAAATGTCTTAGTCTGATGAATCTTTCTCCGAAGATAACAAAAATAGTAACCTAGTCTGATAAACTTTCTCCTGGGATCTAAAATCTTAGTCTGATGAATCTTTCTCCTAAGATAGAAGTCCTAGTCTGATGAATTTGCTAGTCAAATGTCCTTGGTTTTACTCACAGGAGACGTACATGCCAATCAAGTCTTTAGTTTTACTCTTATCATTGCATCAATAGCTTAGGTGATCTATATTTTGCTAACAACTCATAAATCTTCTTGGTGCAAACTGGGACAGAAAATTTTCTTTGTTTGTTTATTTTGTTGCAGTCAGGAGCCCACCTGGAGAACAAGGGAATACGTTTCAAGTTTCAGCAGTCAGGAGCCCACCTAGAGAACAAGGGAAGTACAATTCAAATTCTATCTTTTAATTTTTAATACTTGTTAACATGATGTGCCCAGTCACCAAGCTGGAGCAGGAAATTTTCTTTGTTTGATTATTTTGTTGCAGTCAGGAGCCCACCTGGAGAACAAGGGAATACTTTTCAAGTTCAGCAATTAGGAGCCCACCTGGAGAACAAGGGAATACTTTGCAAGCTTCAGCAATCAGGCGCCCACCTGGAGACCAAGGGAAGTACAATTCAGATTTTAGCTTTCAATTTTTAATACTTGATAACATGCTGTACCTAGTTACCAAACTGGGGCAGAAAATTTTCTTTGTTGTTTATTTTGTTGAAGTCAGGAGCCCGCCTGGAGAACAGAGGCATACATTTCAAGTTTCAGCAGTCAGGAGCCCGCCTGGAGAACAGAGGTATTACGATTCAAGTTTTAGTTTTATAATTCTTATTAATATCTGGTAATATGTGCCCAGCTACCAAACTGGGGCAGAATTTTTTTTTGTTTTTGTCTATTTTGTTGAAGTCAGGAGCCGCCTGGAGAACAGAGGAATACATTTCAAGTTTTTAGCGATCAGGAGCCGCCTGGAGAACAGAGGCATACATTTCAAGTTTTAGCAGTCAGGAGCCCGCCTGGAGAACAGAGGACTACATTTCAAGTTTTACCGATCGAGCATCACTCGGAGAAAGGGCAAAACATCTCAGATCACAATTCAAGGCAACAACAAAAGGATGTCACCGGGAGAATACAAGTCAACAAGGCAACAAGAACCACGAGAGCAAGTTTGAAGATATAGATAGGATCTTTTGTAATTCATAGATCATAGCTTAGTCTAGTTTCTTTTATTTTTGACACGGTGTAATAAGGGGGTTCAGTAAGCAGTAGCAGCAGCAACAGCAACAGTGAAATCACAACTTCATGGTAGTCCCAGCTACCAGACCTTCCCGAACTACACTGACCTGATTCCTTTTTAGCCAAGGATATGTAGGCAACCTCAGAAGCAGGGTGCGGTCAAATCTTTCAAAATGCTTCACACGGAGTATTCAAACGGGCAAAAATCGCTCGTATCCGCTCACTTATCTTTGCACGAAAATTCTTTGTGTTTCCGAGCAAAGAGGGGCAGCTGTGAGCACGTGATTTTTTCCCTATATGAATTACTCCCATAAATTCAAAACAAAATAACTTCTTTCATTATTTGTAATTTTGGGGATTTTTTATGACACTTTTTGTTAATTGTTTGCCTTTGTCTGTGCATTTTAATTCATAAAAAATACAAAAATATCTTGCATCTTTGCATTTAGGATTTAACTTTGCATTTTAGGATTAATTAACAAATTGGTTGTTTTATAAAAATGGAAAATC
>NC_031993.1:17522290-17523076 GCF_001879085.1 Nicotiana attenuata
TTTGAGTTAATTTTGATTAATCCTGTTAAATGGTTAGAACCACTTCGATTTGTGAGTCTTAAAATTGATTAGGTTCTTTTGAGGGCCATTGTTTATTAATGGGGTTTGGGTCAGAATTTTTGGGGTCTCGGATTGTTCATAAGCTGGGTATAGTTCTTTGGGCCCTCGATTTACTTCGGCCCGTCCCAACAACAGCTTTTGAGCTCTGGTCTAGCATGACCCATGGTCAGACTGGTTTGGGAGAGTAAATAACATTAGTTAAAAGGGGAAATTTGGGGATTGTGGTTGAAGGAATCTTACTATAACTAACTGGGAAGCTTCTAGGAAAGAAGGGAAGGGGGTAGCTCAGTAATTGGGTTAAATTTAGGGGTGTTAATTGAACAAGATTAAATTTGGGGAAGGGCAATTGTCAAAATGGTGATTTCATCTCTGCTGCCCTAACACCTTCCTATAAAAGGCCCTATTAGCTGATTTTGGGTGAGAGATCAGATGGTGAGAGAAATCAAAAGCTGCTAACAAGAAGATAAAAAAAAATACAAAAAAAAAATGCAGAAGAGTTTACTGTTGGATTGAATTTGAATGTTTTGCCTCTTTTCCTTCAATTTCTGTAATACAATGGATTTGTCTCATTGAGTTGTTGTTTCTTTTCTCCTTTGATTTCTGAAGCTTTTAACGTCTGAATTACCTTCTGATTCTCCTGAGGTTTTGAAATGGATGGGTTTAGTGTAAGTCTATGTGTTTAAAAGGAGTTTTGGTTTGAAGTTTTGTGGAAAGGGTCTGTTTCAT
>NC_031993.1:17523176-17542501 GCF_001879085.1 Nicotiana attenuata
CATAAGGTTTTGTTCAACTCTTCCCACAATTCTACCAAAAATCTCTGACAAACCACAACTCACGAAAAACCCAGCATCTGAAATCTAACACTTGGCATCCTGTGCCCCATCAATCTCACGGTCATGCTGACAACTAACTGGCTAACTAGGACCACTCTCACATATATAATGGACGAACGAGGGCGTATCTCCACCCTTAACAAAATCGGAAGGAATTCACCTCTAATGTGGTGTCCAACTACGTGTATGCTTGTGCAAGTGTTTTTGACAAGGATTTTCCCAACTAGTAAACATGAAAAGGAGAACGGACTGCACGTACGAATGTTTCCTCACAACTTCCAAGCGGTAAAGCTCATACAGGTAAACAACCCACAATCACAATATTAAACAAATAGGAATACCTCCACAGGCCGTCACAATTCTTTGCAATCAACCCCTGACATAGGCCACCTTATTACGCCGCGCGTGCAAATAATAATATAATAGGCACCACCTTATTTCGTCACACGTGCATCACAATGTTCCCACCTTATTCCGCCACATGCGCAACCCACATATAAGCATATAAAATATCCTGCCTTATTACGCCGCATGTGCAAAACATCAATAGCAACAATAGCACGGCAAAGACCTCCTGCAACCCTTCAACAACAACCGCACGGCAGAGACCTCGTGCATCACAGTACCAACAGCCGCACGACAGAAACCTCGTGCATCATAGTATCAACGACCGCACAGGAGAAACCTCGTGCATCATAGTATCAACGACCGCACGACAGAAACCTCGTGCATCACAGTATCAGTACCACACAACAAATGACAATATATACAGGAACAAAGCAAGAGAATCAACTCAGGTATTTCCATTCACCAAAAGACGGTACAACTAACTCATAAGGAATAACCGTAACAGAGAAATACTAAGCGCAATAAGAACAACTCAACAAAGGAGAAATAATACGAAATAACAATTCCATAATACTCAGTTCAACAATAAGGAAATTAAGATAAATCAATTAATTACCATTAAGGAAATGTCCACTAAACATAGGATATCTAATTCTTTCCAATTAAGACCAATTAATTACACGAGAGATAGAATTAATGCTTTCCAGATAAAGACAAGCAGTTAGGAATGATAATGTGGCTATAGAAGGGTAAATATCCACAATTAAACAAGTAAAAGTCAATTAGGCAACAAGAATAACCAAAAAGGGCAGATAAATTCCAAGTAAGTCATGTAGAGGTGAAACTAATAACAGGGAACTCCATCGTATCAAGAACAACTTCATATTCGGTGATTACAAGGACCCAAAAGCCTAAAAGGGGCAATTTTCCACAAATAAATCCGAGCATGCATTCGTCACCTTGCGTACAAGGAATAAAATCAACAAAGAAGACTCAAATCCTAAGGGAAAGTCCCCCACACAAGGTTAGGCAAGATACTTACCTCGCACCGGCTAATATCAACTAGCAACCACGTTCTTGCCACGAGTACTCGACTCCAATGGCCCAAATCTATTCAATTAAATCACACATTGTAAATAACATCTCAAGCAACTGATTCTATTATTTAATTTAAAGCTAAGACGCAAATTTAGGTAAAATGACCAAAATGCCCCTCAGGCCAACGTGGTCAAAACCCGAGGTTCGAACCAAAAACCGGTTATCCATTCCCCCACTAACCCAAATATATGATTTGTGTCGAAATCGGACCTCAAATTGAGGTCCAAATCCCCAATTTTAGAAAAACCTAGGTTCTACCCCAAACCCCCAATTTCACCCATGAATTTCATTGATTTTAAGAGGAAAACATGTTAAATGATGTAAATGATTGAAGGAATTAAGTAAAAATCGACATACAAATGATTTGGAAGAAGTTTTGTCCTTGAAAAATCGCCTATGGGGTTTGGGTCTTGAAAGAATGGTGAAAAATGGTGGAAAATCGACTAAGTATAAATTTGCTGGGTCTCTGATGTCGCATTTGCGAACTGGGGTTCGCAATTGCGAACCCCGACCAAGTTTGGGAATTGCGAGATACTTGTTCGCATTTGCGAACTATGAGGGAAACTGGGAGGTTCGCATTTGCGAACCATAAGGTCGCATTTGCGAAACCTGACCCATCGCATTTGCGAGGTTTTATATCGCATTTGCGATAACTTCAGGCCTGGCACATTCTCGCATTTGCGAGCTGACTCTTCGCAATTGCGAAGCCTGTAGGTCAGTTATAGCTGCAATTTTTCCCAAGGGTGAAAAAGCACTCCGACACGTATCCAAAACTCACCTGAGCCCTCGGGACTCCAAACCAAACATGCACACAACCTCAAAAATATCCTACGGACTTACTCGCGCGATCAAATCTCCAAATTAACAACATAAACATCGAATCAAGCCTCAAAACTCATGATTTCTTCCAATTTCTTCATAAAATATCGAATTTCCATTTTAGGTCCGAAACACGTCAAACGACGTCCGGTTTCAACCAAACTTTACAGAAAGCGCTTAAACCATATATAAGACTTGTACCGGGCGCCGGAACCAAAATATGTGCCCGATACCATAGTCTTTTAATCAAATTTCGTTTCCATTTTCCTTAATTATTTCCAGAAAATAATTTCACACAAAAATTCATTTCTCGGAGTTGGGACCTCGGAATTTGATCCCGGGCATACGCCCAAGTCCCATATTTTCCTACGGACCCTCCAGCTCGCCGAGCCTATGGTGGACGTCGGTTGGGTTGTCGACGATTACGACCATTCAAAGGCATTTTTCCATTAGCTGGAGTAGGGACCGTCAAATCACGGGTCCGGGTCCGTTTATTCAAAATATTGACCGAAGTCAAATTTATTCAATTTAATATCAAAATTTAGCATTTTTCTCACAGAATTCATATTTAAGCTTCCCGGCTACGCGCCCGGACTGCGCATGCAAATCGAGGCAACCCCAGATGAGGTTTTCAAGGCCTCGGAAGTACAGAATAGGTAAGAAAATAAGTGATGACCCCTTTGGGTCGTCACACAAAGGGTCTGGATGATTAAATTCACACTTAAAAAAAACAACCCAAATACACAAACAATATCATATATGTTAGAATAAAACGATTGACAAAAGTATTTAAAGGAAGGTAGCCATAGGCGCCCCCAAGTGTTTCGCTTGTTTTTCTTGCTATCCGATGCGTTCTAAGGAAGACGGTATGGGATGTAATTGTAACGACCCGACCGGTCGTTTTGAGCTTTTGCACTTTTCTTTCCAGTTCTCGGGCATGACTTGCCTCGTGTAATGTATTATGACTTATGTAAATCGTTAGTTTTGGTTTTCAGGGTAATCGGAATGAATTTGGAAGAACAGTTCTCAGTTTGAAGCTTGAAATTGAAAGGTTTGACCAAGTTTTAACTTATTGGTAAACGACCTCGGAATGCGGATTTTATAGCTCGGGTAGCTTCGTTAGGTGATTTGGGACTTAGGAGTGTGTCCGGAATATTTTTGTGATGTCCGATGTAGAATTAGGCTTGAATTGGCGAAAGTTAGTTTTTGGCGATTTCCGGTCGGCAGTGGAAAATAGGCTATCGGGGTCGGAATGGAATTCCGACAGTTGGAACAGGTTTGTAATGTCATTTTGGATATGTCTGTAAAATTTCAGGTCAATCGGAGTTGTTTTGGATAGTTTCGGCGTCGTTGGTGGAATTTAGGAATTTCAAAGTTCATAGGCTTGAATTTGATGTGATTTTGGTGTTTTGATGTTGTTTTTGGTGTTTTGAAGGCTCGAATAAGTTCGAATGATGTTATGGGACGTGTTGGTATATTTGTTGAGATTTTTGAGGGTCTCGGATGGATTTCGAAAGGTTAACGGATCAATTTAGACTAGAAGAAAAGGTGCTGCATTTATTTACAGCAGCATGAACAGTAACTCGGGTGAACAGTAACTCGGGTGAACAGTAGTCGCTTGAACAGTAAAATGCGTGAACAGTATTTAAATAAACCCTCCGCGACCATTAAACCCTTTTACACCATTTTTTAACGGGAAAAGAGCTTTGAGGCGATTTTGAAGAGAGAAAATCATTGTTCTTCATTGAGGTAAGGATTTTGCACCCTAAAACTCGATTATTTGTGATTAAGGAACAAAATATCAGTAGAAAAAGGTGGAGTTAGGACTTGAGATTATGAGACATTCTAGGGATGATTTGAGGGGTCAAACGAACTCCAATTTTCGAGTTCTTTATATGTACGGACTCGTGAGATGATAAAGAACATTTTGGTATAAAGTTTGTCCAGTTCCGGGATGCGGGCCCGGGGGGTCAGGCTTTGACTGATTTCGGGTTTTGTGCTTAAAATCAATATTTTTCAATTGGAATTCATTCGTTTAGCATAATTTGATGATAAAAATCTGAACTTGGTAGATTTGGAGCACTCGGAAGTTGGTTCGAGAGGCAAGCGTGTTGTAGAGTAGCTTTTCGGGCTAGTTCAAGGTGAGTAATGATTTTAAATGTTGTTCTGAGGGTATGAAACCCCGGATTACACAACGTTCGGCTGTGTTGAGGTGACGCACACGCTAGATGGCGAGCGTGGGGTCGTGCACCGTTGGGGATTGTGACTTAGTCCATCCTGAATGCCTGTTTTACTGTGTATTTGATAGCTAATTATTTGATATTATTATATTTTAGGCTAAATGCCATATGTGGGCTTCGTGCCAACTGTTTGAACCCTTAGGGGATTTTATATGATATTTTCCTCACTGTTTGATTTCATACAGGTGCTCAGTCATGCTATATTTTCACTATTTTAAGAACTCAGCTATGTTATTTTTGTTTTAAAAATATTAATTGATATTTTCAAAGATATTTTGAGCAGAGCTTCATATTTTACTGTTGCCCGAGGGGCTTATGAGATTCTGACTGAGTAAGGCCGAGGGCCTGTATTGTGAGGATACTTTTGGATCGGGCTGCACGCCGCAGCGGTGATATACTGATTATGATAATGAGGCCGAGGGCCTGAGATTGTACGCCACGAGGTGGCTTGTGATTATGCTAATGAGGCCGAGGGCCTGAGATTGTACCCCACGAGGTGGCTTGAGATTGATATGAGGCCGAGAGCCTGTTTATGATGCCACGAGATGTCTTGATATTGCGCTTGGGCCGTAAGGGGCCCCTCCAGGAGTCTGCACACCCCCAGTGAGCGCGGGTACCCATTGTGACAGGAGATATAGCCCGAGGGGCTGGTATTATTCTGTGATATTGCCCGAGGGGTTGATTTGATGTTATTGTGCCCGAGGGGCAGTTCTTATGTGTTTACCATTCCTAGTTGTTTTTCCTATCTATTGTTGACTGCTTAAAAAGGTGTTTTTATGAGATTTCACTGTTAAATTGTGTTACTTATTTTGTTATGCCTCTGATAGCTAAATATTGTGTTTAACGTGATTTTATATCGTTCAGTCTTCATTTATTCTTATTACTCACTGAGTTGGAAGTACTCACTTTACTCCCTGCACCTTGTGTGCAGATACAGGTATTTCTGAACCCGGTAGCGGGTATTGGTTGCTCAGAGGCAGAGTCATCGGAGTTTAGCAAGGTTGCTGCCCGATGTTTGCAGCACTACTTTTCTCCTTCTCGATTTCCTTAGTAGATTCTCATGACTAGTGACACCCCGATATCGGGCTGTATTGGGTTTATTTTCCGCAAATTATACTGTTAACTGCTTATTTTTGAGATTTTATCATGTTTAAGACTTAATACTTATTATTTTATTGCTTAAGCTTGAAATGGGAATGTGTCAGCTGGCCTTGTCTTCACGAGAGACGCCATCACGACTGGGTTTGGGTTTAGGGTCGTGACAAGTTGGTATCAGAGCCTAGGTTACATAGGTCTCATGAGTCATGAGCAGGTTTAGTAGAGTCTCGCGGATCAGTACGGAGACGTCTGTACTTATCCTAGGGAGGCTGCAGAACCTTTAGGAAAAATTTCACATTCTTGAATTCTTATCGTGCGTCCTTGATTCATCTTGAAATGTACCCTTTGAATTCCTTCCACGCGTTCGCATGCACGCATGAGCGCTCAGTATCAGATGTGCATCAATGGCTTGTGACTCCCTGATCGAGGGGCGAGATGTGATCTCTGTGTGTTGATGTTGGGCCAGTCTGGAAGACTTGAGACCAGATTTTTTCCTATAGCTTGTGCCCTGAGCTGTTGATTGCGTGAGCGCATGTTTCTGGATCTATATGTTCTGTTGTGTCCCTATTAAGGGAAGTAATGACTGGATAGCTACGTGATGAGGGTGATGTGACTGCGAGATGTGTTCATATGAATCGAATGAGACAAGAAGGGTCTGCTTTGAGGCAGCAAGAACTATTTGGTGTTTGATTTCCATCGTGATTGGATGTATATCCCCGAGTTATGGGTGTGTGAAGAATATTTTCATGCTCCTAATTGGGAGTGAAGTAAATTTCATGTTGCGGTAAGAGTTCAGACTCAGGAAGATTAAGTGACTGCGTAATGTTTATGACGGTGGAAGGTATACAGAAATGTTAGTTTGAGGCGAAGTAGGTGGGTTATCTCCTGCGGAGTGTTCTGAAGTTGTGTGATCCTTATGTTGTCTGTTAGAAGATCTCACTTACAAGTGAAATATATGTGTTGCAATTTAAATTTGGGTCGATTAAGAGAGTGGATTTAACTGTTACGAGGGTGAATGCGAGATTTGTAGAAGATTTAAAGTACTAGATGGTCTGTGTTTCACGAGCTTATGAAGGATCGAGTTTAATCTCACTATGGTATTATGGCAGTAATAGAGTATACGCGTTATGAGTTATTGTATGTGTGTTTTGATCTATGGCTTTGAACCAAGTGGGGGAGTCTGCTATTGAGTTGTTGATTGCACGGTGATGTGCTATGTTGGTTCCAGTCTGAGGCGTGCTGGTGAAATTATGCTTCATAGGTGTATGAGAATCACGGAATGTCTTGAGTGGTTATTGGTAAGGGTGTGCAGTGCATAGAATAGGAAGTTGCTTGGTTGCATTAAGATGAGGTTATATTCTGCAGTGTCGGAGTGCTAATGTGGCACGGGTTGTTCGGTTCATTTGATCAGGCTAATTGCAGTTCGAGTAGAGTGGATGACTCTAGAGAATGGATCCAACGTGTTCAAGATTTTACATGCAATGATTTGGGGATTTTCAAGTTGTACTTTTGGCTAGAAACTGAGGTTTGCATTTTGGAGGATGTCAAGACTTGTGTCATTTCTATATCAACTATGAGATTCTATTTATCAGCATCAGGAAGGTGAAAGTAACAAATTTAGATTTGCAGGAGGTCTCTTCAGAGTAAAGTATTTCGAATGTGGTGCTTTTGGGGACGTTTAAGGGGGTATTCAGCAGCTTATGAGCCTTAGTCGGTGTGGTTTATGCTTGGGTCTCGTGTAGGGAGTCTGGGTTGAGGAATTGTGGTGTTATAGCAAGCAGGAGTATCAAGTTGAAGGCAAATCAGAAGGAAACTCGGATAGATGGGATAGCTTGGTAGTAGGCCAGATTGGTATGGTAAGGATATGATTAGTTCCTTGGGTCTGTACGGGGTAATGAGTTCCTACAGGTATTTCGAGGCAATGCTCTTAGGTTTTGATGGCTTGCGTAGCTTGGTCGAGTTAGAAGGATTCAGTCCTGGCAGGTCTGGTTTGTGCAAGGGGAACTCGGAGAGTTCTTGATGGTTTCTACCTCGGTTGGAGAGGTATATTTTCTATGGGCATGAGGAGCATGGGATGTATAGTGATTTTCTTCTCGATGGGATCAATGGAAAGTTCTTGACTAGTTGAGTAAAATGTTTGTGGCTCGGAAGGGAGATGAAGTTCTCATGTTATCCTAGGATGGTATGGTATATGCGGTATGTTGTGGAGGATTGAGATTTGCGTGTGTAAGGTTACGGTTCAGTTCTGAACGGAAGGTCATAAAATTCTTAGGCAGCACGGGCAGTTTCAGATAATTAGAGAAATGAGCTTCAGATGATTAGGGGAATGATCTTCAGATGATTAAGGAAATGGTATTGCTAATTGGGGTGATTTGACGAGGGTATATGTTTCAGAAAAAGGCAACGTGATTAAGTTGATGGTACTTCATTAGTATTGTGGCACTTTCTTATTGGATCGACTGCTGATATTCGGGTTTGCTTGGTGGTACGGAAGAATCATAAGAGTATCTCTCGTGGGAATGATTGGGTATTAGAGGTGTGTTGTATACTCAGACGGTGGAATTGGGATCGGATATGGTGATTCGTGTGCTGTATGGAGTTGGAGACTGGGAGTTCTCATATTCAGGCTATGTTGTCGTTGTGGGTCGTGTGTATCGGCACTGTTTAGTGACTATCGGGGTTTGGAGACCCGAGTGGATCTTTTGCTGCTTGGTATGTTAGGTTTTGGATGTGATATTGGGTATAGACTGGTTGTCGCAGTGTTGTGTCATTCTGAGCTATTGCGCTAAGGCGACGATGTTGGCTATGCCGGGAATGCCGCAGATTGAGTGGCGAGGTTCGACGGATTATGTTCTTAGTAGGGTGGTTTTATATTTCGAAGACCCAGCGGATGGCTGGGAAGGATTGTCTTTCTTATTTGGGCTTTCGTGATGGATGTCTGTGTAGGGACTCCTACCATTGATTCAGTTCCGGTGGTGAGGGACTTTTCGGATGTGTTCTTGTGGCCGGGCAAGGTTGTTCATTTCGGTATTGATTTGATGCCGGGCACCGTATCTTATGGCACCGGCAGAGTTAAAGGAGTTGAGGGAGCAGTTTCAGGGTTTCCTTGATAAGGGGTCCGTTGGCAGGCCAATGTGGATGTGTGTTCTAACTTGAGTCGACTTGGTTGGCTCCGAGTTGTATTGCTGAGGGATGTGTGATTCGATTGTTATTGAGCCAACTAGTGTTCTGAGAAGATATATGAGTTACCTTCCCGTGTTGTGGGGCATTTGGATTTGTTGGTTATAGGCACATGTAGTGCGGTGTTATTGGGGTCTTGATAAGTAGGATTTTAACGTGTTTTATGCCCCTACTTGCCTATGCTTTGAGTATACTTTGATACAAAATAATCCCAAAATGCTCATAGGTTGTGCTTGATTGCAGGTTTGAGCGACAAAGTGACTGAATTGTCAAAGATCGGCTCACAACGGAGTGAAACCTGCTCAAGCATCAAAGGCCAAGAAAAGTGAAGGAAAAAGATCTTAGTGCGGACCACACAAAAGTGCACGCGGCCGCACTAGGAGAATCAGAAAAGTGCTAATTCAGGACTCTCACAACGCGGCCGCGGTTGGATTTACGCGGCCCGCGCTCAGATCACGCAGCCGCGCCACATTTTCATGCGGTCCGCATGAAGAGATTCAGAGAGATGAAGTTTGGGGACCAAAGCAAGCCACGCGGCCGCAGTCACATTTACGCGGTCCGCGCCAGATCTCATGCGACCGCGCTACACTTTTGTGCAGCCCGCTATCCTCAACTTCAGAGAACCAATCTTCAAGATTTCAAGAGCCCACGCGGCCGAGCTGACCCCGCAGGGGTATTTTTGTCCAAGTTTTTCAGCTACTATAAATAGATCCTTTTTCCATTTTTAGGTCAAGTTTTAGATACCTAAGGCTGCTGAGCTCGTGAGAACATTGGGTTTAGCCATTTTTGGCGTTTTTAACCTCTAATTTTGTATTTCTTCCTTAGTAATCAATTATTATGTTTGCTTCTTCATCTATTTCTTTAATTTTTGCATCTAGCATGAGTAGCTAAACTCACTAGCTAGGGTTGTGGCTCAACCCTAGTGTGGGTAATTAATGGGTGTTGCAATCTAAGGCTAGATTGATATTGGGTGTTTGCTATTTGGGTTAATTTAGGTTTTCATTAAGGATTGGTGGTTGCAAACACTGATTCTAGCTTGGTGGGTTTGACTCTTCTTAAGAAAGAAAGTCTATGACCCCAAAATTGACCCAACAAGAAATTGGGATGGACCCATGAGAAATGGTATTCCCAATTAACGGGTTAAACCTCGAGAGAGTAATTACCCCACTTGAACCCTAGTTGCTTGGTCAAATTGGCCTACCCAATTGGTCTCGAGAGAGTCAATTGGGCAAAATCACTCTCTCTACCGAGAGGTGTGAGAGTGGGTACAATTGAGCAACGGTTATAGCATAAGCCCCAAATAAGTCAATTTATCCTTAGTAGCATCTACCCGTTAGTTAGCCACCTAGGTAATGCCACGACCCTAGTGCTCTTCTCTATATTAATTACAACTTAGCAATATCTCCATAGCATAATTTAGCTTCAACTATTAGTCTTAAAGTAGAAGATATAAAAACCAAAACAAAAAATGTTAGAAGTGATATTAGAAGCACAACTACAATTCTAAACTAAGCAGATATTACAACTCCCTCTCTAGCTCCCTATGGAAAATCGATCCCGATCCACTATCGGGTAAAAGCTGTTGCAACCCGCTCTTCCTACTTTAGTGTGGTGTAGAGTCGGCAGCGATCAACTTTTTGGTACCGTTGCCGGGGAGCTTACGGTGTTGACTATCGGTTTGGTTAGTTTTGTGTTTTACTTCTCTTTCCTTCTTGTTTACTAATTCTGTTTGTGTCGATCATTCAGGTACTATGGCTCTCAATGCAAACGACCCTCTTGGCAACGTGAATGCGGGGGAGGAGGTAGATGATCTTGAGCCCGAAGAGGTTCAACCACCTCAAGTTCCACGTAGAGGCCGTCCGGCCAACGCAAATGACAACAATCCTATTCCAGACCCTCCTCCGCCACCGCCAAGAGCAGTCCCAAGAGTTCTTCCAAATCAAGGGTACGCGAGTGCCATTGTTCCTCCCCGAATCCGGGCGGGGAACTTTCAAATCACAAATGTTATATTGACCTTGCTCGAGCAAAGAGGGTATTTTACGGGCGCCTCCGACCAAAATGCCTACAAGCACTTGAAGGGGTTTGTAGATTCTTGCT
The DNA here is from genome assembly GCF_001879085.1 of Nicotiana attenuata. Classification (NCBI taxonomy): domain Eukaryota; kingdom Viridiplantae; phylum Streptophyta; class Magnoliopsida; order Solanales; family Solanaceae; genus Nicotiana; species Nicotiana attenuata. The sequence continues at coordinate 17,534,117 of NC_031993.1, forward strand.
AGGGGAGTAAACAAACAAACGTGTCCTAGGATGCGTTGAGATTGAGGCTTTTCCCGTTCTCTCTTCGGGGTAAAGCGTTGGACTGGTTGGAAAGGCTCCCCAATCATTCTATCACCACATGGGATGAATTGGCGGACAAATTTATTGCCAAGTTCTTTTCTCCAAGTCATATGGCAGCTCTTCGGGACGAAATTCTAGCTTTCAAGCAAATGCCAACGGAACCTTTGCACGAGATATGGGAACGATATAGAATAATGGTGAAGGAGTGCCCTAACAACGACATGACTGAGGCGATGATCCAGCAGACTTTTTATAGGGGCATCAACACCACGAATCAGTGCATTGTGAACTAATTGGCCGGAGGGAACTTTATGAAACTTTCTTACCAAGAGGCATGTGATGTACTTGATGAAATGGCCGACACCTCTTCGGCATGGCAAAGCCGAGCGAATGTACCCCAAGGTGACCCCACGGTCATCCATTTGCACAAGGAGTTGAATGACCATGGCCAAGTTATTGCCGAACTTACAACAACAATGAATCAGTTGGCGAAGGCGCAATTGCAACAAGTACGAAATCCGCGCCAAGTCAATGCAATGGAGAATGTTTCTATGCTAAAAAGGAGGCAAAGAGGGCAACAACAACCTCAAGGTAATGGTGAGCAATTTGACAACAACAATGATGGTGGTGGTTATTCAAACGAGTGTTATGATGATCAAAGTGAGGAATGCCAATATGCCAATAACTACCAAGGAAATAGAGGAAATCAACAATGGCGCCCCCAAGGCAATTGGGGAAATCAACAAGGCGGCGAAAATTGGAATAACAATAATCAACAACAAGGTGGTAACAATTGGAACAATAACAATCAGAACAACAATTGGGGTAATCAAGGTAACAACCAAGGCAATTGGAACGGGAACAACAATAATTGGAGCAACAACAATAGCAATCAAGGAGGGTGGAATAATGGTGGTAGGGGGCAAGGCTTTCAAAGGCCCCCCATGTTCCAACAACCAACAATCACCCCCTTCAGTCGCAAGGTCTAGTCTCTGGGAGTGATATGGGACGGATAGAGATNAATACAGTCTGTACGAACCGGTAGAAACGATATCAAATTGTTGGGATTATTGAAAATTTAGAATAAGTTATGTAGGGGGTATGGAGTATGGACACACGATTTCACAATTTACAGCCATATTGTTTGATGTGGAAATATTTAGTCCTACTATGCTCCCCACATGGGTGTCCAATCCCTGCTTAGGAACTAGCTATCTTGTTAAATATTATTATTAAGAGTAAAATGCATCCGGATTAGGAGCATGTTAATGTATCAAGGGCTACTAAATCATTTCCATTGCTGGTACAATGATATGAAATCGAAAGGAAACTCGTAAAACGCAGCAAATCAGGAGCATAGACATTTAATAATTGCTACTAATATTGAGCTCCAAGAAGCTGCGGATCCTTTGATTGATGAAGTTGTGGTTGAGACAAATGTGAACAAGGAAGTGAGGATAGATATTGATGAGGCTGAGGTGGGAACTCAAGAGACCGGAACCCGTCTAGGGAACACATAATTGATATTCCGGAACTGGTGGTGCCAAAAGCCAAGGCACCCTTGCCTAGACCACCTCCACCTTATCCTCAGCGATTAGCAAAGCAAAGGAATGACAATCAGTTCAAGAAATTCATAGACATGATGAAAAGCCTCACAATCAATGTTCCTTTAGTGGAGGCACTCGAACAAATGCCTGGTTACGCAAAGTTCATGAAGGATTTAGTCACCAAGAAGCGTTCTATGGAGTGTGAAACAATAAAGATGACGCACCAAGTTAGTGTGATTGTGCATTCTATGGCCCCGAAACTTGAAGATCCTGGAGCTTTTACTATTCCTTGCACTATCGGGAGTGCGGAGTTTGCTAAGGCCCTATGTGACTTGGGGGCTAGCATTAATTTGATGCCGTACTCCGTCTTCAAGACTTTGGGAATTGGGCAACCTAGGCCAACCTCAATGCGACTTCAAATGGCGGACCGGTCGATGAAGAGGCCGTTGGGAATAATTGACGATGTGCTTGTCCGGGTGGACAAATTTATATTGCTGGCCGACTTTGTCATATTGGACTGTAAAGTGGATTTTGAAGTGCCTATTATTCTTGGAAGACCTTTCCTAGTTACGGGGAAGGCTTTGGTTGATGTTGAAGCTGGTGAATTGACGAGTGGGTGATGAAAAGGTGGTATTTCATGTTTGCAAATCAATGAGGCAACCCAACAGCACGGAAGTATGTTCACTTGTAGACATTGTCACATCTGTGATAGTGGATGACACAAGTTCCATGATGAATGTTGAAGACCCCCTTGAGGCCGTACTTCTTGGCATGGATGTGGAAGATGAGGCTAGCAGGGTGGAGTGCGTGAATGCATTGCATGGCATGGGTTCATATTCATATGAGCCTAGGAAGCTATCTTTGGATCTTGAAAACCGCAAAACTCCACCAACTAAACCATCCATTGAGGAACCACCGGTGTTGGAGTTGAAACCACTTCCTCCACACATCAGGTATGAATTCTTGGGCTCTAATTCTACTCTTCCAGTTATTCTTTCTTCTTGCCTTACTAACTTGCAGGTTGAGGCCACTTTGGAGGTTCTTCAAAAGCGCAAAAGGGCGATTGGATGGACATTGGCCGATATTCGGGGGATAAGCCCCGCATTTTGCATGCACAAGATCATTTTGGAGGAGGATGCAAGGCCCTCTCTTGAACATCAAAGAAGATTAAATGAGGCGATGCAAGAAGTGGTAAAGAAGGAGGTTATCAAGTGGTTAGACGCCGGTGTGGTTTACCCGATCTCGGATAGTTCATGGACCTCTCCGGTCCAATGTGTGCCAAAGAAGGGTGGGATGACGGTAGTGACCAACGCCAACAATGAGTTGATTCCTACTTGGACGGTTACGGGTTGGAGAGTGTGTATGGACTATAGAAAGCTGAACAAGGTGACAAGAAAAGATCATTTCCCACTACCATTCTTGGACCAAATGCTCGATCGTCTTGCGGGCCGGGCCTTTTATTGTTTTCTAGATGGCTACTCGGGGTACAATAAAATTCTCATTGCCCCGGAGGATCAGGAGAAGACAACCTTTACATGTCCTTATGGCACGTTCGCTTTCTCGAGAATGCCATTTGGACTATGTAATGCCCCGGCGACCTTCCAATGATGCATGATGGCTATTTTCATCAATATGGTGGAAGACATATTGGAGGTCTTTATGGACGACTTTAGTGTGGTTGGTGACTCTTTTGATGCATGTTTGGTGAATCTGGATAGAGTTTTGGCTCGCTGTGAAGAAACTGACCTAGTTCTCAATTGGGAGAAATGTCATTTTATGGTGGAAGAAGGTGTAGTGCTGGGCCACAAGATTTCAAAAAATGGGATTGAGGTTGATAAGGCAAAAATCGAGGTGATTTCTAGACTCCCTCCCCCTACTTCTGTCAAAGGGGTGAGGAGTTTTCTTGGTCACGCCGGGTTCTATCGGCGGTTTATCAAAGACTTCTCGAGGGTTGTGAATCCATTGTGCAAGCTACTAGAGAAAGATGCCAAGTTCGTTTTTGAAGAAAATTGCATGGAGGCTTTTGAGCTCTTAAAACACAAGTTGACCACTACCCCTATCATAACCACGCCTAATTGGAGTTTTCCCTTTGAATTGATGTGTGATGCTAGTGATGTTGCATTGGGGGCGGTGTTGGGTCAACAGGTTAACAAAATGTTCCATCCCGTGTATATGCAAGTAAGACTATGAATGAGGCTCAACGGAACTACACGGTGACGAAGAAGGAGCTATTGGCCATTGTATTTGCCATGGAGAAATTTCGGCCCTATCATATGGGGGCCAAGGTGATTGTGCACACGGACCATGCAACCCTTCGATATCTAATGACCAAAAAGGATTCCAAAGCAAGATTGATGAGATGGGTGTTGCTACTTCAAGAATTTGATTTAGAGATAGTGGATCGGAAGGGAAGTGAGAACCAAGTTGCGGACCATTTGTCCCGGCTAGAGGAATAAGGGAGGCCATGTGACGGTCTCGTGATAAATGATACATTCCCCGACGAGCAACTTCTCTCAGTGTCAATGAGTGACATGCCATGGTTTGCGGACATCGCCAACTTCATTGTGACTGGAACTGCCCCGTCTGAGCTCTCTTCCAACCAAAAGAAGAAACTTAAACGGGAGAGTTTGGATTTTTATTGGGATGATCCATACTTGTTCAAAATTTGCACGGATGGAGTAATAAGAAGATGTGTCCCGGAAGGTGAACAGGTGAGCATATTGGAGGCCTGTCACTCCTCTCCCTATGGTGGCCATCACGGAGGGGTGAGGACGGCTTCAAAGGTTTTGAGTTGCGGTTTCTATTGGCCAACGTTGTTTAAAGATGCTAGTGATTTGGTGAAGAGATGTGATGCATGCCAAAGGGCCAGCGGAATTTCAAAAAGGGATGAGATGCCTCTCAATACGATTCTCGTGGTGGATATCTTTGATGTTTAGGGCATCGATTTCATGGGTCCGTTCGTGAGCTCTTGTGGTAACACTTATATTCTCGTGGCGGTGGATTATGTCTCAAAGTGGGTGGAACTTTACCCAACAATGAAGCCCGAAGTGTAGTAGCATTCTTGAAAAAGAGTATCTTTACAAGGTTTGGTACCCCTCGTGCTATCATTAGTGATGGGGGGTCTCACTTTTGCAACAAGGCTTTTGATTCATTGCTTGCTAAGTATGGTGTAACTCACAAAGTGACCACTCCCTATCATCCTCAAGCCAATGGTCAAGTGGAAGTGTCCAACCGAGAAATAAAGAGTATCTTGTCCAAGACGGTAAATGCTAATAGGACCGATTGGTCGAAGAAATTGGATGATGCTCTTTGGGCTTATCGGACGGCTTACAAGACCCCAATTGGTATGTCTCCGTATCGGTTGGTTTTTGGTAAAGCTTGTCATCTTCCGGTGGAATTGGAACACAAGGCTATGTGGGCTTTAAGAAAGTTGAACTTGGAATGGGATGTTGCCGCAAATCTCCGGGTTGAGCAATTAAATGAGCTTGATGAGTTTAGATTTCATGCCTACTCCAGCTCGTCCTTGTATAAGGACAAGATGAAGTACCTTCATGACAAAATATGCTTGGGGAAAGGAATTCAAGGTTGGTGATATGGTTCTTCTTTTCAACTCTCGGTTGAGGTTATTTCCGGGAAAGCTCAAGTCTAAGTGGAGTGGCCCTTTTGAAGTGGTATGTGTGACTCCTTATGGTGCTCTTGATCTCAAGAACAAGAATTGTGAAATATTCCGGGTCAATGGAAATCGTGTCAAGCACTATTTGGGAAAGATTGATGATAGCCACGTGGTGGCACTTATTCATTTGAAGTGATATGATGGTAACATGCGTCATGCCGCGATGTTAAATCAGGCGCTTCTTGGGAGGCAACCCATGTCTTTTTATTTCTCTTTGAATTTCTTTGTAGATTAGGATTTTTGAGCTAATTGTTTGTGAGATGTTGCAGGGATTGTATTGAAGCAGTGCAAAACAAAGTATAAAAAATGCACAGTTTCTGAAGTTGCCAGTGCGGCCGCGGTGGGATTTGTGTGGTCTGCACCGACATAAGCTGAAGATGCAGGTTCTCTGAAGTTTGCTCACGCGGCCGCGGTCATATTTCTGCGGCCCGCGTTGGGCTTGCGCAGCCGTGTCCCAAGTTGTGCGGTCCGCATGGGCTACTTCCTGCAAAGGTTTCAAAATTAAACCCAGCGCGGTCCGCGGTCATTTTTACGCGGCCGCACTGGTGGGTGAGTATGGGGCCCCACAGTTCATTATAAATAGGAACCTTAGGCCTCATTTTACACTTTTTACACTCTGAACTCCTGAACCCTAATTTTTCACTGTTCATCTGAGATTCTCTTGTGTGTTGCATCAAGTGCTTTGATTCTTCTTATTCCCGGTAACAATTCTTGCAATTATCTTTCATTAGTGTTTATTTTTCATTTTTTTTACTATTTCCCAGTAGTGTAACTTCTTGTTCTTTCGTTTTTTTTTTCTTTTCTTCTTGCACTCAATTATTAGGTTAGTTTAAATGTTGTTTTTGGATGCTGGGTATAAATTCCATGTTGGGTAATTGAGTAGGGACAACTAGGATTCACGAACTTGAACGAAAATGGACTAATTTGTAAAACCCTAACTCAGTGCCTAACTTTGCCTCAGCGCGGGCCGAGGTCATTTTGTCGCGGTCCGCATTGGCCCAGTACTTGTGAAACTTTCTCCAGCGCGGCAGCGTTCCTAATTGTGCGGTCCGCGCTGGCCCAACGCGACCGCGCCACCATTTTACGCGGGCCGCGTTGGGGAGATTAAGAGAGTTGTCAATTCTGAGGGAGTTCAGTGCGGCCCGCGGTCATTTCCACGCGGCCCGCGGTGCCTCCCACGCGGCCGCACCCATAAATGTGCGGTCCGCGCTGCCCTGTTCTGCACTGTGTTCTGCAGCTTTTCTACCTTATATTGTGCAACTATTTTCATCAACTCATACACTGCCAGTGCTTCAACTAACAAGGTTGGACATGCTTGTTTGCAGGAAATGGTTAAACTAAGAGGTCGCGGTGGAAAACAACCCGGACGAGGTGAACCCTCCCGGGGAGGAAAAGGGAAACAAACAAAACTCACTCTCCGACCAAAACTGAAAACAAGAAAACAAGTGATAGTGAGTTATGACGACCAGTCGGGGAGTGAGTATGTTCCTTCTCAGGAGCTCTCAGCTGACTCGGGGCAAGCCCCCTCAGTCCCAGCCCCACCTACAGCCCAAGCTCCACAAAGTGTTCAGTCTGAGTCGTCTGATGGCTCAACAGCGGGTAGCGGCGAATACCCCACCTCCCCCTTAGCTTTAGTATCTGGGGAGAGTGCAGCAGGGGGGACTCATAGTGATGAGGAGGTTCTGGATAGTGGGGTGCCTCAGGGTGGTGGAATCGAACGAACAAGAAAAGCGGAGGTGTGGCAAGACCGGTTTGTTAGCCATGTGTCTTTCCACAAATTCAGGGAATTGTGGCCTAAACGGAAGCTGATCATAGAAAGAAGTATAATCACCCGAGATCTCTTGTCCTTTCTCCCCAATGTACACAGTCAGTTTCATACCAGAGTAGGATGGGAGCATTTTTGTGATGACTTGATAGATACCAACGAGCACATGGTAAAGGAGTTTTACTGCAATGTAGCCCACACCAAAAATGGCTCAATTGCGACCAAAGTGCGAGACAAAAACATAGTATTTTCTGGGAGAGCTTTCAATGAATATTTGGGTTTTGATGATGAAGAAGAAACTCAATACAATGAGAAGTTGGCAATGAAGGAGGAGGTTCGCCCATGGTTGGCTGAGCATTTGGCTCATCCGGGTACTATTCCGGATTGGATACAGGCAGGGGTGAAAATCTTGAGGAAGAATTTGAATTTCGAAGCTAGAGGGTGGCTTACATTTGTGTGCAACAGGCTTGACCCTACTTCCCATGACCAGACTATCCCTCTTCCTCGTGCTGTGCTGATTGCCTCTATCATGGCGGGTTTCCCTATTAATGTGGGGAATATGATAAACAGGGCAATCACATCGGTGGGAGTTGAGAGTATTGGGAACTATCCATTTTCCAACACTCTCAGCATGTATTTCCGGGATTCGAAGGTGAAAAAGAAGCCTTATGATGTGAAAGTTCACCCCGTGTCCCCATTCTCATGGTTCAGCATTCAGGGGCCGGACAACCCAAAGGACAAGAAGCACAAGGCATCCACCTCTACCCCGATTGGCCAGTCTAAGAAGCCAGTTGCGGTAGAGTCTGCTGTGGAGCCTTCTACTGAGCTTCCCTCTATCCCAGCTGCCATAATTATTGCTGATGTGCCCTCCTCTTCTGCGGGTCCTAGTTCGTCAGCTGGCCCGTCAGTCCCTGCTTCCCGGACCAACCCTCTCACAGCCCATCAGTTAGCAAAGACCTTGGCCAGTTTGAACAACTGGATGTCACCTGCGACATCCAAGTTGTCAACATTGGCTACTTCAGTTGAGGCCCAGTCAGCACCAGCCACTGCTCAGATTCCTCAGTCTATTGAGGAAACATTGAAGAAGCTCCTGGCCAACCAGGAGAAGATTATGGAGACTCAAGACACCTTGACTAAGGTGGTAGATTCACATGGCAAAGCTCTGAAAGAGCTTGCGAAGGAGCATAAAAAGATGAGAAAGTCAAGGGCGTCCAAGGAGTCGTTGAAGGCACTTAGGGCGGATGTGGACAAGCTATTGGCAGATCAAATGCCTTTAGACTTGCTATTTGAGGATCCAGCTCCTCCAGCAGCAGCATCAGAGCCACAGCAGGGGGCAGGCA
>NC_031993.1:17547918-17560829 GCF_001879085.1 Nicotiana attenuata
GGTCGTGGCATTTACCTAGGTGGTCAACTAACGGATAGAGATTCCTAATACGAGAATGATGATTATGGGGCTTATGATATAACCGTTGCACGATAGCACTCACTCTCACACCTCTCGGTAGAAAGAATGATTTTGCCCAATTGACTCTCTCGAGACCAATTGGGTAGGCTAACAAACCAAGCAACTTAGGGTTCAAGTTGGGTAATTACTCTCTCGAGGTCTTACCCGTTAATTGGACTGCCAATCTCATGAGTCCATCCCAATTCCTTGTTGGGTTAATTTTGGAGTCATAGACACTCTTTCTCAAGAAGAGTCAAGACCTACTAAGCTAGACTTAGTGTTTGCAACCACCAAATCCAAGTGAAAACATAAAATTAACCCAAATATCAAACACCCAACATCATTCAAGCATTAAACAATCACACCCATTAATTACCCACACTAGGGTTGAGCCACAACCCTAGCTAATAGGTTTAGCTAGCCATAATAACAACAGAAATTGAAGGAGAAATAGATAAAATGAACATATTAATTAACTAGAATGTTAATCTACAATAATCCACGTTAAAACAAGATGAAAATGCCCAAAATAGGCTAAAACTTTTGTCTCACGAGTGCTGCTGCTATCTGATATCTAAAACTTAACCTAGAAATAATAAAATATTCTGTATATACTATGCCAGAAAAATCGAACAAAAATACCCCTGCGGGGCTGGCGCGGACCGCGCAGAAATGCAGCGCGGCCGCGTAGGGGTCTTGGCCTTCGATCATTCACTTCTGGAGCTGGGGACGCGGACCGCACAAAGAAGTAGCGCGGCCGCGCATGCTAATGGGCACGGACCGCACAACACTGAAGCGCGACCGCGTAGACACCAGTGCTGACCGCGTAGAAATGAGCACCGACCGCGCTTGGAGACTCCTGAAATGGGTGCTCTCTAAATCTCCTAGCACGGCCACGCAACAAATCAGTGCGGTCCGCGCTAGGTCCTCCTGTCCCTACTTCAATGATTTTTGATACTTGAGCAGGTTTCACTCCGTTTCGAGCTGATTCTTGACTTTCGTCATCTTGTCGCTCAAACCTACAATCAAGCACACTTTGTAAGCATTCTGGGTCTATTTTATGACAATTCATACATAAAGCATAGGCAAGTATGGGCATAAAACGTGTTAAAATCATAGTTATCACCAGCTGCCACAATTATTGCTGATGTGCCCTCCTCTTCTGCGGGTCCTAGTTCTTCAGCTGGCCCGTCAGTCCCTGCTTCCCGGACCAACCCTCTCACAGCCCATCAGTTAGCAAAGACCTTGGCCAGTTTGAACAACTGGATGTCAGCTGCGACATCCAAGTTGTCAACATTGGCTACTTCAGTTGAGGCCCAGTCAGCACCAGCCATTGCTCGGATTCCTCAGTCTATTGAGGAAACAGTGAAGAAGCTCCTGGCCAACCAGGAGAATATTTTAGAGACTCAGGCCACCTTGACTAAGGCGGTAGATTCACACGGTAAAGCTCTGAAAGAGCTTGCCAAGGAGCATAAAAAGATGAGAAAGTCAAGGGCGTCCAAGGAGTCGGTGAAGGCACTTAAGGCAGATGTGGACAAGCTATTGGCAGATCAAATGCCTTTAGACTTGCTATTTGAGGATCCAGCTCCTCCAGCAGCAGCTCCAAAGCCACAGCAGGGGCAGACATCCCAGCCCCCAAGGAAGAAGAGGAAGCTTCCCAGTGCAGAGGGTGTAGTGATTGAGCTTGCGGAGACTCAGGGGATTCCCTCCAGTGATGCACCCACTATTCAGCCGGTCCAGGAGCAGGCCACTATCCCAGCAGCAGAGCAGCAGCAGGCAGGGGACAAGTCTGAGGTTCCCGCCCATACAGGGGATCAAGGGACCACTGAGGATCCTATGCAGACGGACCAGGACTAGGGAGCTCTTCTATATCCTTTCATTGATATTTTGTGCTTATTTGTGTAGTTGGCATTAGGGACAATGCCAGCTCTTATTCGTGGGGGTGCGCCTACATTTTTTGGATTATCTGGATGATTGTACATATTAGCTTTCATTTTATGTTCTGTTTATTTGATTTCCTAGTTGGTCTGTATATAACTTTACATTTTAGCTACTTTTATCGTACTTTTTCTTATCTTTTGGTCTGTATATAAAGTTACATTCGGTATATTTTCATCCCTCATTGTATATTCTATTCCCCTATTGTATATATTCATTCTGCTTTTCTATTTTCGCAAAAAAATTTCATTTTTTAGCTTAGGTAGGCTCGTAGCCTTTTGTTTTGTTTTTGGCATTTCAATAAACCCTTGGTTTTCTTAATGCCACTGTTCTTTCTAAGGGTGGAGTATAGTGCGAACCGGGTGGCTCTTCCCAATGATAGATGGTGTGACAACCTTCTTAAGGGTTTGAGTCCGTTTTTGATTTTTCTTTTGTTTTTGTTATTTCGTAGTTAAGAGTACCTCGGGCAAAGCTTCACTTGGGCCGAACACATTTGCCTTCGATCCCATGATCAAAGACATAATGTTGTGTTAGGATGGTGAAAGTCGTGGCCTTGAGACTCTTGTGTTGACCAAACAATCATCATGTGGTCTTTTTGGACCATTGTGCGCTTGAATCATAACTGAGGTCATTGTGGGCCCTCGACTCGATGTCTTTAGCAATCCCCTAGCATGTGTGGTGAGAAATCGAATTATGAGTCCAAGTCCCGAGCCAATGGTCTAGAACTTGCCCTGAATGTTTTTTGAGGCAAAATCCTAGGTGAAATTTGACTTGAGAAGTGATTGTAGGCTCTCCTTGATCCCAATGTTGAGTTAAACAATTCAATGGCCTACCAATGAAATGATCCCTAGTTAACCCTTTCGAGCCTTGAACCTTTTTCTTTCGAGAACCAATGTTGCAAGCCTATACCCTTTCTAAAAGATACCCTCTCTTGGCACCCAAAATCTTCCCTTGAGTAATGGCAAATGTCTAAGTTTGGGGGAGGAGAGACAAGAAAGGAAGCAATAGTGGTAAAACGTACGAAAGCAAAAAGAAAAAAAGAAGCACTGATTTGAATAAAGAAAAAGACAAAAAGAAAGAACAATACGAAAAAGAATAAAAAGGGGATACAAGGGAAACAAAAGTGAAAAAAGGCTAGAAGAGAGTAGAAAAGGGAGAAATAATTTGAATTGCATAAGAAAGAGTGACAATGTGTCCCTCTAACCCCTTGAAAAGAAGTTAAATGCTCAAATGAGTCAAGAAAGTGTGCCAAAATGAATCAAAGGAAGTGCTTAAGGGAAGATTGAACCCATTTGAACTAAAACATGTCCTATCCTTACCCAAAAGCCTTCACAATGACTCCACAAAAGCCCTATATGATCTTGAGTTGAAGAAAACCTACATTAGTGGATACTTATATAAGGGGCAAGCATATGGTACCTAGAGCCGGACTTGTGACATTTTTCTTGAGAGAGATGAGTGAAATTCCATCAACCTCGGTTTGTGTGTCAATACTCTAAAAAGGTGAGGTTCGCTTAGGGAGAGTTGAGGATGTGTGAGTTTGGGTTCCACAATGACCAAGGTATTTGAGAAAAGTTCTTTGATGAAATGTGTCAACCCTTGATGCTCTTGTGTCACACTTGATCCATAGTTTTCAAAGTTTAAAATGTGTTAATGATGCATTCGTATTGAGGGCAATTGTTAGTCCCAATTGATGCTTGTTGAGGTTACTTTAGGATAGTTGGAATCACTTGGATGTTCCTTTATGGGGTGGGTTTTATTTTTTTTGCTTGAGGACAAGCAAAGGTTTAAGTTTGGGGGAGTTGATAAGTAGGATTTTAACGTGTTTTATGCCCCTACTTGCCTATGCTTTGAGTATAATTTGATACAAAATAATTCCAAAATGCTCACAGGTTGTGCTTGATTGCAGGTTTGAGCGACAAAGTGACTGAATTGTCAAAGATCGGCTCAAAACGGAGTGAAACCTGCTCAAGCATCAAAGGCCAAGAAAAGTGAAGGAAAAAGATCCTAGTGCGGACCGCACAAAAGTGCACGCGGCCGCACTAGGAGAATCAGAGAAGTGCTAATTTAGGACTCTCACAACGCGGCCGCGGTTGGATTTACGCGGCCCGCGCTCAGATCACGCGGCCGCGCCACATTTTCATGCGGTCCGCGTGAAGAGATTCAGAGAGATGAAGTTTGGGGACCAAAGCAAGCCACGCGGCCGCGGTCACATTTATGCGGTTCGCGCCAGATCTCATGCGGCCGCGCTACACTTTTGCGCGGCCCGCTATCCTCAACTTCAGAGAGCCAATCTTCAAGATTTCAAGAGCCCACGCGGCAGCGCTACCTTATTGCGCGGCCCGCGCCTGACCCCGCAGGGGTATTTTTGTCCAAGTTTTTCAGCCACTATAAATAGATCCTTTTTCCATTTTTAGGTGAAGTTTCCAGATACCCAAGGCTGCTGAGCTCGTGAGAACATTGGGTATAGCCATTTTTGGCATTTTTAACCTCTAATTTTGTATTTCTTCCTTAGTAATCAATTATTATGTTTGCTTCTTCATCTATTTCTTTAATTTTTGCATCTAGCATGAGTAGCTAAACTCACTAGCTAGGGTTGTGGCTCAACCCTAGTGTGGGTAATTAATGGGTGTTGCAATCTAAGGCTAGATTGATATTGGGTGTTTGCTATTTGGGTTAATTTTAGGTTTTCATTAAGGATTGGTGGTTGCAAATACTGATTCTAGCTTGGTGGGTTTGACTCTTCTAGAGAAAGAAAGTCTATGACCCCAAAATTGACCCAACAAGAAATTGGGATGGACCCATGAGAAATGGTAGTCCCAATTAACGGGTTAAACCTCGAGAGAGTAATTACCCCACTTAAACCCTAGTTGCTTGGTCAAATTGGCCTACCCAATTGGTCTCGAGAGAGTCAATTGGGCAAAATCACTCTCTCTACCGAGAGGTGTGAGAGTGGGTACAATTGAGCAACGGTTATAGCATAAGCTCCAAATAAGTCAATTTATCCTTAGTAGCATCTACCCCTTAGTTAGCCACCTAGGTAATGCCACGACCCTAGTGCTCTTCTCTATATTAATTACAACTTAGCAATATCTCCATAGCATAATTTAGCTTCAACTATTAGTCTTAAAGTAGAAGATATAAAAACCAAAACCGAAAATGTTAGAAGTGATAAGAAGCACAACTACAATTCTAAACTAAGCAGATATTATAACTCCCTCTCTAGCTCCCTGTGGAAAATCGATCCCGATCCACTATCGGGTAAAAGCTGTTGCAGCCCGCTCTTCCTACTTTAGTGTAGTGTTGAGTCGGCAGCGATCAAGTCTCTCAGTGGAACTCGAGCGGGAGGAGTATTGGATATTGCTCGGCGGATGGCGTATCGGTTATGTACTGTTAGGATGTGTGGTGTTATGTATTTGCTTCACCGCGAATTGTTTCTTATTGGTGCGCGGATTGCGCAAGTTGCGGCTTTAGTCTGTATTGAGGTGTCATGTCACCAGAGTGGTTGTGTTGGTTAGATGATATCGTTGAGATCTTTAATGAATACGAACGGATTTGATTTCAGCATGTTGGAAGGATAAATATCGAGGTTCGGCTCAAAAATTTGCCATGGTCCTTGCCAAAGGAGTATGGCTTACTACGTGTTTCATTTATCATTAGTAGTATATGAAAGTTTTGGAATGAGACTTTAGTTGGTAAGGGGTGTTCTATTGATATTCGGTTGTTGTGTGCAGCTACCGTGATTAGAAGTTATCGGTAGAAGTGTTTGAGTTATATGGTATATTATGTAATTGCACCCGAGGTTGCAGGTATGGGTTATTACAGCTTGTTCGGACTTATTCAGAGTATAGATGTGAGATTCTGATCTTGTGGATGATTTCGAAAGTGGAAATGTGGTTCTAAGGTTTATGGGCTAGGATGGATTGTGAAATTTTGGTTACGTTGTGTTATCGGACCTATATGAGATAGGGTGACATGGGATCACCCCCGGGTATGTGCATGGTACGGTTATTCAGCGATTGGTTGGCTTTTGGAACAACTTTGGGCACGTTCAAGGACGAACGTATGTTTAAGTGGGGGAGGATGTAACGACCCGACCGGTCGTTTTGAGCTTTTGCACTTTACTCGCCAGTTCTCGGGCATGACTTGCCCCGTGTAATGTATTATGACTTATGTAAATCGTTGGTTTTGGTTTTCAGGGTAATCGGAACGAATTTGGAAAAACAGTTCTCAGTTTGAAGCTTATAATTGAAAGGTTTGACCAAGTTTTGACTTATTGGTAAACGACCTCAGAATGCGGATTTTATAGATCGAATAGCTTCGTTTGGTGATTTGGGACTTAGGAGTGTGTCCGGAATATTTTTGTGATGTCCGGTGTAGAATTAGGCTTGAATTGGCGAAAGTTAGTTTTTGGCGATTTTCGATCGGGAGTGGAAAATAGGCTATCGGGGTCGGAATGGAATTCCGACAGTTGGAACAGGTTCGTAATGTCATTTTGGATATGTCTGCAAAATTTCAGGTCAATCGGAGTTGTTTTGGATAGTTTCAGCGTCGTTGGTGGAATTTAGGAATTTCAAAGTTCATAGGCTTGAATTTGATGTGATTTTGGTGTTTTGATGTTGTTTTTGGTGTTTCGAAGGCTCGACTAAGTTCGAATGATGTTATGGGACGTGTTGGTATATTTGTTGAGATTTCCGAGGGCCTCAGGTGGATTTCGAAAGGTTAACGGATCAATTTAGACTAGAAGAAAAGCTGTTGCATTTTTTCACAGCAGCATGAACAGTAACTCGGGTGAACAGTACTCGGGTGAACAGTAACTCGGGTGAACAGTACTCGGCTGAACAGTAAAACGCGTGAACAGTATTTAAATAAACCCTCTGCGACCATTAAACCCTTTTACACCATTTTTAAACGGGAAAAGAGCTTTGAGGCGATTTTGAAGAGAGGAAATCATTGTTCTTCATTGAGGTAAGGATTTTGGATCCTAAAACTTGATTATTTGTGATTAAGGAACAAAATATCAGTGTTTAATTCATGAAAATCAGTAAAAAAAGGTGGAGTTAGGGCTTGAGATTATGAGACCTTCTAGGGATGATTTGAGGGGTCAAACGAACTCCGATTTTCGAGTTCTTTACATGTACGGACTCGTGAGATGATGAAGAACATTTTGGTATAAAGTTTGTCCAGTTCCGGGACACGGTCCCGGGGGTCGGGTTTTGACTGATTTCGGGTTTTGTGCTTAAAATCGATATTTTTCAATTGGAATTCATTCGTTTAGCATAATTTGATGATAAAAATCTGAACTTGGTAGATTTGGAGCACTCGGAAGTTGGTTCGAGAGGCAAGAGTGTTGCAGAGTAGCTTTTCGGGCTAGTTCGAGGTAAGTAATGATTTTAAATGCTGTTTTGAGGGTATGAAATCCCGGATTACACAACGTTCGGCTGTGTTGAGGTGACACACACG
Organism: Nicotiana attenuata; assembly: GCF_001879085.1. Taxonomy (NCBI): domain Eukaryota; kingdom Viridiplantae; phylum Streptophyta; class Magnoliopsida; order Solanales; family Solanaceae; genus Nicotiana; species Nicotiana attenuata. The sequence goes on from NC_031993.1 coordinate 17,555,380, forward strand.
CTAGATGACGAGCGTGGGGTCGTGCACCGTTGGGGATTGTGACTTAGTCCATCCCGAATGCCTGTTTTACTGCGTATTTGATAGCTAATTGTTTGATATTATTATATTTTTGGCTACTGTTTGAACCCTTAGGGGATTTTAAATGATATTTTCCTCACTGTTTGATTTCATACTGGTGCTCAGTCATGCTATATTTTCACTATTTTAAGAACTCAGCTATGTTATTTTTGTTTTAAAAACATTAATTGATATTTTCAAAGATATTTTGAGCTGAGCTTCATATTTTACTGTTGCCCGAGGGGCTTATGAGATTCTGACTGAGTAAGGCCGACGACCTGTATTGTGAGGATACTTTTGGGTCGGGCTGCACGCCGCAGCGGTGATATACTGATTATGATAATGAGGCCGAGGGCCTGAGATTGTACGCCACGAGATGGCTTGTGATTATGCTAATGAGCCGAGGGCCTGAGATTGTACGACACGAGGTGGCTTGAGATTGATATGAGGCCGAGAGCCTGTTTATGATGCCACGAGATGGCTTGATATTGCGCTTGGGCCGTAAGGGGCCCCTCCAGGAGTCTGCACACCCCCAGTGAGCGCGGGTACCCATTGTGACATGAGATATAGCCCGAGGAGTTGGTATCGTTCTGTGATATTGCCCGAGGGGCTGATTTGTATGTGTTTACCATTCCTAGTTGTTTTTCCTATCTATTTTGACTGCTTAAAAATGTGTTTTTATGAGATTTCGTTGTTAATTTGTGTTACTGATTTTGTTATGCCTCTGATAGCTAAATGTTGTGTTTAACGTGATTTTATATCGTTCAGTCTTCATTTATTCTTATTACTCACTGAGTTGGAAGTACTCACTTTACTCCCCGCACCTTGTGTGCAGATTCAGGTATTTCTGAACCCGGTAGTGGGTATTGGTTGCTCAGAGGCAGAGTCATCGGAGTTTAGCAAGGTAGCTGCCCGATGTTCGCAACATTGCTTTTCTCCCTCTCGATTTCATTAGACTGTATCTAGTACATTTTAGACTCTTGTTGTATTCGGACCTTAGTAGATGCTCATGACTAGTGACACCCGGGTATCGGGCTATGTTGGGTTTGTTTTTCGCAAATTATACTGTTAACTGCTTATTTTTGAGATTTTATCATGTTTAAGACTTAACACTTATTATTTTATTGCTTAAGCTTGAAATGGGAATGTGTCGGTGACTTCGCAAGAGGCGCCATCACAATTGGGTTTGGGTTTAGGGTCGTGACAGTAATGACTCCATGCTCGGGTAGTGTTGTGTCGCGACCCTAAACCCAGGCCCGGTCGTGATGGCGTCTCTCGTGAAGACAAGGCCAGCCGACACTTTTCCAATTCGAAATTAAATAGCTAAACAACAATACAACAGGCTAAAACATGATTTAATAATGCTAAAATAGCGAATAATATCATAACAATGCGGAAATACAACCCAAACATAGCCCAAACCGGGGTGTCACTAGTCATGAGCATCTACTAAGTCTAAATACAACTGACAAAGTCTGGAATGTACTAAGTACAGACTAATGAAATAAGGAGGGAGAAAAGCAGTGCTGCGAACGCCGGCAGCTACCTTGCTAAACTCCGTTAACCCTACCTCCGATCAGCCAAAACTCGCTACCGGGTGTAGAATACCTGAATCTGCACACATGGTGCAGGGAGTAAAGTGAGTACTCCAACTCAGTGAGTAATAATCATTAATAAAGACTGAGTGATAAGAAATCACGAAAAGAGCATCAACATGTTATATAGAAGCAGTTTCAAAACCAGTAAGAGAAGCAATGAAGCTGTAAAATCCTTTAAAAACATCTTATCTCAGTTTAATCCCCTTTTTGAAAATACCTTTTTCAACAGTTACGCAAATGAATGCAGAACAACTAATGTAGATAAGCACAAAAATCCGCCCCTCGGGCACAAATACACAATTAAGCAAGTAAATGACAGGCAAATAAAAAAGATAAGCACATAAGGTTCGCCCCTCGGGCAATATCTCAGAACGGTACCAGCCCCTCGGGCAATCACATAGAACCAAAACCAGCCCCTCGGGCTATATCACACATCACACTGGGTACCGCGCTCACTGGGGGTGTGCAGACTCCTGGAGGGGTCCCTTTCGGTCCAAGCGCAATATCAAGCCATCTCGTGGCATCATAAACAGGTCCTCGACCTCATATCAATATCAAGCCACCTCGTGGCGTACAATCTCAGACCCTCGGACTCATAATCAAATCAGTGTATCACCGCTGCGGCGTGCAGCCCGATCCCAAAGATATGTATCACCGCTGCGGCGTGCAGCCCGATCCCAAAGATATGTATCACCGCTGCGGCGTGCAGCCCGATCCCAAAGATATCCTCACAACACAGGCCCTCGGCCTTACTCAGTCAAAAATCACATAAGTCTCTCGGGCAACAGTAAAACAGTATTTCTCAGCCCAAAACATCATTTAAATATCATTTGAGTATTAAACAGAATAAACATGGCTGAGTTTTGAAAATAGTGGAAATAACATGACTGAGTTCAAGTATAAAGTCAAAACAGTGAGGAAACATCAACAACAATCCCCGAAGGGTTCAAATAATTGGCACGAAGCCCAAATATGGCATTCAGCCAAAATAATGATGATAGCAAATAGATTTCAATCAAATACGTGGTAAAATCATCAATCGGGATGGACTAAGTCACAATCCCCAACGGTGCTCTACCCCATGCTCGCTATCTGGCGTGCAAGTCACCTCAACATAGCACTACGATGTGAAATCCGGGGTTTCAAACCCTCAGAGCATCATTTACAATCATTACTCACCTCGAACCGGCTACATCTCTAGCTCGCGATGCCTTTGCCCCTCGAATCGGCCTCCACGCGCATCGAATCTATCCAAAATCAGAATGAATACATCAAAATATGCTAAGGGAACAAGTCCCAAGCGAAAACAATCGAAAAATACCAAAAATCCCAAAATTAGCAAAACCCGAGCCCCGGGCCCACTTCTCGAAACTCAAAAATTTTTACATCAACGGGTTCCTTATCTCCCCACGAGTTCATACATACCAAAAGTTCTCAAATCCGACTTCAATTGGTCTTCCAAATCCCCAAATCAAATTTTAAAATCCCAAGCCCTAGTTCTTCCATTTTTAGCTTAAGTTCCATGATTTTCTAGGTAGATTTCACAATAGAAACGAGTTTTAAGTTCAAAAATCTTACCTCCAATCGATTCCCTTTGAATCCCTCTTTAACCTCCACGAAGAAGCTCTCAAAATGATCAACAATGGGTGAAAATAGACCCAAAATCGCGGTGAAATGAATTAAAAACATTCTGCCCATGCCTGATTTCCTTCTTCGCGAACGCGGTCAACTACTCGCGTTCGCGTAGCACAAACTTACATTGACCAAATTTTACCTTACGCGAACACGACATGTCAGTCGCGAATGCGATGCTTCCTCTGCCTTGACCTTCGCGAACGCGTTCACTCCTTCGCGAACGCGATGAATAACTGACCTCGGACCCATCAGACCCAAATCCTCCTTCGCGATCGCGTATGCTCACTCGCGAACGCGATGCAATCTCCTCACAAGCCTTCGCGAACGCGGCCTGGACCCTCGCAAACGCGAAGCTTATGAAACCCGGCCCTTCGCGAACGCGAAGGCCAAAATACCTGCAACTCTCGAACAAAAATCTGCAATTTTCCAAACTCCAAAATGGTCCGGTTGACCACCCGAAACTCACCCGAGTCCCCCGAGACCTCAACCAAAGGCACCAACACATCCTAAAACCTCATTCAAACTTGTTCCAATCATTAAAACTATAACGACCCGACCGGTTGTTTTGAGCTCTAGCACTCCGTTCAGCAGCTTGAGGCCGTGAGCAGCTTCATTTCAGGTATTATGACTTGTGCGCGTGATCGGAATTGAATTTCGGGAAGTCCAGAGTTGATTTGGAAAGAGAATTCTCATTTCGGAAGCTTAAAGTTGGAAGAATGAACTAGGATTGGATTTTTGAGTAAACGACCTCAGAATCGGGATCTGAAGGTTCCAGCAGGTTGGTATGATAATTTCGGACTTGGACATATGCCCGGTTCGGGTTTCGGATAACCCGGGAGCATTTTGGCGCCTATTGTGGAAGTTAGCATTTTAGAAGAAATTTCATAAGTTTGGCCTGAAGTGCATTTCAGTGTTATCGATGTCCGTTCGGGATTCCGAGTCTGTGAATAGCTCCGTATGGTGATTCTGGAGTTGGGGGCGCGATCGGAAGTGAATTCGGAGGTCCGTGGGTCATTTTGGAACCATTTGGCTAAAGATAGAAATTGACCGGAGGTGGACTTTTTGATATCGGGGTCGGAATCCAATTTCGAAAGTTGGAGTAGGTTCGTAATGTCGAATATGACTTGTACGCAAAATTTGAGGTCAATCGGACGTGATTTGATAGGTTTAAACATCGGAAATAGAAGTTTTAATTTTTGAAGTTCATTGAGTTTGGATTGGAGGTCGATTCATGATTTTAGCGTTGTTTGATGTGATTTGAGGCCTCGAGCAAGTCCTTAATGTGTTTTAGGATTGGTTGGTATGTTTGGTTGGGGTCCCGGGGGCCTCGGGTGGGTTCCGGATGGTTCTGAAGCGGTTTCGCAGAAGCGGGACCCAGACTGCAGAAGCGGTCCAGGCATTTTGGGCTAGGTTCGCAGAAGCGATCCTAATTCCACAGAAGCGGTCTTCGCAGAAGCGGTCAGTGCACCGCAGAAGCAGAAACAGCTGGAGCAGTGAGGTCTTTTAAGTTCGGGGTTGAGTTCATTTCGACCCCATTTTTCTTCCATTGGAGTCGATGGGGAGGAGCTTTGAGGTGCCATTTTCGTCACTCATCATGAGGTAAGTAATTTATGCTAGCTTTGAGTTATATATCAAGCTTATACATGGATTTAGGCAAGGAAATTATGGAAAATTTAGGTTTTGGTGGAAAACCTAGAAATTGGCATTTCTTACAATTTGGCCACGATATTGAGCATGGAATTTAGTGAAAATTATATATTTGAGTTCCCAAGATCATGGGTAATCTTTATCTTCGAAAAATTTCGGATTCCGGGCACGTGGGCCCGAGGGCGTTTTGGTCAACTTTTCGACCGGAGTTAGGAATTGCTATAAATCAGTTTGTAATGAATATTTGAGCATAAATTAATGGATTTTCGTAACCGTTGGCTAGTTTTGGAGCACGGTGCATCAATTGGAGTCCCCGGAAGGGCATGGATTGCCGGTTATAGATCTTCGGAGCGAGGTGAGTCTCCTTTCTAACCTTGTAAGAGGGAATTGTCCCCATAGGTGAAATAATTGATTATGTGCTCCTATTTGTGGGGGGCTACGTACGCACGAGGTGACGAGAGTCTGTGCGTAGCTGCTATTATGCTAGTTGTCCGGGTAGTCTAGGACCCAAAA
>NC_031993.1:17561071-17567314 GCF_001879085.1 Nicotiana attenuata
CCCTTCGTGGCTTGATATAAATTGATAAGATAATAAAGAGTAAACCTTGAAAATCCTTAATTATTTGTTGAAGGTGCTTATCTGTTTTCTGGCTTCGTGAATTAGAACTGCTTTAAAAATCCATGATTTCCTCACATTTTTAGTATATTGTCAATTGACCTCTAGTAAGTGTCGAAGTTGACCATCTCGTTTCTACTTCTTTGAGATTAGGCGGGATACTCATTGATTACACGTTGTTTACTTACTCATACTATACTTCTGTGCATTTTTGTTGCACAGGTATATTTATTTCTAGCAGCCCACTGAGCGTAGCAGCGCGGATGATTTGGGGCTAGGTGAGTTGCACTATTCGAGGCGGCCCGCAGCTAGTGTAGCCCTCTTCAGTACATTGTATTTATTTCCTGTCCATTGTATTCCGGACGGATGTTGTATTTTTCTTCCTTATCAGTAGATGCTCATGCACTTGTGACACCGGGTTCTGGGATAGTTTGAAGTATTGTATTAACTGCTTAACATTTATATTTGATTTGAGACTATATTCTTTAATATTGCTCAACTTGAAGGAAAATCATAGATTTCAGAAGTATTAAAACGAGAATTTGATTAAGTAACTTGGTTGGCTTGCCAGACAGCAGTGTCCGGCGCCATCACGACCCTTAGTGGATTTTGGGTCTGACAACATGGTATCAGAGCACTAGGTTCCTAGGGTCTCACGAGTCATGAGCAAGTCTAGTAGAGTCTCGCGGATCGGTACGGAGACGTTTGTACTTATCCTCGGGAGGCTGCAGGACTGTTAGGAGTACTTCCCTTCTTGATTCCTTATCATGCGATTTGATCCCTGGAGGCGTATGCCTTTAATTCGTTCCTACTCAATCTTACTACGCAAACCGCTTGTTATAAATCGAGAATTGAAGAGTCATGATGGTACTACGGATGTGGTGCAGGATGTTTCTCCCGTTATAGTTGATTGGATTATTACCGTTGCCTTATGGAAGGATATTTTAATGTTTCAGCTCAGTAACGGTACTTCTGAGGGCTTTGGGGCTAGGCACAAGTTTCCATGATGCCTATGAATGATCGTTCCGCAGTAGTGATATGATGGTAGGATGTTGCCCACGTGTCGGGGCAGTGAATGGCTTGAAAGGAGGTTTACTCAGTGTTTAACCAAGAGATTCAGTATTTTATTCCTGGCAGGGGAAAGGCAATCGAACTAAGGATGGTCAGATGTGGGCTGGTGGAATTAATGAGACTTGGTATTTGCAAGCGTGGTGGAGTTTTCTTCTATGTTGGGGTGTTGTCGTCCTAATTGAACGTCTTAAGTGCGTCGGTGTCATAATCTTCTACAATTCGCCTTTGGGGCAAGAGATTGTGAAACAGTATCGGAGATGCAACTGTCAGATATCGTAGAGTGCGGAGGTTCAGGATTGAATCAGTATTTCTAATGTTGGCAGTTCGAGAAAGATGATCTTCGGAAAGGTTTAAAGTTAGTAGCGATTTGTGGACTCAAGTACTATGAAGATAGATTTTGTTAAGGCAACAACCGGGCAGCAAAAGGTGAAAAATGCGTGCGGGAAGTGTCAGGCGTAGTTTTGAACTTCTAAAAGTCCAGGTGTATGAAGCAAAGGTCAGGTAGCTGATTAAAGAAGTGAGTTTGCCCAAAGTGGGAGAGCGGCGGGTGCTGCATATGGGCTTGGTGGTAGGATGGTTACGCACCTTAAGGAAAGTCTGGAGTGATTTGGGGATCATAGTGGCTGGCGATTGAAGCCTACAGATTAATTAGAAGTATGGGCTATCATGCGGCTAGATATAACGGGACGAAGCTTCGTGAATGGAGAAGGATACAACATAACTTGGGACTGGAGGAGTATTGTTGCGCATCTAATTGATGTCCACGAGGGATGAATGGACTTGTGCAGCCGGAGAATGAGCTCGGACTCAGGAGGGATAATCGATGTCGCAGTGATTGTACCCCACGTAGCAGCGTTGGAAGATGCCGGGGAGGGACTCCTACAGGTGGGGTATTCAAGTGCACAGGTTAGCGGTCGCGCGGTTGGCGAGGCTTCTGCGAAGTTCTACTGGTTATACAGCGAAGGGAATTGTTGTGTGAATGTTGATAATGATTCAGAATATAAAAAGGGGGGCTTCTACCGTAAGGTATCGAGAATTTTGGCGATTGATTGCGTAAGGCTATGTCAATAAAAGATGAAGAACCCCGATGAGTCCCAGATTTGGGAAATAATGGCTTCAAGCTAAGTGGGAGAGTCCCACCGCTTATGATTGGGTTGCATAATTAGCTACTTGCGAGGTTCTGGTGATTAGCATATTGATGGGTTATTTCAGCTACGGGAAAGGAACATAAGTGGTAATTCGAGCTAATGAATTGTCGAAATGCATGCTATGGTTGGCCTTATTGGCTCATGTTCAGATTTGGGGAAAGATTCAGGATTTATGCCTTGTATAAATGCAGGTTTCAAAGGAAGTAATTCCGTCGGTGCCTCGTCGAGAGGGTATTCATATGTTATAAGATTTATGAAGTTGATTATATTCGGGACCAAGTCAGAGCGGGTGGCTCTCAGTAATGGTCCTAACGGATTCAAAAGAGGTAAAGTATGGTGCCTAATGATTTCTAGCCTATAAGTACAGTTAAGAATCAAGCTTTGCAGCAGCTTATGAGTGGAGGCTCAGAATGTTCTATGATGTTTTGACTTGCAGTATAGCACTTGAGAGGAAAATGAGAAGAGATTTCGGATTCGTAATAGGATTAGCAGAATGATCGTGTCAGTTGAGAGTGTGAATATGTGCGCAAGGAAGGTATAAAGTGGTTCGCGGGATTTGAGACAGCATGGTTTCGTGATTCAAGGTCACTCGAGATGGGTGCAGATAGAGTATGTGATGTGTGGATGGAGTTAGTATTATCTCTAAGGCAATCAAGGATAAATTGGAAGAAGATAGATTGATTGGCTATAATTGAATTTGGCGTAGTGGTGTTAGTGATTAGTTTTCTCAGCGTGATCGAGTTATGCAAGTGAGTTGTGATGGTACGTATCAGGCTTGTCAGCCACCGCAATTGATCGAGTTATGCAAGGAGTTTCGATGCTTAAGGTAAGTTGGTATTATCTTCAGCGTCACCTGAGATTGGTGTTTTGTAAAAAGGGGCTTGTGTCATGGTTGATGGTTCTTGATCGCTTTTCAGCGTTAGTGCGGTCGGTGGTTTGGAGGTACGACCCAGTTATTTGTTATGGTAGGTTATGGGGATGTGTCCCACAAGAAGATTGCATAAGTGTGGCAGGTAGTCACCGGATTGATTAAAGACTTAAAACAAGTATGGAGGTGGTGATGATATCGTTACGTTGAGAATATGTGCCTGGAAGGCACTCAGTCATTGAGTTGTGGACTGTGGATGAGTACTCCGGTTAGGATGGTTGTCCTTGTGTGTTATGAGAAGAGGGAAATTATTATGGACCTTTGAAAGGTTATTGGCTTAGTTTGATATGATCAGGATCGATATGAGGTCGGTGGATGGGTTTAAATATGAATTTGGGCTCTATTTCAGGTCAATTGTGTTCATTTCAGTAATGTGCTCCTTATGGAGTAGTCAGGGTGTTATTTCATTGCCAAATATTTCATGTAATGATGCGTTGCGCCGTGTGAGTTGGGAGACGGCTTGAGAGATTGCTTATGTGTTGAGGATCCGCGTAGAGATAATGTTATATGAGCAGGATGCTTGTGAGATTTCAAATCGTATATCGCACCTCAGTCGTGCTTGAGTTTTGTGGCTTCTGGCGCTATATGGCTCCCCAGGGATTGAATTATGCACTTGGCGTGCTTGTGACCGAAATTCGATATTTTATTCTAATGGGCAAATTTAGCTCGATGTGCAATCTCCTTATGTGAGATCTATGTTTGGATCGGGTTGGCACCGCAACAGTGTGATGTTGAGTATAGTTTTCTACATGTTATTTTTTTGTGCGTCTCGCTTCCCATTTTCTAAGGAAAGTCCGCATTAGTGCGGGAGTTAGGTAATTCCTTCCAGAGTTCGTTTTCCTTTGGTATCGCATTCTAATTGGTAGCCTATTGGCACGTTGTGGCATCATATGAAACTTTTGGTTATGTCCGGGGCAGCTTATTGCCTGAGCGGTTCGTACAGGGTGAGATGGAATCATTGGATTCGGGATCAGTGCAATCTGAGTATATGGGATATATCAAGGAGCAAAGATCACGATTTGGTTCAGAATATGGTAATGTTTCTTGTCAGAAGTATAGATTCAATGATGGGTTGACTCGGCAGCTGACTATGAATTTCTGCACATCTCTTCCGTTGTGGCGGTATTGTAAGAGTTAGAGTAGGACTGGTGTGTGTCATGGGGTGCAATGGGAGCATCAGATTCGTGGAATTTCGACTAAGTTGATCAGAAAATGTTATTGTGGTCCGGTGAGTAAAATGATGCAAGGTGTGAATTCAGCAAAGTTATGCAGTCATGTTTGGGTACAGCGTGTAGTGATTGATACGGTGTTCGTATGTTGGAAACAGGCCTGACAGAGAATTCCGGATGTTGGAATTAGGCTCTAAGGCCTATCTGCTTGAATAAAAGGGAATATCTTCAGAACTGATCGAGCTAATGTGCTCAACTGAGTGGTGGTAGCACGGGAAGGTGCAGGAGAAGTTAACCGGTGATTTCAGACTACTTCAGTGTAGTTCTGAGCACGTTCGAGGACGAACGTATGTTTAAGTGGGAGAGAATGTAACGACCCGACCGGTCATTTTGAGCTCTAGCACTCCGTTCAGCAGCCTTAGGCCATGAGCAGCTTCATTTCAGGTATTATGACTTGTGCGCGTGATCGGAATTGAATTTCGGGAAGTCCAGAGTTGATTTGGAAAGAGAATTCTCATTTCGGAAGCTTAAAGTTGGAAGAATGAACTAGGATTGGATTTTTGAGTAAACGACCTCAGAATCGGGATCTGAAGGTTCCAGCAGGTTCGTATGATAATTTCGGACTTGGACATATGCCCGGTTCGGGTTTCGGATAACCCGGGAGCGTTTTGGCGCCTATTGTGGAAGTTAGCATTTTAGAAGAAATTTCATAAGTTTGGCCTGAAGTGCATTTCAGTGTTATCGATGTCCGTTCGGGATTCCGAGTCTGTGAATAGCTCCGTATGGTGATTCTGGAGTTGGGGGCGCGATCGGAAGTGAATTCGGAGGTCCGTGGGTCATTTTGGAACCATTTGGCTAAAGATAGAAATTGACCAGAGGTGGACTTTTTGATATCGGGGTCGGAATCCAATTTCGAAAGTTGGAGTAGGTCCGTAATGTCGAATATGACTTGTACGCAAAATTTGAGGTCAATCGGACGTGATTTGATAGGTTTAAACATTGGAAATAGAAGTTTGAATTTTTGAAGTTCATTGAGTTTGGATTGGAGGTCGATTCATGATTTTAGCGTTGTTTGATGTGATTTGAGGCCTCGAGCAAGTCCGTAATGTGTTTTAGGATTGGTTGGTATGTTTGGTTGGGGTCCCGGGGGCCTCGGGTGGATTCCGGATGGTTAACGGATCAAATTTGAAAGTTGAGGAATAGTTGAAGGTATGCTGCTTCTGTCATAACCGCATCTGCGGTTCTAGAACCGCAGAAGCGGTACCGCAGATGCGGTCAGCCCATCGCAGGTGCGGCCAAGGGCCAATCCAAGGGAAACCGCAGAAGCGGCCCAGTTTCCGCTGAAGCGGGACCCAGACCGCAGAAGCGGTCAGTGCACCACAAGCGGAAACAGCTGGAGCAGTGAGGTCTTTTAAGTTCGGGGTTGAGTTCATTTCAACCCCATTTTTCTTCCATTGGAGTCGATGGGGAGCAGCTTTGAGGTGCCATTTTCGTCACTCATCATGAGGTAAGTAATTTATGCTAGCTTTGAGTTAAATATCAAGCTTATACATGGATTTAAGCAAGGAAATTATGGAAAATTTAGGTTTTGGTGGAAAACCTAGAAATTGGCATTTCTTACAATTTGGCCACGATATTGAGTATGGAATTTAGTGAAAATTATATATTTGAGTTCCCAAGATCATGGGTAATCTTTATCTTCGAAAAATTTCGGATTCCGGGCACGTGGGCCCGAGGGCATTTTGGTCAACTTTTCGACCGGAGTTAGGAATTGCTATAAATCAGTTTGTAATGAATATTTGAGCATAAATTAATGGATTTTCGTAACCGTTGGCTAGTTTTGGAGCACGGTTGCATCAATTGGAGTCCC
>NC_031993.1:17567343-17592709 GCF_001879085.1 Nicotiana attenuata
TGAGTTGCACTATTCGAGGCGCCCGCAGCTAGTGTAGCCCTCTTCAGTACATTTGTATTTATTTCCTGTCCATTGTATTCCGGACGGATGTTGTATTTTTCTTCCTTATCAGTAGATGCTCATTCACTTGTGACACCGGGTTCTGGGATAGTTTGAAGTATTGTATTAACTGCTTAACATTTAAATTTGATTTGAGACTATATTCTTTAATATTGCTCAACTTGAAGGAAAATCATAGATTTCAGAAGTATTAAAACGAGAATTTGATTAAGTAACTTGGTTGGCTTGCCTGACAGCAGTGTCCGGCAAAAATCCAACCAAATCACTCAAAACACATAGGATTCAAGCCTAAGTTTCTAAAATCTTCCGAAATACGCTTTTGATCAAAAATCCAACCAAATCACGTCCAAATAACCTGAAATTTTTCACACACATCCCAAATGACATAACAAAGCTACAGAAACTCTCGGAATTCCATTCCGACCCTCGGATCAAAATTTCACCTACCAACCGGAATTCGCCAAGATATCAACTTCGCCAATTCAAGCCTAATTCTACTCCGGACCTCCAAAACTCATTCCGATCACGCTCCAAAGTCACAAATCACCTCCCGAAGCTAACCGAACCATCCGAACTCACATCCGAGCCCTCTAACCCATAAGTCAATATTCGGTTGACTTTTCCAACTTAAACCTTCTTAAAGCAGACTAAGTGTCTCAAACCTTACCAAAATCATTTCGGACTCGATCCGACCAACCCGATACCACAAAACACGGATAACGAAGCATAAAGAAGCAAAAATAGGAAAAATGGAGCGGTAACTCATGAGACGACTGGTAGGGTCGTAACATGTTGAGTCTCGAGGGAGACTCCATTTTTGCTCCAAGTGCATATGCAAGACAAAGAATGGAGAAAAAAAATTAGAGGGGAAATCTCATGTTCAACAGAAAAGTAAATAACTAAAGAAATGCAGAATCCAAGTAATCAAACGTGACTATGTCAGCAAATAAACTCACATTACTGAACATTCTTCATGAGGTTCCTAAAGAATCATGTTATCTTTAATTTTTAACCCAAAAGTTATCTATCACTACCAACTGTATGTTAAGAACCTTAGTTATAATTATTTAGCTTCAAATAGGGATAAGTTATGTTCCGGGGAACAAATCAAGCATATAGGAAAGTATGCTTCTTCTTCAGCAATTAGACGTGCAAACAGAGTACTAGTTTCAAATATAAATAAATAAATAAATATAAAAATATTCTTTAAGTTATGCACATTAAACAAATTATATGCATCATTACAAACCCGCTTGATCAAATTCACCTTAAGTATTTAACTAAGCTAAAAGTGAATTCCAAAGATCACAACAGAAATATAAGCCTATGATTCCTAAAGTGTGGACAACAACAAAATATTCTTAACACATAATTCCTAATAAGGGAAAATCACCTAATGATAGACGCAAACTAAATAATACCACAGATTAGCGAGAAGTATGCTAGATGTCCATTCATTCGTGAGAGTACATGAGTCTCAACATCCATATCACATTGGTTAGTCATTTTAGTTTAGAATGAAGAGTTCTTCAGAAAACAAATGTCATCTTTTGGGACAATTAGTTCAAAAGTAGTATACTCTATTGAAAGACACGATGCAAATGGAACAAATTCTCACGCTTTCGTACGACCAGAATATGCGGAAACAAGTCCTAATTCATGGCTTCTACCTGATCTTTGACTATGGACAAATAAATACATCTATGTAGTAGTTAACAGTGACTATTACTAAGCAAAGAGATAGCAACTTGCTATTAATATCACTTCAGATATATCTAGAATCATGGTTTCTAAAAGAACACAGAATCTTTTCAACTAACCACATAGCTGACTTCTACTTATAGGTATGGTGTATTTCCTCCTTTACAACATAAACTATAAACTATAGGTTATAATATTTAACACATCAACATAAAGGAGAGTAAACTCAAAGCCACGATCCTAACAAAGGCAATATCATACTTTAACATCCAAACCTTCAGAATTTCAAAAGGAATATGAAGGAAAAATCACTGACCTTTTGCAGGGCAGTAAACTGGGGAACTTGTCAAAGGCTATTCTCACGAACTCGTCAACTCAAATATAATTTGGAAAGTTATGAGAATTTTACCATGTCTATTGCAAAAAAAAAAAATTAAAAGCAATGAGTTCAGGGGGGAAGAGGCGGCTGAAAATCAATTTCGGGGTAAAAGGGGCGGCTCCCAATCGTCCCCCAGATGGACTCTAAGTGCTGGTTTTTATAGGTGAAATCTAGGGTTCTTGATTTGGGCGGGATTTCGAAAATAATACAGTCGTTTGAATCTGACCCGTCACGTGAGCTATTTTTCTCAACAAATCAGATTTTATGAACATTTTTCTTGGCTCTTTGTGGTGTTCTTTGTTTGACCGAATCTTGTAGCAGAGAGGAGAGATAAGACAAGTCATGATGTCTGGGAGATATAAAAATATCTTACACGAAATTGGATGGGCAAGTTCTGCCATGGCTGATGCAGATGTTGAGCTTTCACCAAAAGAGGAAGAAATAAGAAGAGGTGTATCTGATGGACGAGGGTTAGAGATATTTTAGATACAACTAATTCCTAAAGGGCTCATAAGTCATAGGGTTGATTCTTGTTGGGCCGATTTTGGTTCATTTTGTGGAGGATTTGGGCCAATGTACACAAATTAAAATGTGTCTTGGGCAGAATGGTTAGGTTGTAATTTGGGCCTTTTAAACATACTTGGATTTCTTTTCTTCCTCCTATTTTATTAGGCTTCTAATAATCAACAATAATATTAATATATTAAAAAATAAGCAAGTAACTAACTTATTTATTAGTCTAATCATAATTATTAATGTTTAAATAAAATATTAATCGTAAGATACGGCAAGATTTATTAAATATAATTTCGTAATATTTAAAAGTTATTGCAAAAAATATTCTCGCTTAGTGAGGTAAAAGAAATAAAAATATTTTTCATGAAAGGTAACAATAAATACGATTAAGATATGAATGATAAAGATGATAGCAATAGCATTATTGATAATAATAGTAGTAGTAGTAGTAGTAGTAGTAGTAGTAGTAGTAGTAGTAGTAGTAGTAGTAGTAGTAGCAGTAGTAGCAGCAGTAGTAGCAGTAGTAGCAGTAGTAGCAGTAGTAGTAGTAGTAGTAGTAGTAGTAGTAGTAGTAGTAGTAGTAGTAGTAGTAGTAGTAGTAGTAGTAGTAACATCAATAATACTAGTAATAGTGATATTAAGTAAATAATAATATAAATAATTAGGCCTAGTTTGTGCTAAAAATGGTAAAATAACTATTCTTACATTATTAGTGATATTAAAAGCTTAAAGAAATAGTTTGGAAGAAAAGAGGGACAAAATTGGATGTCAACAGCTGCCCCTCTTTGACCGGAGACGATGAAAGAGTTTTCGGGCAAAGAATATTGACTTAGTAGCCAATTTTGTCCCGACCATCAAGGTAAGAATAGGACAGAGG
Organism: Nicotiana attenuata; assembly: GCF_001879085.1. Taxonomy (NCBI): domain Eukaryota; kingdom Viridiplantae; phylum Streptophyta; class Magnoliopsida; order Solanales; family Solanaceae; genus Nicotiana; species Nicotiana attenuata. Next base: position 17,570,877 of record NC_031993.1, read on the forward strand.
GGACGTAAAAAAAAATAATTGCCGTCGAACTCCGGTTTTGAGTTGCCTATATATCCCGGGTTTCACGAGAATCAGGCAATATGTAGTTCAAGACTTATCGTACCCTGGAGTAGGACTCACTTATCGATGTGGATCCTAAAATGTTGCCCCAGTGTCAAATAATAGAGACACTGGGTACCATTATTGAAAGAAAGATATTTGAAATAAGAATTTGATTAAGAATTTTGAGAGTTGAGCCGAGCGGAGTTCGAAGTAGATCCTTGACCTTTGTTGGAGAGTTTGGTATTCCTCTCCAGCAAATCTGCCCCAGTTCATTGCTAAGATATAGTTCCACGTTGCTCTATATTTCCTGCAAAGCTTAACAATGCTAAAAATATTCATTAGGAAATAAGATGCAATATTCCATAAAAGTAATCTTATGATGTAACGACCCGACCGGTCGCTTTGAGCTCTAGTGTGTCGTTCAGCAGTTTGAGGCCCTGAGTGGCTTCAATTCAGGTATTATGACTTGTACGCATGGTCGGAATTGAATTCCGAGAAGTTCGAAGTTGATTTGGAAAGAGAATTCCCGTTTCGAAAGCTTAAAGTTGGAAGAATTCACTAAGATTAGATTTTTGAGTAAACGACCTCAGAATTGGGATGCGAAGGTTCCAACGGGTTCGTATGATGATTCCGGACTTAGGCGTATGCCCAAATCGGGTTTTGGAAGACCCAGGAACATTTCGGCACATATTGTGGAAGTTGGCATTTTTGAAAGAATTTCATAAGTTTGGATTGAAGTGCATTTCAGTATTATCGATGTCCGTTTGGGATTCTGAGTCTGGGAATAGCTCCATATGGCGATTCTAGTGTTGGGAGCGCGATCGAAAGTGAATTCGGAGGTCCGTGGGTCATTTTGGAGTCATTTGGCTAAAGATAGAAATTTGAAGGGTTTTGAGGAGTTTGACCGGAAGTGGACTTTTTGATATCGGGGTCGGATTCCGATTCCGGAAGTTGGAGTAGGTCCGTAATGTCGAATATGACTTGTGTGCAAAATTTGAGGTCAATCGGACGTGATTTGATAGGTTTCGGCATCAAATGTAGACGTTTGAAATTCTAAAGTTCATTAACCATGAATTGGAGTGTGATTCATAGTTTTAGCGTTGTTTGATGTGATTTGAGGCCTCAAGCAGGTCCGTGTTATGTTATGGGACTGGTTGGTGTGATTGGATGGGGTCCCGGGGGGCTCTGGTGTGTTTCGGGGTGGTTTCGGATCATTTCGAGATGTTTTGCAATAGCTGATGCTGGTATCTAGTGTTGTTCTTCGCGTTCGCGAGGATCCTCTCGCGTTTGCAAAGAAGGATTTGGCTTCAGGGACTTTGTTCTTCGCGTTCGCGAAGTGATCCTCGCATTCGCGAAGAATAAAATCTCTATTGCACAGGTCTGACTTCGGATGATCCAAAAATGAAAGTTGTAGCCCTTTGTGTCTAGTTTTCAGAAAGGTAAATTATTTAGCATTTGGGTTTGTGTATGAAAAGTTATGTCTGGTACACTACAGGCTGTCCGGGAAGATGAAGAAGAAATTTGTGTTGCATAGGGCTGACTTTGGTAGATTATATCTCAAAATCTATAAGGAATTGGGAGATGACCGAAACATGAAAGTTGTAGATCTTGGTGTCTATTTTCAAAATATTAAACCATTTGTCATTTGGAGTTTTGTACAAAACGTTATGACCATTATACTAGAGGCTGTCTGAGAAGAGTTTGAAAAATGGTTTTTGGGAATTTTCTTCTTCGCGAACGCAACGGGGGACTCGCTAACGCGAAAAAGAGTTGTCTGGGCAGTGTATAAGTGTAAAGAAAAGGGTTTGGCTCATTTCATCTCATTTCCTCCATGGGAGCCGACCTAGGAGCGGTTTTGGAGCTCCATTTTCATCATCCATGTCATGTTTTGGAGCAATGTGCATCAATTTGAGTTTTCGGAACGGCATGGAATAATGGTTATGGAACTTCGGAGCGAGTTGAGTCTCCTTTCTAACCTTGCAAGAGGGAATTGTCCCCATAGGCGAATTAATTGGATATGTGCTGCTATTTGCGGGGGCTACGTACGCACGAGGTGACGAGAGTCCGTGCGTAGCTACTATTATGCTTATGTCCGGGTAGTCTAGGACCCAAAAGCATGCTTTACTTATAATACTTGTAACCTTATTGTTAGTTTAAATTGCTTAAATCATATCGAAGTGGCAAATGACTTTCTAAAAGAGTTAAACTTCATTTTCTTGACTTGTAAAAGAGAAATTTACACCTCCTTGAATAATTGTTTCCCTGATGAAGTCTTGATTAACTGTTAAAATGTGTGTTTCTATGTGTACCTGCGTCGCATGTATGATTCGCGAGCAGGGTGATTGTTTATTTATATTTGACCGCGTCGCATGTATGATTCGCGAGCGGGGTAATAGATGCATCTATGGTTCGCGCCGTTCGACCCTCTGGCAGTGCACAATTTAAATATTGTTGGATCGGGCCGTACGACCTCGGCATAATTTGCGCATGCTTGTAATGTTTGCCTTGAGATTTATAAATGTTGATATTTGTTCTCCCTGGCCTAAGATAAATGTATAAATGATGAAAAGGAATCTGGAAATTTCCTATGAAAGAAAGAATTATTTATTTGCTTTATTCTACTGAGTTGCAACCATGTTTATAAAATCTTTGATTTATTATATTATTGGCGTATTATTATTGGACCACTAGTAAGTGTCGAAGTCGACCTCTCGTCTCTACTTCTTTGAGATTAGACGGTATACTTACTGAGTACACGTTGTTTTCGTACTCATGCTACACTTGTTGTGCATTTTTGTTGCACAGGCACATGTATCGCAAGTGGCCTAGTGAGCGTAGCAGCATGAATGATACGGAGACTAGGTGAGCTGCATTCCTCGAGGCGACCCGCAGCCAGTATAGTCTCTTTTAGTGTATTGTAATTACTTTCTGTCCAATTTGTATTCCGGACAGTTATTGTACTTTATTTGATTTCTTAGTGATTGCTCATGCACTTGTGACACCGGGTTCTGGGATGATTATGGGATTATTTAATATTAAGTTTGTTAAAGACATCAATATCTATTCAGTGAAATTCATTACTCATTGTTTAATGTATAAAAAAAATGATTTCAAAAATATTAAAATAAGAAATTACTAGTAAATTGGTGTTGGCTTGCCTGACAATGGTGTCCAGCGCCATCACGACCCTTAGTGGATTTTGGGTCGTGAAATATGAAATTAATATTTGGTCAATTCATAAGAAATGCGATTTTATTGGGCAAACTTATAAAAAATATAATTTATGTTGTGACATATTTCATGAATTGGGCAAGGGCAACATGGAAATTTAGTATATATAAGATAAATGCATTTGGCAATTAATTTATGAAAGAATATGTTTTGGCAATGTTTATGCAGCGAGGCCACTCGGTCGAAATAAATTAATATCCTTTTGAGGAAGGATTAACTTCATATCCTTATTTGAGGGCGGATTGACCGATATATCCTATTTGAGGGCGGATAGATCCGATATATCCTATTTGAGGGCGGATAGACCCGATATATCCTATTTGAGGGCGGATAGATCCCGATTATACCCTAATTTGAGGGTGGATGAACCCGATATATCCTATTTGAGGGCGGATGGACCCGATATATCCTATTTGAGGGCGGATGGACCCGATATATCCTATTTGAGGGCGGATGGACCCGATATATCCTATTGAGGGCGGATGGACTTAGACCAGATATATTCTATTGAGGACGGATAGACCCGATATATCATATTTGAGGGCGGATGGACCCGATATATCCTATTTGAGGGCGGATAGACCAGATATATCCTATCTGAGGGCGGATGGATCCGATATATCCTATTTGAGGGCGGATAGACCCGATATATCCTATTTGAGGGCGGATAAACCTGACATATCCTATCTGAGGGCGGATGTACCCGAAATATCCTGTTTGAGGGCGGATGAACCCAAAATATCCTGTTTAAGGGCGGATATACCCGATATATGGTGCTTGATTTGTAATTACAAAAATTGATGCAGTGCGAAGAGCTTGATACGGCGCAGAGATCTTGATATGGTGCCCATTTTGCAGTGGTAATTCATGGTGCAATGCAAAAATCCTGGTGTAGTATATTTATAGTAGCGAATATCCATGGTGCGGAGAGCTTGATGCAGTGCCTTTGTAGAAGCAAATATTCAGGTAGCGGTGCCAATAATTTGGAATCTGCATGCTGAAGTTTATTATTGGTAAATTCTGCACTCAAAGAAAACTATGAGTTTCAAAATATAATTTGCAATAATCGCCTTGATCCTTTCCTTCCTCTTGCAACTTCTGACGTAATGCTGAGATTTTAGGGTAGCATGCAATATTATTCAAGAATAGCTAAAGACTGCCCCTGCATTACTCAAAAAAGCTGTTAGTATAAAAGAAAATGGTTGCCTTGCATGGAACATCAAAGTTTTGGCATTAAATCTACAACTGTATTGCTATGGCATTTCAAACTTGCTGATGTGAAGATGACCATAATTTAGCTCGAAAATTTGACTTCTGCCTTGCTGAATATTGAGAATCCTTCTGCGAAATCTGCCCCGATTTTGACTTTTGGGGGAAATAAAACTTTTATTATATTGAGACCGAACCCATAAGGCTGCCTACGCATCCCCTCTTAAACGGGAATTGGGTCAAAACGTAGTTCATTACAAAAGTCTCGAAAGAATTGCAAAAGAGTACTACTAAGGGCGGGCGGGTGGAGAATGCTTGTGATATGACATCGTTCTCAGTCCTCTTGATCTGCTATGCATTTTCTCTTCAAGCATCGTGACTCCAATTTTGATGGATCGCCTTTGACAATGATTGTGCCTGCGGTGCATTTACTGCTTGGTAACTCATGTTGTACCGTTATCTTGCCTTGTTCAATCATGCTTTGTATCTTGAATTTGAGTGCTGAACATTCTTAGTATCCTGTCCTTGAATGTTTGAATGAAATGCACAATTTTTGGATGGATCAAAGTTTTGATGTGGATGCTCAGAGGTAAATCCTTTCCTTGGTTGTAGAAGACCTTTGGCTTTCAATCTTTCAAGTATGTAAACCAATGGCTCATCCAAAGGAGTGAAAGAGCAGGGCTTCATCTTCTTTTGTTGACGAAGGTTGCATTGTCCTCGAGGATATTGCTTCTGGAAGTTTTGTTGAAAACTTTGTTGGCAATTAGGCTGGAGGTGACTGTTGTGTAAGTTGGAAGTGGCATAAGATTGCAAAAATTAGTGATTCTCACGGCATTGTGGCTGGTGAATAGCAGTCATGGCAACTGAGCTATCTTCTTTCTTTTTGCTTTGCAGGTTTTCACATATCTCTTGATGGAAGGTTTGGTTAATGGTTTGAGTTGTTGAATTGCCCACAATTCTTCCTTCCTGAATGCCACATTCTAGCTCGTTTCCAATTCGAATCAAATCAGAGAAATTGCGATCACAAGTTGCGAGCAACTTATCAAAATGTATGCCTTCTTGAATTTGAATGAAGGTTGAGATCAATTCTCTCTTGGGCAATGCCTTCTAATCTCCATCGTATGGCATACTCTTGAAAAGATTCATACAGCATTTTCTTTACTTTGAGCAAATCAGCCATGTGCGGATCACGTCCAATGTTTAACTCATATTGTTTCACAAAATCGCGAGCCATATCTTCCCATATACGTCATTTGCTAAAGTCTTGTCTGGTGTACCAAGTCAGTGCTAATCCGGACAAACTTTGAATGAATAATCTCATTCGAATGGCCTCATTATGTCCAATACCAATCAATCTACTGTAGTAATCCTTTAAATGAGCAACGGGATCTCCAATCCCATTAAAAGTGTTGAACTTTGGCAGCTTGTACCCTGGCGGAAGCTCAACATGTGGATGCAAACACAAATCTTCATATCTCAGACTTTGATAACTTCTTGATTGCAACTCTTTTTCAATGGCTTTCCTTAGATTGTGGAGCTCATTATCCAAATTATTGTGGCTACTTAACTGAATTTCTCTTTCCATTCTTGCATTTTGGCACAATGCAAATTGGTCTGGCTTGGTTTCCCCAAAAGGAATTGGAGCCGTGGAAGGTTGGATATTGGGTATCATCATGGCTTGATTGGGAGTATAGTTTAATGGTATTTGTGGAGAGATTGTAGGAGTTGGGAAAGGAGATATTATTAAGCAAATGTTCTGCTTTGAGCTGAAAATAGAAGTAGTATTTGGAAGCAGGTCAAAAGTGTTTCCGAGATTAACCAACACGTTACGTCGTACCACATTCGCCTTGGTACCATTAGTATGTGCTTGCAAAAGTCCCTTACTAGTGTTGAGTTCTTCAAATCGGTCTGTCATTATAGCCTCGTCTTTTATGCAGATTCGCAGCCAAAACAGTGTTCAATGCTAGGCAACCTTTAAAGAAAAAATAAGACTATACAGACAAAAATAAAGTGTTAGCGTATTCATCATAAAGAAATAAATGCATAAAAATAATATAGTATATGATTATATAGATTAATCCATGCTACGGTTAAGTATGAGCTTTAAACTAGAAATATGGCCTATGTTGCAAAATGGATGGACGAAAATGAATTGTTATCTAGATGGCTCTAACGCTCGAGACTTGTTGACATGGAAACAGAATGATTTGAAGTTTTATAAAGGGTTGACTTATGTCGAACATCAAAGCTTTAGCTTTAGCACAAGTCCTTTTCCTTGCATGACTCTGGCATATTTCAAAAATCGCCCCAATCTTTAGGAAGTTTTTGATTATTACTCCATGGCATGATGTCCCTTTCGATCATACTCAACCTTCGTGCTAAATATCTGCCCCAGTTTCTTTGCTATAATGAGACTGAGACTTACGTAGGTTGCATGCGTATCCTAAATAAAGGAAGGTAGGTAGGGTATGATAATCTTTCAAATTCTATGATAGAGTCATTGTTAATCATGCTTCTTCTTCATACACACTGTTGGCATGATAGAATGCCCTTCCTAGCAAGAAAGAGTGCAGATTTGAAGAAAAAATTGGGTATTACACTCATAAGTGGGAGGTGAAGCTGTGCGAAATGGAGAGTAGCTTCTTCGTTGGATAAGTTCTTAAGATCGGCTATTACTTCCTTGACGCCATCAATTTCTTGATCCATTTGTCACTTTTGCTTCAAGCTTAGTAATTTTATCTTGGTATGATTATGTTTTCTCGCTAGCAGCTTCATCTTCAACTAAGTCAATCATTACGATTTGGCCAGCCATATCGTCCTTGAAGTTTGCTTTGATGTTCAACTTAAGTCAACCTTTTTTGAAAAAAGATATGTCTAGTCACTATGGAGTAGATAAATATTGAAGGCTAAGGGTAGAGTATTTGGGAATGTGTGCCTAAGAAACCGACGGGATCAGATCTTATAATATATGGCTATGTTTAAAAGATGCCAAAGATGGGTGATTTTGATCTTGAATATAATCTTTTGGTATTTAGATATAGACAAGGTCGAGATATGATGTGACGACCCAAAGGGTCATCACTTGTTTTCTCCCTCACTCTGTACTTTTGAGGCCCTGAAAACCTCATTTGGGGTTGCCTCGATTTGTGTGCACAGTCCGGGCGCGTAGCCGGAAAGCTTAATTATGAATTCTGTGAGCAAAATGTTAAATCTTGATATTAAATTGATTAAGTTTGACTTCGGTCAATATTTTAGGCAAACGGATCCGGACCCGTGATTTGGCGGTCCCAGAGGGTCCATAGGAAAATATGGGACTTGGGTGTATGCCCGGAATCGGATTCCGAGGTCCCAAGCCCGGGAAATAAATTTTTGTGTGAAATTATTTTCTGAAAATAATTAAGGAAATTGGAAATGAAATTTGATTAAAAGACTGTGGTATCGGGCTCGTATTTTGGTTTCGACGCCCGGTACAAGTCTTATACATGGTTTAAGTGCTTTCTGTAAAGTTTGGTTGAATTCGGACGTCGATTGACGTGTTTTGGACTTAAAACTCTAAACTTGATGTTTTATGAAATTTGGAAGGAAATCATGGGTCTTGAGGCCTAATTTGATGTTTATGATGTTGTTTTGGCGGTTTGATCGCACGGATAAGTTAGTAGCATATTTTTGAGGTGGTGTGAATGTTCGGTTTGGAGCCCCGAGGGCTCGGGTGAATTTTAAGTAGATTCCGGGAGGTCATAGACGTAAAGTACCAGGTGTTGCAGGTTCAGGAGAATTGCAGGCTCCAGCGCGCCCGCGGTCGCCTTAGCGCGGTCCGCGCGCAGCCAAAACAGTGTTCAATGCTAGGCAACCTTTAAAGAAAAAATAAGACTATACAGACAAAAATAAAGTGTTAGCGTATTCATCATAAAGAAATAAATGCATAAAAATAATATAGTATATGATTATATAGATTAATCCATGCTACGGTTAAGTATGAGCTTTAAACTAGAAATATGGCCTATGTTGCAAAATGGATGGACTAAAATGAATTGTTATCTAGATGGCTCTAACGCTCGAGACTTGTTGACATGGAAACAGAATGATTTGAAGTTTTATAAAGGGTTGACTTATGTCGAACATCAAAGCTTTAGCTTTAGCACAAGTCCTTTTCCTTGCATGACTCTGGCATATTACAAAAATCGCCCCAATCTTTAGGAAGTTTTTGATTATTACTCCATGGCATGATGTCCCTTTCGAGCATACTCAACCTTCGTGCTAAAAATCAGCCCCAGTTTCTTTGCTATAATGAGACTGAGACTTACGTAGGTTGCATGCGTATCCTAAATAAAGGAAGGTGGGTGGGGTATGATAATCTTTCAAATTCTATGATAGAGTCATTGTTAACCATGCTTCTTCTTCATAAACACTGTTGGCATGTTAGAATGCCCTTCCTAGCAAGAAAGAGTGCAGATTTGAAGAAAAAATTGGGTATTACACTCATAAGTGGGAGGTGAAGCTGTGCGAAATGGAGAGTAGCTTCTTCGTTGGATAAGTTCTTAAGATCGGCTATTACTTCCTTGACGCCATCAATTTCTTGCTCTATTTGTCACTTTTGCTTCAAGCTTAGCAATCTTATCTTGGTATGATTATGTTTTCTTGCTAGCAGCTTCATCTTCAACTAAGTCAATCACTACGATTTGGTCAGCCATATCGTCCTTGAAGTTTGCTTTGATGTTCAACTTAAGTCAACCTTTTCTGAAAAAGGTATGTCTAGTTACTATGGAGTAGATAAATATTGAAGGCTAAGGGTAGAGTATTTGGGAATGTGTGCCTAAGAAACCGACGGGGTCAGATCTTATAATATATGGCTATGTTTAAAAGATGCCAAAGATGGGTGATTTTGATCTTGAAAATAATCTTTTGGTATTTGGATATAGACAAGGTCGAGATATGATGTGACGACCCAAAGGGTCATCACTTGTTTCCTCGCTCACTCTGTACTTCTGAGGCCCTGAAAACCTCATTTGGGGTTTCCTCGATTTGTGTGCGCAGTCCGGGCGCATAGCCGGAAAGCTTAATTATGAATTCTGTGAGCAAAATGTTAAATCTTGATATTAAATTGATTAAGTTTGACTTCGGTCAATATTTTAGGCAAACGGATCCGGACCCGTGATTTGGCGGTCCCGGAGGGTCCGTAGGAAAATATGGGACTTTGGTGTATGCCCGGAATCGAATTCCGAGGTCCCAAGCCCGGGAAATGAATTTCTGTGTGAAATTGTTTTCTGAAAATAATTAAGGAAATTGGAAATGAAATTTGATTAAAAGACTGTGGTATCGGGCTCGTATTTTGGTTCCGACGCCCGGTACAAGTCTTATACATGGTTTAAGCGCTTTCTGTAAAGTTTGGTTGAATTCGGCATCGATTGACGTGTTTTGGACTTAAAACTCTAAACTTGATGTTTTATGAAATTTGGAAGGAAATCATGGGTCTTGAGGCCTAATTTGATGTTTATGATGTTGTTTTGGCGGTTTGATCGCACGGATAAGTTCGTAGGATATTTTTGAGGTGGTGTGAATGTTCGGTTTGGAACCCCGAGGGCTCGGGTGAATTTTGAGTAGATTCCGGGAGGTCTTAGACTTAAAGTACCAGGTGTTGCAGGTTCAGGAGAATTGCAGGCTCCAGCGCGCCCGCGGTCGCCTTAGCGCGGTCCGCAGTGCGTGCTGCGCGGTCCGCGTAGCTAACTTCAAAGAAACAGCATTTTTTCCAGGTCAACCAGCGCGGCAGCGTTCCCTTTTTGTGCGGTCCGCTCTGGAAGGTTCAGAGAGTGGGATTTTGTTCACTTCTTCAGCGCGGCCGTGGTCCATTTTTGCGCGGTCCGCGTTGGGACTTTGGGGGGTATATAAAGTCGGAATTTCAGTTATTTTTCACTTTTTCAAAAACCCAACACATAAGAGGCGATTTTCCAAACAACTCTCCTTCTTCAAAACGATTGGTAAGTGATTTCTAACTCATTTTCTTTACTCCTTAACATCTTTTTAACTTAATTTCAACTTCAAAACAAAGATTTTAATGGGAAAATTTGGGAATTTTGGGTAGAACTTAGGTTTTCTAAAATTGGGGGTTTTGGACCTCAATTCGAGGTCCGATTCCAAAATAAATTATATATTTGAGTTCATGGGGGAATGGGTAATCCGGTTTTGGTTCGAACCTCGGGTTTTGACCATGTGGGCCCGGGGGCATTTTTGACCTTTTGGGGAAAAATGATGAAAAAGCTATAATTAGACATTGGGTTTGATTTGTTTAGCACATATTGATACTATGAAGTCATTATTGTATAGATTTGGTTGATTTGGAGCCGAATTCGAGAGGGAAAGCGGTTGTTGAGGATTGAATTGGCCGTGGAAGTTTGAGGTAAGTGTTTGGTCTAACCCTAGCTTGAGGGAATAGGAGTTGAGTCTTGTTTGCTACTTGCTAATTGATCGAGTACGATGTATAGGCATGGTGACGAGTATCTATTCATTGGTGTCTACCATGACCGTGAGTCCTTATAATACGATTATCATGTCTTGGTTTTAATTTTCGTGCTTATTTGAGGATCTCTATATGTTGTAAAGGACATGTGAAAGACAGTATGATCATTTGTTTTCGAGGAGCATTGGCTCGAGTTATGATATGAATTTTGAAGGTATACGAAATGATCTGATTCTTGGGAGCATGGGCTCAAATGATAAAATGAATTATAAAGTAAGAAATGAAAGAAAGAGAAAGAGTTATTGGTTATTCCCTTGCCGGGACGTTTTGTTGACTTTGTTGGTTTCCTCCCTTGCCGGGATATTGAGTTTATTGATATTGTTCCCCTGCCGGAATTTCTTCCAATAATTGTTTACTTCCTTGCCCCTTATGTGTGAATGTTGTTTGGGCGAGGTAGAGTGATAAATGATATGGATCGGGTTGCACGCCACAATAATGATATTTGAGGATCGGGTTGCGCCGCAACAAAGCTAAATGATATTTGAGGATCGGGTTGCGCGCCGCAACAAAGCTAAATAATATTTGAGGATCGGGTTGCACGCCGCAACAAAGCTAAATGATATTCGAGGATCGGGTTGTGCGCCGCAACAAAGCTAAATGATATGGATCGGGTTGCACGCCGCAATAATGATATATGTGGACCGGGTTGCACGCCGCAACAGTGTTGAAATATATTGGAGTCGGGTTGCGCGCCGCAACAGTTATTGATACAAATGTGCTTATTTTGGGTATTAGTTTCTTGTTCGCTGTAAATTCTGAGCTGCCCTTAGATTGCTACTCTGGCCTTACTGTTAATATTGTTCTCTCCCCACAGCATGTTTTCCCCCTCCCATACTGTTACTTGCCTTGTATTTCGATTTCCGCTGTATATTTATGATTGCACAGGTTTATGTGGCGTCTAGTCTAGCCTCTTCACTACTTCGCCGGGGTTAGGTTAGACACTTACCAGCACATGGGGTCGGTTGTGCTGATGCTACACTCTGTGCATTTTTGCACAGGTCCAGGTTTTGAGCAGCAACAACAGCAGCAGCATTAGTACGGGAGCAGACCTTCAGTCCAGAGAGACCCGAGGTAGCCTTGCAGGCGTCCGCAGGCCCAGTGTCTCCCTTAATCTCTCTTTTAGTCTGTTGCCTCTTTGTATTCGAGACGAACAGCTTATGTTTCTTTCAAACGTTTGTATTTAGTGATTCATAGTCGTTCGTGAGTATTGTGACACCAGTCTTGGGTAGAGGCTTTCATTGGTTGTTCCGCATTTTGATTCAGTTTTATAATTTAGACTTCCGCTATTTTTTTTAATTTTGTTGTTTTATAATGTTGCTATAAATTGTTAAAAAGATCTGTTCATTAATGGGAAAATAATTAATTTAGCTTGCCTAACTTCTTCGAGTAGGCGCCATCACGACTCCCGAGGGTGGGAAATCCGGTTCGTGACAAGTTGGTATCAGAGCACTAGGTTACATAGGTCTCACAACTCACGGACAAGCTTACTAGAGTCTGAGGGATCTGTACGGAGACGTCTGTACTTATCCCCTAGGGGCTACCAAGTTAGGAAAAATCTCTCATTTGTTCTTTCTTGTCGTGCGGTTTGGTTTCTCGGTGCTAATTGAACTTCTACTCTATTCTTTCGTAGATGGCGAGAACACGCGCTTCCTCGTCTACCGATCAACTGTCCGAGCCCCAGGCTGCTCCCGCTAGGGGCAGGGGACGAGGCCGTGCTAGAGACCGAGGTAGGGGCAGAGCTCAGCCCCGAGCAGCAGCACCAGCGGTGAAGCCTCAAGTCGACTTTGACGAGGAGGTTCCGGCTCCAGCCCCAGCAGCTCCAGTGGGCCCAGCTCAGGTCCTAGAGGGGTTTATTGCTACCCCAGTTCTTCGGGATGCTCTAGTCCGATTGGTAGGCCTCATGGAGAGTGTCACCCGAGCAGGATTGCATCCTGTAGCACCAGCCACCTCTCAGGCTGGAGGAGAGGCCCAGACTCCTACTACACGTACTCTGGAGCAGGTAGCTCCCCAGGGTCAGGTTCCAGTGGTTCAGCCAGCTATGGCAGTTCAGCCGGGGGTAGTTACTCAGACCGGCGATTGAGCGGCTATGTCTGCAGATGCTTTGTGGAGGCTGGATAGGTTCACCAAGCTCTTCACTACTACATTCAGTGGTGCTTCTTCTGAGGACCCCCAGGATTTCTTATATAGCTGCCACGAGGTTCTTCGAAACATGGGCATTGTGGAGTCCAATGGAGTTGATTTTGCTGCATTCCGTCTATCTGGATCCGCCAAGACTTGGTGGAGGGACTTCTGTTTAGCTAGACCAGCAGGGTCGCCATCTTTGACTTGGGATCAATTTTCAGAGTTGTTTCTGGAGAAGTTTCTCCCCGTTACTCAGAGGGATGCTTATCGGAGGCAGTTTGAGCGCCTCCAGCAGGGTTTATGACAGTCACTCAGTATGAGACCAGGTTCATTGATCTAGCTCGCCATGCTCTTGTCATACTTCCCACCGAGAGAGAGAGGGTGAGGAGATTTATTGATGGTTTGATTCAGCCGGTTCGTCTCCAGATGGCTAGGGAGACTGGTAGTGAGATCAGCTTTCAGGAGGCGGCCAATATGGCCCGCAGAGTTGAGATGGTTCTGTCACAGGGAGGTGGTCACGGGGGAGACAAGAGAGCCCGTCATTCCGGCAGATTCAGTGGTACCTCGTCTGGAGGTAGAGATTCATATGGTGGAGGCCATCCTCCTAGGCCCTTTCAGTCAGCTCTCCAGGTTTCTCACGGTACATCAGGAGGCCGTGGTTCTCAGGCACACTATTTTGATCAGCAGTCATTCAGTGCACCGCCAGCTCCTATCAGCGCACCACCACTTCAGAGTTTCCATGAAGGTCATTCAGGTCACCAGGGCTAGCCATAGTTTCCTCAGCCACAGTGTTCGGAGGGATGTTATGAGTGTGGTGAGTATGGTCACATCAGGAGGGCTTGCCCGAGATTGAGGGGTACTCAGTCGCAGCAGCAGGGTCCCCGTCCTATGATTCAGGCACCAGATGCTCTGCAGCCAGCTAGAGGTGGGGGTAGAGGTGCCAGAGGTGGAGGTAGAGGTCATAGAGGTAGAGCTCAGACCGCCAGGAGTGGAGGTCAACTAGCAGCAAATCGACCTAGGGATACGGTTCAGGGTGGTGGGGCCCAGCCCCGTTGTTATGCTCTTCAGGCCAGGCCCGAGGCGGAGGCTTCAGATGCATTCATCACAGGTACGGTTCTGGTTTATGATCGAGATGCTTCGATACTATTTGACCCAGGGTCTACATATTCATATGTTTCATCTTATTTTGCACCATGCTTGGTCATGCCTTGTGATGCTTTGGGTATTTCTGTATATGTGTCTACACCGGTGGGTGACTCTATCATGGTCGACCGAGTCCATCATTCGTGTATTGTGGTGATTGAGGGTCTTGAGACCCGTGTAGACTTGTTACTCTTAGATATGGTTGACTTTGATATCATCCTGGGTATGGATTAGTTATCACCCTATCACGCTATCTTGGACTGCTATGCCAAGACTGTGACTTTAGCTTTGCCGGGTATGCCTCACTTAGAGTGGAGAGGGACTCCAGGTCATTCTACCCGTAGTGTTATATCGTACGTAAAGGCTCGACGTATGGTCGAGAAGGGGTGTCTGGCCTATCTGGCCTATGTTCGTGATTCCAGTGCTGAGGTTCCTCCTATAGATTTTGTGCCTATTGTCCGGGAGTTTCCAGATGTTTTCCCTTCAGACCTGCCGGGTATGCCACCCGACAGGGACATTGATTTCTATATTGATTTGGCTTCGGGCACCCAGCCCATTTCTATTCCGCCATATCGTATGGCCCCCCCGGAGCTGAAGGAGTTAAAGGACCAATTATAGGATTTGCTAGAGAAGGGTTTCATTAGACCTAGTGTTTCACCTTGGGGCGCGCCAGTGTTATTTTTCAAGAAGAAGGATGGGTCAATGAGGATGTGTATTGATTATCGGCAATTGAACAAGGTAACGGTCAAGAATAAGTATCCACTGCCGAGGATTGATGATTTGTTCGACCAGCTTCAGGGTGCCAGGGTATTCTCCAAGATTGACTTGAGATCTGGCTACCATCAGTTGAGGATTAGGGCATCCGATGTCCCTAAAATAGCTTTCCATACTCGGTATGGGCATTATGAGTTCTTGGTCATGTCGTTTGGGTTGACCAATGCCCCAGCAGCGTTTATGGAGTTGATGAACCGAGTGTTCAGGCCATATTTGGACATGTTCGTGATAGTCTTCATTGATGATATTTTGGTGTACTCCCGCAGCCAGGAGGAGCACGAGCAGCACCTTAGAGTGGTTCTTCAGACTCTGAGGGATAGTCAGTTATACGCCAAGTTCTCCAAGTGCGAGTTCTGGCTGAGTTCAGTTGCATTTCTGGGTCACGTTGTATCAGCTGAGGGTATTCAGGTGGATCTGAAGAAGATTGAGGCAGTCAAGAACTGGCCTAGACCAGCATCAGCTACAGAGATTTGGAGTTTCTTGGGATTGGCAGGTTACTACCGTCGGTTTGTGGGGGGGTTTTCATCTATCGCAGCCCCGATGACCAGGTTGACCCAGAAGGGTGCCCAGTTCAGATGGTCGGACGAGTGTGAGGCGAGCTTTCAGAAGCTCAAGACAGCTCTGACTTCGGCACCGGTATTGGTTTTGACCCACAGGATCTGGGCCTTATACCGTTTATTGTGATGCTTCCCGTAGTGGACTTGGTGCAGTGTTGATGCAGGATGGCAAGGTTATAGCCTACGCTTCGAGGCAGTTGAAGATTCATGAGAAGAACTATCCAGTGCATGATTTAGAGTTGGCAGCTATTGTTCACACCTTGAAGATTTGGAGGCATTATCTGTATGGCGTGGCATGTGAGGTGTTCACAGATCACAAGAGTCTTCAGTATTTGTTCAAGCAAAAGGAGTTGAATTTGAGGCAGAGGAGGTGGTTGGAGTTGTTGAAGGACTATGATATCACCATCTTATATCATCCGGGAAAGGCCAATGTGGTGGCTGATGCGTTGAGTAGGAAGTCAGCCAGTATGGGCAGTTTAGCTTATATTCCGGCCGGTGAGAGACCGCTTGCCTTGGATGTTCGGGCTTTGGCCAATCAGTTCGTGAGGGTGGATATTTCTGAGCCCAGCCGTGTGTTAGCTTGCACAGTCGCTCGTTCTTCATTATTGGAGCGTATCCGAGATCGGCAGTATCATGATTCCCTTTTGTGCATCCTTAGAGACACGGTGCAGCACGGAGGTGCCAAGCAGGTTACCTTAGATGATGATGGAGTTTTGAGATTGTAGGGTCGCGTTTGTGTGCCTAATGTGGATGGGCTTCGGGAGTTGATTTTAGAGGAGGCCCATAGCTCCCGGTACTCTTTTCACCCGGGCGCCGCGAAGATGTATCAGGACTTACGGCAGCATTATTGGTGGCGTAGGATGAAGAGGGATATCGTAGCATTTGTGGCTCGTTGTTTGAATTGTCAGCAGGTTAAGTACGAGCATCAGAGTCCTGGTGGTTTACATCAGAGGATTGAGCTTCCCGAGTGGAAATGGGAGCGGATAACTATGGATTTTGTTACTGGACTTCCATTGACTCGGAAGAAGTTTGATGCGATATGGGTTATTGTTAATAGGCTGACCAAGTTAGCACATTTCATTCCTGTGGCAGTCTCCTATTCTTCTGAGAGGTTCGCTGAGATCTATATTCGGGAGATTGTTCGCCTTCATGGTGTGCCCGTGTCCATCATTTCGGATTGGGGTACGCAGTTTACCTCACGCTTCTGGAGAGCAGTTCAGCGGGAGTTGGGCACACAGGTAGACTTGAGCAACACATTTCATCCCCAGACGGACGGTCAGTCCGAGCGGACCATTCAGATTTTGGAGGATATGCTCCGAGCTTGTGTTATTGATTTTGGAGGTTCGTGGGATCAGTTCTTACCTTCAGCGGAGTTTGCCTACAACAACAGCTACCAGTCGAGCATCCAGATGGCTCCTTATGAAGCTTTATATGGTAGGCGATGTCGGTCTCCGGTTGGATGGTTTGAGCCGGGAGAGGCTCGGTTGTTAGGCACGGATTTGGTTCAGGAGGCCTTGGACAAGGTCAAGATCATTCAGGATAGGCTTCGTTCAGCTCAGTCTAGGCAAAAGAGCTATGCAGATTATAAGGTTCGACATGTGGCTTTCATGGTTGGTGAGCGGGTATTGCTTCGAGTGTCGCCTATGAAGGGCGTGATGAGATTTGGGAAGAAGGGCAAGCTTAGCCCTAGGTTCATTGGTCCGTTTGAGATTCTTGATCGAGTGGGAGAGGTGGCTTATAGACTTGCATTGCCGCCTAGCTTATCAGCCGTGCATCCAGTTTTTCATGTATCCATGCTTCGGAGGTATCACGGCGATCCAGCCCACGTGCTAGACTTTAGTACTGTCCAGTTGGACAAGGATTTGTCTTATGAGGAGGAGCCGGTAGCTATTCTAGACCGGCAGGTTCGTCAGTTGAGATCCAAGAGTTTTCCTTCTGTTCGAGTTCAGTGGAAGGGTCAGCCTCCAAAGGCATCGACCTGGGAGTCCGAGTCCGATATGCGGAGCTGTTATCCCCATCTTTTCCCCGACTCAGATACTTCTTTCTTTTGTCCGTTCGAGGAAGAACTGTTGTTTTAGAGGTGGAGAATGTGACGACCCAAAGGGTCATCACTTGTTTCCTCGCTCACTCTATACTTCTGAGGCCCTGAAAACCTCATTTGGGGTTGCCTCGATTTGTGTGCGCAGTCCGGGCGCGTAGCCGGAAAGCTTAATTATGAATTCTGTGAGCAAAATGTTAAATCTTGAAATTAAATTGATTAAGTTTGACTTCGGTCAACATTTTAGGCAAACGGATCCGGACCGTGATTTGGCGGTCCCGGAGGGTCCGTAGGAAAATATGGGACTTGGGTGTATGCCCGGAATCGGATTCCGAGGTCCCAAGCCCGGGAAATGAATTTTTGTGTGGAATTGTTTTCTAAAAATAATTAAGGAAATTGGAAATGAAATTTGATTAAAAGACTGTGGTATCGGGCTCGTATTTTGGTTCCGACGCCCGGTACAAGTCTTATACATGGTTTAAGCGCTTTCTGTAAAGTTTGGTTGAATTCGGACGTCGATTGACGTGTTTTGGACTTAAAACTCTAAACTTGATGTTTTATGAAATTTGGAAGGAAATCATGGGTCTTGAGGCCTAATTTGATGTTTATGATGTTGTTTTGGCGGTTTGATCGCACGGATAAGTTCGTAGGATATTTTTGAGGTGGTGTGAATGTTCGGTTTGGAGCCCCGAGGGCTCGGGTGAATTTTGAGTAGATTCCGGGAGGTCATAGCGTAAAAGTCCAGGTGTTGCAGGTTCAGGAGAATTGCAGGCTCCAGCGCGCCCGCGGTCGCCTTAGCGCGGTCCGCAGTGCGTGCTGCGCGGTCCGCGTAGCTAACTTTAGAGAGCCAGCATTTTTTCAGGTCAACAAGCGCGGCCGCGTTCCCTTTTTGTGCGGTCCACGATGGAAGGTTCAGAGAGTGGGATTTGTTCACTTCTTCAGCGCGGCCGTGGTCCATTTTTGCGCGGTCCGCGTTGGGACTTTGGGGGGTATATAAAGTCGGAATTTCAGTTATTTTTCACTTTTCAAAAACCCAAAACATAAGAGGCGATTTTCCAAACAACTATCCTTCTTCAAAACGGTTGGTAAGTGATTTCTAACTAATTTTCTTCACTCCTTAACATCTTTTAACTTAATTTCAACTTCAAAACAAAGATTTTAATGGGGAAATTTGGGAATTTTGGGTAGAACTTAGGTTTTCTAAAATTGGGGGTTTTGGACCTCAATTCGAGGTCCGATTCCAAAATAAATTATATATTTGAGTTCATGGGGGAATGGGTAATCGGGTTTTGGTTCGAACCTCGGGTTTTGACCATGTGGGCCCAGGGCATTTTTGACGTTTTGGGGAAAAATGATGAAAAAGCTATAATTAGACATTGGGTTTGGTTTGTTTAGCACATATTGATACTATGAAGTCATTATTGTATAGATTTGGTTGATTTGGAGCCGAATTCGAGAGGGAAAGCGGTTGTTGAGGATTGAATTGGCCGTGGAAGTTTGAGGTAAGTGTTTGGTTTAACCCTAGCTTGAGGGATTAGGAGTTGAGTCATAATTGCTACTTGTTTGTGTTGAGTACAACGTATGGGCATGGTGACGAGTATCCATGCGTCGGTGTCAAGCATGACCATGAGTCTTAATTTGATAATTATGTCTTGGTTTTAATTTTCGTGCTTATTTGAGGATCTCTATNTGATGGTTTGATTCAGCCGATTCGTCTCCAGATGGCTAGGGAGACTGGTAGTGAGATCAGCTTTCAGGAGGCGGCCAATGTGGCCCACAGAGTTGAGATGGTTCTGTCACAGGGAGGTGGTCATGGGGGAGACAAGAGAGCCCGTCATTCCGGCAGATTCAGTGGTACCTCGTCTGGAGGTAGAGATTCATATGGTAGAGGCCATCCTCCTAGGCCCTTTCAGTCAGCTCTCCAGGTTTGTCACGGTACATCAGGAGGCCGTGGTTCTCAGGCACACTATTCTGATCAGCAGTCATTCAGTGCACCGCCAGCTCCTATCAGCGCACCGCCACTTCAGAGTTTCCGTGGAGGTCATTCAGGTGGCCAGGGCCAGCCACAGTTTCCTCAGCCACAGCATTCGGAGGGATGTTATGAGCGTGGTGAGTATGGTCACATCAGGAGGGCTTGTCCAAGATTGAGGGATACTCAGTCGCAGCAGCAGGGTCCCCGTCCTATGATTCAGGCACCAGATGCTTCGCAGCCAGCTAGAGGTGGGGGTAGAGGTGCCAGAGGTGGAGGTAGAGGTCATAGAGACGGAGCTCAGACCGCCAGGAGTGGAGGTCAGCTAGCAGCAGATCGACCTAGGGATACGGTTCAGGGTGGTGGGGCCCAGCCCCGTTGTTATGCTCTTCAGGCCAGGCTCGAGGTGAAGGCTTCAGATACAGTCATCACAGGTACGGTTCTGGTTTATGATTGAGATGCTTCGGTACTATTTGACCCATGGTCTACATATTCATATGTTTCATCTTATTTCACACCATGCTTGGTCATGCCTTGTGATGCTTTGGGTATTCCTGTATATGTGTCTACACCGGTGGGTGACTCTATCGTGGTTGACCGGGTCCATCATTCGTGTGTTGTGGTGATTGGGGGTCTTGAGACCCGTGTAGACTTGTTACTCTTAGATATGGTTGACTTTTGATATCATCCTAGGTATGGATTGGTTATCACCCTATCACGCTATCTTGGACTGCCATGCCAAGACTGTGACTTTAGCTTTGCCGGGTATGCCTCGCTTAGAGTGGAGAGGGACTCCAGGTCATTTTACCCGTAGTGTTATATCGTACGTGAAGGCTCGACGTATGGTCGAGAAGGGGTGCCTGGCCTATCTGGCCTATGTTCGTGATTCCAGTGTTGAGGTTCCTCCTATAGATTATGTGCCTATTGTCCGGGAGTTTCCAGATGTTTTCCCTTCAGACCTGCCGGGTATGCCACCCACAGGGACATTGATTTCTATATTGATTTGGCTTCGGGCACCCAGCCCATTTCTATTCCGCCATATTGTATGGCCCCGCCGGAGCTGAAGGAGTTAAAGGACCAGCTGCAGGATTTGCTAGAGAAGGGTTTCGTATTAGTACCCACGTAGTTTCTACCTTCGGGGTCGGCGGCGTAGTGTTATTTTGTTCTAAGAAAGAAAGGAAGTAGGGTCGAATAGAGGATGTGTATTGATTACCGGCAATTGAACAAGGTAACGGTCAAGAATAAGTATCCACTGCCGAGGATTGATGATTTGTTCGACCAGCTTCAGGGTGCCAGGGTATTCTCCAAGATTGACTTGAGATCTGGCTACCATCAGTTGAGGATTAGGGCATCCGATGTCCCTAAAACAGCTTTCCGTACTCGGTATGGGCAATATGAGTTCTTGGTCATGTCGTTTGGGTTGACCAATGCCCCAGCAGCGTTTATGGAGTTGATGAACCGAGTGTTCAGGCCATATTTGGACATGTTCGTGATAGTCTTTATTGATGATATTTTGGTGTACTCCCACAGCCAGGAAGAGCACGAGCAGCACCTTAGAGTGGTTCTTCAGACTCTGAGGGATAGTTAGTTATATGCCAAGTTCTCCAAGTGCGAGTTCTGGCTGAGTTCAGTTGCATTTCTGGGTCACGTTGTATCAGCTGAGGGTATTCAGGTGGACCCGAAGAAGATTGAGGCAGTCAAGAACTGGCCTAGACCAGCATCAGCTACAGAGATTCGGAGTTTTTTGGGATTGGCAGGTTACTACCGTCTGTTTGTGGAGGGGTTTTCATCTATTGCAGCCCCGATGACCAGGTTGACCCAGAAGGGTGCCCAGTTCAGATGGTCGGACGAGTGTGAGGCGAGCTTTCAGAAGCTCAAGACAGCTCTGACTACGGCACCGGTGTTGGTTTTGCCCACAGGATCTGGGCCTTATACCGTTTATTGTGATGCTTCCCGTATTGGACTTGGTGCCGTGTTAATGCAGGATGGCAAGGTTATAACCTACGCTTCGAGGCAGTTGAAGATTCATGAGAAGAACTATCCAGTGCATGATTTAGAGTTGGCAGCTATTGTTCACGCCTTGAAGATTTGGAGGCACTATTTGTATGGCGTGGCATGTGAGGTGTTCACCGACCACAAGAGTCTTCAGTACTTGTTCAAACAAAAGGAGTTGAATTTGAGGCAGAGGAGGTGGTTGGAGTTGTTGAAGGATTATGATGTCACCATTTTATATCA
>NC_031993.1:17593625-17598269 GCF_001879085.1 Nicotiana attenuata
GTGTCCATCATTTCGGATCGGGGTACGCAGTTTACCTCACGCTTCTGGAGAGCAGTTCAATGGGAGTTGGGCACACGGGTAGACTTGAGCACAGCATTTCACCCCCAGACGGACGGTCAGTCCGAGCGGACCATTCAGATTTTGGAGGATATGCTCCGAGCTTGTGTTATTGATTTTGGAGGTTCGTGGGATCAGTTCTTACCTTTAGCGGAGTTTGCCTACAACAACAGCTACCAGTCGAGCATCCAGATGGCTCCTTATGAGGCTTTATATGGTAGGCGATGTCGGTCTCCGGTTGGATGGTTTGAGCCGGGAGAGGCTCGGTTGTTAGGCACGGATTTGGTTCAGGAGGCCTTGGACAAGGTCAAGATCATTCAGGATAGGCTTCGTTCAGCTCAGTCTAGGCAAAAGAGCTATGCAGATCGTAAGGTTCGAGATGTGGCTTTCATGGTTGGTGAGCGGGTATTGCTTCGAGTGTCGCCTATGAAGGGCGTGATGAGATTTGGGAAGAAAGGCAAGCTTAGCCCTAGGTTCATTGGTCCGTTTGAGATTCTTGATCGAGTGGGAGAGGTGGCTTATAGACTTGCATTGCCGCCTAGCTTATCAGCCGTGCATCCAGTTTTTCATGTATCCATGCTTCGGAGGTATCACGGCGATCCAGCCCACGTGTTAGACTTTAGTACTGTCCAGTTGGACAAGGATTTGTCTTATGAGGAGGAGCCGGTAGCTATTCTAGACCGACAGGTTCGTCAGTTGAGATCCAAGAGTTTTCCTTCTGTTCGTGTTCAGTGGAAGGGTCAGCCACCTGAGGCATCGACCTGGGAGTCCGAGTCCGATATGCGGAGCCGTTATCCCCATCTTTTCCCCGACTCAGGTACTTCTTTCTTTTGTCCGTTCGAGGACGAACGGTTGTTTTAGAGGTGGAGAATGTGACGACCCAAAGGGGTCACCACTTGTTTCCTCGCTCACTCTGTACTTCTGAGGCCCTGAAAACCTCATTTGGGGTTGCCTCGATTTGTGTGCACAGTCCGGGCGCGTAGCCGGAAAGCTTAATTATGAATTCTATGAGCAAAATGTTAAATCTTGATATTAAATTGATTAAGTTTGATTTTGGTCAACATTTTAGGCAAACGGATCCGGACCCATGATTTGGCGGTCCTGGAGGGTCCGTAGGAAAATATGGGACTTGGGTGTATGCCCGGAATCGGATTCCGAGGTCCCAAGCCCGGGAAATGAATTTTTGTGTGAAATTGTTTTCTGAAAATAATTAAGGAAATTGGAAATGAAATTTGATTAAAAGACTGTGGTATCGGACTCGTATTTTTGTTCCGACGCCCGGTACAAGTCTTATACATGGTTTAAGCGCTTTCTGTAAAGTTTGGTTGAATTCGGACGTCGATTGACGTGTTCTGGACTTAAAACTCTAAACTTGATGTTTTATGAAATTTGGAAGGAAATCATGGGTCTTGAGGCCTAATTTGATGTTTATGATGTTGTTTTGGCGGTTTGATCGCACAGATAAGTTCGTAAGATATTTTTGAGGTTGTGTGAATGTTCGGTTTGGAGCCCCGAGGGCTCGAGCGAATTTTGAGTAGACTCCGGGAGGTCTTAGACTTAAAGTACCAGGTGTTGCAGGTTCAGGAGAATCGCAGGCTCCAGCGCGCCCGCGGTCGCCTTAGCGCGGTCCGCGGTGCGTGCTGCGCGGACGCAGTCGTCCATGCGCGGTCCGCGTAGCTAACTTCAGAGAGCCAGCATTTTTTTCCAGGTCAACCAGCGCGGCCGCGTTCCCTTTTTGTGCGGTCTGCGCTGAGACTTCAGGGGGGGGGGGGTATATAAAGTCGGGAATTTCAGTTATTTTTCACTTTTTCAAAAACCCAAAACATAAGAGGCGATTTTCCAAACAACTCTCCTTCTTCAAAACGATTGGTAAGTGATTTCTAACTCATTTTCTTCACTTCTTAACATCTTTTAACATAATTTCAACTTCAAAACAAAGATTTTAATGGGGAAATTTGGGAATTTTGGATAGAACTTAGGTTTTCTAAAATTGGGGGTTTTGGACCTCAATTCGAGGTCCGATTCCAAAATAAATTATATATTCTAGTTCATGGGGGAATGGGTAATCGGGTTTTGGTTCGAACCTCGGGTTTTGACCATGTGGGCCCGGGGGCATTTTTGACCTTTTGGGAAAAAATGATGAAAAAGCTATAATTAGACATTGGGTTTGATTTGTTTAGCACATATTGATACTATGAAGTCATTATTGTATAGATTTGGTTGATTTGGAGCCGAATTCGAGAGGGAAAGCGGTTGTTGAGGATTGAATTGGCCGTGGAAGTTTGAGGTAAGTATTTGGTCTAACCCTAGCTTGAGGGAATAGGAATTGAGTCTTGTTTGCTACTTGCTAATTGATCGAGTACGATGTATAGGCATGGTGACGAGTATCTATACATTGGTGTCTAGCATGACCATGAGTCCTTATAATGCGATTATCATGTCTTGGTTGTAATTTCCGTGCTTATTTGAGGATTTCTATATGTTGTAAATGACATGTGAAAGACAGTATGATCATTTGTTTTCGAGAAGCATTGGCTCGAGTTGTGATACGAATTTTGAAGGTATACGAAATGATCTGATTCTTGGGAGCATGGGCTCAAATGATAAAATGAATTATAAAGTAAGAAATGAAAGAAAGAGAAAGAGTTATTGGTTATTCCCTTGCCGGGACGTTTTGTTGACTTCGTTGGTTTCCTCCCTTGCCGGGATATTGAGTTTATTGATAACGTTCCCCTGCCGCAGTTTCTTCCAATAATTGTTTACTTCCTTGCCCTAATTATGTGTGAATGTTGTTTGGGCGAGGTAGAGTGAAATGATATGGATCGGGTTGCACGCCGCAATAATGATATTTGAGGATCGGGTTGCACGCCGCAACAAAGCTAAGTGATATTGGATCCAGTGGAGCCTTGATTTCAGTTTCCAGAATTCTTCCTCCAGCTTGAGGATTTTTTGGTACTCTTCTATGAGTTCACATTCTAGGTTAGACAAAAAAACACTAGTTGTGTAGTTAGGGGATTTTTGAATTCCTTCTAACCTAGCAAGGATTTCATTCTTCTTTTTAAAAATGTTTCCAAAGGTGTCTTTGTTCTAGGAAATGGCCTTATTAGTGAAGTTATCAATAGCTGCCAATATACTAAGTTGATTGGTCCAGCAGTCTTTTACTAATCCCTTAAAGGTGGGATGTGATAGCCACATGGTTTCTAGTCTAAATATATTATTACTACGACTAGGTCTTTTAATTAGTTCAAGGTGAATGGAGCAGTGGTCAGAATGGGTTCTTATTAGATGTTTTACGCAAGCTTCTGAGAATATATTAATCCAATCTCCGTTGCCTACGAATCTATCTAGTCTTTCCATGATGAAGGTGTTTTTCTTTTCTTTTTTTCTTGTTAGTCCATGTGTACTTTGGACCTTTAAAACCTAGGTCTAACAGTTTACAGTAGTTGAGACAATCAATAAACTTAGTTATTCTATTGTTATTTACGGGGAGGCCCCCAAATTTCTCACTAGCCCTAGTGACCACATTAAAGTCCCGTAGTACTAGCCACGGTCCTTTGTAACTATTTGCAACAATTTTTAAGTTATTCCAAAGGGTTAATCTTTCCTCTAGCAAGCTACTAGCATATATAACTGAACATAACCATGTTTTAGGAAGAATTTTTACCTTTACCATAGCATGAATCTCTTGGTATGTCCCCCCAATTTGGTCCATATTAACTTCATCGTTGTTCCACATAAGTGCCATTCCTCCCGAGTTACCTTGTGCCGCAACCTGTGCTAAACCTGAAAACCCAAAGTCCTCCATTATAGTATGATGATCAGTTACTGTGACGACCCAAAGGGGTCATCACTTGTTTTCTCGCTCACTCTGTACTTCTGAGGCCCTGAAAACCTCATTTGGGGTTGCCTCGAATTGTATGCGCAGTCCGGGCGCGTAGCCGGAAAGCTTAATTATGAATTCTTTGAGCAAAATGTTAAATCTTGATATTAAATTGATTAAGTTTGACTTCGGTCAACATTTTAGGCAAACGGATCCGGACCCGTGATTTGGCGGTCCCGGAGGGTCCGTAAGAAAATATGGGACTTGGGTGTATTCCAGGAATCGGATTCCGAGGTCCCAAGCCCGGGAAATGAATTTTTGTGTGAAATTGTTTTCTGAAAATAATTAAGGAAATTGGAAATGAAATTTGATTTAAAGACTGTGGTATCGGGCTCGTATTTTGGTTCCGACGCCCGGTACAAGTCTTATACATGGTTTAAGCGCTTTCTGTAAAGTTTGGTTGCATTCAGACGTCGATTGACATGTTTTGGACTTAAAACTCTAAACTTGATGTTTTATGAAATTTGGAAGAAAATCATGGGTCTTGAGGCCTAATTTGAAGTTTATGATGTTGTTTTGGCGGTTTGATCGCACGGATAAGTTCGTAGGATATTTTTGAGGTTGTGTGAATGTTCGGTTTGGATCCCCGAGGGCTCGGGTGAATTTTGAGTAGATTCCGGGAGGTCTTAGACTTAAAGTACCAGCTGTTGCAGGTTCAGGAGAATTGCAGGCTCCAGCGCGCCCGCGGTCGCCTTAGCGCGGTCCGC
>NC_031993.1:17599654-17630592 GCF_001879085.1 Nicotiana attenuata
CAGTGTTGAAATATATTGGAGTCGGGATGCGCGCCGCAACAGTTATTGATACAAATGTGCTTATTTTGGGTATTAGTTTCTTGTTCGCTGTAAATTCTGAGCTGCCCTTAGATTGCTACTCTGGCCTTACTGTTAATATTGTTATCTCCCCACAGCATGTTTTCCCCCTCCCATATTGTTACTTGCCTTGTATTTCGATTTCTGCTGTATATTTATGATTGCACAGGTTTATGTGGTGTCCAGTCTAGCCTCGTCACTACTTCGCCGGGGTTAGGCTAGACACTTACCAGCACATGGGGTCGGTTGTGCTGATGCTACACTCTGTGCATCTTTGCATAGGTCCAGGTTTTGAGCAACAGCAGCAGCAGCTGGAGCAGCATTAATTCGGGAGCAGACCTTCAGTCCAGAGAGACCCGAGGTAGCCTTGAAGGCGTCCGCAGGCCCGGCGTCTCCTTTAATCTCTCTTTTAGTCTGTTGCCTCTTTGTATTCGAGACGAACAACTTATGTTTCTTCCAAACGTTTGTATTTAGTGATTCATAGTCGTTCGTGAGTATTGTGACACCAGTCTTGGGTAGAGGCTTTCATTGGTTGTTCCGCATTTTGATTCAGTTTTATAATTTAGACTTCCGCTATTTTTTTTTTATTATTTTGTTGTTTTATATTGTTACTATAAATTGTTAAAAAGATCTGTTCATTAATGGGAAAATAATTAATTTGGCTTGCCTAGCTTCTTCGAGTAGGCGCCATCACAACTCCCGAGGGTAGGAAATCCGGGTTGTGACAGTTAGCCTTGTTTCCAAAAGTGCAACCACGCTGGGTTTGTGATAATCGAGCATTGATCTAAAGCTCTTCGAAAATCAGCATTCCCCGCTCCACGGCAGTTCCAAGATATAAAACTCATACTGATGTTTCTATTGTTTGAACTCATCTCCCGGTTGGGAGGGGAGTTCCCCTTGCTCGATGTTCCTTCTTGGTTCGTCCAAAAGTTGGAAAACATTGTCGGAACTAGCACCATCGCATATTGGTATGTCCCTGGCGTCCTCAATTTCTTTATAGTTATTGAGTATTTCCTCAAATCCAGCGGGCAACTTAAGATGTACCTTTTTTCTTTTCTTGCTTTGAACACTAGGGTTTTTGGTGACCTTAGTACCCGGTGCTCCACCACCCTTTTCGTTGGATATTCTTCCTCTTCTTCCTCCTCTTCTCTCTGTATTGGGGCTGGGTTGTTCTGGTATATGGGAGAGGGAGGCATTGCTGGGGTGTTGTTTTGGGGATGTTGGGTTACTAGAGCGGGTGGTATCGTTAGTGGTTGGCTCATCACTATGCCATGAAAATTCTGGAAGGTGGGTGCTGGGTTTGGGGGAGGTTGGACGTTTGGGAAGAGGGTTGAGCTTGAGTTGAGAAGGTTGTATGGCTGGAACTGAGTCCATGTCTGTTGGTTCTGCCATGCATGGTGGTTCCATGGCGATAGGAACCCTTGGTGTAGGGTTATGGCGTGGGTTATCCATAGGTTGTTCAGTATATTCCCCATGGCTATTCTCAATCCTTCCGCTATTATTTGAACTAAGTAGCATGGGTCCTCTATCTGGATTATTAGGTCCTCCCCATTGATTTGTAAGTTCAGGCTCAAACAGTGGCCCATTAGCCCCTTCTCCAGCCAGCTTTAGGGGACATGGTTTGGGGGTAATGGTAGGGTTATGAATAAGGTTGGTGCATGGGGTGTGTGATGTTGTTTGTGGTGGGTTGATCACATGATTTTTCCTTTGGTGTTGATCCCTTACCCATACGTTCCTCCGTGTCCTTACGTTCCTTCTGTGGTAGTTGTTTGGGAGCCTCCGCATTTTTGTTATAGAGGGTGTTACAGTCAGGAGTTTTGTTTGGTTCTTTTGTGATGGGTGAGGGGGCTTTTGAGTGGAATATAAGGAGTTAATGAGATTTATGGTAGTAACCCCTAGAGGGTTTATGGAGCTTAGATCATTAATGCTCTCAGAAATGTCCATGTCAAGTGTATTGTTGAGGTTAGGATCAAGGGACATGGGGGAGTTTGATTGATGTGAAGTTGATGAGGTTGCTATGGTGGAGAAGCGATTAGTGAGGGCAATGCTGCCATTTTTTTGTGCAGTGCTGGAGTTGTTTGATTCTAGGTGTTGACTTGTAGTGTGTAGGTTTATGGACAAGACTTCATAGTCCATAGATATGGGGAAATAGGGAGGGGCCAGTAGCGTGTTTTCCGTGTCATAGGTCCTAAGTTCCCTAGTCTTGTTTGTTTTGTTGTTGGTTTGGATAGCAGGACTTGATTGGAGGGGTATTGTAGGGCTTAGAGCTTTGTCCGTTGGTTTTTCTATGTTTTGGACTAGGGTATCATGGTGCACTATACTTTTTGTAGGGTGGCTCATGTCTAGGGGTTTTGTCAAGGGGTCAGATTTGTACTGTTTTGGTGTCCTTGAGGGAGATAGGTCTTTGCCATTTGAGTGCAAACGTTTGTCTGTGGAGGGGGTAGTCTTTTGTCCAGTGGATATTTTGCCTGAACTGTCCCCTGTGCAAAGTTTGTCAAGGGTTTCTTTCGATCTTTGTTGTTTGTGCTTCTCAATGGTGGGGTGATGAGGGTCGTTGGGTCTCCAGGAGCTAGATTTCTCCGGCTCTTGCCTTGCTTTCCTTTTTTGATGAGAGACTATGGTCCAGTTTTCTACTTTTGTTTTGATGGATTCAATGTCCTGCGTGGACCTTTGGTTATTACTGTTCCTAGATTTCTCATTTTGTGGATCTATTATTTTGTTTGGACAGGATAATAGATTATGGCCCAGGCGACCACATTATCATACAAGGTCCTACAAATAAACAATGAAAACATTGAAATCTTAAAATATTTCAAAGGATTGAAGCTTAGGCCTTAAAGAAGCGATTAGATGCAGATGGTGCTAGAAAATCCTTCTGAGAATAAATTACAAAACAAGAGAAGGTGAAATTACCGAATTTAGAAGCTCAATTGTGCAACTGATATGCTTTCAAAAATATTTAATCAATTAGATTCCAAAAGATCAATACCTGAATAAATACATAGAAAGTACAAAAATTACATAAGTGGAAGACACCTCTTCAAATATTTACGACAGATCTTGCACCATAGAGCAAAAGGATGTAAGTTTAGTCAAACACAGTATAATTTGACAAAAACAGAAGTTGGATTCATGTATAGTCCCTAAAGATAGCGAGTGCATAAACCCTTTAACTCTCAAACTGAATATTGGTTCCCACTTTGTTTCATTTTGTGTAAATCAATAATAGCTAATACCAATAACCAAATACAAGATAAATGCTCTTGTGTGTGATATATAACATTGCTACACAATATGAGAGCACGAAGCGTGATATACTCCATAATGTTTAAATACTAGCTAAATAAAGGTCACTAACATTGGATACCTGTAAAAGAATATAAGCATCCAACCCATGTAGTCCAAGGCAGTATAAATCAATTTTAAAAACCCTTACATAACTCATGAAGGACAAGTTTATATAATAGTCCATGAAAAAGGTGTTATTTAAACTTTTTGATACATATATTCTTACGGAAAACCCAATCAAAGTAACTGCAGCTAGAATACTTTGGAAGAGACGGAGCACGTCAAAAATTCATCGAATAATGATGGATCATAACAAATTAAAGAGAAAATAACTTAGGAATTTTTATATTCCTATACACTATATGAAACTATATTACCATCCCTACTCAAGTTTTACTATAATTACATTTTATATACCCAATTACTATTTATGTACATTTTAAGGGAATTAATGATAATAATTAGTGTCCTAAAATTACTCTAACATATCTTCCACTCCCTCACGTTTCTCTCTCCACATCCCACCCCTCTTCCCCACGTATCTTGCACAAAAGAGCAGCAATTCCACCATTGACAACCATTAAAAAGCTTTGAAGCTTTGAATTCGAATTTGGATTTTCAAAAAACATTGTTTGTTTGGATTGGATGTTGTTGCAAAGAATTGAGAATTCTCTCTACGTCTCTCTCTATCTCTCAATCCCAAATTTCAGTAATGTGAAGCAAAGGAAAAGAGAGCAGCAATTCCACCATTGACAGCCATTAAAAAGCTTTGAAGCTTTGAATTCGAATTTGGGTTTTCAAAAATCATTATTTGTTTGGATTGGGTGTTGTTGCAAACAATTGGGTTTATGGTTTGGAGTTATATCTCAATTTTGAGGGGTTTTGGTGAAGATTAGACTTGGTTTTGACTGAATTTCAGATTGAAACTCGAAGAAGAAGAAGAAGACATGATATATATTATATTTACGAAATTGTAGTAAAATTGTAGAAAATTTGTATTCTGTTGTTTATATATTTTTCTTTTATTTATTTAACTATTGTATGAAAGTTGAATGATATTGTATTAAAATTATATTTAAGTTGTATGATATTGTAGTTGTGTATAACTGAGTTGAAATAATGTATGAAAATTGTAGATAAGTTGTATAATATATAATTAGTTGTATGTAATTTGTTTTTACTATGTATAAATCAGATACAAAATATACAAAAGATATATTGTATAAATTTTGTATAAAATTTGTATTTAAGTTGTATGTTATTGTAGTTGTATTTAACTGGGTAGAAATAATGTGTGAAAGTTGTAGATAAGTTGTAGATGAGCTGTATATAAATTGTATAATATATAATTAGTTGTATGAAATTTATTTTTACTATGTATAAATCAGATAAAAAATCTACAAAAGACATATTGTATGAAAGTTGTATGTTTAAAAAATCAGATACAAAATATACAAAAAAAAAAAATTAAATACATGAAAAACTCATGTGTTTGACCTCTTCATTTTTGCATTTGACAATGCCACTATTTGTGTCATTAGCCATATAGTAGTATTTATTCCTTTTTCAAGCATCCAAGTGAATATTTTAAAATCACAGGTAGTGCAATTTCGGCTTCTTTTATTCCTTCAGTGGAGATTTTGAGGTTCACTGTGCTTTCTCAAGGGTACTAAAATGAGGGAGAAGCATATAGTACGATCTAGGATTGAGTGATAGTATTAAATTAACTTTAGTTCATCGTTATTCACAAACTATACTTCAAAATCCAAAATCTGAACCTGGTTTAGTATCAATTTCATTGTGCATTGATAGTTCATGGAAAAATGATAAGGACAAAAAAGAGGTTCGTTGATATCGCTGCTACCATTTCTGTAGTTTTTTCCCAATCTAAGCTGCATTTATCTTACAGGGGATCTTGGTCAGAGTTTTGAATCAAATAGGACACTCACACATTATGAATTAAATCCAATCAAGGGGCAGACAGTGTTGTTTGTTGGCGACTTATCTGCCGAAGATATGGGGAAAAAGAGAGAATCTGGAGAGAAAAGGGGAAAGAGGAGAGGAAAAAAGGAAAAGGGTGTAACTAAATCCCTTGATTTAAGGCACAAATAATGGGTTGAGAGCCTTTTAAGGTGGAATGTAAACAAAACTTGTGTAGGTAGGGTAATTTACTAAACATGAACATTTATGGTAATAAAGTTTCCAACAGTGTATAGGAATAAAAAAAAATCCCAATTAACTTACCCTCAAATTAAACACGACCGGTGCCCCACTGATCCATCAACTCGGGGTTGTTCGTCTTTAAGGCTTGAAGTTTTGGACAATAAATATGAGATACTTTGGATGAATAAAGAAAGTCTTTCAACACCATCTTAGTTAGGCTTTCACAAAGTAGGTAAAATTTTCCTACACTCATATGATGAATCTCTAATAACTCGAGTTTTTTATGTTGAATGCTCAGATTCTTCAACGACTTGTTACAAACACGAAGGACAAGATTCTTCAAGAACTCACAATTACCAAGGATGTCCATTAGGGTTTCTTCACTAACAACGCACGCCGTGAACTTTAAGGTTTTAATACTGACACAACTTTTAAAGGGTAAGGCATCTCTTAGTACATATTCATTTAATTCCATTAATCGAAGAAATCTTCCATGGAATATACTCTCTGGTAACACACTTGTTAGAACAAGCGTTCCCAAATTGAATTCATAATTACTTATAACCCACATCTTCTCATATTCATCATCCAATGTACTGACTTTATCACAAGAATATGTACTAGTTGCTACGGCTTCTTTAGCGGGAATAAAGGAGATTATTGAGCATAACACTTCATCAGGAAGCTTGCTAATCAAGTCTGGAGCTTCCATATTTCCGTCAATGGCAATTGATAACCTAACGCTGCTGCCGCTTTTGCCTACCCTTGTAAGTTGTAACTAGCTTCTCTGCCTATATATATTACGTGTCAAATTTAACGTGTCAAATTTTTTTTCCTATACATACTATAATAAGGACATATATATCATTTTTTTTCAAAGTTTTTTAGTTTCTAATAAATATCTTTCTTTTTTTAATAATTTATATATGATCCCCCTTATAAGGCTCTTACCTCATTATTAATATCTTCAATTATATTCTTTCCTTTTTTCTCTCCTCTCCTCTCTCTCTTCTTCTACGCAAATCAAACTGCCAATTCACGTTAGGGGTGTCAATGGATATTCGAAAACCGACTAAACCGACCGAACTGTACCGCACCGTACCGATTTTTAGGTTTCTTTTTAAGAAACCGTAGGTTTTAATATATATCTATAACCGCACTGATAATTAGGGTAGGTTTTTTATTCCATAAAAATAAACCGAAAAAATACCGAATAAATTTTACATGTGAAAAATGTATTTATCTAGTAAGTTTAAAAATAATAATGCATTAAATTTTTCTTTGGGCCTTGGAATTATGAAAACTATTACAAGCCAACAAGTAATTAAACTCAAAATTTATGCTACTTCTACTTAAACTAATTAGTTATTTTAAGTATCTTTATTAGCAAGACACAAAGTATTATAGCGATTACGAGTAGCAAACTACAATGTAATGAATATGTTTCCTTTCATATAATTTAGATTTATCTTTTTGAATATTTTATCTTCTAAAACTTTATTCTTGAGTCCTAACTTGGTTAATATCTTTCTACTTGTGTGATTTATATTTTTTTTTCCTTTGGTTGGTTTCTTTTACGTTGTTGTAGAATAGTTGATGGATCTATACTCTAGTCATCTTTTTTTTTTAATTCATCACCCTTTAAATAGTAAAAATATCTAAAGAGTTTTGCTAAGTCCTATAAAAGAACGTATGTTATTGCATTCTACTTCTATTGGTGAATTTTACATGATATTTAAAAAAATACCGAAAACTAACCGAACCGTACCGATACCGAAGAGAAAACGACATGATTGGTACGATTTCGAAAAGTCTAGTTTTGGTTATACATAATAGAATAACCGAAAAATTGGTACAGTACAAATTTTACAAAATAATCGGCCGAACCGAACCATTGACACCCCTAAGCTTTTCACTAAATGGTGGTCCCCATCATTATACGCTACTTACAAGCGCAAGTAACTTGAGTTGAAAAGAATAAAGTTTTCTACATGTAGCAACAAAAATGATGATTAACCTGCAATTTGAACTCTAACCTTGCTGCTATAGAGGAAAATGCAGTTCTCTTTGTATTTGCAAAAAAATTAACCACTCGTTGTTTTGGGAGAAAGTAGCAGACTAGCAAAAAATAAAGAATTGGAAAAGACCATAAATTAAGGCTTCTTGCAATAAGGAAAGTCTTTGTGAGCACGTGATTTTTGCCCTATATGAGTTACTCCCATAAATTCAAGAAAATAAATTTTTTTCCATTATTTGCAATTTCGTAGATTTTGTAGGATTTTTGTTAATTGTTTGCATTTTTCTATGCATTTTTGTTTTATTTAAATCATGAAAAATACAAAAATACCCTGCATTGCATTTGAGATTTATTTTTACATTTTTAGGTTAATTAGCAGATTAGTTGTTTTATAAAAAGATAAAAATCACAAAAAATGGCTCACTTTTGCATTTTTGGCCTTTTTAGATTTAGACTAGTAATTTTTTTTTTTAGGAGTAACTAATTTGTTGTAAATATTATATTAGATAATTAGCTTAATTCTGTAAGTTAATTTAGTTTGAGAGTTTAATTTAGGTTTAAATTAATTTGAAAAGGAAAAGAAAAAAAAAGAAGAAAAAAAACAATTGGAAATTAGGAAAAAGGAAAAAAGAAAATAGGGCTGTTTTAATGGCCCAAAGTGCAAAGCCCAGACCTCTTTCCTCTCATTAACCCGCCCCAGCCCAGCCAGTACCCGGTCCAAACCCCCATTATAACCTAGACGACGCCGTTTTGATCAAATCAATCCCATCTGTTGATCCTCTTCTCATCGAACGAATGGGAACTGGTCACAGGCACGGTATAAAATTGTCCGAACATAGGTCACCACCCCCCCCCCAATCTCAGTTCCCCTTCAATCATCGTCTCTACCTTCAGAGACCGAAAACCCTGGCGCCGCCTTGAAACTCTTCACCATCTCCGGCCGGTGGCATGGCCTAATCGACCCCAACTCCCTACCACACAACCACCACCCACCCCTGATTCCCAATCCACCACCACATCTCCCAAAATCCCCACCAAATCCGGCCAGTTTTGGATCTAAAAAAAAGAAAAAAGAGAAATTTTCCAATTCTTCAAGAACGATTAAGCCTGAAACTAGTATTGTTCGTTTGTTCTCAAGGAGAACATGCGGCTAATACCAATTTCGATTTAAATCGGAGACCGCCGGAGGTCTATTCAAGCCTGTCCGTCTGCCTATTAGGTATCTCTGTTCATTTATTTTCTCTCCCTCCTTTGTTTTATTCCCATCTTCATCTATTTCTGATTCCTTTCTTTTTCTTTCTTGTTTTTTTTCTATTTAAATCGTTTCTGCTCGCATGTTAGGGTTGAGTCATGTTAGTTTATAGTATTTAGCTTAATAATACGGTTAACATTGTTGTTAGTTCATTTGATTTCGTTGTTGATTTTGCTCAATTCTCTTATTATTTTTGTTTCTTTGTATTTATGATTTCAGGAGTGTATAACTCTGTTGGCCTGTTTTCTTGTGGGCTGTTGATTTTGAATTAAAATTTGGGCTTCGTAGGTCAGAAGCCCAAAGAGGGGAAGGGTCAATTCTGGCTGTCAAGCCCATAGATTAGGTTTGGGATTTGGGTTAATTCGACCCATGAGCTGAATTTCTCTAAAGGTAAATAACAGCTTCTTAAAGGGTAGTTTAGGGAGATTGGATAGAAAGAATCTTTCTTAACTGATTGGGAAGCTTCCAAGAAAGAGGGGATTGGGTAGTTCAGTAATTGGGTTTAAAATTCAGGGTGTTATTTGAACAAAAAGGGATTTGAGGAAGGGGTAAATGGTAAAGTAAAAATATCAATTCTGCTGCCCTAAAACCCCTCTATAAAGGTTCCATTTCACTGATTTTCAAGGCAGAGATTAGAGACCTAAAACACTAGAAACGGCTGAGAGATATGTTCTGAAAATACAGAAGTTTCTGCATCATCTTGGGTCAAAAATTACTGGGAATTGGCTTTAATTTCATTGTTAGCAGTAGTTAAAGAGTTGTCAAAGGATTTTTACTGGACTATCTGGTATTCATAAATGGCTTAAGGAAGCAGGTTTGCCTTGTTGATGTGCTGAAGTGCACTTTTTCTTCTGCTGATGATTCCTTCGTATTTTTTCCTTTTGCTCTAATCTTTCCAAGTACCTCTTGAACCTTACGAATGTATGAAATGCAAGTTTGAAGCCATGTAATCAATTTGAGCACTTATGGATGAGTGTGAATTTGCTGAATGTTAAGCCCTGTTCTACGAAGATTATTCATGTGTTTCTTTTTCTCCTTATTGAATTAGCTTATTATATGATTTATTATAGCTATGCTGTTGACAGCACCTTTTGGGGTTGTGTTTAGAGTTTAGTTTTGTCACCTTGGCTTTAATTGGGTTGAGTTATCTCTGTCATGTATTCAATTTGGACTGTTGCAGCATGGGTTATTTTAAATGAGTAGCATCTGCTTTTTGTGAGATTTTGATTGAATTGTTTCAAGCTAGTAGTGATGATCAGTCTGCAACGAGCTCTTCTCGTAGTCTTGCTATTTTAGATGTTGGTTTTAATATCCAAATAAATTTAGTAATTACTGTTGTATTTCGATATTTAGTTTGAATGTTTAAAGTACTGTATTGTTAGAATTACTATGTGTGTGAATTCAGCATAATTTAGAGTTAAATTAGATGGTGAATCTTTTGTTTGGTTTTGGTGAAATCAATTAGTCTAATGTAAAATTAATGTTTGATTAATCCAAGTATAATAGATGCTGAACTGCTGAGCCACATGCCTTAAATAACCAGGGCATATAAGTGGCCGAAATGAGATTGCTGGGCCGTTGACGTTAGCCCATTCATGCCTAAATACCTCTCGTTGGTTCTATCTTCAGTTTGGGCTTCATGTTGAGCCCGGTTTTCTTTTGTATTTTGTCACGGGAGCTTGCAAATGACATTGGTCTTTCCGCTAGCCCAGGCTTTTTCAAGTAACTAAATACTTGATCTTGTCCAATGTGGATCTATTAATCACTAGGTTTGGATTGAACACTAACTTGGAATAAATTCAAACTCCTCTAGACCTTTTAATTAATTAGACTCTTTTTAATTAGATTAGGGTGTACCATATCACCAAAACCAATAATTTATGGCCCTCATAAGTCTGAACCAAGAAATCATTTGAATAAATAGACTTGAGGTGTGCCATAAGCAAAATTAAATCATTTATGGCCCTCACACATGTTATAATTTAGATATTAAAAATGAACTCCGTAGTTTGCTTTAGGCGCGTTGAATATATAATTATCATGGCTACTACCAAAATTCGGGGGGTACATTTCATGTAACCCGATTCTAATTTCCAACAAGGTTAAATAGAACGTGTCGTGAACCACGGGTGCATTTCATGTAGCGTGGCTTGCGAAGTGTTTTAAATAACCTTGAAATAATTCCTTAAATCATAAGCGGTTTTAAAACTAAAAATGCACATAGGTTTAAAAGTGTTTAAAATCAAATAATTAGGTCAATAATAATAGTTGAGCGACCGTGCTAGAACCACGGAACTCGGGAATGCCTAACACCTTCTCCCGGGTTAACAGAATTCCTTACTCGAATTTCTGTGTTCGCGGACTGTAAAACAGAGTCAATCTTTCCTCGATTCGGGATTTAAACCGGTGACTTGGGACACCATAAATTATTCCAAGTGGCGACTCTGAATTTTAAATAATTAATCCCATTTCGATTGTCACTTAAATTGGAAAAAACTCCCTTATACCCTTCCGGGGGTAGGAAAAAAGGAGGTGTGATAGCTCTGGCGAATCTGCTGGGGATAAGAACCCAGAACTTCTGGTTCAGGGTTCAAGAATTCGAGTTTAGAATAATTGTTATATTTGGCTTTATTTATTATCTGGTTTTGTTTACATGTTTGGGCCTAATGTGCTAAGTGTTGCTTTTTACCGCTTTGATATTGTTGAACTGTATATAAACTGTTACGAAATCCTCTTCTCTCTGAGTCTTCTAAATCATCTGGGAAGTGTGCACTTCGTGTGACTTCTTTTCTGTTAGAGTCATATCCCAATTTTAGAACGAGGTGCGGACAAGTTGCAAAGCCGGTGAAGCTTCTGTATTCCCGGTACGCTACCCCCCCCCCCCCCGGCTCGAGCTGTCCGCTCGGGTAAGCCAGGTATTGAACAAATAAACCCAGGTTTTTAAACCTAAAAAAACACAGCTTCATGCCGGATCCCTAGTAGGAGTGCTTGTTTGCATCATGTGCATTTGATTAGGGGACTCAACACAAAGGTTGGGTCCATCTAGGACAGGTGTACCCCAAAATAACAGACCATCCTGATGCATCCTATGTGCCATGTGAACATTTATTTGTTTTGGCCTGCATGCTGACCGCCTAGGGAAATAAAGCAAAATAAAAACCAAGAGTGATGTAGGGAAGGAAATAAAACCCGGTTCTGAAAAATCCCCGGTATTTGGAGATGTCCCGAAACTCTGCCAAATTTTTATTTTCAAAAAAAAAAGAGGAAAAGAAAGAGAGTCATTTCAAAAAGAGTCAACACTGTGTCATTTTCAAATGTGTCAAAACTGACAGAACTACGCGGGTCTGATTCTCACCGGATGTGAGATACGTAAGCAAACCTTATCGGTTCCGGCCCCTAATTTTCAAAAATCCAAAAAAAATATTTTCCTTCACTTCCTTTTTAGGAAGCCTTTCTTTGAGACCCCAATTTTAAAAATAAAATCCAAAAAATATTTTCTTTAATTTCTTCTCAAAATCCAAAAATATTTTCATTCTTCTTTCAAAAATTGAAAAGTAAATTCAAGATGCAAAAATATTTTCTTTTTTATTTAGAAGTATTTCTTTCATAGATTCAAAATAAATGTACAAAAATTCAAAAGAAAAATCTTTCTGCTTTATAAGTCTTTCTTCGAAAATTAAAAGAAAGAAGAAAAATTGAAATCCAAAAAAAAGAATTAGTTTATTTACTTTATTCATGATCTCCCAGAACTACGCTTGGTTTGATTCATGCGGCATCATGATACGTAGGCAATCCATATAGGATTCGATCATAACCATAAAATGATAAACAAAAAGAGAGTGGAAATAAGCAAGAGGAGAAATAATGGCAAAACAAGAGAGGAGGAATGAGAGAATAAGAGAATAAAAAAACAAGAACCAAGTTGCAAATGAGAATTAGTGAAAGCCGGGATGACGCAAGTAGCCGTTCAAATGCATAATAGAAATGGTTAACTACATAGGTGCATTACATTCCCCAACATGCGGTTGCCTATCTGTTAAGCTCTAATCGCTAACGAGTTTGCTTGTTGTCATCGAGTTCAGGCAGGTGGTTAGTTTGTTCGGCATTCTGGCAACTCACTCGTACAACACCAAGTCCAAAGACAAGTTGATCATGACTGGCCAAGAATTGGATGCAGGTGTTATTGATCCGTCCATAGAGTGGGAAGAGTCTGAGGTTAATCTGANACAAAGGGAAGCAGCTCGAGTTTCGAGGAAAGACAGTTCAAGTGTTGGAAATCAGGCACCCACCTGGAGAACAAAGGGAAAGCAGCAGTTTCAGAGGAGTCAGTTCAAGTGTTGGTAATCAGGCGCCCACCTGGAGAACAGAGGTAAAGCGATTCAAGTTTTGGAAATCAGGCGCCCACCTGGAGAACAAAGGGAGAGCAGTTCAAGTTTTGGAAATCAGGCGCCCACCTGGAGAACAAAGGGAAAGCAGTTCAAGTGTTGGAAATCAGGCGCCCACCTGGAGAACAAAGAGAAAGCACCTCAGAATACAAGTCAAGTCAGTAACAAAGGAAGCTCACCTAGAGAGTACAAATCAACATAGCAACTGAAACTGCAAGATCAAGTTTGAAGATATAGATAGGATTCTTGTAATTCACAGATTATAGTTTAGTCTAGCTTCTTTTATTTTGTCTTGGTGAAATAAGGAGTTCAGCAAGCAGTAACAGCAGCAGAAACAGTGAAATCACATCTTCCTGGTAGTCCCAGCTACCGAAACTTCCCGAACTACACTGACCTGATTCCTTTATAGCCAATGATATGTAGGCAACCTCGGAAGCAGGGTGCGGTCAAATCGTTCAAAAATGCTTCCCGCGGAGTGTTCAAACGGGCAAAAATTGCTCGTATCCGCTCACTTTATCTTTGCACGAAAACTCTTCGTATTTCTGAGCAAAGAGGGGCAGTTGTGAGCACGTGATTTTTGCCCTATATGAGTTACTCCCATAAATTCAAGAAAATAAATTTTTTCCCATTATTTGCAATTTCGTAGATTTTGCAGGATTTTTGTTAATTGTTTGCATTTTTCTATGCATGTTTGTTTTATTTAAATCATGGAAAATACAAAAATACCCTGCATTGCATTTGAGATTTATTTTTACAGTTTTAGGTTAATTAGCAGATTAGTTATTTTATAAAAAGATAAAAATCACAAAATGGCTCACTTTTGCATTTTTGGCCTTTTTAGATTTAGAGTAGTAATTTTCTTTTTTAGGAGTAACTAATTTGTTGTAAATATTATATTAGATAATTAGCTTAATTGTTAGTTTGAGAGTTTAATTTAGGTTTAAATTAATTTGAAAAGGAAAAGAAAAAAAAAGACGAAAAAAAACAATTGGAAATTAGGAAAAAAAGAAAAAAGAAAATAGGGTCGTTGTAATGGCCCAAAGTGCAAAGCCCAAACCTCTTTCCTCTCATTAACCCGCCCCAGCCCAGCCAGTACCCGGTCCAAACCCTCATTATAACCCAGACGACGCCGTTTTGATCAAACCAATCCCATCCGTTGATTCTCTTCTCATCGAACGGATGGGAACTGGTCACAGGCACGGCATAAAATTGTCCGAACTTAGGTCACCCCCCCCCCCCTCCTCACTTCCCCTTCAATCATCGTCTCTATCTTCAGAGATCGAAAACCCTAGAGCCACCCTGAAACTCTTCACCATCTCCGGCCGGCGGCATGGCCCAATCGACCCCAACTCCCTACCACACAACCACCACCCCCCCCCCCCCCAATCCACCACCACATCTCCCAAAAATCCTCACCAAATCCGGCCAGTTTTGGAATCCTAAAAAAAACGAAAAAAGAGAAATTTTCCAACTCTTCAAGAACGATTAAGCCTGAAACTAGTATTGTTCGTTTGTTCTCAAGGAGAACATGCGGGTAATACCAATTTCGGTTTAAATCGGAGACCGCCAGAGGTCTATTCAAGCCTGTCCGTCTGCCTATTAGGTATCTCCGTTCATTTTTTTCTCTCCGTCCTTTGTTTTATTCCCATCTTCATCTCTTTCTGATTCCTTTCTTTTTCTTTCTTATTTTTTTCTGTTTAAATCGTTTCTGCTTGCATGTTAGGGTTAAGTCATGTTAGTTTATAGTATTTAGCTTAATAATACGGTCAATATTGTTGTTAGTTCATTTGATTTTGTTGTTTGATTTTGCTCAATTCTCTTTTTATTTCTGTTTCTTTGGATTTATGATTTCAGGAGTGTATAACTCCGTTGGCCTGTTTTCTTGTGGGCTATTATTTTGAATTAAAATTTGGGCTTCGTAGGTCAGAAGCCCAAAGAGGGGAAGGGTCAATTCTGGCTGTCAAGCCCATAGATTAGGTTTGGGATTTGGGTTAATTCGACCCATGAGCTGAATTTCTCTAAAGGTAAATAACAGCTTCTTAAAGGGTAGTTAGGGGGATTGGATAGAAAGAATCTTTCTTAACTGATTGGGAAGCTTCCAAGAAAGACGGAATTGGGTAGTTCAGTAATTGGGTTTAAAATTCAGGGTGTTATTTGAACAAAAAGGGATTTGAGGAAGGGGTAAATGGTAAAGTAAAAATATCAATTCTGCTTCCCTAAAACCCCTCTATAAAGGTCCCATTTTCCTGATTTTCAAGGCAGAGATTAGAGACCTAAAACACTAGAAACGGCTGAGAGATATGCTCTGAAAATATAGAAGTTTCTGCATCATTCTTGGGTCAAAAATTACTGGGAATTGGCTTTAATTTCATTGTTAG
Organism: Nicotiana attenuata; assembly: GCF_001879085.1. Taxonomy (NCBI): domain Eukaryota; kingdom Viridiplantae; phylum Streptophyta; class Magnoliopsida; order Solanales; family Solanaceae; genus Nicotiana; species Nicotiana attenuata. The sequence continues at coordinate 17,615,195 of NC_031993.1, forward strand.
CAGTAGTTAAAGAGTTGTCAAAGGATTTCTGGACTATCTGGTATTCATAAATGGCTTAAGGAAGCTGGGTTTGCCTTGTTGATGTGCTGAAGTGCACTTTTTCTTCTGCTGATGATTCCTTCGTCTTTTTTCCTTTTGCTCTAATCTTTCCAAGTACCTCTTGAACCTTACAAATGTATGAAATGCAAGTTTGAAGCCATGTAATCAATTTGAGCACTTATGGATGAGTGTGAATTTGCTGAATGTTACGCCCTGTTCTTCGAAGATTATTCATGTGTTTTTTTTCTCCTTATTGAATTAGCTTATTATGTGATTTATTATAGCTATGTTGTTGACAACACCTTTTGGGGTTGTGTTTAGAGTTTAGTTTTGTCACCTTGGCTTTAATTGGGTTGAGCTATCTCTGTCATGTATTCAATTTGGACTGTTGCAGCATGGGTTATTTTAGACGAGTAGCATCTGCTTTTTGTGAGATTTTGATTGAATTGTTTCAAGCTAGTAGTGATGATCAGTCTGCAACGAGCTCTTCTCGTAGTCTTGCTGTTTTCGATGTTGGTTTTAATATCCAAACAAATTTAGGAACTACTGTTGTATTTTGATATTTAGTTTGAATGTTTAAAGTACTCTATTGTTAGAATTACTATGTGTGTGAATTCAACATCAATGAGTAGTAGTTCTGATTTTTTAAATGCATGTGGTTTGTGTGTTCGTTGAGTGTGTAGTGTTCTATTCTGCAATTTAGAGTTAAATTAGATAGTGAATCTTTTGTTTGGTTTTGATGAAATCAATTAGTCTAATGTAATTATAATGTTTGATTAATCCAAGTATAATAGATGCTGAAACGCTGAGCCACATCCCTTAAATAACCAGGCCATTTAAGTGGACCAAATGAGATTGCTGGGCAGTTGACGTTAGCCCATTCATGCCTAAATACCTCTCGTTGGTTCTATCTTCATTCTGGGCTTCATGTTGAGCCCGGTTTTCTTTTGTATTTTGTCACGGGAGCTTGCAAATGACATTGGGCTTTCCGCTAGCCCAGGCTTCTTCAAGTAACCAGATACTTGATCTTGTCCAATGTGGATCTATTAATCACTAGGTTTGGATTGAACACTAACTTGGAATAAATTCGAACTCGTCTAGACCTTTTAATTAATTAGACTCTTTTTAATTAGATTGGGGTGTGCCATATCACCAAAACCAATAATTTATGGCCCTCATAAGTCTGAACCAAGAAATCATTTGAATAAATATACTTGAGGTGTGCCATAAGCAAAATTAAATCATTCATGGCCCTCACACATGTTATAATTTAGATATTAAAAATGAACTTCGTAGTTTGCTTTAGGCGCGTTGAATATATAATTATCATGGCTACTACCAAAATCCGGGGGTACATTTTATGTGACCCGGTTCTAATTTCCAACAAGGTTAAATAGAACGTGTCGTGAACCACGGGTGCATTTCATGTAGCGTGGCTTGCGAAGTATTTTAAATAACCTTAAAATAATTCCTTAAATCAAAAGTTGGTTTTAAAGCTAAAAATGCACATAGGTTTAAAAGTGTTTAAAATCAGATAATTAGGCCAATAATAACAATTGAGCGACCGTACTAGAACCACGGAACTCGGAAATGCCTAACACCTTCTCCCGGGTTAACAGAATTCCTTACCCGAATTTCTGTGTTCGCGGACTGTAAAACAGAGTCGATCTTTCCTCGATTCGGGATTTAAACCGGTGACTTGGGACACCATAAATTATTCCAAGTGGTGACTCTGAATTTTAAATAATTAATCCCGTTTCGATTGTCACTTTAATTGGAAAAAACTCCCTTATACCCTCCCCGGGGTAGGAAAAAAGGAGGTGTGACAGTCTTGACATTTAAATTTAATGTTTCGGTTCCTTTTTAAAACTTTTGGGTAATTACAAGTTGACTCTTGAGAATTTGAGTATTATATTAAGGATTTATTCAGCAAATTTTATTTTGATTTGAAAAAATCTTTGGGGCTTATGCCTCACTACAAAAAACGCGCATCAACGACCGGGCGTACGCCCCTTGAGACTTTCGCCCCCCACCATCGCCTCGGGGCATTTTTAGTGTGTCTCGCCCCAGGCTCGCCCGAAAATACCTTTTAAAACACTGGTCCCCACTTCCTATGACGAACCACACATAATGTTTCGCACTCATTGACAGACGTAAAGTTTACTGTACTAAAATTGATTAATGAGAAAAATTAGTTGGTTAATTTAAATTAATATGGCTCCTAATATTAAATTAAAAAGCTTTGAAGCTTTGAATTCGATATTCGGGTTTTACCATTTGTGATTTGTTTGGATTGGGTATTTTTGCAAGTGATTGAGAATATCCTTTGAAGTTTATACCTTAATTTTGAGGGAGATTGGTTAAGTATAGAGTTAGTTTTTGGTGAAAAATCAGATTGAAACTCGAAGAAGAAGAAGTTGAAGGAATTGTATGATTATTGTATCTGAATTATAGCTAATACATGAATAACTAAAACATAATCGTACCATAAATGCATGATACTCGTATCACAATTGTATCTAACTTATAGCTGATACATTAATACCTAGTACAATACTAATATAATTACCATACATTTGTAATACAAACTGCGATATATTTCTGAAAAATTATGATGCAATTGTGATCTTCATCTTTTCAAGTTTCAATCACAACTCTCAATTTAAAATCTGATATAATATTGTATTATAATTATATTAGTACTGTATTAAGTATTATTTTAGGTGTTGATGTATCAGATACAAGTAACATACAATTTTGATACGATTGTGATACAATTCTAAAACAATTGTGATACATTTATCATACAATTCATGCAACTTCGTTTCCGTCGAGTGTAAAACCAACTGTAAACTTAATCATTTTCCCTCAAAATTGAGAAGGTATATTCTCGATCATTTGCAAGAATACCCAACCCAAATAATTCAAATGTCCCAAACTTTTACTTAAGAAGTCTAATGCTTATGGAAACAAAGAATGAAGCACTATATTCTACTTCTCCATCATAGAAATAAACCATCCAATCCAATTCACATGTACTTGAATTGAAAGAAAGTATCAATGTGAAACACTAAACAGTGACAAATCATAATACTCAGCTCAGACAGAAAAGGAATGTCCCGCGTACAAAAGCACTGAAGAGTGTACTAACATTGTACCAATCACGAAAATCTTCAGTTTTCTCAACAAGCCAATCTCCTTCAGCATTGTACCAATCACTATATTTTCATACTAGATCAATAAACAATGTAAACATTGAAATCTTAAAAAAATTTCAAAGGATTGAAAAGATCCATACCTAAAAAACAATACAGAGGAAGACACCTCTTCAAACACTTGATCTTGCGCCATATAGAAAAAATTTCCAAGCCAATCATAAGGATCTAAGTCAAACACATTGCAATTTCAGAAAACCAAAAGTTGACTCATATATTCTAAAGGTAGTGAGAGCATAAACTCTGTAAATCTCCAGTTCTATACGGGTACGCCCTCTATTCCACTTTATGTGACATTACTTCCTTATTTGTTCCAAAGAGAATGGCATAGCTCTATATGTGAAAATAATTTATTTAACTTTAAGCTTCAACATTTTACCCTTAATGAGAAGTTTTATACCCACACAAATGTCCAGACATGTTTAAAATCACAAGTATCAAAAGTCTTATAATCACACAAATGTTATATGTTTAAGACCACAAGATTCTAAGTCTTTATTTCTTTCCTAAACTCCTTGCGGAGCATGAATTGGATTGGAGGAAGTATAAGGTATCGATTTTTGGTATTATCAATTTACCACTTAATGCAGAGTTTCCACACAACAAACCAATATCTTCATGAGGAATACGTTCCAGCACCCTCCTTCCTCCATTTCAGAATACCATATACATTGTTGGCATATACCATTTTCCTAATAATGAAAATTGTCTAACCTTTTTCGCTCTTCCTTGTGGTTGTCTCATCACCAAAGTTTTACGGGAAGATCATTATGGTGCAACACTGAATTACCTCATTCATTCTTGGCTCCGCTTGTCCCAACTCCGGAAAAAAGCTCCGAGACCACAACTGGCATAGAATTTCTATTACACTTTTTAGGTAGAGTCGTATAGCAATCATCACTCCAGGATTGGATGGAAACTAAATATCCTGAAAAGAAAAATATGCAGAAAGAAGTACTACCGGATAAGTTAGCATCATTGATCAATCGATATATACAATCAAATTCGTATACTTCAAAAAATGAAACAAATTTCTATTAGATGACCATCTTTCCCAACCAAATAGAATCACTGATAAAATTCAATCAAATACGTAAGTAAGAGTGTTAGATGCAGAGACAAAACCCAGCAATCAAGTGAAACAATATTTTAGACTACCCTGTTCATTTGAAAGCAGGCAATGAAGACTTTTATGCTGTTCATTCTTTTACCAGCCAGATGAATAACCAAAATTCTAGAGTGGCCATGATCCTACTCAACCTTATCCCTAGAACGAACATTCCCAAAATATTTCACAAAGCATCTCATAAGCCTATTTATTTTAGGACATCGATATTTTTTAACAAAGGATTCTGACACAAGTACAAGAAATTAAGAAAATTAAATGCTCGTGAAAACACAAATAGCTCCAACGAAGAAACACCAGTGCAGCTTTTATAGTTTATTCTAGACTTCTGAGGCCAAATGTTCTCTTGCTTACCTACTATAACACATTTACATTACCTTTGGCTGCAAAAATTAAAAAAAAGAACATAGCAAATTGATCCAAGTTCTCCAAAGAAAATTTCAAAAAGGAGTTGCACGATGTGATTCACTGTACCTTTGGGAACATAAACCCCTCTCTGTAGAAATAGGGTGGACTACTGGGAGCTCTCCATTCTGCACTCCCATTCATCTGCATGAACAAGCATATCAAGCACATCCACAGAATCTGGGATGACACAAATGCATAACACCAACTTAAAGACAACAAATATTACTTTTCAATCTGACAATATTGGAATTGTGTGTCATAAGTTGTGTGAACATAGTATTTCAAGAATAATGAACTTGCAAGACAAGGAAAATGCAAAACATTGGATAATGAACTCCAAATCAGGGGAAATACCTGGAGTACATTTTCGTACATAGTTGAAGAAATTATTGAATCTGTATTTTCTGTTCCAAACAAGGACACAGAGAAACAAGCTTTTGGTGCAAAATCTAAACTGTACAAGATTAGGGAGCGAATTCTTTTTTTTTTTTGGGATAACCAGGAAATCCCCGAGGACCAATGGAGCAACCCGCCGCGGACAAAATCCTGGTGGAGAAGTACAGAGCAGCGGGCCCATTATCATTTAAGGAGCCAGATTTTATATATATATATATATATGTGCTAATTGGGGGGAAAAAACAGAGAGGCACTTAAGGATTTCCTACCATCAGACCCGAATAGTTGCTAATTGGGGGAAAAAAAGAAAAGAGGAATCATCCTATGCTTAAGCACTTCATATTTGCTTAGGGTTATAGTCATAGGCAGCATATGACTGCTTATAGAAAAATCAGAAGCGCACATTCAGGCAATAATTTATATAACTTCAAGTGAGAGAGATAAGGAAAAGAAGAGCCGTCGGTTTATTGAAGAATACTATGAATGAGAAAAAGATTAATAATTCAAGGACAATTACAAATTCGGAGAATCCAATCTGACCCGAATCGGCAAAAGAACAAACTTTTTTTTTCATGAAATAAGGTGTTTCATTGCTGGCATCAAGAAGATGCAATTTACAATGATAAGTAGATGTTAGGTCTAACACATTTTTACAAAACTTAGCCCGGGGAGCTAACCAAAAAAAGCAAAAACTACAGGGATTAAGCAAGAGTAAGTGAACCGATGAAATCGAGGAGGGAGAAAGCATTATTTACAAGGGAAAGGGTATTCCAACTGAAAAGATACAAAAGGCATTTAGCTTTCAGAGAGTGGTATATGTGATCAAAGCATCCGCGATTCCTTTCTTGCCAGAGGCACAAAAAATACTTTCTGGAATCATCTTCCAGCTTTTCCTGATGGCTTTGTAAACTTTCCACTTACTCCAACTTTCTACTGCCTCCCTGATGTCTCTAGGTTGAGCCCAACTTAATCCCAAGATTGCTAGAAACACATTCCGATATCTACAGCTACTGGGCAGTGCAAACATAAATGGTTGATAGAGCAAACATAGGTGTCTGTTCAATAACGTGTATTAGCAACGCAGGGGTTAAACTATTTACAGATAGAATGCCTTTTTACCCCAAGTAATTCATGCATAACACAACATTAATCACCTCCTTATTATTAACCACATAACAATCCCTTCATTATTAACCCCGATAAACAACCCTTGCATTATAATCTCTACATAACTAGTATATGAACCAAATGATCCCTGAAGGAATAAGAATCATTTTCAAATAGTTAACTGTTAACAGCACAACGGCAGGGATCTCACTAACTAAAGAACTTATTTACTGAGGCACCAAAATTACGAATCTAAGTTTATGCTCACACAAATAAAGTTGACAACTAAAATTGTCAGTCTAAATTTAACACAAGCATCCATCCAAGCAATGTAGCTAAGATTATCCAAGTCAGTATTGTCTTCAAAAAACTCATGAATTTCATGCTTCATCAAATGCTACACTTGGGATTATTAGGAACTCAGTCTCACAAGTATATATGGTGGCACTCACCATCTCTCCTGACATCTTCAAATAATCTCACAAAAGGGGAAATCTTACAGAGATGTATCTCCAGGAGGATTAGTTGCAAATATAAAAGCTTCATTAAATTAAAGGAAACAACATCAAGAAGGAGAAATATAAAAAAGAATATTGTTCACTAACTTGATTGTATATGTCTAAAAGAATATGGGCATCCAATCCAAAGTTTTAACGCAATGGGTGGAGTCGTTCAGGTCATTATAAATCTATTTGGAAATCCTTACACAACCAATGAGGGACAAATGTATTCTCTAACAATATGAAATAACTTTACAAAGAGAAACCCTCAAGCACTACCAGTGCCCCGCTGATCCAGCACCTCCGAGCTGTTTGTCCGAAAGACTCGAAGGTTTGGACAGTGAATAACAGATCTTCTGGATAAATAAGAAAAGTCTTCCAACACCAACTCAGTCAAGCTTTTAGAGATAAGGTAAAATATCTCTACTTCCATATGATAAATCTCTAATAACTTAAGTTTCTTGTGACGAATACTCAGATTCTGAGTCTGCTTCCCCGACACGTCCAAAGAACAAGCACGAAGGCTGAGATTCTCCAAGAACTCACAATTACCAAGGATGTCAATTAAGGTTTCTTCGTTAAAACAGCATGCTCTGAGTTTTAGGGTGATGGATTATTATATGCGGCGGAAGCAATCCCAGTATCAAAATAACATGTAATCTAGACAACTAGCATAAACGGGATTTCACGGGTTACGTCTTGAAGCGTGAACAAAACTCCTTTATCACGTGAGCCTCCAATTCCACAGCAACTCAGTGAATTTTCCACCACCCGCACGATCACGATCTCCGAACGTTCCACGGTCTTCTACTGCGTTACCCAAATAATGCCCGGAAATAGTAATTTTGTGTGGGCGAAATTTTCTAGGAAAAAAGGCTGAAAATTTCGACCCCCTCTTTCTCTCCCCATCTAGATGGAAAACCTTATGTATTTATAGCACAAGTTTTAAGGGTTAAAACCCTTTTCCAAAACCTGATAGGTTTTCTTTTCCACCAGAAAAATAATTTCTTTATTTCCTATTATTTCGGCACAACAGGACCACAGAATTTCATTAACAAGACTTCCAATTATGGAATTAATTTATAATTTTCAAAATTAATATCCACCATAATTAATTACGAATTATTCCACTAAAAATTCGTAATTGCACTCCTTATTCAATTTTGAAATTCATCCATTAAATCTTATTTAACTCCCCATGTTAAGATTCAGATACTAATCAATTAAATTAAATTACTGACGATTTAATTTATTGATTATTTCCTTTAGACTTTCGCTTAACTTATTTCATGTGTCGGATACAAAATTCACCGGTCGGGTTTACACATGAAAACTTATAAGCTTTCATAAAGGTGTATCATCATTCTCTTAACCGAGACATGGATTCCATCAACTAACTATTACTTCGCCAATGTACATTATTATTGTCCAATTTACCAGGTATATTGACCCACGAAATAATCTTGCCTTTTAATAAATCTAAACAATAATAATATACACAACTAATAATAATTATATCAAGATTAAGAGTATAAGTACATTAATGGCTAGAGAGTTTATTTTATTAAGTCAGTATAAATACTTATCTCTACTTGGTCCGTTCAATACATACAAAATGTACTAGCACAAGAAGTTGGAATTAAACCATTCCCATAATCAAGATAAATTATATTTAATCTTGTGCTACAATCATTCCTGATGGTTTGTCCAATTCCATCATTAGATTGTGAACTCAAACTTTATACTTATAAGAACCGATGATCTAATCTTCCGTGTATAAGCTAAATTCTATACACTAAATCATCTACTATATAGTAAAGGACACAGACTAATATATGATCTATTTAAAACTTTATTAAAACTGAATAAACAATTATTCCATAATAAATATTATATCTAAACCAAACCCATGGTTAATAGTATATATCCCAACAATCTCCCACTTAGACTTTTGACCATGACAATTATTAGAATATATTATATCAAAATGCATGGTTAATAGTATATGCCCCAACAATCTCCCACTTAGACTCATAACCATGTATCTACAACTTTCTCAGGCATTCTTTTACATGACTATTAAAAGTTATTTCTGATGCAATATTTGTCCAGTAGTGCTTTGTCGTAACCATCAAGTTCGGTATTAAACTCTTCAAGGATCCTGTTACTGAAACTATCCCAAGAGTGTACACCGAACTATGATTTTCTTTAGCATTCTCCCACTACGACGAAGTACTACTAATATTACCTTCATTACCTTACGGCATTGAAATATTAGTGACTTCTTACTATAGTGTTCACTGTTCAAACATCACTCCCACTCGATAAAGGCATATTATGTCTATTAACGTTCTCCCACTACTCAAATGCAATGGAACGTCAATTCCGACTTGTGGGTTTTGATGTTCTTGAACGTCAATTTGCCTTATTTTTGGATATTCAATAAACATGCACCTTCCATTCTTAGTTCCAACTTACATATCCGCTTTCCCTTTCAGCACATATGCAGGACAATCCTATATCTGAACATGCCACGGACTGAGCTTACATTCAGTCCACTGTTCTACAGATGTCCCAGGTACTAACTTAGAAGGAACTAAATTTAGAATGCAATTTGCAGTTTCTAGGAAATATTCCAAAAACAAATAAGGCAATCTGAATAACACGTCATTAATCTATCCATGTCCAAAAGAGACTTATTTCTTCTTTCTACCACACCACTCTATTATGGAATTTACGGTGTAGTCAATTGAGATGTAGTCCCTTATTCTGATAAGTAACAAAAGAACTCTTTAGAGAGGTGCTCGCTACTACAATCAAATTGCAGTAACTTAATATATTTCCTTGGTGCTTCTCCATTTCAAGTCTTAAAATCTTGATTTACTTAATTCATTAAGACTTACGGTGCATCAAATAAATATATTAATATTTTGAGTAATCATTTATGAACTTCACAAAAATACTCAAAACTATCTCTCACCAGTATGCTCATTTAACCATACAAATCAGAAGGAATTTATTCTAGCTTATCACTAGCTTTATTTCCTTTTGAAGGGAAACAATTTAGTCAAATTTCCTTCCAAACAGGATCTACAAGTTGGTAGTGCCTCTACTTTCAATGAACCTTAAGGTCCATCCTTGACCAACTTGAAATCCTATCTAGATTAATATGACTTAGACAAAAGTGCACAGATAAGTTTTACTCAATTTTGAAGAACATATTCTCTTATGAGGTAGACTATTATTGTTCTATTCAGGAGATACATTAATATACAATAACAAGGTCATGCATTCATGCACCACAAGAGATAAAATGTTTATCAAGCTCAATAACTCAAGAGTTATTCGAAAAATAAAACAAATATCCATCTTTTATTTTGCCCAGAAACCGGAATTAAATTCCTTCTAACAAAAAGTACATATATTACATCGTTTAAATTAATGTCTTATCACTAAAAGAAAATTTTAACAAGTAATACGACAAATTACATAAAGTCATTGTGGAGTTGAGATAAAAACATTAAATAGATCATAATAAGTCAAAACACTGAATACTAAAATTCAGACTGCATTCAATATTTATATACATACATGCATCTCGAATAATAAATTTCGATGGGAAAAGAATCATTCATGCAAAGTATATTATATAATGCAAGAATTATACAATCCAAAAATAAATAGAACCAACTCAGATGGAGAGTATACTATTATTTTCAGTCAATTGTATATAACCTTTTAGTACAAAAATTTTAAACACACTGCACATATATGTCATGCATCTTGAATAGCAATTTCGATGGGAAAAGAACTACTCATGCAACATACATATGTAATGCCAGATTATTCACTCCAATAATTAAAACAGACCCAACTCAGATGGAGAGTATACTGTTAATTTAAGTCAAGTGAACATCATTTTTAATAGCTCTAGTTCCATTGATCCAACATGTATACTCAGATGGAGAGTAAGTACACGATATCAATTACTAGTATTTCACCTAGTGAGCTTACAATAAATTTATCCGATATGGAGGAAGACCTAAAGTCAACGCGTAAATTTATTACTCACTTGAAATTAATAGTGGAAGACCATAGAAATATATTTCTATCACCACTTAATCATGATTGTATTTTAGTTACAAAATTGATTCAACCCTTAAACTCAGATAGAGAGCTAATACAGGTTATCAATAACTAGTAACTATATCCAGTGAGTTCATAATAAATTTATCCGATATGGAGGAAGACCTAACGTCAACGCATAAATTTATTATCTCACTATAAATAAAAAATGGAGATCATAGGGGTTAATTCCTATCACCACTTTATCACAACCATGAACTTTTCTCTGAGGATTAAGTTCCATAATTAAAAAAATACTCAAAAGCCCATTTAAACAGTCTTAAAATGCTAAAATTAACGTTTTTCACTGCATAGCAGTGAGTATTGTTCATTGGGCTGTTTCTGGTAAGCCTACCAAATTTCATATCAATCGAAGATCGTTAAAATCACAATCACCAAAAATTGCGACCAAATTTGGAAAATTACCATTTTAAGCATTTTTTAAGAATTTAAAATATGACCTACATTCTTATCATATACAAATTCATCTCAAATTAACACGTGTTATCATGTTCCAGATTAGACACAAATAAAATGATAGAAAGAATGACTTTTCATATGTAAATCACATTTTAATCCGCCAAATCTTCAAAACACTCATCTAAACGATCCCGAATCGTCAAAATACGATCTGATTCACTGCATAGCAGTGAGTTCTTCTTAAATGATTGTTTCCGATGATCCTACCGAATTTCAGGTCATTCGGAGATCGTGAAATTCACGATCGCCAAAACTAGACCAAATTCGAATAAATTATTTTTTGCGTATTTAGGATTAAATCTATGTGATTTGCATTCTTGCTATATATCATATCAAGTTAAACCATCATGTTTCAGATTTAACACAAATAAAGCCGATATATAAAGAATAATTTTTCATATTTATAACAAATTCAATTTAATAAACTGCTTGAAAACTCATCTAAACGAAATGCAGGAAAATAGCATGATTCACTGCATAGCAGTGAGTTTTTCTCATTGGATCGTTTTCGATGAACCTACCAAGTTTCAGATCAATCGGAGTTCGTCAAATTCATGACCACCAACCTGTAACCAAACTCGGAGAATAACCGTTTTAAGCAGTTTCATAAATTAAAATAAATATGATATTGATTTCCATTCTCCTTATAATTATACTATGAGCTCAAGGCATATATTATGTTCTTCCTATTTCTAGGATACATAATATCTCCTTTTACAATAAATTATCCTTTTATTAAATACACAAGAACCTAAGATATTATGTTTTCTCCTGTTCGGCGAAAACCCCAATATCTCTTCTCATGGGTGGAGTTGGTTACACTAGTACCCAAAGATAAAACTCTTTTTCTAGTTAAGAACCTCCACCACTAATGTAGATTTATCGAGGATAATCTTCACATGGTACATTAAGCAGATTTCAATGACTCAAATAAATAGACCATTTTGTGGATCCTACTTATTAATCATAATGCTCAATCCATGAATAGACATAATTTCACATGTACAAATTTATTAAGAATTTTTCATGAGTTCAAATAAACAAACCACTTTAGTGGTAACTATTTATTACTCACAAAATTCTCAATTTACGAGTGAAGATAGATGTAGCTCATAAAATTATTTCATGGCAGATTATGGACCACAGCTTAAAAGCCATGCCAATAAAATAAAGCTCATACAAAATACCGTCATATTTCACTTAATTACAACCTCCAACCAGAGAACAAAAATTCTCATCGAAAATCCAAGACTAGTAATCACGTAGGGCATGAAAACATAAACTAAAATTTGAGAAATTTTTTACGCACAAATATGCCAAACGCTCCAATCATTAGTCATCCAGGATATCAAACAGAGGATTTCACTTTCTTACAAAATAATTATATCATCACACGGTATCAATTATACCATGTAAGACCTAGTCAATAAAATCCTACACCTCTATTATTGAATTTAATACAACAACACGTCTATTTAATAATAGCCAATGTGTAAACCTATTTTATGACCAGTATTTAATCATGGAGACCATGGGGAGTCACCCCCATCACCATTGAATTAAAACGGATTAAAATTATTAAGAAATAATTTTCAGAAAATAGAAAAACGTCCCAAAACACAGTCCAAACGACCTTACAACGTCGAAAAACCCCATGATTCACTGCGCAGTGAGTTTTTCTCACCACGTCGTTTCCGATGGACCCACCAAATTTCAGCTCAATCGGAGTCCGTCAAGTTCGCTGACCTCCGAAAATACCAGCAATTCGGTCAAAATCAGGTTTTGTGTTTTTCTAGGGTTTACCAAAAATATATCCAGATCATCCCAATCAAATATCAATAAAAAATAGATTCTCAGGATTACAAGAATAATCCAAAAATTTTTGCACAGTTAATTCACAAAATAACAATGCAGTTTTTCAGAAAATCACACATACATGTAATTCAAAAAAGCACATAAACATTATATTCTTGTTTTATGAGAAACTTAGTTATCTAATTAGAAGTGAGTGAGCTCTGATACCAATTGATAGATTATATATGCAGCGGAAGCAATCCCAGTATCAAAATCACATGTAATCTAGACAACTAGCATAAACGGGATTTCATGGGTTACCTCTTGAAGCGTGAACAGAACTCCTTTATCACGTGAGCCTCCACTTCCACAGCAACTCAGTGAATTCTTCACCACCCGCACGATCACGATCTCCGAACGTTCCACGGTCTTCTACTGTGTTACCCAAATAATACCCGGAAATAGTAATTTTGTGTGGGCGAAATTTTCTAGGAAAAAGGCTGAAAATTTTGGCCCCCTCTTTCTCTCCCCATCTAGGTGGAAAACCTTATGTATTTATAGCAAAGTTTTAAGAGTTAAAACCCTTTTCCAAAACCTGATAGGTTTTCTTTTCCACCAGAAAAAGGATTCCTTTATTTCCATTATTTAGGCACAGCAGGGACCACAGAATTTAATTAACAAGACTTCCAATTATGGAATTAATTTATAATTTTCAAAATTAATATCCACCATAATTAATTACGAATCATTCCACTAAAAATTCATAATTGCACTCCTTATTCAATTTCGAAATTCACCCATTAAATCTTATTTAACTCCCCATGTTAAGATTCAGATACTAATCAATTAAATTAAATTACTGACTATTTAATTTATTGATTATTTTTTTTAGACTTTCGCTTAACTTATTTCATGTGTCGGATACAAAATCCACCAGCCGGGTTTATACATGAAAACTTATAAGCTTTAATAAAGGTGTATCATCAATCTCTAAACCGAGACATGGATTCCATCAACTAACTATTACTTCGCCAATGTACATTATTATTGTCCAATTTACCAGGCATATTGACCCACGAAAGAATCTTGCCTTTTAATAAATTAAAACAATAATAATATACACAGCTAATAATAATTATATCAAGATTAAGAGTATAAGTACATTTAATGGCTAGAGAGTTTATTTTATTAAGTCAGTATAAAATACTTATCTCTACTTGGTCCGTTCAATACATACAAAATGTACTAGCATAAGAAGTTGGAATTAAACCATTCCCATAATCAAGATAAATTATATTTGATCTTGTGCTATAATCATTCCTGATGGTTTGTCCAATTCCATCATTAGATTGTGAACTCAAATTTTATACTTATAAGAACCGATGATCTAATCTTCCGTGTATAAGCTAAACTCTATACACTAAATCACCTACTATATAGTAAAGAACACAGACTAATATATGATCTATTTAAAACTTTATTAAAATTGAATAAACAATTATTCCATAATAAATACTATATCTAAACCAAACCCATGGTTAATAGTATATATCCCATAATAGGGTTCTAACATTGACACAACCTTTAAAGGGTGAAGCATCTCTTAGTAAATATTCATTTAGCTCCACACCTTGAAGAAATTCGCCATAGAATATGCTTGTCGGTATAACACTTTTTCGAACATACTTTTCTGGACTCAACATATCAGGTAGAACCCATCTGTCCAGATGCTATGTACTATATTTATCACAAGAAAGTGAAATCACTTTAAGGGTGTGTTTGGTATAAAGGAAAATGTTTTCCGTGAAAAATATTTTCCAAGAAAATATTTTCCGTGAAAAATATTTTCCAAGAAAATATTTTCTTGGAAAACAAGTAATAATCTTATTCATTTTTCAGTGTTTGATACGCAAATTAAGGAAAATGACTTCTCAAGGGCATTCATAAATAATTTAGATATAATAAACATGAAGCCATAAACTTTCAAACCAACAACCTTTCGAACCCACAAATTTCATAAACTTTCGAACAGCTAAACTTTCAAAACCGCGGAATTTCGAACCCGTAAATTTTATTATTTCTAAACTCGTAAACTTCCAAACACGTAAACCTCCGAACTCATAATTTTGGAACTTATAAAATGTTGAACCTTTAAACTGATAAATAAAAAAAATTAAAACTGAAAAATATATTTAAAAAATATTTTTT
>NC_031993.1:17630607-17655357 GCF_001879085.1 Nicotiana attenuata
GGGGGGGGGGGGGTTGAGGTGGGTGGTGCAGAAAAACGAAAAAACATAAATTTAAAATTGCAAAAAAAAAATTAAGGTAAAAAAAATAATTTTTTTGTGGTGGGGGATGGGGGGTGGGGTGGAGGGTAGTAGGGTGGGTGGTAACGGAAAAACTGAAAATTTTTTTTTTAAAAAAAAAGCCGTTTTTGGAGAGGGGTGGGGTGGGTTGGTGAGGGTGGGGAAAGTTGAGAAAGATATTTGGAAAATATTTTCCTTTCTCTTGATAAGAAAAATATTTTCCTCCGATTGGAAGAAAACGAGATCATGAGGAAAATATTTTCCTAAATATTTAAGCCAACCAAATATGGAAAAATTGGAAAATATTTTTCGGAAAATGTTTTCCTTCCTACCAAATACACCCTAAGTCTTTTTCCATTTTTAAAAAGTTCAATCCATTCTACCATGAGATTAAAACATGCCCAATCTTGTGGGAAGCGATGCAAGTGAAAAAATTCAACATTACCAATGTGTGATGAGAGAACCTGGTCGACGATCGACAGTTTTTCAATACGTTGAATTCGGATTAAACATGGACGAAGATAATAAATATCAACTTTTAGATAAAAAGAAAGGCCGAGATAAGGATTTCCATAGAAATCTCCAACGTTTGGAGCATACGCTGGTTGCTACGGCTTCTTTGGTGGGAAGAAAGGAGATTATTGAACATAACACTTCATCTGGAAGATTGCTGATCAAATCTGGAGCTTCGATTTCTCCGTCAATGGTGATATCGGTATATTTATGCCGCTGCGGCATTTGCATTTCAGAAAAAAGCTAGGGTTCCTTGTACAGTGTTAATTGTTAAAGTTGGCCCATGAAAATATATTGACCTGCAGTTTGAGTCAATTTCAAGTCAATCCATAACAAAACTTACCAAGATAATTTTCTCATGGTTAGATTAAATATTTACAAAACTATTTTTCTTATAAACTTATTTTCGGTAGTCCTCTTTCAGTCCTACCGTCGACCTACCCCTCTCTCGCACCCCCACACGATCCTCTTTTAATTGAGTACGTATTTATTGGATGAAAAATAAAAAATAGGTTAAAATGTGAAATAAAAATTACTATCAGTTATCTAAAGGTTCGAGCCGTCATTTACGGCTTATGGCGACTGGCCGGATCGGTTTCCAAAGGTTCAGGATGAGTTTGTGCGAAACTGGAATTTTGTCCCTTAGACGACCTGAGCAATGGGGGTATCACAACTGAAAAGATAGAACCAATACATTCTTAAAAGAAAGTGTTTGGATTTGGAGGAGAAGTTTTATTGTGTGTCTCACACAACTTACATTAGTTGTGTGAGGCTCCTTTTTCTTTCATAAATTTGTGGACCCCAAATCTTACACTTCTTGGTCCACAAAATCTGGTTCTACAAAATTGTGAAACAAAAAAAGGCCTCATACAACTAGTGTCAGTTGTATGAGACACAAAATAAAATTTTCCGATTTGCAGCATTTGCGACTTTTGTGATAGCACATTGAATGCCAGTCTTATTATTTTTTTCTGACAAAACAAAACTATATTACTTTGAAGGGAAAAATCATAGTTATATCATATATGACTTTTTATGAAATTTACTCAAATAGTTTGGCAATGTTTGGACATTTTAACATCCTAGTAGATGGTTCGGCAGTTGCATGAACTTGCTGTTTTGTGTTTTATAGGGATAATAACATTTTTAGTCCGCGCGCGTGTTATTGCAGTATCGCTGCTTTAGTCCTCGTAATATCTTGTTAAGCATATTTGACCTTTAATTAAGCACTGTGTGGTGTTCGTCCTTTAACTAATATATACCAAACAAAATA
Source organism: Nicotiana attenuata (assembly GCF_001879085.1). NCBI lineage: Eukaryota > Viridiplantae > Streptophyta > Magnoliopsida > Solanales > Solanaceae > Nicotiana > Nicotiana attenuata. The sequence continues at coordinate 17,632,451 of NC_031993.1, forward strand.
GCTGATTATTGTAGAGGACAAATTTGGGTATCTAAATTTTCAGTGATTGTTCTTCACGGATTCTTTCTCACATTATAGTCTGGTGGTATAATAATTACTCTGTGGTAGTAAGTTGAAAAGCATCACGAAATACTCTACACTAAACTTCCTTTTGTTATCTTCAAGATTGATCTCTCCGGTCCAAGCATGCAGAGAAGAGCCGCTTTCCTTTGTCGGTTTAAGGCACCGACAACCAAATACAGGGTAGACTAGTGCTTCCAAAATGGAATCAATGCCTTCGATTTGGAATAGACTCTATGATCGTGACTGACATATTGAATGACGAAGATACTAACAACTTCTAACTCTGGAAAATAATTAGAAATATCATCACAATAGTCAATGGGACAGAGGTACACTTCAAACACTACTTTAGAGAAGCCAATCAAGTGGTGAATTTCTTAGTTAAACTAGCCTCATCTAGTGAAAATGATACCTTCTATTACTCTTTTAAACAACTTCTGAAAATGATGAAGTGACACTCTCAACTAGGCAAATGGCAACTTCCTAATATTAGAAGAAGATGCGACAAATATAATTTCTATGTAAATTGGGTACATAGCTAGCAAAGGAAGAGTTGTATTGGCTTCTCTTTTCTAAACTTTTTTGAAAATTGATTTATTAGCTCTGTTCCTTTCGGAGGTTTAGGTCTATGTCCCCCTCCTCATTTGTAATTTTTGTTGCATTGAAATAGAAATGGTAAGGGTCACCTAATTCCCCAACACCAATGGTGCCAAGCCTTTGGTGATGCCTTAATTTGAAAAAAAAAAAAAAAAAAAGGATTCCCCCACTTGAAGATAAAGAGGAAATCATTAACAAACCAATGAAATCTTCGCCATTTACAATTGAATTTTCATAAAAACGAGTGAATAGAAAAAAGTTAAACAGCAAAGAAACTCAAAGAAAAAAAACGAACCGCAAGAATTTGATTTTTCTAAGTGAGATTGCCGAAAAAAAGATTGTCGAAGAGAGAAAATGCAGGTTGAGGAATAGGCAATGAGAGCAGAGAGGGTCGGATTAAAATGTTAAAATTGGGTTCTTCTTCGTTCTTGTTAGTTGTTAAGTGTTTGGATTAAAAATAAATACCCAAATTTATCCCTCTGTAATTTAACCGTCCGTTATTTTTTTGGACTAAAATTAAAGGTCAAATGTGCTTAACCTGACTAAAATTGGAATAATGCAATAATACAGGAACTAAAAATGTTATTTCCCTTTTTCACAATATCAGTCCTACTATAGAGGTGAGATGGGAGAAAGGTGAACATGGTCTTAATACTGCATTAGCAATTGAAGTGCAGGAATTAACGCCACGGAAATCCCCAACCCAAGACCCCAGATTTTCCACACCTCTGTGGAGACCAAACAGTGGCAGCCACTTCACAGAAAGAGTCCAGGATACACAAGACACAAACATGGAGTTAATGTAGAATGAAGAGGAGATCACAAAATCAGATGATGAAAATGCTGGGTGACTTCATAGGGCACTAGACTTCAAGGACAGTGGTCTAGGAGGTGGTGTCAAGGACAAAATAACATAATTCAACAATCTCTCGCCAAGGGGTCAACACAACTCCATGGGGGACAGAAAAGAACAGTCAACAAAGAATATAAGATGTAACAAAGGAGGAGAAAGCCTCAACCTCAAATAGATTCCAATGATTAACATCGTATCGTGGAACATAAGGGGAGATAATTTTATTCATGGTCATTAAACTTTTATGTTTGTTATCCACTCTTTTTTTGTTATGTAAAAATCATTCAACTTTGTGTTCATTACACAAAAGTCACTTTTCTTTCTTTTGTTACACAAAAATCATTGTACTTTGCTCTAGCTATCACAAAAGTCACATTTTTACTTGAAAAATCTATTATATATTTGATATTATATAAACGTTCATATTTATGTAATGCCTTCTATAATATATACTATATAATATATTTTTAATTAGGTATTTTATTTATAAATAAAATAACATAATATCATTTTATTTATTATTTTTATAATATATTCATATATTTAATTTTTTCTTAACTTTATTTTTCAAGATATATTAGTAGCGTTATAAAACAACTTTTTTTCAACAATTCTTTATTTGGAATTTAATTGACCAACCAAAGCTGGTTGGTAATTTTCCGACCAACTTTGGTCAGTATGCCCTTACGACCTTCAAAATACCGACCACACGTTAACGGTCGCGTTTTGGACGATTATTGGCAATTACCGACCAACTTTGGTCGATTTTTTTGGATATTTTTTTTTTCCGAATTTCTAGTAATGTAATTTCCCAAATAGCCAATTGCCCAAGTAAATTCCCAAGAAAATATCCCCAGCTAAATTCGCATATAGTACCCTGGGGATTTTCCTTCATATTAACATATGATTTTTTTCCCTCATTTTCTTTGTTTGTTTACCTGCGAATTTTCTCACGAAAATGTACTTGCCGATTCATTTCTCTACTAATATGTATTAAAGTTACTGATAAATTTAATAACGCTACTAATATATTTTGAAAATTAAAGTTAAGAAAAAATTAAATTAACGAATAAATATAAAAATAAAAAATAAAATAATATTAAGTTATTTTATTTATAAATAAAATACATAGTTAAAAATATATTATATAGTATATAATATAGAAGGTATTATATAAATATGAAGGTTAATATAATATCAGGGGCATAATAGATTTTTCAAGTAAAAATGTAACTTTTGTGATAACTAGAGCAAAGTAAAATGATTTTTGTGTAACAAAAGAAAGAAACGTGACTTTTGTGTAATGAACACAAAGTTGAATGATTTTTACGTAACCAAAAAAAAAAAAACTTTTGGGTAACAAATACAAAAGTTCAATGACCATGGATAGAATTATTTCAACGCAAGGGGCATGGAGTCCCAAGAAGCCTTTGAAAGGCTAAAATCTCTTCAAATTCAACACAAACTACCATTCATTGTGCAAGAGCCAATGGTCAACTCCTCCAAGATTGTGAATACCAATTACAACTTAGTCTACAAAATAGTTTATTTAACTGTAATAATAAGATATTGTTATTTGTGACTTGAATTATTTTCTTGTATTTTTAGGAAACCCATAGTCCCTATAGGTTTAGGAAAACCCATTGTCCTAATAGATTTGAGAAAGGAAAATCTGTAGTCCTTGTCAAATTGGGAAACCTTTCTCTTATATGTTTGGGACCTTTTTGGGATCTATATATAGGGGTTGTAGTTGGGGATTCTAGAGATTGTACTGTTCTTTTCTTCTTATTCATAGTGAAAAACTCTCTCTGCTTTTGCCCCGAGGATTAGGCTTAGCCGAACCTCGTTAAATCCTTGTGTTGATTTTTCTTCTCTATTTACTTTGTGTGTGATTGTGTGCTAGTTAATCCACGATATTCTGCAACAGATATAGATCTTTTGGTCCTCTGACTTAACTATACAGGTCTTGGAGGTCTTCGAACAACAAATTACATGCCAAGTTTCGATGCCAGGCAGCCCCGTCCCTCTGCACTCAATGATTGTTTATGCTAAATGTACTACTCAACTAAGAAAGTACAATTATGGGATGAGTTAAGAGCTTGGGATAACAAAATCAGGGTCCTTGGGCAGTAGTAGGAGACTTTAATGTGCAAAATCACTGATTTGCTTAAAAATATGCTGAAGTTTGGTGATTAATTTCGATAAAATTCAAAAAACATCATTGACAAGTTTGAAGTTTTAAGTTTGAGCTCAAATTTGAAATTTATTTTAAAGATTTGTGATAGATGTTGAAATTTGTTCAAAATTATTAAAAAGTCGAATGTAAAGTTAGGGAGAAGGTGCTTGTACCGGAAGGGTTGGTGGTGATGGTAGGGGGGATTCTTTTCTATTTTTCTTCTTACTTTATGATAAGTGTCTTGGCACTGGTAGGCATTGACCGAGGTAGGACTTCTGTTAAGGGGGGTTAAAAAAAGAAAAAGTTAAAAATTAAAAGAGGATGTGACTAGTGGAAATTGGACCAACAACCTCCTTGACCACTGAGCTAAGCTTTTGTGCTGTATTAGCGGGATTCAAAATATAAAATATAGATGTACAAATCAGATTTTATGTACAGTGTAATTTTCGGACAAAGGGGTTCGAGTAAACCCCTTCCGCCCCCTAAGTCCGCCCCTGCTGATAGGTGCGTGTAATAACAATCTTATAAGAAGATGTGATCAAATACCAAAATGATATGTAATAGACATACTTCTAAAAGATTTTCTTTGAAAAAAGGTGTATCAAAAGAATTTCGATGCGAGTTCGATATGTAAATTATATATTTGAAAACTTATCGATGTTAATAAATATGCAATCATATATACTCCCTTCGTTCACTTTTACTTGGCACGTGTTGACTTTTTCACGCCCCTTAAGAAATAATAAATGAAGTGCATAATTTATCATGATACCCATATTAATTAATTGATGCAAATTTTATTGAATTTGAGAAAATGATTTGAAATGAGTAATAAATACTGTGGGTATAACAAGAAAAAAATTGTCTTCTCTTGATATGCGTAAAGTGACAAGTAAAAATGAAAATCTATTTTTAGCTAGTGTTTGGCCATAGATTCCCAAATTTGTCTTGAAAAACCTGATTTGGGAGAAAGTTGGTTTGAAGATTAAAATGTGTTTGGACATCAGTTTTCAAAACATATTTCTCAAATTTATTTTGGAAAAACATGAAACATGACTTATACCCACAAGTTCTAAAAACTATCACAAATATCCAATAGTATCATTATCAATAACATTCATTATATTATCGCAAATCATAGTTCTGAACATAAATAAATTTGGTACAAAATTATCATTTTTATAATGAACTACATGATACACTATCAGATGACCGAGAAGACGAAGAACATTGTTACAAAATAATAAATGGTGGACTCTTTTATAAAATATAAAAGTTTGGGGCAATTTTTAAAAAATGTAATAGTGATATTTTGGCCCAAAACCAGCTTTTGGTATTTGGTATTTGGGATTTTGCCAAAATGTAGGTAAAATCTATGGCCAAACATGTGTTTGCCAAATAAAATCCATATTTATTTTGGCAAAATCTATGGCCAAACGAATCCTTAATATACATGTCAAGTAAAAGTGAACGGAGGGAGTATCTACCAAAACTAAACACACCACATAAATACATCCTATTACCAGTTAACTATACTTTCAGCTTGATTTAGAAGGAACCATTAACCAAGCCGGCTAGATTATTAAGCCACGGTAAACCTTAAGGTGATTAACAGTTCAATGAATTATCTTTTACACTCATCGCTTATTCCCTTAAGCTAAAGTCAAAAGGAATTAATGTGTTGTTTCATTAATTTTTCAATTTCAGATCTGTTCTCCAATCAGTTCTGAAGTAGTAATTCAGAAGAATATTTATATCAAACTAGTGTTTGATATCCTATATAAATAAATATTTAAATATTCACGTAAATATTGTTAAATGCTATGTTTGATCGTTACAAAATAAAGGTCAAATACATAGATGGCCCCTTAAACCTAGGCAAATTCCACTTAGGCACTTTAACTAAGTCTTATACCTATTGAACACTTAGAAGTAAACAAAAATTGTTCCTATTAGACACACAATACTGATGTGGCAAGTCACGTGTTTTCACCTGAAAATAGGCGCGTATACATCCTTTTTCTTTCTCACTCTTGCCTCTCTTTTTTTTTTCTCCAAATTTTTCTCTTACTTTTTAACTCAAAAAATTACTGCAAAATTCATTTTTGAGTTTGAACCATTGCCAGCAGAGATATTTTTATTTGACGTTGAGACAAAAATCAATTATCAAAAGTATACAAATCTAAAGAGGGATCTAAAGCAGGTTATCAAAATAGCGAAACGCTAAGTTCAATGAGGTTATATTTGTCTACTCTTACTGCATCAACCCATAAGAGAAAAAGAAAGAATTACAAGAAAATACACATGACTTCACATCATAACAAAAAATGGCCCATGTTTTTAAGTTTTACCTTACCTAGCCCATATTGTACATATTTTGAAAACACTAACTCTTGCAAATTTAAAATTTGTGTTCTTACAACCATTGCTTCTAAAAGCTATGGAGTTAAATCTTTGTTCTCACAACCATCGCTTTCACTCTCTCTTCTTCTCACATCTTCTACATATGATTCAAGTTGACGTTATCCATTACTGCTTCTTTCTCTATATCATCTGGTTGCAATGTAAAAAAATCGAAGAGTACGTAAAAGTCCACCATTGAAGGTCATTCAAAACTTTGCTTTCAAAAATAGAATTTTTTTAGTTTGTTAGTTATTTGGATTGGGTGTTGTTCCAATTCATTGAAAATATCAAAAGGTGTTCAAAGTTTAAATTTGAAGTGATTTGGAGTAGATTTAAGCAAGATTTGAGTTAAATTTCAGAAAAGACGCAAGGAAGAAGACGACGTAAGTTTTTTGTATAATTATGTATAATCCTGTATAATAGTGTATATGAGTGTATAAACACAACTTATACACTATTATACACTTTTATACACCTTTATACAAGCGTGTGTAGACAAACTTCTTCCACGATTTTCAGTTGTAATTCTTGTTCAAAACCGGTCCAAATCTCCATTAAATGACTTCAAATTTTATATACAACCTCCTTATACAATTTCTAACAAGTCTAAATAATACCCACTCCAAATTTCTCACAAAATCAAATTCAAAATTAAAACCCACATATTTAAGCTTGTAAAAATCTAATTTTCACCACCCAAATGGATTTAGTTTGTTGAACTAATATTTGAGTCACATTTACTGATTCGAAAATTAACTTAAAAGCTTGAGCAATCTTTTTAAAAAATTAAATAGTAATTTTGAGAACCTATTGGAGTTGGATGTTGAATCTTAGCCTATATTTTTGGGCTAATTGGTTGTAAATTAAAATATGGGCTATAAAATTGAAAAGTAGGGAGCTCAATTGTTCTTATGTGAAATTTTCCCAAAGAAAAAAAAGATACAAAGAGAAATAGACCCATCGTGAAAAATGGTGGAACAACTAATTTATCGGAGACGCAAAGCTTATGCAACCAGATCTAACAAACATAGATTTGTCAAAACCCAATGGGAAGCTCATTTGCCAAAGGAATAAAAATGGCATAAACAAGAATTTTCCTACAAAATAATCAATACCCACATACCGTTTCACCAAATTATTTTTGCAAATAAAAAAATTCAAACTTTTCTTCTTCATAAAGACTTAGAATTCTAAAGAAGCAAGCATAAACAATTCACTTTTTTTTTTTTCATTTTATACTCTCATTTTCTTCTGCTTGAATTAATAGAAACATCACCTAATTGTCAGTGGTGTTGGGTGATTAAATAAGATGATCAAGAAACGCGTACCAATTTTTTTTTGTGTGTAGTAAATTTAAGAAGAGAGATAAGGTATTTAGACATAAAATTTAGAAGGAAAAAGAAAAACGAAACGGAGGAAAGATAAAAAGGACAAACGAACAAAACTAAAAAGTGTTAAGAAACTTAGCTCAAAGTAATAATACGAAACAAGCAAATATTGATAAGAATGTAGTAAGAAAGAGAGGAGAGATTCTTATTTCTTCTATGTATTCCAAGTATGTACAATGTGGTGCCAAAATTCTCTATTTATAGGATTACATAAAGGTATACAAAAGAATACCATAAATATGGCATTAAATATTTGAGATGATGGAGGAAGATCATGGGGGTGTTATGGAGGTATGGGAGTTACAACCATAACTCCATAAGTATTGGAGTAGTGGGAGTTATGGAGAAGAGTAGTGGGTATTACTCTATTAGGAGTTATGAACACCCACCACTAGATAATTATTTATAACACTCTCCCTGGATGTCCATAGATTATGTGCCTCATTAAAACCTTACTAAGAAAAAACCCCGTGGGAAAAAAAATCTTAGTGAAGGAAAAAGAGTACACATATCTTGTAATACGCATTGTTTGCTGCCTCGTTAAAAACCTTGCTAGGAAAACCCAGTGGGATAAAACCTCAACTAAGGAAAAAAGAGTGCAGCACATATGTGCCTCCCCCTAATGAAAACATCACTTTATTTATCGGAGACGACGAATTCCAAGCTTGTATAATTATTTCGCCAAATTATCACTTGAATGGATTTCTTGAACATCTATTTCATCTTTCTATTGAAGATAGTCTCTAAAAAAAACTTTGGCGAAATGTGCTTTATTTTGTCTCCTTCAATATGTCTTTCTTTCAGTTGAGCTATCCAAGTAGCATCGTCTTCAATATTATTGGAATCATCTCTTCAAAGAAAAGTCACACGTCTGTTGTGTGTTGAGTCACTTGCTTTATCAGTTGCTTATCTTGGCATGACTTGAATAAGTATCAACAATTAACTGCCTTGTAAAATAATAATATGGCATTACGCTCACATGGAAATAGATTGTTTGAACAACGAACTATGCCCTGCATTTGTATAACCAACAAAACTTTGACAATATTTGTTAGAATAAACAAATCTATATCAAGGATTCCTTTTGCAATATAACACTAATCATATTTCAATATCTCCATATGGCCTTTATACTTTCAGCTGTTGGGACTATCCGACTAACTTCATATTTTTCAGATGAAGTCAATTTTCATTGCATATTTTTCATTTGGCCAATCATTTATCTGTCCAAATTCCATGACAGATTTGAGCTCAAGATCCTCGTCAATATTAATAACATTGAGCGCTACATTATACTAACAATATCGTTGACGATCATTTTATATCGGTTCCGGCGTTATCCACTAAAGACATAACTTATTGAGATCTCTTTATCTCATTATTTTCAGGTACCTGAGCCTCTCCCATGAGGTCTTATAAAGTGTTATGTGCTCTTATAAAGCACTTGCCTCCTTGTTGGACAATCTTGAACATTTGCTCCTCTCCTTCTTCAAGGAGTTTTATCTTTGGAACCGATTAGTCTATTACGCTTCATGCGTGTCATAAAATCTGTCCATCATGGACTTTATTCTATTTGGAACATTAACAGCTGAAATATGACATTTAGCTTTGGGTCAGCAAATGCTCCTGATAGTATTTTGTAAATGAATTATCACTTGAACTTCAAGTTCACATGAGTTCACATTTTCTTGTACGAGGATCTAGATGTATTCATAATAATTCATTCCACGTATCACTATTTCAGCTGCCCATTTTCTCCCCTTAATGTTAGGATCACCAACACATTTTCCAACCTTCTTTGGGAACCCATCTTTGTGCATTGTGGTGTCACAATTAAATTAGATAGCACATCCATATTTCAAGATGGAAATTATTTGGTTCCTGACCCTGAACCAATTGTAACGGGGAGAATTTATCATAACTTGGCTAGATGCGTACAAGTGCTGCTCTATATTAAATAATACATCTCATACCAAATTTCTTTTTGGTAATTTTGGTCATGGGTGTCCAGGAAATCTTGTAAATCTCATACCCCGCATGAATCAGACCAAGCGTAGTTCTTGCAAATAAACGCAAAAACTAAGGAAATAATTTTGGAATTTTTTAAATTTCATTAATAAAACCCCGATTACAAAGCTACTAGATTACTTGTTTTTCTTGAAAAGGAAACTACAAAAACAGACTCAAAATAACAAAATACAGACTCGATGATTAAAACTAGATCAAGAGTACATCAAAGCTTCAAATCCTGGGGCCCGCGGGGCATCATTCGGCGTCGCCGCGACCCTACGTGCAAGACCCCTTTGCAATTGATCCAAATCATTCATAACCTCTCATCATGAGACAAATATGAATTTCGCTCATACTTTGTAAAGTGTACGGATGCTGCTATCACACCCATCTTTTTGGTAATCGGGAACTGCTTTAACTTTGTAAAGTGTACGGATGCTGCTGGGGATCGAACCCAGAATTTCGGTTCAGGGTTCAAGAAATCGAGCTCAGTTAAATTGTTTTGGCTTTATCTAAATTTTTTACATGTTCCATGCTATACGTGCTAAATGTTTTACCGCTTTGATATTTGTTGAATTGTATATAAACTGTCGCGAATCCCTTCCTCTCTCTAAGTCTTCTACATCATGGAGAAGGGTGCACTTCGTGTAGCTTCTCTTCTGTTTAGAGTCTTTTCCCATTTAGAACGAGGTTTGGATAAGTTGCTAAGCCGGCGGAGCTTCTGTATCCCCGGTACGCTGCCTCCCCCTCGGCCCGAGTTGTCCGCTCGGGTAAGCCAGGTCTAGACCAATAAACCTAGGGTTTAAAACCTAGAAGAACAAAACCTCATGCCGGATCCCTAGTAGGAACGTTTGTTTGCATCATGTGCATTTGACTTAGGGGACTCAACACAGGGGTTGGGTCCGTCTAGGACAGGTGACCTGAAATGAAAAGACCATCCTGATGCATCTTACGTGCTACTTGCACATTTATTTGCTCGGCTTTGCATGTTGACTAGCCTGTATATAATAAGAGAAAATTGAGAAAAATAGCAGTGTTAGGACTAAGTGAGGATAACCATGTGTTTTGAAAAACCAATGCCCGAATAGTACTGAAATGCTGCCGAATTTTTTTTTGAAAAGGAAAAAATATTTGAAAATTATTTTCTTAAAATAGTCACACTTTTCCTTAAATTCCTTTAAATAAATGTGCAGGATGACTACAGTCGACATCGAAACCTTCTCAGTCCTGAGTGAGATCCCTTTGAAGCTTCACATGTGGTGGAACGACAAAGGTAGAAAGGAAACAGTGGTAAAGATTCTGGGTGGCCTCGTCGGACTGTTGAACATTAAGCCAAGGACGGACATTGTTGAAGCACTAATACCTTTCTGGGACCTAACCCGTAACGTATTCCGGTTCTCGGACTTCGAGCTTACACCTACCTTAGAGGAGATGGCGGGATATGCGGGTCTTCACGGAAACCTCAGGGGTCGATACCCATTGGCACCAAGACCAGTCACCCTCCACAGATTCTTGGACCTGTTGAGCATTAGTCGGGATATTCAAGATAAGCATCTAGCAGAAGGGTGTTGCACACTTCATTTCCTATACCACCGATATGGCAACCCCGCTAGGTTTCTAGGAGCCCAACACCGGTTTGACACACGCCGGGAACAAAGATAAATGGGAGGCCCGACGGGGATTGGCTTTCATGGTAGCTTTTTTGGGGGTCGTAATCTGTCCTCGAAAAGACAGCCACATAGACATTGGCCTTGTAGGAATGTTGGATGTTGCTATAAAGAAGTATAACAGCACGATAGTTCCCCTGATTGTGGAAGAAATGTATCGAGCTTTGACCTTATGCCGAGAGGATGTAAAATTCTTTCAGGGTTGTAATCTGTTGTTACAGTTATGGATACAGGAGCACCTTTGTCATCGCACGGGGTATATGAACTATGGTTTAACCGGGCTGAGTTGTATCGAGGAGTTTGGAACCCGGGTAACAGGTATTGAGTTCCCCGAGGGCACCGAGGCTTGGTTGTCATGCTTGAAATCTTTGACTGCGGATAAAGTTGAATGGGCTTTCGGGTGGCTTCCCGCTACTGAGGATGTGTACACATCGGCAGAAGTACCCTATATTCTTTTGATGGGCATTCGAAGCATCCAACCCTACGCTCCTTACCGAGTTCTGGGGCAACTAGGAAGATTCCAAACTGTTCACAATGATGAAGACCTGAGCGGACAAATCATTGAGTTAGGTCCAAATAGCTGCTAAAAATCAAGAAAGAAGTCGGTCTGATGAGAGGTTGATAAAAGGGCTGACGAAGCAAGTCCTAGAATGCCAAGAGGAATTGGAGAAATCTGAAGGGAATATGGCGAAACTCCGGGCACAACGGGCAAAGAAGACAGAGGAAAGAGCCCAATTTGTGCAACAAATGAAAAGAAATTATGAGGGGACCATTGCTAATCTGAAAAGAAAGATGAACACCCTTGAAGATAAGGCAGCCCGGCAGGACAAAGAATTTCAGGCTGAAAGGGAACAGTGCTATCGGCTGATAGCCGAGATGGAAAAAGAAATAGAGCTGTTACACGACCATCATTTCCACGACTCCCAGGTGTTAGAGGCTCGCAACCAGCAGATAAGCCGACTACTCCAGGAAAAGGGCCAGATCAGGGAAAGAATTAGAGGCATTGCAGATTATATTGTCACGAAATGTCAAGCCGGCGAACGAATGGGTCGTACCACTTTCTTTGCTTCAGTGATGATATTTGTTCGCCAGGTTATGAATGATTTGGATCAATTGCAAAGGGGTCTTGCATGCAGGCCCGCGGCGATGGCGAATGATGCCCCGCGGGCCCCAGGATTTGAAGCTTTGATGTACTCTTGATCTAGTTTTAATCACCGAGTCTGTATTTTGTTATTTTGAGTCTGTTTTTGTAGTTTCCTTTTCAAGGAAAACAAGTAATCTAGTAGCTTTGTAATCAGGGTTTTATTAATGAAATTTGAAAAATTCCAAAATTATTTCCTTATTGTTTGCGTTTATTTGCAAGAACTACGCTTGGTCTGATTCATGCGGGGTCATGATACGTAGGCAATCTCCATAGGATTCGACCGTAACCAAAAACAAAACAAAAAGGCAAACAAGAGAGAATAAAAGAAAGCAAGAGAAAAGGAAAGAAAGAATGGAAAACAATTTTGAGGAAAGGAGAGTAGGAACAAGAAAGGCCAAGGCAAGAGGGAAAATAGGACAAAAGGGGAGAGAAAAAATTAGAAAGAAAGGCAAAAGAAAAGAGGGAAAGGCAAGGAACGAACAATGAAAACAAGAGGGAAGAGTGAGAGGATAAAGCAAAGAAAAGGCCTGGCAAATAAAGGAAAAGAAAGCCGGGATGACGCAAGCAGTCGGGCAAATGCATAATAGAAACCGTTAGCTGCTTAGGTGCATTCATTCCCTAAATGTGCGGTTATCTATCTATTAATGCTCTAACCGCTAACAAAGTTGTTGTTGATGATGAGTTCATGCAAGTGGTTAAGTTGACTAGCATTCTGGCAACCCATCCCTACAACACCCGCTCTAAGGATAAGTCAAACATGGTCAACCAAGAGCTAGAAGCAAGCATTGTCGACCCGTCTAGGGAGGAGGAATTAGATGTCAATGCAATGAAGGAGGAGATGTATAAACTGAAGCAGCAAATGGCCGAGATGTACCAGGCCTGGTCAAAGGGACACCCACCACCAGCCTACCCTGCTAACCCCGCCTACATCCCACCATTAGCTCGGCCACAAGATCCTCCCACAGTGAACTCATCTCCGACCTTTCCTACTTATCAACAGTACTACGGAACCACCTCCCAAACACCACCACCTCCACCACCCAAACAAATACCATGTCCTCCACCACCAGTTACCCCTGTGTTTGTGGCTCCTCCACCTGCCGCCTTACACAGATCCTCTAGCGAACCTTTGTTCCAAACCCATGATAACCAATATTACCTACCCGAACCCACCTTCAAACCACCAGAACCATGTTCCTACACTCCCCGTTTTGATCTCTCAGCTGAAGTAGAGAAGCCTCCCAAGAACCCTGAGCAGGAGGAGATGATACAAAAGGTCAAGAGCTTGGAGCAGTCACTCAGAAATATGCAGGGTCTCGGAGGTCAAGTGAGTGTGGCCTACAAGGATTTGTGCTTGTTTCCCGATGTCCAGTTACCTGCGGGATTCAAGTTACCCAAGTTCGATTTATATGATGAACACGGTGATCCGGTGGCCCATTTAAGGGGGTTCTGCAGCAAAATGAGAGGAGCCGGGGGAAGAGACGAGTTATTAATGGCATACTTCAGTCAAAGTCTCAGTGGTGCGGCCTTGGAATGGTACACTCGATAGGATCATGCTCGATGGTACACTTGGGATGATTTGGCCCAGGCGTTTTCATGCCACTTTCAGTATAATCTCGAAATTGTCCCGGACCGTCTGTCGCTGACAAAAATTGAGAAGAAGCCCAGAGAAAGCTTCATAGAGTACGGCTTCAGGTGGAGAGAGCAGGCGGCAAAAGTTGACCCTCCAATGAAAGAAAACGAGATGGTTGATTATTTCCTACAGGCTTTGGAGCCCACCTACTATGGTACTTGGTATCAGCAGTGGGAAAATCTTTCAACGAGGTAGTGAAAATGGGAAGTATGGTGGAAGAGGGGCTTAAATCCAACAAAATTATGAGCTATTCGGCGATCAAGGCGACTACCCAGGCTATCTAGAGCGGCACGGGAGGAGTATTGGGAAAGAAAAAGAAAGAAGATGTTGCAGTAGTTGAATCGAGAACTTGGGGCCCATTACCATATTACCATCAACCTCGACCCCGTCCCCAAACCTACCCACACACTCCATATGGTCCACCGCAACACTACTACCTACCCCCTGACCCCTATTTCTCTGTCCACCATGCCCAAGCATACCCCCAACTTCCTACCCATGCGCAATGGCGTGCACCCACCCCACAAAATACTTGCCCAACTCAAAACACCTACCCACCCCCGAGAGCCTACAGAAACCCCACTGGAACCAATTTTCGACCCAACCCTGCTTCCAAGAATGATAGGCTGCAGAAGAAGAAGACTTTCACTCCGTTGGGTGAATCTTAGACCAGCCTATACCACAGATTGAGACAGTTGGGCATGTTGAGTCCGATTGAACCCAAATTGCCAAATCCTCCCCCAAGGAATCTGCATCACTCGGTGAGTTGTGAGTATTGCTCGGGTGCTCCGGGACATGACACAGAAAAATGCTGGCATTTGAAAACGGCCATACAGGAGCTCATCGACACCCGCTGAATTGAGGTACAGGCCCCAGAGACGCCTAACATCACTCAGAATCCATTGCCAACCCATCACGAGACCCATATGATTGAGTTAGTACAAAAGGGAGAGCATAAGAAGCCTTCACAAACCGTAATGATGATCAGGGCTAGTGAGGACAGATCGAATGAGAAACCAACTAGTGGGAGGGCATTGATCAAGGTAGAGGAGACAGTTAGCAAACCAGTTGTGGTGATAAAGAAGGAGCCTTTGAGTGGTGTTGCAGTAAAACAAGAACCAGCTAAAGTGGTGGTGCCGGGGGCAGCTGTCAAGCCCGTTGTGATCGTAAAAGGGGCTCGCACAGAGCTGGTTATCATGAAGCCAGTGACTCAGTTACCAGTAATCAGTGAAAAGGTCATCCCATGGAATTACAGCCGAGTTACAGTGACGTATAAGGGGAAGGAAGTTAACGAAGAAGTTTGTGAAACCCATGGGCTGACTCGTTCAGGAAGATGCTTTGCTCCTGAAGAGCTGAGAAAAGCTAAAACAGCCAAAGATAATCCAGTACCAGTAAAAAGGGCCATAACTGAAGAAGAAGTAGAAGAATTCTTGAAGAAGATGAAGGCACAAGATTATTCCATTGTAGAACAGTTGAGAAAGACCCCGGCACAGATCTCATTGCTATCATTATTGATCCACTCGGATGAGCACCGCCAGGCATTGATAAAAATTTTGAATGAAGCCTATGTTCCTGATAAGATTTCTGTGAACCATCTAGAGAAAATAACAAACAAGATTTTCGAGGTCAACAGGGTTACATTTTCTGATGATGAGCTGCCTTTGGAAGGCACTGAGCATAATAGAGCACTCTACCTCACGGTGAAATGCGAAGACTCTGTGGTCACCCGGGTGCTGATTGACAACGGGTCCAGTGCAAACATCTGCCCTCTCTCCACCCTGGACAAGTTAAAAGTGGACAGTGAGAGAATCCATAAGAATAGCATTTGCGTGCGAGGATTTGATGGAGGAGGAAAGGACACGGTTGGGGATATAGTGTTGGAACTGACGTTAGGACCGGTTGAATTTACTATGGAGTTCCAGGTGCTCGACGTGGCTGTTTCTTACAATCTCTTGTTAGGCCGACCCTGGATTCATGCAGCAAAAGCAGTGTCATCTACCTTGCACCAGATGGCCAAATTCGAATGGGACCGGCATGAAATTGTGGTGCACGGGGAATATAGTTCGTGTAATACCATTATGCCTTTCATAGAAGCTGAGGACGACAAAGGTCCATGGGTTTATCAAGTCTTGGACACATTATCAGTTGAAAAGATCCCGGAAGGAGAGTGTATTCATGTGCCAAAGGTAGCTGCTGCATCCGTCATGGTGGCTTCGGAAATGATAAAGAACGGATTCGTACCTGGAAAAGGCTTGGGTGCTTCTTTGCAAGGCATCATACAGCCGGTATCTCTTCCTGGAAACTTGGATACTTTTGGTTTAGGCTTCAAGCCCACTGCTGCAGACATAAGGCGAGCTAGAAAGATGAAGAAGAGAGCATGGACCCTTCCAAAACCTATTCCCCGCCTTTCCCGTTCCTTTGTCAGGCCTGGTACTAAGAAGCGCCTAGCAACAACAATGCCTAATTGTGTGATTGAACCCGACAAGGAGCTGATTGAGAGGTTTGAGAAGTTGTTTGATGAGGTGAATGTGTTGGAGGCCGGAGAAGGTCCAAGCAAGGCAGATGTTCAGTTCGTGGGGCCCCAGGCAAAGCTTAACAATTGGGAAGCAACTCCCCTTCCTACCCGTATGGAGTCTTGGTAGTTAGTTTTGATTTCCTTTCAGTTTAATCTGGATTATTTCCAAGGTTGTAATCGGATGCTATGTTCCGTCCGTTTGGATGAGTTAAACCTTGTTATCTTAAATTTTAATGAAATGCAATTTCCCTCCTTTTTCATTCCTGATAGTTTTTATTTTGTCTTTCTTTTCCTTCTTGTACAGTCCCTTTTACGCTGATTTCAGTGACATGTCATGCATGAGGAGTCTTCGACCTAGTCTTGAATGCCAATCTAACTCCGAAATAATAATACAAGAAATTGAGTGTGATGACGAGGTAGAATATGATGATGAGGAAGCCTTTTTGAAGAAAAACCCAAACCTAACCTGAATGACACAGAGGCAATCAATTTAGGGGATCAGGATGATGTACGGGAGACGAAAATAAGTGTCCATTTGGAACCTCAGCTCAGAGAAGAGATAATCAAAGCGTTGTTTGAGTACAAAGATGTTTTTGCGTGGTCGTACGACGATATACCGGGTTTAGGCACTGACTTGGTGGTCCACAAATTGCCCACCGACCCAGCATGCCCTCCTGTCAAGCAGAAGCTAAGGAAATTTAAAACAGATATCAGTGTGAAAATCAAAGAAGAGGTCACCAAGCAGTTTGATGCGAAGGTCATCCAGGTCACGCGGTATCCCACCTGGTTAGCCAATGTCGTGCCTGTGCCAAAGAAGGATGGAAAGACCAGAGTGTGCGTTGATTACCGTGATCTCAATAAGGCGAGTCCAAAAGACAACTTCCCACTGCCAAACATCCACATATTGATTGACAATTGCGCAAAGCATGAGATTGGTTCCTTTAGGGATTGTTATGCGGGCTATCACCAGATTTTGATGGATGAGGAGGATGCGGAAAAGACGGCATTCATCATGCCTTGGGGAACGTATTGTTACAGGGTCATGCCATTTGGGTTGAAGAACACAGGGGCAACGTATATGAGGGCGATGATCACCATGTTCCACGACATGATGCATCGGGAAATTGAGGTCTAGGTAGACGACGTGATCATAAAGTCGAGGAAGCAATGTGACCATGTCAAGGACCTGAGGAAGTTTTTTCAGAGGCTCTGCATGTACAACCTCAAACTTAATCCAGCGAAGTGTGCATTTGGTGTCCCGTCTGGGAAGCTGTTGGGGTTCGCGGAAAGTCGACGCGGTATTGAGCTAGACCCGTCCAAGATCAAAGCCATTCAAGAGCTACCGCCGCCAAAGAACAAAAAAGAGGTGATGAGTTTGCTTGGGAGGTTAAATTATATCAGTAGGTTCATTGCCCAGCTCACAACAACTTGTGAGCCCATCTTTAAGCTGCTAAAGAAGGATGCTGCGGTCAGATGGACTGATGAATGTCAGGCAGCATTTGACAAGATTAAGGAGTATTTGGCCAGTCCACCTGTGTTGGTCCCGCCGGAGCCGGGACGACCCTTGATCCTTTATCTGACAGTGTTGGATAACTCTTTTGGCTGTGTACTGGGGCAGCATGATATCACAGGAAAGAAAGAGCATGCAATTTATTACCTCAGCAAGAAGTTCACATCTTACGAGGTGAAGTACACTCAACTTGAGAGGACGTGTTGTGCCTTAACCTGGGTAGCGCAAAAATTGAAACATTACTTGTCATCATATACCACCTATCTGATCTCTCGGTTGGACCCGTTAAAGTATATTTTTCAGAAGCCCATGCCCACAGGGAGGCTCGCGAAGTGGAAAATCTTGCTTACAGAATTTGATATTGTCTATGTGACCCGGACTGCAATGAAAGCACAAGCGTTGGCTGATCATCTGGCCGAGAATCCAGTCGATGAAGAATATGAACCTTTGAAGACATACTTCCCTGATGAAGAGGCAATGCATGTCGATGAATTAGAACAGGTTGAGAAGCCAGGATGGAAATTGTTCTTTGATGGGGCTGCCAATACCAAAGGCGTCGGGATAGGGGCAGTACTTATTTCTGAGATAGGGCAACACTACCCTGTTACGGCTCAACTTTGTTTCTATTGCACCAATAACATGGATGAATACGAGGCGTGTATCTTGGGTTTGAGGTTGGCTATAGACATGGGTGTCCAGGAAATCTTGGTCATGGGTGACTCGGATCTTCTGGTGCACCTGATTCAGGGGCAATGGGAGACACGAGACTTGAAGCTCATACCGTACCGGCAATGTTTACATGATCTTTGTCAACGGCTTCAATCAATAGATTTCAGGCATATCCCAAGGATTCATAATGAAGTTGCCGACGCTTTGGCTACTTTGGCGTCAATGTTGCATCATCCAGATAAGGCCTATGTGGACCCTTTGCAGATTCAGGTCCGAGATCAACATGCCTATTGTAACATGGTGGAAGAAGAACTTGATGGTGAGCCGTGGTTCCATGATATCAAAGAATACCTCAGGATGGGAGTATATCCAGTACATGCCACAGGGGATCAAAAGAGAGCGATTCGACGCTTGGCAAGTGGATTTTTCTTTAGTGGAGGAGTATTGTACAAAAGAACTCCAGATCTCGGGTTGTTAAGATGCATTGATGCAAGGCAAGACACAGCTATCATGACTGAGGTACATTCCGGAGTTTGCGGACCGCATATGAGCGGGTACGTTCTGGCAAAGAAGATTCTCCGAGCGGGGTATTATTGGCTTACTATGGAGCGAGATTGTATCAGTTACGTACGCAAATGTCATCAGTGCCAAGTGCATGGAGATTTGATTCATTCTCCACCATCAGAATTACACACGATGTCTGCACCGTGGCCTTTTGTTGCATGGGGCATGGACGTTATCGGGCCAATTGAGCCAGCAACGTCAAATGGGCACAGGTTCATTTTAGTGGCTATAGATTATTTTACCAAGTGGGTAGAGGCTAAAACATTAAAGTCTGTAACCAAGAAAGCTGTGGTGGATTTTGTGCATTCAAACATTATCTGTCGGTTTGGGATACCAAGGGTGATCATTACAGACAATGGAGCTAATCTCAATAGTCATTTGATGAAAGAGACATGTGAGCAGTTTAAGATTACCCATCGCAATTCTACCCCATACCGCCCTAAGGCAAATGGTGCGGTTGAAGCGGCCAACAAGAATATAAAGAAGATACTTCGAAAAATGGTAGTGGGTTCTAGACAGTGGCATGAAAAGCTGCCTTTTGCATTGTTGGGGTACCGCACCACTGTTCGAACTTCAGTAGGGGCGACTCCTTATTCATTGGTGTATGGCACCGAAGCAGTGATACCCGCGGAAGTGGAAATCCCGTCCCTTCAAATTATCGCGGAGGTTGAAATCGATGATGATGAATGGGTAAAAACCCGCCTGGAGGAGTTGAGTTTGATCGATGAGAAAAGATTGGCATCAGTGTGTCCTGGCCAATTGTACCAGCAAATAATGGCAAGAGCTTACAACAAGAAAGTGCGTCCGAGGAAGTTTGAAGTGGGACAGTTAGTGCTGAGACGTATTTTGCCTCATTGGGCTGAAGCAAAAGGAAAGTTCGCCCCAAACTGGCAGGGGCCATTTGTTGTAACCAAAGTGTTGTCCAATGGCGCATTATATTTGACGGATGTGGAAGGAAAATGTGTAGAAATGGCTATCAACTCTAATGCAGTCAAGAGATATTATGTATGATCTTCTTTGTTTTAATTGTATTTGTTTGTACTTGGCATGTTTTGAAAATTGGAATGACGAAGGCATTTTGTTCTGCTACCTAAATACTTTATCCTTTGCTACCCCTTTGAGCCTAAATTATCTTCTTTCATACCCCTCTTTTGGAATCAATGACAAAGTTCGTAAACACAAGCATGGAAAGTAAGTGAAGGAAAAGGAGAAGGAAAACAGTGAAAAGAGAGAGAGAAGAAAAATGAAAAAGAAAAAAAAAAGAAAAGAAATGAAAAAAAAGCAAAGAAAAGAAAAGAAAAAAAAAAGAAAAAGAAAAAGAAAAGAAATTAAATGAAAAGAAAAGGATAACAAGAAAAGAGAGAAAATGGAAGAAGAGAAGATCATAAACAAACAAAGTAATTCCTATGACCTGAACTACGTTTGACTTGATCCCGAAAGGGTATGTAGGCAGCCTCTCTCTGAGGTTCAGTCACATCGAAATAAAAGTCCAAAAGTCCCCAAGGAAGAAACTGAGGCAGAAGTTGTGGTTGTGCAAGAGATTTGATTCCGAAAGTTGTAGTTTTGAACCCACGTCGAATTGTTTTTGAGCCTTTGATACCCTTTCTTTCTAACCCCGTCCAAAAGCCTGCATTACGGTCCAATGAAAGACCTTCTGATCAGTCTTCAGGAAGTGCCAAGACGAGCAAGTAGAAGTGATTCATGTCAGGGGCAACACTCCGGTACAAACAGAAAAATGATGAAAAGGAGAGAGTCTTATTGGTGAAAACCCTCACGGGCACCATAAGGCGAAGTGAGTTGAGAGAAATTAAAAATGAGAGAGTCTTATTGGTGAAAACCCTCGCGGGCACCTTAAGGCGAAGGTGAGTTTTCAGAAGGGCAAATGAGACAAGTCTATGGCTGAAAGACATTGCAAGATGAACGAGGTTAGGGTGAAAAATCAAGTTATGGAAGTCTGGGGCAACAAAATGTGGCAATTGGAAGTTGATTGTTTGGACAGATTGGGCCAGTTAGTCCAAAATGCATGGCATGATCAATGGTACCAGTTGTTCCACTCAGATAAGTCCTTTTCTTTTTCCTTCTTCATTACGAATCGTCCGGTTTTGGATTCTCTTTATCCTTAACCCTCGAGGTCATTGCGTTTCATTCTTTTGAGGTCTATTTTTTAAGATGTTTCAGTGTCGGTCTTGTTCGAAACAAAGAGGAAGGGATGTCAAGGCTAACTACCAGTTTCCCAGTTGCAAAGCACAACAGGGCCGGAATATACCAAAGATGTCAAAATGCAAAGCATGATACAAAGGACCACCGGAAGTTTCGTCAGTGGATTGACCAGATAGTTTTGTGGAGAGAGGCAAAGTTTCAGATAAAGGGGTTAGAAATGTAAAACAACAGGATGGGATAGAACACTCTGGTCATCAAAAGTCATGGGATTTTGAAGTCTGTCAGGAAGTCAAAGCGGTTCAAGGCAAGTTCAAGAAGCAAGGCGAGGCAAAACACAGCAGCGGAGACGTCTTCAGCAAGAATGCCATCAACTAACCACCATTTTAAACTGACAAGATTTTTCTTTGATTGAAACAGGGGCAGAAAGTTTTTCGTTGGTTTCGGAGAAACCCTCCTTAAGGGATAAAGCAAGCACCAAAATAGGTTTGACCATAAACTCTCAGGACCCTCCTGGAAAATGGGACTTAGTTTAAATCTCAAAACAATCATGAGTAGCATAATTTAGCATAAATGTACCCCAAAGGAATATAAGTTGGTTTCCAAGTTTGCATACTTAAGATAGGATTCAATTAGAAGTTTTCAGGACCCTCCTGGATAATGGGACGTAGTTTAAGGTCTGCTTAGATAACAAGATATAGTGGAAGTCGTACTTTTAGTAGAAATGACTTAGGTTAAAACTGTTTTTTTCAGAAGTTGTCAGGACCCTCCTGGATAATGGGGAGTAGTTTAAGACCTTTTGATAACAAATGTAGTGGGAGTAATACCTTTAGAAGATATAACTTAGGTTCGTAATTGTTAGGAGTTGTCAGGACCTCCCTGGATAATAGGACTTAGCTTTCAAATTCTTCTAATAGTTGGTAGAATAATTCAGTTTAACACTCACATCTGTGCCCAGCCACCAAACTGGGGCAGAAAATCTTCTTTGTTTGTCTATTTTGTTGAAATCAGGCGCCCACCTGGAGAACAAGGGGATACATTTCAAGTTCAGCAATCAGGCGCCCGCCTGGAGAACAAGGGAATACATTTCAAGTTTCAGCAATCAGGCGCCCACCTGGAGAACAAGGGAATATATTTTCAAGTTTGAAGTCGGGAGCCCGCCCGTATAACGGAGGCATATATTTTCAAGTTTTGAAGTCGGGAGCCCGCCCGTATAACGGAGGCATAGATTTTCAAGTTTTGAAGTCGGGAGCCCGCCGGTATAACAGAGGCATATATTTTCAAGTTTTGAAGTCGGGAGCCCGCCCGAATAACAGAGGCATATATTTTCAAGTTTTGAAGTCGGGAGCCCGCCCGTATAACAGAGGCATAGATTTTCAAGTTTTGAAGTCGGGAGCCCGCCCGTATAACAGAGGCATGCATTTTTAAGTTTTGAAGTCAGGAGCCCGCCCGTATAACAGAGGCGTACTTTTTCAAGTTTTGAAGTCGGGAGCCCGCCCGTATAATAGAGGCATATATTTTCAAGTTTTGAAGTCGGGAGCCCGCCCGTATAACAGAG
>NC_031993.1:17657931-17666427 GCF_001879085.1 Nicotiana attenuata
ATTTGTTTAAGTTTACTTTTGCGTTTGTGTCTACATGAACCTTGGTTTGTATAACTGGACTGTATCGGACTGTTTGAGACCATTAGGCTTATGATTGCTCGTCTATTAGTAGCCTTAGTATAAAATAGTCTCTTGTTTTAATTTGATTCTTTTGTAGGAGAGTGTTATGAGCTGAAAACTGATTCTGAAGTCATTAGAATGTTAGTGGTAGTGTTAGTAAATTCAGCCTTGTTATCATATTCAATAAAAATCAAATTGATCGCAAGCGGTTGATTGGAAATTGGATTTAATATGGACTACATGTTCCTATTGATGTAAGATTAGGTGTTTTAGGTTTCAGTTGCATTAGACAGCTCAGTTCTTCATTTACAGGTTTAAGTCACATACGAAGATTCATAGAATGTGCTGATTGAAACTAATTTGGTTTTATGTTTGAGATTCTAAACTCAATACGTTGTGGCTGATTATATGAGTTGACTATTCATGTGGTGACTAAGTTCAAGGTTATTCGATTAGAATCAATATTTGGAATTAAAATCAGCCTTCCATTTAAATAGTTGTGGATTAAAATCAGTAATTGGAAATCCACATAGAAATCAATATTTGCTTATGAGCCCATGTATGCCAAACCTGGCAGCTCCTCGCCTAAATAAGATTTGGGCCCAAGAATTTGTATGACAAGGGCCCAACGCAGGGCAGCCTTTCATGAAGCTGACGTATTCCTGGGCTAACCTTCCCGGCCCAAAAATGCTGAAGGTTGGGATTTATATTAAGATTACGGGATTAAATTCATAACCTAGGTTTTGGGCCTCCTAGTTAAGTAGCATGCTTGAGTTAAGAGGTTTGCCTCTTGTTCAAGTGTGGACTTGAACTTGAAGCCCAAATTCCTTGATCACTTTAAATAATAGCAATTGATAATATTAATTAATTAGGGCCCTTAGAGACAAATTCAATAGAAAATCATAGTTTGCTCTAGGATGTCCTTTAAATAATAAAATGAGGTGCGCTATGCCAAACGAAACCCATAAATTGCGTAGCTCTCTTTAAGTTCTTATATTAAAATACTTAGAATTCGGGACGTGCCGTTTAGTGAATTTCATGGCCTCCCGCAAAGATAATACACGTTAGTCGCTGTAGGCGCGCTTTTAATAATTTTATCTTCCTAAATAAGGGTGTGCATTTCATGTTACCCAAATCCAAATCCCAAAACGTTTAATAAAAATGTGTCGAGGATACAGGTGCATTTCATGTGACGTGATCCAAAAACACGTTTTTAAACGACGTTCACTTTCTTAAAAATTTGTTAACTAAAAGGGGTTAAATAATTTTTAAAATTGCACTATAGGATGACATGTATTAAAATCAGACTTTAGCCAAATATAGCAGTTGAGCGACCGTGCTAGAACCACGGAACTCGGGAGTGCCTAACCCCTTCTCCCGGGTTAACAGAATTCCTTACCCGGATTTCTGGTTCGCGACTGTTAAACAGAGTCAAACCCTTTCCTCGATTCGGGATTCGAACCGGTGACTTGGGACACCATAAATCTCCCAAGTGGCGACTCTGAACCTCTTAATAAACGAATCCCGTTTTGATTGTCCTTTAATTGGAAAAACTCCTTTATTATACCCTTCGCGGGGGTGTAGTAGCGAAAAGGAGGTGTGACAGTTCTCATAACCAATGGTTTAGCTATAATTGGAGGCACACAATCTCTGCTAAACCAACATTATTTAGATAAATTAATATTCTGGACTCTGCTCTAATAATTTGAACAATCAATCTTGCAAAATCCAAACTGCAAGTTGATAACAAACGCACGTGTGACGAGTCAGAAACTTTTCTAATGTTTTTTGGACAAAAAATACGTTTTTACTACTAAAAAAAAAGTTACCTAAATACCTAATTCGCAGTACTACACTGCGAATTAACTTAACGGAAATTTTGCCGTTAAAGTAATTCGCAGTAGAGTACTGCGAATTAGTAAAAAAAAAAAAATATTTATCTAGTGCGCAGTATAATACTGCGAATTGAGACACTCCGATTTAAGGGCCCAGCAATTCGCAGTACTATACTGCGTATAAGCAATTCACAGTATAGTACTGCGAATTGCCCTTAATAAAATAAACCCTTCTTCTTCTTCCCCAACACAATTCGCTGCCCCCCACTAAAAAACAAACTTGTTTCTCTGCTGGTACCCCCCCCCCCTCGTCAAATTAGAAAAAAAATAATTTTTGGGCCCTACCCGTCTTCTAAAAAACAAAGAGTGTAGGTCCCACACACAAGACAAGCTTTGGATTCCTTCTTTCGGGTGCAAAAATTCGATTTCAATCAAATTCAAAAAACTTAAATCGAGGTATTTCGATTTTGTTTATGTCGACACTCGTATAGTACATGCATATTTGTATTGTTTAATGTGTTTCCATGTTAATTTGTATTATGTTTGTATTTAAATTTGTATCTTATTTATACCCGTTTGATTTATTAGCTTTGGGACAAAAAAATATTAAAATTTGATAAATAATTTGTATTGTTAATGTTATGTTTTTATTTGGTTAAATAATAAATAAATATTATTTATTTAGTTTGTTGTTCATATTTGTATGTTATGTTGTTGTTTTTATATGTAATAGTGACCTTTTAGCGTAGTAAGATAAAGAGCCTTTTAGTGTAGTAAAATATATAGCCTTGTAGCGTAGTAAAATATAGAGCCTTTTAGCTTAGTTAAATATAGAGCCTTTTAGCGTAGAGTGCAAAATATAGAGCCTTTTAGCTTAGTAAAATATAAAGCCTTAAGTATGTAGTAACTGCAAACTCTATCCAATAACACTTCACAAAATTAATTATTTAATTTATAAAATAAACTTACAAAAGTAAATAATTAATATATGTTGTCAAATAACTCAAATATCGAGCCCGGAACTCATAGATAATTACTCAGTCCAATTCAATAATTAATTATTCAATTTATTAAATTAACAAAATTATAAAAATGCTGAAATTGACACGCATAATAATTAAGGATAAGTTGGTGCTACCGGGGGTCAATTATCGAGCCTGGAAACGCATACATAATTATTCAGTCCAATTCAATAATTTTTAATTTAATTCTTTAATCTAACAAAATTCCGTCGGTAACTGAAATTCACACGCATAATAATTAAGGATAACTTGGTGCGACCGGGCCTCAAATATCGAGCTTGTAAGGCCATACATAATTATTAAGTCCAATTCAAGAATTTTTAATTTAATTTATTAAACAAATACATTTCTAAAATATTTTGAAATAACACACATAATAATTAAGTATAGCTTGGTGCTACCGGGCCTCAAATATCGAGACTGGAAGCCATTCATAATTATTAAGTCCAATTCAAAAAAATTTAACTTAATTTGTTAAACTAACAAATTTCTAAAAAATATTGAAAATGAGACACATAATAATTATGTAAAGCTTGGTGCTACCGTGCCTCAAATATCGAGCTTGGAAGGCCATACATAATTATTAAGTCCAATTCAAGAATTTTTAATTTAATTTATTAAAAAAATACATTTCTAAAAAATATTTGAAATGACACACATAATAATTAAGTATAGCTTGGTGCTACCGGGCCTCAAATATCGAGCCTGGAAGCCATTCATAATTATTTAGTCCAATTCAAGAATTTTTAATTTAATTAATTAAACTAACAAATTTCTAAAAAATATTGAAAATGACACACATAATAATTAAGTATAGCTTGGTGCTACCGGGCCTCAAAAATATCGAGCCTGGAAGGGCATACATAATTATTAAGTCCAATTCAAGAATTTTTAATTTAATTTATTAAACAAACAAATTTCTAAAAAATATTGAAAATGACACATATAATAATTAAGGATAGCTTGGTGCTACCGGTCCTCAAATATCGAGCCTCGAACCAATAGATAATTACTTAGTCCAATATTAAAAATAATTATTTAATTTATTAAACTAACACACACAATTAATTTTATTTAAATTATAGTAGACGACATGGCCTTTCCTCCGCCTGCGCATCCTGGACCTGCCGAGGATCAGCTATTAGTGTTGCAGGGCGACCATAGGTCCTCCTATGTATGGGAGGGACAGCTATCGGAGCAGGCTCTCCGCCCTAGGAGACCTGATGATTTGTGGGAGTTCATCGTAGAGCATCCTTTCCATGCCCGCGTAGTCGCGCGCTTACAGGCTACGGGCTTCTATACTATTTTTGAGCTTGGACGGATGCAGCTTGATTGGTCTCTTATCACGGCGTTGGTAGAGCGGTGGCGATCGAAGACGCACACTTTTCACTTGCCCACTGGAGAGGCCACCATCACGCTGGAGGATGCTCAGGTTTTATACGGGCTACGCGTAAATGGACGGGCTGTGGCACTGCCCCAGTACATTAGATCCATGACGCATGCCCAGTTTTTGATATGATGGGGTTGTTTACCGGTTATAGACCTCAGGGTGGCGCTGGGGGCAGTCGCGTTCTTTTGTCAGCCATTAGAGATCATATGGCTTTTTTGCACCCTGACATTACCGGCGAGACGGAGGATCTCCACACTACACGCGGTTGGCGCTGCTCCTGCTTTTCAGGTGTGTCTTGTTGTCATAATCACTATCATCTTCCTGACTCTGCGCATCAGCCAAATTACGAGTCAATACGTAGTCTATGGGCAACTGTGTGAGGTCAGGAACATCAAGAAGCTCGTTTTCACTGCACAAACAGAACAAAATGATAAGTTACCCGACTATATAAATACATTTGATATAGCTATATCAATTTACTTACAAGTCGCACTATCTTGACGTTTTATGATGGATATTTTCTTGTTGGTGTGACTCCTGGATGGACCACCGTGCTCCAATACTCCAGAACTACGCATATTCCAACTAGGAACGGGGTCATAACTTGTAAAATTCATATCCGGACGGTACCCCCTGTGAAAAATATAAGTGTTAATACAAATCCAATTAAAACATAAAATAAACATCGCTAAAGCGTAGTAAAATTGAAGTTTACCAGTCGTCTTGTGGATTATATAAAGTCGAAAAATTATTTTGTGGCTGCTCATTCGCTGGTGGTGACAAGTTTAAATCAAGGCAAGCTCTTTAATCAGTAATCTGTCCGGCAAAAATTGCTTCAGAATAACCACCCGATGACTGGGGGTTATCCCTACTATGCACGCCCTCATTATTGGGAACGTCTTCCACCTTGACGTACATTTCCAATAATTTTATTACAAGAAATTCCCTGTATTCATCCGGAATCCGCAAAAAATCTCTAAGAGTTTCATCATCCTCGATGTTAAACTCAGAATAATAAGCAAACCCCTACTGAATACGCACCTACCGGTTACTTTAAGGTTAACCGAACGCTTCCTCACACTCATTTTTTTACATAACAACGAAACCAATTTATCATACTCCATAGTAAGCGGCAATTTAACATGACACTGTGGAGGTGAGCTATACCTCACAGAGTTATTCTCCATCACAACCTCACCCCCCTAATATAATGAAACCCTTATTTTTGGCTCTTCAGACATTGTACAAAAATAATTGATAAGAAGAAGAGAGAAGTATGAACGGAAGTTAAAAGTTTGTATTGAATGAATTTTCATAAAACTGAAATGCCTTTAAATAAGGCAAGTCCGAGCTGGGGTGCAGAATTTTTTTAAGAAATTCGCAGTACAATAATACGTTTTATGTGTTTGAATTATTGTTATGTCAGTTAATTATTGGTGGGGCCAACTCAGTAATTCGCAGTACAATACTGCGATTTAGCAAAAAAAAAAATATTTTTTTAATAATACGTAGTACAATACTGCGAATCACTATTTTTTTAACTGATTCGCAGTACTTTACTGCGAATTACTTTAACGGCTAAAATTCCGTTAAAGTAATTCACAGTATAGTACTGCGAATTATGTATTTAAGTAACTTTTTTTAGTAGTAAAAACGTGTTTTTTGTCCAAAAAAATATTAGAAAAGTTTCGGACACCACATGTGACCATACAATAGATGCATCTATTAAAATTATATAATAGTAAACGGTTCACATGGCAGGTGACTGGGCCCATATATATATCACCTTCTATTCGTTCCAGAAATCAAGGGATTCAATCCCAACCTTAACTGGTACTTCATGAGAATAAGCAGCACAAGAGAATTCTTGAAGAATCTTCTATTTTATCAATATATGCCAATGTGAATTCTCAATTATTTTTCGCATCATAATTGAACCGGGATGACCCACCGGTCATGCTAATATTTGTTACAGTAAACCTCTAGTTTAATTGTGGCATGTGATACCATCATCATGCTTATACATTTGTAGTACAAATAGAAGAAAAGTCGGGTAACTTTTCATATTTACCCGGTATGTTATAGTAATATGAAGATAATCAATCTTCTTTTCATTTATAGCCTCAATATGCCAACCACTTTGGCCAATACATTTGAAACTTAAAAAGTTTCTTTTGAGACTTACTACAATATTAATGTCAAGAACAATTTCATTCATCCGGATAGTAAAAAAGTAGTTCTTCCGGAGCTCTAAGATCTTTTGTCACACCATCCATATGGTGAATGTTTCCTTCACGGAGAAAATCATATCATAATAATTGTCATGGTCAAAATCATTATAAGCAAAATTATTTCTTGCTTTGCTTTTGCCTTTAATGACTTTTTATAAGGCATGACAAAATATCTTTTGCGTACCATGTACGTGACCACCGACATATTCATGTAACCGTACAGTAATATTCATTATCTTTCTTTCTCTCAAACCTCCCGTAGAGGTGAGTTGTGGTATTTATTCAACCATGCATAAATGCATTCTTATGCATAATTTGTATCACATATATATTTTCACATTCACTTTCAGGAATGAGCATGCATTTACAAATGCTTATCACAAGTCACATTTTCAATGAATGGACTATAATCATGTGAACGTATCTCGTATTAACAGCCCACATTGATACATATTCCTTTACCTTTGAAGGACCATTTTGAGAACCCTTATTGTTCTCCTTTTTATAATTACCATAATGATGATTGTTATTATTTGATCTTTGGCACGCCCACGTTCATTAGTCAATCACTTGTCTTTATTTAGACTTATTATGCACCGCTATCACATTCACTTCAAGAATGGAGCAAATCAAGTGGAACAAACTTCATGCATTTTCATGAAAAATACATTATTTTTCTTTAGTCATCATTATATCATCAATATGGTGCATTGCGACTCAAATCAATGCCTTACCTATATAAAGGCATGTTAGGCCATAATGAGTTGGGACTCAAACCCAATTCTTATCATCATGGTGCACCAGGACTCGAACCCGATGTCTTACCCTCATGTCACTATGGGACTGGAACCCACCGTCTTACCCTCAAACAATGGCATAATAAGCCAAAGTACACTGAGACTCACCCTCGAGCCATAATCATTTTTTTTTGTTTGTGAAAATCAGATTTTCTAATTTTAATGCCCGCATCACTATATACTTTCCATTAATTTCCAAAAAGTGACTACCTACAGACACGTATAATATAGGCAAATCAAAAGATTGAAATGGTTCTTCTTGATTCAACCAACTCATTTTCCTGCACAAATAATATTGTATTTTGTGTAATATAAACGATACCAAATCTTAAATCTCAAATATTAAAATGAGAATTATAGGAAGAATGAAAAAAATACACTCCCTGGACAATTGAAGCAAATTTATTAAACACACGGACGTATCGCAACAAATTAAATCCAGTTTCGAATCTGCCAATTCAAACATGCATCTCAATTCTATCTTCTTTAATAGAAATTCCAGTTAGATTTTTATAACTTCACGTTTTAATTTTTGTGGAATGATATATGAAGACCATGCAACAATTTCGTTGCAGCGCATCAACTCGTGAAATTAAGGTGAAGAAGACCGAAACTCTTTACTTGGAGATGATAGAAATTTGGCTAGAGTTTTCGTGATGATAACGTTTAAGAAACTTAGCTCAAAGTAATAATATGAAACAAGCAAATAGACAAGAATGTAGAGATAAAGAGAGGAGAGATTCTTATTTCTTCTATGTATTCCAAGTGTATACAATGTGGTGCCAAAACCCTCTATTTATAGGATTACATAGAGGTATACAAAAGAATGCCATAAACATGGCATTAAATATTTGAGATCATGGAGAAAGATCATTGGGGGGGGGGGGGGGAGGAAGTGTTATGGAGGTATGAGAGTTACAGCCATAACTCCATAAGTATTGGAGTAGTGGAAGTTATGGAGATAATGAAGAAGAGTAGTGAATATTACTCTATTAGGAGTTATGGACATCCACTACTAGATAATTATTTATAACAAAACAAAAGTACAAGAAAAATGAAGAACAAAGAAGGAGATCAGCAAAAACGAAATAGAAAGAACAAAATGAAAATTTGGGGGGGGGGGGCGGGGGGGGGAGGGGTATGCAAACGTAGATTTGTTTT
>NC_031993.1:17666447-17710752 GCF_001879085.1 Nicotiana attenuata
AGTGATTTTTGTTTTTATGTGGTGGGGGAGGGGGCTTAAAGGCACGTGTAAGTGTACTTCCATGTCATAAGCAGTTGACAATACTCGCTTCTGAAATTTTAGTTAGCGTTTGGCCATAGATTCCAAATTTATTTTGAAAAATCTGATTTGGGTGAAGTTTGGTTTGAAGGTGAAAATGTGTTTGGACATACATTTTCAAAATATATTTCCCAACTTTATTTTGGAAAACATGTATATAATTCCCAAGTTTTGGGGTTTTGGCCCAAAATCAGCTCAATAGCTGATTTTGAGATTTGGGATTTGGCCAAAATGTGGGCAAAATTTATGGCCAAACATGAGTTTTGAAAATAAATTTTAAATTATTTTGACAAAACTCATGGCCAAACGGGGCCTTAAAGACTATGACAAGTGTGTCTAATAGCCGGAATTCTAGCTTTTGGCTTATTTGTGTCATGTTAGCTTAAAAATAAGTGCTTAAAATACTTTTTTATTTTATCCAAACACTACAAAATGACTTAAAAACTATTTTGGCTTAAAATCACTTAAAATAAGCCAATCTAAACGGGCTCTTAGTGAAATTTACTGCCAAGTTTAGGGGGTTGCCTATGTATCTGACCTAAAATAAAAGCCATAAATTTTTTGAAAATGATGAATGTTACTTCGATTAATAAAGGAAAAAATTAAGGGGTTTTGACACAGTTACCCACAAAAACAAAACTATTTATCCTTGTCTACCCATTTGTTTTCTTACCCATAAACTAATTACATTTCCTACCCATAGTAGGTTTCGTGGGGAATTTTTTCTTTATTCTCCAATTCTTTTTTATTTCTATGCTTCTTTTCTTTTCCTTTTTATTTTTTTTATTTTCTCTTGTTCTTTTTTCTCGTTTTCTTCTTATTTTTTTCTTTTTTCCTTTTCTAATTTCATTTAACTTTTTTTTTATATTCTTTTTCTCTTCATAATCTAATTTCATTTACTGTTTTCATTATTTTTTATTATTCTTTTTTTTATATTATTACTAAAAAAAATCAAATTGTGTACCAATAAAATGTAGCTAATACAACCAAAAATATATTAACTAACATATGATACCAGTATAGTATATAGGTATACCAACAGGGTATACATTTGTACGCAAAGAGTTAAAAAAAATTTAATTCAATTATTAAACTGAAATAATATTAGTTTTCAATAAAAATTCAAGATATTCTAAAAGGAACTAATTGTAAGAGTATACCGTTACATTATATATCACTATAATATATATTTTTTTTTTTGCATTTTCAATTTGCCCCCCACGTTGAGTAAAAGCTTAAAGCAAACTAAAAGGGAAAAGGCAAGCGAATTTACGTGTAATAAGTATACTATTATAATATATTGTATATTATTACAGCATACTGTTACAGTATATTGCATATTATTACATTATACTATAATAACATATTGTATACTATAATAGTATACTGTTGCAATATAACTATATACTCCTATAGTATATTGTATACTGTAGCGGTATACTGTTAGGTAACTGTATTCTTCTTCGATTATTACAATATACCGTTGCAGTATATTGTAAACTATAATAGTATACTGTTGCAGTATAGCTATATACCTTTACAGCATATTGTATACCGTAGCGGTATACTGTAGCTGTGTTCTTCTTCGCTTTTCAACTGAAAATTTCGATCTCAATCACCTCAAATCAGCTCCAAATACGATTATATTCAACTTCGACTCCTTGATTACGAGGAAAATTGCATATCTCCTTGGAGATTTAATTTCCTTGGGAGTATTCATCATCTCCCCTCTGGCTTTAGGAAGCACCTAACAGTTTCTGCAGTTTGTATCTATGTTTCACAACTCAAACCAAATTACTTAATGTGCTCATCTTTCTATACAAAATTATCTGTGCAATTATATTTGAGTTTTCTTCTGGTATTCATTGTTTCTTTGTTAGGGGAAAAAGGTTAATCTTCTTTAGTTGTCCTTTTTCTGTTCATTTTCCTATTCTTGGAAACAACAATTTGAATTCTTGATAATAAAATTCTTTGTGATAGTATGTAATTTTTGACAGAATGGTAGAAAATAGTGAGTGAAGTGAAATCGAGTCCTACAGATAAATGATTTAGAGCCATATGAAATAATGAAATTCTCAAGGTCTTCTTTAGTAATTGAATCGTTGGTTTTTTCTTAATAGCATTGTGCTGTGGCATCAATTACTGTGTAGTGTTCGAACATATTGAGGAACGTCTTTCATATTTCTAATAATTTGAGATTGGTAGTTTGGTGGTAACGCTTATGTCTACCTCTGCTATAATATAATGCTCGACGTAGTAGCAAACACGGAACGAGTTGAATATAATTACATACTTTTCCTTCATGTTATGAT
Source organism: Nicotiana attenuata (assembly GCF_001879085.1). Taxonomy (NCBI): domain Eukaryota; kingdom Viridiplantae; phylum Streptophyta; class Magnoliopsida; order Solanales; family Solanaceae; genus Nicotiana; species Nicotiana attenuata. The sequence goes on from NC_031993.1 coordinate 17,668,838, forward strand.
ATGTTTTTTTTTTGTCTGCATTGAAGATTTGCAGTTGGATAATTTCATTTGATTTTCTTAGCCCCACCACACGCTAAAGCGTGAAGTTCTCTGTGTTTCAAGAAATACATGTTATGACCCCTAACTGGACGATAGAAGAAAGAAAGATGGTTAGGCAAGGAAAAAAACCGGATAAATAGTTTTATACCCATGGTTAGGAGTAGTAAATAATTTGGGCTTAGACATTAAAGGGTAAATAGTTTAGGATTAATGGGTATAAAGTGAGATTTTCTCAAAAATTAACTCTCACAAAAGTCCTCGGTTGACTTAATTGTAACTTTTAGATTGCCTCCAATTACTGAAATTATTCAATTGTCTTCTTAATTTCTTTTGTGATAAATTAACAGAATATTTAAATAGTGTGTTTTTCACCAAAGACATATCATCAGATGCTTATAACTGATAATTCGAACCCGATCATAATAATATTTATTCATTTTCACATCCTTAAACCATCTGCTGTTTAGTTAGAAGCTACTGTTCAATATGTAACAACAAATAAAAGTAAATAAAAATACGTACATACTTCATCTTATGGAAATTAAGCATTTATAACTCACATGCTCTGCTAGCAGAAGCAGAAGCAGAAGCAGAAGCAGAAGCAGTTGGACAGCCATAAATCTTTCTTTCTCCAATTGTACATGATTACAACAACAACAACAACATACCCAGTATTATCCTATACCGTGGGGACTGAGGAGGGTAGTGTGTATGCAGACCTTACCCCTATCTTGTGATGATAGAGAGGTTGTTTCCAATAGACCCTCAGCTCAGGAAAGCATAAGCACCACATTAATGAAACTATAGACAAGAAGGGACAGTACCAAAAAGCCATATAAAAGCAGAATAAAAACAACAAAATAGTAAGGTGATCAACAATGAAAGAAAACAACTGTTAGTCATAAAACCTGCTACTAACAGAAAGCGAGATTGCGTGCCAATACTACTGTTATGAACACTCTACACTTCCTACTCTACTACCCTAATCCTCGACCTCCATACCTTCCTATCAAAGGTCATGTCCTCGGTCAACTGAATCCGCGCCATGTCTTTCCTAAACACCTCTCCTCACCTCTTCTTTAGCCTACCTCTACCTCTTCGTAGGCCCTCCAATGTCAACCTCTCACACCACCTCACCAGGGCGTCTATGCTCCTCCTCCTCAGATGACCAAACCACCTAAGCCGCGCTTCCCACATTTTGTCCTCAATAGAGACTACACCCACCTTGTCGCGAATAACCTCATTTCTAATCTTATCTAAACTAGTGTGACCGCACATCCATCTCAACATCCTCATCTCTTGTAACGAACCGGCCGGTCGTTTTTGGTAATTACGCCCCGATCCCCCATTAACTGCTTCCCCTAAGTTCATTTCTGCTATTTTGGTTTGCTGGGCGTTCGGTGTTGAGTTTTGGAAAGTTTTGGGACACTTAGTCCTTAAATGAGAGCTTAAGTGTTGAAAAGTGGTCCGTAGTCGGAACAGTATGAAGACGACCTCGGAATGGAAATCTGATGGTTCCGTTAGCTCCGTTAGGTGATTTCGGGGTTGGGAGCGTGTTCGGAATGTATTTTGGGAGCTCGTAGCTCATTTAGGCTTGAAATGCCGAAGTTTAAATTTTTGAAGTTTCCGGTTCGATAGTGAGTTTTTGATCCGAGGGTCGGATTGGAATTCCGGCAGTTGCAGTAGCTCCGTCATGTCATTTGGGATGTGTGTGCAAAATTTCAGGTCATTCGGACGTGTTTTGGTTAGGTTTTTGATCGAAAGCGTATTTGGAAGAAACTTGTAGTTCTTAGGCTTGAATCTTTGATTTAATCGAGTTTCCAGTGTTGTTTTAGGTGTTTAAAGGATTGGTATAGGTTTGAATAAGGTATTAGGTGGTATTGGTGCTTTTGGTTGAGGTCCCGGGGGACTCGGGATGATTCCGGGTGGTTAACGGAGAAATTTCTAAGTAATTGCTGCAGCTGGTATTTTCTTTCTGGTATTTTTGCTTCTGCGGTTTGGGAACCGTAGAAGCGGAGCCGCAGAAGCGGCCTTGGACGTCGCAGAAGCGGCTTGTGCCCCCTTCCTCAGGAGCCGCAGAAGCGGTGCCACTTCCGCAGAAGCGAAGCCGCAGAAGCGGCCCAGCTACCGCAGATGCGGTCCTGCCCCCTTTTAATGAAAACCGCAGAAGCGGTTGGCTTTCCGCTTAAGCGGGACCGTAGAAGCGGTCCCTTGTCCGCAGAAGCGGAAATGACTGTTCAGAAATATCAATTTCGAAGGTTTAATTTCATAAATTTAAAAATCGATTGAGAGCTCGGGAGAAGGCGATTTTGAGTGGGTTTTGAAGAGAAAATCATTGGGTAACGTTTCCTTGATCCCTTTTCATTATATTTCATCATTATATAGCTAAATACATCATTGGAATTCGAATTTTTGGACCAAAAATTGGATAATTTGGGGTAAAACTTCATTGGCTAGACTATTGAGTGTTGAGTGGGCTTTGACCTCCGATTTGGGAGATTTTTATATGGTTAGACTCGTGAGAGTACGAGGGTTCTGAAAATGTGAAAATTATTCGATTCCGAGACGTTGTCTTGAGGGGCATTTTGGTTATTTTATCTATTTTCGCGCCCTAGCTTTAACTTTAATAGTGGAATCAGTTGTTTGCAATATTATTTACGATATGTAATTGAATTGAATAGATTTGGGCCATTTGGAGTCGGATACTCGTGGCAAAGGCGCAGTTTCTAGTGATATTGAGCTGGTTCGAGGTAAGTGGCTTGTCTAACCTTGTGTGGGGGACCTCTTCCCCTTAGGACATGATATCTGATATTTGAAAGCCTCGTACGTGAGGTGACGAGCGCGTACTTGAGCTAATTGTTGAAAATCCGGCTTTACTTTAAATACTTAGACTGAGTTTCTTTGTTATTTGCTTTATTTTACTTGCAATTATAGTCTGTGTTAGTTTAGAGAAGCATGTTTAGTTGACCTACCTGCCTACTTGCTTAAAATTTGCTTCGTTTGTATTTCGTGAAGTATGTAGGGCTAGAATTTACTGTTACTTGTTATGAGTTGAGCATTTATTTCGATACTCTTGAGCTGTTATTGTGTGTTTAAATTTGGGACTACGGGATGGCATCCCGGGAGATCCCCTGCACGTGTTTACGATCTGGACTTAGGTGCGGGATACCAAGAGATCCCTGGCACATTTATATATATTGAGGATACCAAGAGATCCTCGGGATACCAAGAGATCCCTGGCATATTATTGAGGATACCAAGAGATCCTCGGGATACCAAGAGATCCCTGGCACATTTATATATATTGAGGATACCAAGAGATCCTCGGGATACCAAGAGATCCCTGACATACTATTGAGGATACCAAGAGATCCTCGGGATACCAAGAGATCCCTAGTGTATATGTTGAGGATACCAAGAGATCCTCGGGATGCCAAGAGATCCCCAGTGTTTATGATGAGGATACCAAGAGATCCTCGGGATACCAAGAGATCCCTGGTGCATGTGATGAGGATACCAAGAGATCCTCGGGATACTAAGAGATCCCCGGCTATTATTCCTTGTTGAGAGCGGTATTCCTTGTATTGTTACCTTTGCTTTCTACTACTGTTCTTTCTTATTTATCTGGTTTAGATTCTCGCTGTAGACTTTATTTAAACTGTTTCCGTTATCTTATTATTTATTATGTTTTATCTCAAAAGGGCCCTGACCTTCCTCGTCACTACCCGACCGAGGTTAGGCTTGGCACTTACTGAGTACTGCTGTGGTGTACTCATGCCCTTCCTGCGCATGTTCTTCATGTGCAGATCCAGGTACCTCTTCTCAGGCGCACTATCCTTGAGGCGAGGAGATACATAGAGACTTCGAGGTATATCTGCCGCGTCCGCAGACCAGGAGTCTCTATTCTGTTCCAGCTTTAGTATTTAGTTTATCCCTTTTCTCTCAGTTGTTTAGATATTCTGGAGTTAGAGCAGCGTACTATGTTTCTGTTAGCCTGTGGTTCCCGTGAGTTTCCGGATTTTGGGATTGAATTGTAGACTTCCGCATTTCTTTTGGGTTGTATAGGCCGAGCGGCCTTATATGCAGTTAATATTTTAATATGTTTAGCCTTATTTAACCATTTCGCAAGTTAATTTGTTATTTCCGCATTGATAGGCTTACCTAGTTGTAGGAACTAGGTGCCATCACGACATGTTCATGGAGGATGAACTGGGGTCGTGACATCTCTGCTACCTTCATCTTCTGGACATGAGCGATCTTGACTGGACAACACTCAACCCCATACAACATCGTTGGTCTGACCACCAACTATATCTCTAAATGACCAACAAAATGCAAAATATATTACATCTGAAGTCTTGTTATCTCTTAAGTAAATTAAGGTTGTATGCATCTCATTCTTCATTCTTAACTATTTCAACTCTTCACTATCTTGGTGTTGATTGCCATACTTAGCAAAAACGTGTTTATTGTAACGACCTGACCGGTCGTTTTGACCATTTGCATTCTGTTCGATAGTTCGAGGGCATGAGTAGCTTCGAATGATGTATTATGACTTGTGTGAATTATTGGTTTTGGTTTTCAGGTGATTTGGGATTGATTTGGAAGAATGATTCATAACTAGGAAGCTTTAAGTTGGAAGAATTGACCAAGTTTTCCTTTTATGCATTTGAACCCGTATAAGAGTTTTGATGGTTCTGTTAGGTCCGGATGGTAATTTTGAACTTGGGAGTATGCCCGGATTTGCATTTTGATGTTTCTAGAAGGTTTTGGAATTAATTGACGAAAGTTGGCAATTTGAAGGTTTGGAGAGTTCATAGGTTTTGACCGAGAGTTAACTTTGATGATAACGGATTCATAGTGTGGTTCCGGGAATTGGTATAGCTTCATTATGTTATTTGAGACTTATGCAAAATTCGAGATCATTCCGAGTAGATTTGATATAGTTCGGCATGAGTTTTGGAAGATGGAAGTTCAAAAGTTCATTAAGTTTGATTTGAGGTGCAATTCGTGATTTTGATGTTGTTACGTGTGATTTGAGGCCTCGAGTAAGTCCGTGTTATATTTTGGGACTTGTTGGTATGTTCGGACGAGGTTCCGAGGGTCTTGGGCGTGTTACGGATTGATTTCAGACCATTTTTCTTCATGTTTTCATTGCTGGTTTCTGATGCCTCAATTGTTCGTAGAGGAAATATGAAGCTGGGCACTTCCTTCATCACGGACACGACTGGAAGACCGCGTTCGCGTAGTTAGGGCTTCACGGATGAAGTATTACGGTCGTGTAGTGTTAAGACTAGGCAACTATGTGGCACGGAAGAATTATGGAAGTATTTCTTGCGGAATGATTGTATGAAGGATGTATTAGTTATTTGAGTAGTGGTGATGGGTCAGATCTAGCGAATCTTTTGTATTCTTGTGGATGAGAGACTGGGAGTCTTAGAGGCAGATTGTTTCTTGGTTGCAGACTGCAAAGATATGGCCAAGTTATCTAGCTGATGGTATGTGTTGCGGGTAGGTTCCAGTGGATCTCTGGAAAAGTTATCTACTCTTTTTGAAAGGATAAGAATTGATTTGGAGGCCCTCGGTAAGCCCAATGAGGATGTGTATTCTACACCTGGTTGGATTTGTTGGCTTATCACTGTTATTGTTGAGGGGTACATCATTTTATTAGAGTTAAGCTTGTTCGTATTCTGATATGTTCTATGTGTTACTTTTCTATGCTACGATGGGTTGTGATCTGTTGGTTATATGCACATATGATGCGGTTTTGTTTGGGCCTTTTAGAGGAATTCGAGCAAGATGTCTCTTTGGGTGTTGAATGGTTGATTGTGCCTTAGTTATGGTCTTTCCGGTTTGTGGTGTATTCTGCTATTCGTTCCTCCATGGTTATTGTCACGATCCGGATTTCCCACCCTCGGGAGTCGTGATGGCGAGGCAAGCCAAATTTAATTACTTTTCGATAATAACACAATCCATTTTTGACAATTTATGACAATAATACAAAAGCGACTAAATTCAGAAATAAGCGAAAGTCTTAACATTTTATAAAACTGAATAAATAAAAAAAATGCGGAAAGTCAACAAAATCCTCTACCCAAAATCTGGTGTCACATTACTCACAAACTTCTAAGAATACTACATACAAACGTCTGAAAGAGAACATAAACTGTTTGTCTCGAATACAATGAGGTAACAGATAAAAATGAAGGATAGAGGAGTGACCAGTCCTGCGGACGCTTGCAAGGCTACCTCGGGTCTCGCTGAAATGTAGCCTGCTCTCACACTATGACTGCTGCTGCTCGATACCTAGACCCGTGCAAAATAGCACAGAGTGTAGTATCAGCACAACCGACCCCATGTGCTGGTAAGTGCCTAGCCTAACCCCGGCGAAGTAGTGACGAGGCTAGACTGGACTACCACATAAACCTGTGCAATTGTGTATATACAGTGGAATCGAAATACAAGACAAGTAAAACAATACGGGAGGGGAAGCATGCTGTGGGGAGATAACGGTTTCAAGTATAAATAGACTAATACAAAGGAAGGGCACAACACATACAACAATAAGGAACGGAGATCAACAAGTGCATGACATCACCCTTCGTGCTTTTACTCTCATCCTCACCAAGCAATAGTATAAACAAACGTGCACGACATCACCCTTCGTGCTTTTACTCTCATTCCTCACATATAATCAATAGAATAGGCACGGAATGGCCAATCGTGCGGCACGGCATCACCCTTCGTGCTTTACTCTCTTTTCCTCACAATAAACAAACAATTCACGGCATCATCCTTCGTGCTTTACACTCTTCCTCACGAGAAACAAACAATGCACGGCATCACCCTTCGTGCTTTAATACTCTTCCTAACCCAATCAACAATCACAAACAAGGGCAAGGGAATAATAAAACAAGAATGGAAGTCCCGGCAAGGGTATACAAGAAAACAAATAAAAACCCGGCAAGGGTACAACATCAATAACCAACAACGTCCCGGCAAGGGAATGAATCATTAACTCTTCTCTTTCTTTCACTTTCATCTCAAAGTTCACGTTATCACTTGAGCCAATGCCCCAAGGAGTTACTTATCAAATATACCTTCGCAATTTGTATTTCAACCCGAGCCAATGCTCCAAGGGGTTTAAAGATCACAATTTCTTTCACAAGATCTTTACAACATATAGAAGTCATCAATTAAGCATGGAAGGCATAACAACAACCAAACTATTCGTAAAATGAGGACTCACGGTCATTCTAGACACCAATGTATAGATACTCGTCACCATGCCTATACATCGTACTCGACAATTAGCAAGTTACAATTAAGACTCAACTCCTATTCCCTCGAGCTAGGGTTAAACCAAACACTTACCTCGATGCCTTGAACTGAACTCAAGCCTCAACTATGGCTTTACCCCGTGATTCCACCTCCAATCCGCTCGAATCTAGCCACAAATTACTTAATTACTTTAATAAACACTAAATGAATCAATTTGAATGTATAGATATGAATTTTCCAAAGTTTTTCCGTAAAATTCCAAAATCGCCCCCGGACCCACGTGGTCAAAACCCAAAGTTCGAACCAAAATCCGGTTACCCATTCCCCCAAGAACTCAAATATGTAATTTGTTTTGAAATCGGACCTCAAATTGAGGTCCAAATCCCCAATTTTTGAAAAACCTAGGTTCTACCCAAAACCCCCAATTTCACCCATGAAAATCTTTGATTTTAAGGAGAAAACATGTTAAATGATGTTAATAAATGAAAGAACTGAGTAGAAATTGACTTACAAATGATTTGGGATGAAACTTGTTCTTGAAAAATCGCCTAAGGAGTTGTATTTTGGAAGTGGGGTGAAAAATGGCCTAAAATTCGACTAAGTATGGAAAAATGCAGGCTTGCAGATATGGGAATTGCGAACTGGGTTCGCAATTGCGAACCCTGCAGGCATGGGAAATGCGACATTAATCTTCGCATTTGCGAACTCAAGCCTATCAGGGGCCTTCGCATTTGCGAATAAAGTCTTGCATTTGCGAGCCCATGACCATCGCATTTGCGAGGCATGGCTTCGCATTTGCGAACACTGGAAGGCCTGGGCTGGTTTCGTATTTGCGAACCAGCCTTCGCATTTGCGTGAGCTAGACCTTCGCATTTGCGAATACTGGCTTCGCAAATGCGAAGCGTGCAGATCAGAGAAACCAGATTTTTCAAAAATGCAAAAATGCAATCCGACACCTATCCAAAACTCACCCGAGCCCTCGGGGCTCCAAACCAAATATGCACACAACCTCAATAACATCCTACGAACTTACTCGTGCGATCAAATCGCCAAAATAACATCAAAAAAATGAATCAAACCTCAAAATCACAAGTTTTCCCTCAAACCTCATAAACTTTCAAATTTAGAGTTTTAAGTCCGAAACACGTCCAACGACGTCCGATTTCAACCAAACTTCACAGAAAGCGCTTAAACCATATATAATACTTGTACCGGGCGCCGGAACCAAGATACGGGCCCGATACCATTGTCTTTTAATGAAATTTTATTTTCATTTTCCTTAATCATTTCCAGAAAAAACAATTTCACACAAAAATTTATTTCTCGGGCTTGGGACCTCGGAATTCGATTCCGGGCATACGCCCAAGTCCCATATTTTTCTACGGACCCTCTGAGACCGTCAAATCACGGGTCCGGGTCCGTTTACCCAAAATGTTGACCGAAGTCAAATTTATTCAATTTAATATCAAAATTTAGCATTTTTCTCACATAATTCATATTTAAGCTTTCCGGCTATGCGCCCAGACTGTGCACACAAATCGACGCAATCCCAAATGAGGTTTTCAAGGCCTCGGAAGCACGGAATGAATAAGGAAACAGGTGATGACCCTTTGGGTCGTCACATTCTCCACCTCTAAAACAACCGTTCGTCCTCGAACGGACAAAAGAAAGAAGTACCTGAGTCGGGGAAAAGATGAGGATAACGACTCCGCATGTCGGACTCGGAGTCCCAGGTCGATGCCTCAGGAGGCTGACCTCTCCACTAAACACGCACAGAAGTAAAACTCTTGGATCTCAACCGACGAACCTGCCAGTCCAAAATAGCTACCGGCTCCTCCTTGTAAGATAGATCCTTGTCCAACTGGACAGTGCTAAAATCTAACACGTGGGCTGGATTGCCGTGATACCTCCGAAGCATGTATACATGGAAAACTGGATGCACGGCTGATAAGCTAGGTGGCAATGCAAGTCTATAAGCCACCTCTCCCACTCGATCAAGAATCTCAAACGGACCAATGAACCTAGGGCTAAGCTTGCCCTTCTTCGCAAATCTCATCACGCCCTTCATAGGCGACACTCGGAGCAATACTCGCTAACCAACCATGAAAGCTACATCTCGAACCTTACGATCTGCATAGCTCTTTTTCCTAGACTGAGCTGAACGAAGCCTATCCTGAATGATCTTGACCTTGTCCAAGGCCTCCTGAACCAAATATGTACCCAACAACCGAGCCTCTCCCGACTTAAATCATCCAACCGGAGACCGACACCGCCTACCATATAAAGCCTCACAAGGAGCCATCTGGATGCTCGATTGGTAGCTGTTGTTGTAGGTAAACTCCGCTAAAGGCAAGAACTGATCCCACGAACCTCCAATGTCAATGACACAAGCTCGAAGCATTTCCTCTAGAGACTGAATAGTCCGCTCGGACTGACAGTCCGTCTGGGGATGAAATGCTGTGCTCAACTCAACCCGTGTGCCCAACTCTCGCCGAACTGCTCTCCAAAAGCGCGAGGTAAACTGCGTACCCCGGTCCGAAATGATAGATGCCGGCACACCATGAAGGCGAACAATCTCCCGGATATAAATCTCAGCTAATCTCTCAGAAGAATAGGAGACTGCCACAGGAACGAAATGTGCTGACTTGGTCAGCCTATCAATAATAACCCATATCGCATCGAACTTCTTCCGAGTCAACGGAAGCCCAGTAACAAAATCCATAGTAATCCGCTCCCACTTCCACTCGGGAAGCTCAATCATCTGGAATACACCACCAGGCCTCTGATGCTCGTACTTAACCTGCTGACAATTCAAACAATGAGCCACATATGCTATGATATCCCTCTTCATTCTACGCCACCAATAATGCTGCCGCAAATCCTGATACATCTTCGCGGCGCCCGGATGAATGGAGTACCTGGAGCTATGAGCCTCCTCTAAAATCAACTCTCAAAGCCCTTCCACATTGGGCACACAAACTCGCCCCTGCAATCTCAAAACTCCATCCGCATCTAAGGTAACCTGCTTGGAACCTCCTCGCTACACCGTGTCTCTAAGGACATACAAATGAGGATCAACAAACTGTCGATCACGGATACGCTCCAACAATGAAGAACGAGAGACCGTGCAAGCTAACACACGACTAGGCTCAGAAACATCCAGTCTCACGAACTGATTGGCTAAAGCCTGAATATCCAAAGCAAGCGGCCTCTGACTGACCGGAATATAAGCGAGACTGCCCATACTGGCTGACTTCCTACTCAAAGCATCGGCCACCACATTGGCCCTTCCCCGGATGATAAAGAATGGTGACATCATAATCCTTCAACAACTCCAACCACCTCTTCTGCCTCAAATTCAGCTCCTTTTGCTTGAACAAGTACTGAAGACTCTTTTGATCAGAGAACACCTCACACGCCACGCCATACAAATAATGCCTCCAAATCTTCAATGCGTGAACTATGGCTGCCAACTCTAGATCATGCACTGGATAGTTATTCTCATGAATCTTCAACTGCCTCGAAGCATAGACAATGACCTTGCCATCCTGCATCAACATTGCCCCAAACCCAATACGGGAAGCATCACAATAAACTGTATAGGGCCCTGAACCTGTGGGCAAAACCAACACCGGTGCCGTAGTCAGAGCTGTCTTGAGCTTCTGAAAGCTCGCCTCACACTCATCCGACCATCTGAACTGGGCACCCTTCTGGGTCAATCTGGCCATCGGGGCTGCAATAGATGAAAATCCTTCCACGAACCGTCTGTAGTAGCCTGCCAACCCCAAGAAACTCCGAATCTCTATAGGTGATGCTGGTTTAGGTCAGTTCTTGACTGCCTCTATCTTCTTTGGGTCCACCTGAATACCCTCAGCTGATACAACATGACCCAGAAATGCAACTGAACCCAACCAGAATTCACACTTTGAGAACTTCGCATATAACTGACTATCCCTCAGAGTCTGAAGAACCACTCTAAGGTGCCGCTCGTGCTCCTCATGGCTGCGGGAGTATATCAATATATCATCAATAAACACTATCACGAATGAATCCAAATAAGGCCTGAACACTCGGTTCATCAGGTCCATGAATGCTGCTGGGGCATTTGTCAACCCAAATGACATAACCAAGAACTCATAATGCCCATACCGAGTGCAAAAGGCTGTCTTAGGGACATCAGATGCCCTAATCCTCAACTGATGGTAACCAGATCACAAGTCAATCTTGGAAAATACCCTGGCACCCTTAAGCTGGTCGAACAAATCATTAATCCTCAGCAGTGGATACTGATTCTTGACTGTTACCTTGTTCAATTGCCGGTAATCAATACACATTCTCATTGACCCATCCTTCTTCTTGACAAATAACACCGGCGCACCCCAAGGAGAGACACTGGGTCTAATGAAACCCTTCTCAAGCAAATCCTGCAACTGGTCCTTTAATTCTTTCAACTCCGGCGGGGCCATACGATATGGCAAAATGGAAATGGGCTGAGTGCCCGGACCCAGATCGATACAAAAATCAATATCCCTGTCGGGTGGCATACCTGGCAGGTCTGAAGGAAAAACATCAGGGAAATCACGAACAACGGGCATAGAATCGATAGAGGGAACCTCAGCATTGGAATCCCGAACATAAGCTAAATAAGCCAAACACCCCTTCTCGACCATACGCCGAGCCTTCACATATGATATGACACTGCGGGTAGATTGACCTGGAGTCTCTCTCCACTCTAAACGAGGCATACCCGGAAAAGATAAGGTCACCGTCTTGGCATGGCAATCCAAGATAGCGTGATAGGGTGATAACCAGTCCATCCCCAATATAATATCAAAGTCGACTATATCTAAAAGCAATAGATCTACATGAGTCTCCAGACCCCCAATCACCACAACACAAGAGCGATGGACTCTATCGACCACGATGGAATCACCCACCGGCATAGACACATAAACAGGAATACCCAATGCATCACTAGGCATGATCAAATACGGGGCAAAATAGGATGACACATACGAATACGTAGACCCCGGATCAAGCAACACTGAAGCATCTCTATCACAAACCAGAACCGTACCTGTAATGACTGCATCTGAAGCCTCTGCCTCGGGCCTAGCCTGAAGAGCATAACATCGGGGCTGGGCCCCACCACTCTGATCTGCCTCTTTGGGACGGCCTACTGCTGGCTGGCCTCCACCTTTGGCGGTCTGAGCTCCACCTCTATGACATCTACCTCCACCTCTGGCACCTCTACCCGCACCTCTAGCTGGCTGGGCGAGCTGTGGGGCAGCTGGTGCCTGAACCATGGCACGAGAACCCTGGTGCAGAGAACTGCTCGGTGCTCGAGGGCAAAATCTGGCAATATGACCCGTGTTACCACGAGTGAAACAAGTCCTCGGCTGCTGAGTTTGCTGGCCCTGCCGACATGAATGACCACTACGGAATCTCTAAAGCGGCGACGCACTGATAGGAGCTGGCAGTGCACTAAATGGCTGCTGATCAGAATAATGCCCACGGAAACCACGATCACCTGGGGCACCCTGAGAAACCTGGAGGGCTGACTGGAAAGGCCTAGAAGGCTGGCCCCTATCATAAGAATCTCTACCTCCAGATGAGGCACCACTGAATCGTCCTAACTGACGGGGTCTCTTGTCTGCTCTATGACCACCCCCTGTGGCAATACCATCTCGATCCTCCGGGCAACATTGGCCGCCTCCTGAAGAGTAATATCACTCCCCGCCTCTCTAGCCATCTGGAGACGAATAGGCTGGATGAGTATGATAGTAGCATGGCGAGCCAACTCAATAAACCTGGTCTCGTACTGGGTGACTGACATGGATCCCTGATGCAGACGCTCAAACTGCCTCTGATAGGCCTCACGCTGTGTAACAGGGAGAAACTTCTCCAGAAATGTATGCGTGAACTGCTCCCAGGTCAAGGATGGAGACCCTACTGGTCTAGCTAAACAGAAATCCCTCCACCAATTCTTGGCGGATCCAGATAGGCGAAATGCAGCAAAGTCCACTCCATTGGACTCAACAATACCCATGTTCCGAAGAACCTCGTGGCAGCTGTCCAAATAATCCTGAGGATCCTCGGTAGATGCACCGCTGAAAGTAGTAGTGAAGAGCTTGGTGAACCTATCCAATCTCCATAAGGCATCGGCAGACATAGTTGCCCCATCACCGACCTGGGCTACCACAACCGGCTGAGCTGCTCCAACTGGCTGAACTGCTGGAGTCTGAATCGGGGGAACTCCCTGTTCCGGAGTACAAGTAGCAGGAGTCTGGGCCCCTCCTCCAGCCTGAGAGACGGCTGGTGCTACAGGAAGCATACCTGCTCGGGTGACGCTCTCCATGAGGCCCACCAATCGGACTAGAGCGTCCTGAAAAACTGGGGTAGCAATAAACCCCTCTGGGACCTGAGCTGGGCCTACCGGAACTGCTGGGGCTGGGCCGGAACCTCCTCGTCGAAGTCAACCTGAGGCTCCGCCACTGGTGCTGCTGCTCGGGGCTGAGCTCTGCCCCTACCTCGGTCTCTAGCATAGCCTCATCCTCGCCCCCTGCCCCTAGCGGGAGCTGCCTGGGGCTCGGACTGCTGATCGGTAGATGAGGAAGCGCGTGTTCTCGCCATCTGGGAGAGAACAGAGTAGAAATTCAATTAGCATTGAGAAACCAAACCGCACGACAAGAAAGAACAAATGTGAAACTTTTCCTAACTCGGTAGCCTCTGGGGGATAAATGCAGACGTCTCCGTACCGATCCCTCAGACTCTACTAAGCTTGTTCGTGAGTTGTGAGACCTATGCAACCTAGAGCTCTGATACCAACTTGTCACGACCCGGATTTCCCACCCTCGGGAGTCGTGATGGCGCCTATTAATGGGAGCTAGGCAAGAACAATTTAATTACTTTTCGTTAATAACACAATCCATTTTTGACAATTTACGACAATAATACAAAAGCGACTAAATTCAAAAATAAGCGGAAGTCTTAACATTTTATAAAACTGAATAAATAAAAAAAGGCGAAAAGTCAACAAAATCCTCTACCCAAAATCTGGTGTCACATTAATCACAAACTTCTAAGAACACTACATACAAACGTCTGAAAGAGAACATAAACTGTTTGTCTCGAATACAATGAGATAACAGATAAAAATAAAGGATAGAGGAGACGCCGGGCCTGCGGACGCCTGCAAGGCTACCTCGGGTCTCGCTGAAATGAAGCCTACTCTCACACTACCACTTCTGCTACTCGATACCTAGACTCGTGCAAAATATCATAGAGTGTAGTATCAGCACAACCGACCCCATGTGCTCGTAAGTGCCTAGCCTAACCCCGGCGAAGTAGTGACGAGGCTAGACTGGACTACCACATAAACCTGTGCAATTGTGTATATACAGTGGAATCAAAATACAAGACAAGTAAAACAATACGGGAGGGGAAGCATGCTGTGGGGAGATAACAGTTTCAAGTATAAATAGACTAATACAAAGGAAGGGCACAACACATACAACAATAAGGAACGGAGATCAACAAGTGCACGGCATCACCCTTCATGCTTTTACTCTCATCCTCACCAAGCAATAGTATAAACAAACGTGCGCGGCATCACCCTTCGTGCTTTTACTCTCATTCCTCACATATAATCAATAGAATAGGCACGGAATGGCCAATCGTGCGGCACGGCATCACCCTTCGTGCTTTACTCTCTTTTCCTCACAATAAACAAACAATGCACGGCATCACCCTTCGTGCTTTACACTCTTCCTCACGAGAAACAAACAATGCACGACATCACCCTTCGTGCTTTAACACTCTTCCTCACCCAATCAACAATCACAAACAAGGGCAAGGGAATAATAAAACAAGAATGGAAGTCCCGGCAAGGGTATACAAGCAAACAAATAAAAACCCGGCAAGGGTACAACATCAATAACCAACAACGTCCCGGCAAGGGAATGAATCATTAACTCTTCTCTTTCTTTCACTTTCATCTCAAAGTTCACGTTATCACTTGAGCCAATGCCCCAAGGAGTTACTTATCTCATATACCTTCACAATTTGTATTTCAACCCGAGCCAATGCTCCAAGGGGTTCAAAGATCACAATTTCTTTCACAAGATCTTTACAACATATAGAAGTCATCAATTAAGCATGGAAGGCATAACAACAACCAAACTATTCATAAAATGAGTCCTCACGGTCATGCTAGACACCAATGTATAGATACTCGTCACCATGCCTATACATCGTACTAGACAATTAGCAAGTTACAATTAAGACTCAACTCCTATTCCCTCGATCTAGGGTTAAACCAAACACTTACCTCGATGCCTTGAACTCAACTCAAGCCTCAACTATGGCTTTACCCCGTGATTCCACCTCCAATCCGCTCGAATCTGGCCACAAATTACTTAATTACTTTAATAAACACTAAACGAATCAATTTGAATGCATAGAAATGAATTTCCAATGTTTTTCCCAAAAATTCCAAAATTGCCCCCGGACCCACGTGGTCAAAACCCGAAGTTCGAACCAAAACCCGGTTACCCATTCCCCCACGAACTCAAATATGTAGTTTGTTTTGAAATCGGACCTCAAATTGAGGTCCAAATCCCCAATTTTTGAAAAACCTAGGTTCTACCCAAAACCCCCAATTTCACCCATGAAAATCTTCGATTTTAAGGAGAAAACATGTTAAATGATGTTAATGAATGAAAGAACTGAGTAGAAATTGACTTACAAATGATTTGGGATGAAACTTGTTCTTGAAAAATCGCCTAAGGAGTTGTATTTTGAAAGTGGGGTGAAAAATGGCCTAAAATTCGACTAAGTATGGAAAAATGCAGGCTGCAGATATGGGAATTGCGAACTGGGTTCGCAATTGCGAACCCTGCAGGCATGGGAAATAGGACATTACTCTTCGCATTTGCGAACTCAAGCCTATCAGGGGCCTTCGCATTTGCGAGCCCATGACCATCGCATTTGCGAGGCATGGCATCAAAAATGCAAAAATGCAATCCGACACCTATCCAAAACTCAACCTGAGCCCTCGGGGCTCCAAACCAAATATGCACAAAACCTTAATAACATCATATGGACTAACTCGTGCGATCAAATCGCCAAAATAACATCAAAACAACGAATCAAACCTCAAAATCACAAGTTTTTCCTCAAACCTCATAAACTTTCAAATTTAGAGTTTTAAGTCCGAAACACGTCAAACGACGTCCGATTTCAACCAAACTTCACAGAAAGCGCTTAAACCATATATAAGACTTGTACCGGGCACCGAAACCAAAATACGGGCCCGATACCATAGTCTTTTAATCAAATTTCATTTTCATTTTCCTTAATCATTTCCAGAAAATAATTTCACACAAAAATTCATTTCTCGGGCTTGGGACCTCGGAATTCAATTCCGGGCATACGCCCAAGTCCCATATTTTCCTACGGACCCTTGGAGACCATCAAATCACGGATCCGGGTCTGTTTACCCAAAATATTGACCGAAGTCAAATTTATTCAATTTAATATCAAAATTTAGCATTTTTCTCACATAATTCATATTTAAGCTTTCCGGCTACGCGCCCGGACTGCGCACGCAAATCGAGGCAACCCCAAATGAGGTTTTCAAGGCCTCGGAAGCATGGAATGAATAAGGAAACAGGTGATGACCCTTTGGGTTGTCACAGTTATAGTCATGCACTTTGTGTGTTTGTTGTTGATTTGCGTGTGATTATTGTTATTGAGCATCATAGTTCGAGGTATTTCACGTGGAGTGGTGTTTGGATGAGGTCACGCACCGCGGCAGAGTTATATTGGGATATGATCCTTTGCGAGAGGTTCGCGTGTTTTAGTTCTACTATGGGTGATGGGTTCATAGCATTGTGCTTGTGGTGGTATCTGATGAGCTTGCATGATGGTTCTCTCATTTGATTCTCTTTCCATTACTGGGAGCATTTAAATTGTTGCTCGTTTGGTGCATGGATTGCACGATATGTGGCTTGAGGTGGTATTGGCGTGGCGTGTCAGTAGAGTAACTATATTTGATGGGATGAGGTCATTGGACCTGGAATGAGTACTATGGATTTGATTGCGTATATTTGGAGGGATAATGTCACTGATCGTCTTAGAATTTGGATATGGTTCTTGTCGGACGAGTGAGCTCCATAACTAGCTGACATGATGAGTAGTTATGAGTTTCTGCATGTTTCTTTCATTATCGGCAATGTACGAAGGTTTTGAACGAGGTTTTATTTCATATGAGGTTTATTAGCGGTACCGGATCTATTTTTGAGTAGCTATTATGATCGCAAAATAATTTCTACGAGTATGCGAGTTATATGGTGTATCATATGATTACATTTTGGGTTGTGGTTATGGCTTGATTCGGTTTGTTTAGACTTATACAGTGTATAGATGAGAGAATCGGGTCTTGTAATGGATTTCGGAGATTGGGGGATTTGATTCTAAGTTTTATGGACTAAGGTTAAAGTAAAGATCTTCAGTTGGGTTGTGTTGTCAGACTTATATGAATTGGGGTGACATGGGGTCACCCGCGAGAATGTCTATGGGGAGATTATACAGTGATTCGATGTCTTTGGAACGACTCTTGGCACGTTCGAGAATGAATGTATGTTTAAGCAGGGGAGAATGTAATGACCCGAGCGGTCGTTTTGAGCATTTGCATTCCCACCGATGGTTTGAGGGCATGGGTAGCTTTGTATGATGTATTATGACTTGTGTGAATCGTCGGTTTTGATTTTCAGGTGATTCGGGATTGATTTGGAAGAATGATTCTCAACTAGGTAGCTTTAAGTTGGAAGAGTTGACCAAGTTTAAATTTTGTGTATTTGACCCCAGATCGAAGTTTTGATGGTTCTGTTAGGTCCGAATGGTGATTTTGGTGTTGTTATGTGTGATTTGATACCTCGAGTAGGTCGATATTATGTTTTGGGACTTGTTGGTATGTTCGGATGAGGTTCCAAGGGGCTCGGACGTGTTTCAGATTGATTTCGGGCCATTTTTCTTCATGTTTTCATTGATGGTTTCTGATGCCTCAATTGTCTTTCGTGATCACGAAGATGGGGATGCAATCGCTAGAGGAAATCTTGAGCTGGGCACTTTTTTCATCGCGCCCGCGACTGGAAGACCGCGTTCGCGTGGTTAGGGGAACTTGAGCACCGCATTCGCGGATGAAGAATCACGGTCGTGTAGTGTTGAGACTGGGCAGCTGAGAGCAGTAGAATTCTTCAACGTGATCGTGTAATATGTGTCGTTTGCGGAGCTTTGATATATGTGGTCATTGCGTTCGCGTGTCTAATATCATGAACACGTATTGTATTTTGGTGGCAGTGGCTTTTCTTCTTTGCGGAACGTGTTCCGCGATTGCGATTGGTATTATTGTTCAGTGAATTATACGTACTCTATTTAGAAGGTTTTAGACATTTTAGCATATTTTGAGCTATGGAGCTCGGATTGGGGCAATTTTGGAGGCGACTTTCACCAAATAGATTGGGGTAAGTATTTTTTACTCGCTATTGATTTTATTCCATGATTTCATCTTTGTTTTTAGCATTTGGTTGATGATTTCAAAACAGAAATTGGGGGGGAGGGGTTGTCTAAACTTACCTAAAGTGAATTTTTGAATTTTGAACATCGATTCGGAGTCGTATTTGAGTGAAATTTGTATGGTTAGACTCGTAATTGAATGGGTTGTCGGATTTTGTAAGTTTTGTCAGGTTTCAAGGTGCGAGCCCAAGTTTGACTTTTTGGTTGACTTTGAGTTATTGATTAATTATTCGACCTTTATCTTTGGGATTGTTTCATTGGGCATTATTTAATGTTTTGAGTTGCTTTTGGCTAGTTTCGAGTCGCTCGGAGGTTGATACGCATGGGATAACATTTTTAGAGTATTGTTTGGCTTGCTCGGTATTTTTTTGACGTGTTTGAGATAAGTATCTTATCTAAACTTGGTTGAGACATTAGTTGCCAGAATTATTTGTGATATCTACGTGCTATGTGTGGCGCACATGTGCGGGGTTGAGCCGATATGCGTGCATCGGGGTACTAATTCCATGTTTGGTTGTTGTTTAAACAATGACTTGCCTTGAAATGACTGATAAGCTTCAAGTTGAAATGTTTCTCCTACTTGTACACCTATGTGAGCTATTTATCCCATATTTGAGATATCGTTGAGGGTATTCTCCGGTTGAACCTGATAACTGCTATTCTTGATGGAAATTACCTGCTTTAGCTGTGATAGCATACATTGCACATGCCTATACTATAGCATGCTAGATACCAGTACAAGAGTATGGAATTGGTAATTATTGATCATGTGCATGTACTCTCGTATATTTGCTTTCTTTGTGTTATGAGCTGGACTGGTAGCCTGTGACCACGCCAGGCGGATTGATATTGTTGTCTCATGAGTTGTTCGTGTGGATCCAAATATTGATGTTATTAGCATGTGAGTTATCCGTGTAGCATGTGAGTTGTCCGTGCGGGTTATATTATTAGCACGTGAGTTGTCTGTGCATCATGTGAGTTCTCCGTGCAGCATGTGTATACGGATTCATCCCCAAAGGGTCGCCCTCTCATGTTTCTCTCTTGATGGTGTACACACAGATTTTGAGAAACCGACGGGTTTCTGGTTGATATGAGCTCTAGGAGAGCTGGTTACTGTTGTTGGATCGGTTTGCACGCCTAACATGCCTTATTGGATTATGGTTATTAGATCGGGTTGCGCGCCGTAACATGCTGATATTTGGTTATTTCATTTCATCTTTACTTGCAATTTCCTTGACCGTTTACCTGATTTACTTGCATATCTTCCTAATATGCTGTTGTTGACTGAGCAAAACATTTTAAAACAAAGAATTATGAGCATCAAAGTGGTTTTACCTGAGATTTCCTAATTTGATCATATATCTGCTCTATACTTGTTAAAATTATAAACTGCACAGGTGTTAGTGAGTATCACCTATAGTTCTTGCTTTTTTAACTTCGCCGAAGTTAGTACTTATTGAGTATATGTGGTCGGTTGTACTCATACTACACTTCTGCATTTTGCATGCAGATCTTGGAGTAGTTGCTGCTGTGTATGGCGGGAGTTGGCATTGAAAATGTACCCGCGTTCCAGTTATGGCTATCACTTATCCTTGGTAGCTTTAGATTCGAATTCTGTTCATGTACGATCCAAATAGATACTGTAATTATTTCATTTCAATTTTTTTTCTTGTAAAATCTAAGTCTTAGTGGCTCATGACTTTTACTACCAGTCCTTGGGGAGTTGTATAAAATTCAATTATTTCATTTTTCACTCTTATCATTATCATTATATTATGTTCTTTTGCTATTTGGCTTACCTAGCGGTTTGGATTAGGTGTCATCACGACGGGTTGGATTTTGGGTCGTCACATTTATCACCACAAAATCAGAATAAAATAACTTTAGCATGGTCAATGGAGGTTATAGTAAAGGAGCAAGACCACATAAGAGTAGAAAACAATAATAGAAATGGAGAAAAAAATTCAGTACCAAGTGAGGAGCAAACCTGTTGATAGCTTCAACGGAAACCACAACTATCGGAATGGAGCAAAATAGTAACTAAAATGCAAAGGATACGAATTATCTGAAAGAACTTTCATAAGAGATCTTCTGACGTACTAGCCTTTAGTACTGTACTCTTCATTAAGTTTAACAAGTTTGCTAATTTTCTAGGATGAAAAACAGGGAAGAAATAAGCATGAGCGGTACTTGATTAGCTTTTATTTTTCAAGCCTGGATGTGAAAATTTGTAAATAATAAACCAAACCAAATAAATTTTCGTGAATTTGATTAGGAATACAAAAAGATATTACCATAAAAAAATTTCTCCGTAAAATATTTTCAAATTCTGAAGGCACATGTCTTTATAGAAATGAAGCATTTATAAGCCAAGAATACATATAGAATTACCTAGGAATTTTAACTATCAAGCATTAGGAGATAAGAAGTTAATTCACAATATGATAAGTGTTATTTAGAGTTTGAATGTATTGGTAGAAAAATAGATACGGCACGTGGATTACTAATATGTTGACACGTGACGTTTGAATAAGAGCGCAGTAAAAGAGGAATGATGAGGCGTGGATAAAATACCTATGGGATTGTTTATAAAGATACTGTATGTAATAATCGGGAAAGAAGAGATATGCACGGAATGCATAAAGACTACAAAAAAGGAAAATTCATTAACAACTACGAATATAGAAAAGGAATCAGCATAAACCCTGATTATGCACGATTGACTATTATTGCCATAACCACTACAGATAATTTGAGTAACAGGCAATTAATGTAGTTCATATTAGTAACGGGCATGAATTAAGTGGGGTAAAACAGTTACATATTATATTCTTATATAAACTCCCTTTACCATACTTTGCAAAATCATCAAGGAATTCTGAAATACATACTATCAATCTTGTATTCTTATTTCTTTGTTTACCTGAAGATTCTTGCTCTCATCTCTTGGAAGGAAGCTATAACTATCAATAAGATTTCCTTTCCTTTAGTCATTGAATATATAATTTTTATTTTTTTTATTCTTCTATATTAGAAAAAGTGAAGTGAACTTGGTTAATAGAAGCCCGATTTATTCTAATATTTGCTTTGACCACAAAATTATTTTTTGGTTAAACAAATTAGTTTCGTTACCGAGAATTCTAGTAGTCTTTCACTTTCCATATTTTATCTTTAAAAAAAAAATTATGTCTACTACTAATGAATTTGTTCAGGTGGGTGATGGGAACAAGGAAGGCAACAAGGTGGAACTTGACCGGTTCCAAACCTGCACTACTATTGAGTAGCAAGGATGGTCGATGGAGTTTTACCCAACAAAGGTCGGGACAGAATCCACGTGGAGTTAATTAGTTTGGAGTTAGGTTTATATCCGAGTAGAGATGCGGGTTTTGCTCTTAAATTGCACTTCCACAAATGGTTGGTTTGTTTTCTACTTCTAATTCTATTCTATAGCATGCAATATTTGAAACTAAGTACAATATTTTTGTTGGTTATTTTTAAAGATTTAAAGGGACTAGGGTAGTGACTTCCACCTAGGTGGATATCTAACGGGTAGCAAGAATCTAGGGCAATCATATAATTATTGGGGTAGTAATATAGCTATCACACTCGGGTATTCACTCTATACCTCTCGGTAGTTTGAGTGATTTTGCCCAATTTGATTTTCTTAAGTCCAAATGGGTATTCATGCAATTTAAGTGATTTTAGCTCAAGTCGGGTATTACTATCTCTAGGTTTAACCCTTTAATTGGGGCTATCAATTTCTTGAGTTCACCCCAATTCCTTGTTAGCCTAGTTTTTCTAGACTTAGTACGTCTTTCACAAGTAGAGACTAAGTCATAAAGGCATAAATTAGTGTTTGCAACCACTAATTCAATAGTTCTAGCAAGAACTAGGCTAAAATCACTAACCCATACACATTCAAGCCCTAAAATTCAAGACCCATCAAATACCCACACTATGGTTGGGTCACAAACCTAGCTATGGGTTTAGCTACTCATGAAAATAGCAGAAATCAAAGATAAAATCCATAATGCTAAATTAAAAGATGAAAATCTAAAGTTATAAGGTAAATCTCGTACAAAATTGCCCAAATAGGAAAAACTAGCCGTCTCACGTACTCAGTAAAATATAACGTAACCTAAAAATATGAAAAAGATCTATTTATACTAGGCTGAAATTTTCGGACAAAAATGCCCTTGCGGAGGTTTCGCAGCCGCGTAATTCTGACCGCGGCCGCACTCTTGCTTTCACAGCCGCGTAATATTGAGCGCGGTCCGCGTTTCTTTACATATGAGACTGGGCTGGAACTTGTTTCGCGGACTGCGTAATTGTAACCGCGTCCGCGAGAGAGCCTTCCGCGATCGTGTAATATTGATGCGGTTTGCGCTTAACATTTTTGCCTATTTAGTGAGCTTTATGAACCTTAGCAAACACGGTCAGTGAAATTCCAATCGCGGCCGCGGTGGTATTTCTGTGGCCGCAAACTTCTGGCGCGGTCAGCGTCCATGCCTATGCCCAAAAACCACCTCTCGGTGGCACTTTCGCGGCCGCACTTTTCTATCGCGTTCCGCGTTCTACTGTCTTGGCCTAGTCTTGGTCTTTGTTCATGTTTTGACTCCTTTATGAGTTGATCATGGCCACTTTGACTCATTGTGAATAATCCCTGCAAGCAAGCATATTATGTTAGTTTTTGGGAATACCTTTACGCATTTTAAGCCCAAAACGCAAGTAAAAAGAGAGAAAATAATGGTTGAAATCCCCAGTTATCAACTCCCCGAACTTAAGCGTTTGCTTGTCTTCAAGAAAATAAGGTAATTCCCACCCCCACTTCAATAAAATAGAAGGATATTTCAGCTGCCCTAATGTGAATCAAACATGCATCAATTGGGACTAACAATTACCCTTAACACAAATGAATTATCAAGAAAACACAACCTTTTGAGTACCATAGTTCTAGTGCGACACAAGAGCATCAAGAGTTGACTTAACTCACCAAGGAGCTCTCTCTACTACGCAGGTCATTGTGGAACCCAAACTCTTCCTCTTCTACTATCCATAAGCAAATCACACTTTAGATTATAGCACTCAAAACAAGGATTGTGGAGAAGCACGCTCATCTCTTTCAAGGGAATGTCACAAGTCCGGCCCTAAGTACCATAATCTTGCCCCTTATGTAAGTCACCGCTAATGTAATCTCACTCAACTCGAAGTCATATAGGGCTTTTGTGGGAATGTAATGAAGGCTTTTGCTTCAAGGTAGGACTTATTGGCATAAGATGGTTTCATCTTTCCTTAAGCACTCCATTTTCTCATATCGGCTCACAGTTTCTTGACTCTTTGAGTCATTTTCTTCTTCCTTAGGGGAACTAGAGGGACACACTATTACTCTTTCTTGCTCATGACGATCATTTTTCTCCTTTACTAATCTTTCCATGCCTTTCATCATTGCTTTCTTTGAATCCCTTTACTTTTCCATCTTATTCACTTTCTTTTTGACATACTTCCTTTTGGATTTTCTTTCTTTTCTTTTTGCCTTTTTTCCCTTCATTTTGTACCTTTTATCACTTTCATATTCCTCGTCTCTCCCCCAAACTTATGCTTTTGCCAATTGTGAATGCTATGTAATGATCGGGTGCCAAGAGAGGGTCATTATAGAACGGATAAAGGCTTGTATCATGGTTATTGAAAGAAAAAGGGCTTCGGCTCAATGGGGTTGACTAGGGATATCATATTTGGTAGGATATGGATGCTTTCAAGTTTCAAATTGGATCAAGGAGAGCCTATAATCATTTCTCAAGTCGAGCTACACTTAGAATTTCGCCTAGACAAATATTCAGGGCAAGTTCTAGACTTATTGGCACGGGATTTGGACTTGCAATCCAATGCCTCACCTCACAAGCTATTGGATTGTTAAAGAGAACAGAGTCGAGGGCCCACAACAACCTTAGCTAAGCTTGAGCATCACAAATGGCTCCAAGAAGCCACTCGATGGTTGCTTAGTCAACACAAGAGTCTAAAGGTCACTACTAGAACTATTCTTTGCCAATCAACTTGTTTCCAACCATAAGGTCGAAGGTAAATGTGTTAGGCCCAAGTGAAGCTTGCCTGAGACACTTTTATTCATTACTACTATTTATACAAAAACATAAAGAAAACGGACTCAATCCCTTGAGAAGGTTGTCACACCATCCATCATCGGGAAGAGCCACCAGGTTCACACAACATCCACCTTTGAAAAATCATGGCATTAAGAAAACCAAAAGCTTATTGTCAACATAAAATGTAAAAAGAAGCTAACAACTTAACCAGAAGCTACTAAGGGAAATAAGAAGCTATGAAGTAAATTACGAAAATCAACTGAATATATACAAAATTGAAGTAAAGCGAATATTTACATAAATGAAAATGAATATATACATCAAATGGTAAAAATATATACGTAGTGAAAGTAACGAATATATACATACCAAAAGTAAAATAAAGAGAAGTAAAGATAAAGAAAAATGGTGTCATAGTTATTACATACCAAAGTTATCGAAATATCACCAAATCAAAATAGACCACCCCCTCAAATAAAAGATAGCATTGTCCTCAATGCTAATATCAAAATAAGATTAAGGAAAGGGTTAGAGAGTAAAGAAAACTCCCTATGTGGTCTGCATTGGGTCCGGTACATGAGTGGGGTCCTAGGACTGCATAGGATCAGCAGCTCCCTCCGGGTCCTCTAACTGGATCTCCAGATCTGACTGGGGGACCAGGGGGTTGTGGAGCATCTGGATCAACTTTGCAGCACTATGTGTAGCTGCAGCTGGCTCCTCAAACTGGCCAGCTGCTGGTGCCTGCTGCTCTGCTGCATGTGGTGCTCGGACTTGCTCCTCTATGAGCAAATCCAGTGGAATATCACCAGCAGATGTGAACCTCTCTACATCCTTCTTCAGCTGCTCTACTGACTTCTTTGAAGCCCTAGTCTTCTTCATCTTCTTGACTTGCTTGCCCAGATCCTTTATAGCCCTTCCATGAATATCCAAAGTATCCATGATCTTCTTTTGGTTGTCCAGGAGCTTCTTCTGGTTGTCCGGAAGCTCCTTCAATGACTCCTCCGCTGATAAAGGTACCTGGGGCTGTACCGGGGCTGACTGTGCTGCTACTGTGCTGGATAAGACAGACAACCTTGATGTAGCTGCATGCATCCAGTTGTTGATGCTCGATAAAGTCTGAGAAACCCGCAGTGCAGACTAAGGGTATGTGGAAGAAGAGGGCACAGACAATGGCATAGTGATGGATGGCCCAGATGAAGGAGGAGGTATGGCAGCTGAAGATCCCCCTGCTATGGAAGGCTCTGACCCTGCGGCCACTACCCTTGGCTCTTCAAATTGGCCAGTAGAGATAGCGGCTTTACCCTTAGCTTTAGGGTTGTCCGGTCCTTTGGTGCTATACTAGGAAAAGGGCTTCTTTGGCTTTGTTTTTATGTCATAGAGCTTCTTCTCAACTCCTTGGTCCTTCGAAATACATAGTGAGGGAGTTAGGGTAGGGGTAGGATCTTTCTTCCTTTCCTACCACCTTTGTTATGTGATAGTACATGAGGTTCCCTACATTGATAGGATACCCCGCCATGATGGAGGCTATCAGGACACACCATGTGAGTAGGAGAATATTATCGTGCGGACATGGGTCCAACCGATTGCATACAAAAGTGGACCACCCCTTGGCTTTAAAACTGAGGGTGTTTCTATATGTTGGGGCTCCAGCTATGAGCCATGCCGGTGTCGTCCCTAGGGGTAATATTTTCAAGAACCATGGACGGGCTGCTTCATCAAGTGCCAGCTTCTCTGCATAGCTTCCACGCCCTCAAAACTAGCATATTCATTCAACCTGTGGCCATCAATCAATTCTTCAAATTCCGGACCTTTGTCACAGTGGTGCGCTTTTTGATGTGGGCAACGTTGCATAGAATTCCTTGACAAGATATTCATTGGCATCCGAAACTTCGCTGGTGAAGAACTTACAACCTATTCTCTCCTGGAACTGCCTTTTCACATTTGGATTGTGGGGAAGGAGGTCTCTCTCTATGAATTCTCTCAGTGGTAAGTGACCTTTGGGGCCACCATTATCGGAACTTTTGATAGGCTAATTCACTCACAAATCTGTCAGCCCACACCTCGAATTTTCTGGATCTGGCCAACCCCCAATATTGGTGTCACCCCCTCTCCCGTTATCCGGGACCTCATCATCACTATCCACAGAAATAGGGGCAGCTGGTGGAGCCGAAGTTGTAGCAGGCGGGGAGGATGGTGCCGAAGCCTCACTACCTTCCTCTGAGCCATCAGACGACTCAGAAGAGGAGGTAGGTTCATCACGTAACTGGAACTTCACCTGGAACTGTGCGGGGACATGAGTGGGAATAGAGTCTCCTTCCAAAGCTTCCTGGGAAGGGACATACTCGCTAGTGTCTGAGTGGTCCGCTGCTCTATCCGCAGCTTTGATGGCAGCTCCCATCTTGCCAATTGATTTTTGGACTACTAGGGGTATTTTGGTCTTTCCTTTACCCCTGCCTCGGGAGGGTTCTGCCCTCCCTTTAGATGCATCGCCTCTTGCTCTAGATCGGACTATTGTCTGCAGCAAACAAGCAATGAAATACAGTTAGAATAAAGATTCAAACTTATGTTAAGACAATGCAGTTGAAATGCAGAAACTGCTTCTTAGGATCAGGCACCGCGGACCGTGAAAAAGTGAACGCGGCCGCGAAGTGCCCATCATGGACCCCAAAAAAGTAACCATGGCCACGAAGAGGTTAGGTTCAGACTACTAACTCTTTGATCTTGGTTGAGCGCGAACCGCGAAATAATGAACGCGGCCGCGAAAGACCAAGCACAGACCGCGTAAAAGTGGACGCGTCTGCGAAAGCTGTTAGCAGAGCGTCTGAAGCTCAAGAGCACGGGCCACGTGTTTTTCGGATGCAACCATGTAAGTTCAAACACGGACCGCGGATAAGTCACCGCGTTCATGAACATACATCCACACTCAATTCCCACAAATTAGGGAACGCAGACCGCGAAATTCAAACAAAACGGGCACTGACGAACATTTGTAACCTAAGGTTTTCACTAAGTGAAAAAATAAGTGCAATTAACATGCATAGTTAATAACCCTATCCCCCATTAGGCATGTAAAAATTACCCACATGAAATTAGGCATCAAGTTGAGATTATGGCAGGTATTCAAACCCTAACAAAAAAGAAAAAAATCAAAACTAAGAAAAAAGAAAAGCAAAAGATAAAATCAATGCGATGATTTGAGCATACTAGTTGTGAAATTAAGTGGAAATTTGACACAGATGAAGGTGAACAGTGCTATAGTGCGGTAAAATTTTTGAGGTTCGAAAAGTGTAACAGTGCTAAGGACTTTCTATGTATAGCAAACAGATGGGGACCCACCGCCTTACCTGAGCGCGGTCCGCAGAATTATACCGCGGTCCGCGCTTTTTACCTTTATGTAGGGCTGCTGTAATAACCTGGATGTGGTCCGCAAATAAATGGGCGCGGCCGCGAAAGTCACCGCAGACCGCCAAAGTATGAACGCGAACGAGAACTCAAATTTAGAGAGCTGATATTTTGAGCTCTTCAAGCATGCCCGCGAGCAAAAAGTGCCCCGGCGTATTGCTAACGCGAACCGCGAGATTTTGGGCGCGGTCCGCGAAATTCGCCTCACTTAGGCAAAATTTTCCGGCCAAAGTCCTGCACTGCACAAATAATTCCTACATAAACTTCACAACTAGTTAGTCCAAAACAAAGCTTAAACTAAGAAGAAAATCATAAAAAGAAAGAAAAACACATGGGTTGCCTCCCAAGAAGCGCCTGATTTAACGTCGCGACACGACGCATGTTACCAACATTCACTTGAAATGAATCAATGCCACCACGTGGCTATCGTCAAACTTGCCAAGACAGTGCTTCACTCGGTGCCCATTAATTCTGAAGATTTTACCATTTTTGTTTTTCAAATCAAGAGCACCAAACGAAGTTACATGCACCACTTCAAAAGGGCTACTCCATTTTGACTAGAGCTTTCCCCGAAATAGTCGTAACCGAGAGTTGAATAAAAGAACCAAGTCACCCTCCTTGAATTCCTTGTTCCGAGCATATTTGTCATGTAAGTACTTCATCTTGTCCTTATACAAGGACGAGCTGGAATAAGCATAAAACCGGAACTCATCAAGTTCATTTAGTTGCTCTACCCGGAGATTTGCAGCTACATCCCATTCAAGGTTTAACTTCTTCAGTGCCCACATGGCCTTATGTTCTAATTCAACCAGAAGATGGCATGCCTTCCCAAATACAAACCGGTACAGAGACATACCAATTGGAGTCTTGTACGCAGTTCTGTAAGCCCACAAAGCATCGTCAAGCTTCCTTGACCAATCCGTCCTGTTTGCATTGACAACTTTTGATAATATGCTCTTTATCTCCCTGTTGGAGACCTCAACTTGTCCACTAGGCTGGGGGTGATAAGGGGTTGACACCTTATGATTGACAGCATACTTGAATAGTAAAGCATCGAAGGCCTTGTGCAAAAATGAGAACCCCCATCACTGATGATCGCCCTTGGAGTGCCAAACCTTGTGAAGATATTTTTCTTTAAGAACTCCGCCACACTCCGTGCCTCATTGTTGGGCAAAGACAAAGCTTCAACCCACTTGGAAACATAATCAATAGCAGGATAAGCCAATAAAATCCACAACTGAGAACCTTTGAAGCAGTTCTCGCCCCACCATGATGACCACCGTA
The DNA here is from genome assembly GCF_001879085.1 of Nicotiana attenuata. Classification (NCBI taxonomy): domain Eukaryota; kingdom Viridiplantae; phylum Streptophyta; class Magnoliopsida; order Solanales; family Solanaceae; genus Nicotiana; species Nicotiana attenuata. The sequence continues at coordinate 17,698,519 of NC_031993.1, forward strand.
GGGCGAAGAATGGCAAGCATCAAGAATACTCATTTGCTCCTCATCCGGAACACATCTCCGGATCACACCATCATTGCAAATCTTGAAAAGATAAGGCTCGTCCCAGTAATAATCCAAGCTGTCCCGTTTAAGCTTCATCCTTTGGTTAGAAGAGAGCTCACTCGGGACAATACCGATCATAAGAAAGTTAGACACATCGACGAACCAAGGCATACCATTCAAAGACACGGAGAGGAGTTGTTCATCCAGAAACAAATCATTAATTTTGAGGCCATCATGAGGCCTCCCCTCCTCTTCTAAGCGAGACAAGTAGTCCGCCACTTGATTTTACTTCCTTTTTGATCAATGATTTCAAGGTCAAACTCTTGAAGTAGAAGAACCCATCTCATCAACCAAGCCTTAGAGCCCTTTTTTGTCATCAAGTAACGGAGTGCCGCGTGATCGGTGTGCACAATCACTTTGGTACCCATGAGATATGGCCTAAACTTTTCCATGGCGAAGACAATGACTAATAACTCTTTGTTGATCACCGTATAATTGACTTGGGCGTCATTCATCGTTTTGCTTGCATAATAGACCGGATGAAATATCTTGTTGATCCTTTGCCCCAAAACCGCTTCTACTGCAACGTCACTAGCAGCGCACATGAGCTCAAATGGTAAGCATCAATTGGGTGCGTTAATGATGGGATTGGTAGTCAATCTATACTTGAGAAGCTCAAAAGCTTTCATGCAATCATCATTGAACATAAACTTTGCATCTTTTTCTAACAACTTGCACTAGGGATTCACCACCTTTGAGAAATCCTTGATGAACCGACGGTAGAACCCCGCATGCCCTAGAAAGCTCCTCACTCCTTTGACGGAAGTTGGAGGAGGGAGTTTTGAAATTACTTCAATCTTCGCCTTGTCCACTTCAATACCGTTGTTTGAGATCTTATGGCCGAGGACAATGCCCTCCTCGACCATAAAGTGGCACTTTTCCCAAATAAGCACTAGGTTGGTCTCTTCACATCGGGCCAACACTTTGTCAAGATTATCGAAGCATTCTCCAAAGGAGTCACCCACAACACTAAAATCATCCATGAACACTTTGAGGAATTCCTCCACCATATCCGTAAATATTGCCATCATACACTGCTAAAAGGTAGCCAGTGCATTACACAAACCAAACGGCATCCGCGAGAATGCAAATGTGCCATACGGACATGTGAAGGCAATTTTCTCTTGGTCTTCTGGTGCAATCAGAAACTACTTGTATCCTGAGTACCCATCCACAAAGCAATAGTAGGAATGCCCGACAAGTGTATCCAACATTTGATCAAGAAAGAGCAATGGAAAATGATCTTTGCGGGTCACTTTGTTTTCGGTAATTCATGCATACCCTCCATCCGGTGACAGTCCTAGTGGGGATCAACTCATTTTTCTCATTTGTGACCACAGTCATACCCCCTTTCTTCGGCACAAATTGTACCGAGGAAGTCCATGAACTAGCCGAAATGGGGTACACAACCCCTACATCTAGCCACTTGATAATTTCCTTCTTGACGACCTCTTGCATAACCTCATTCAACTTCCTTTGATGTTCCACAGAGGGTTTGGCATCATCCTCTAGTATAATTGTGTGCATGCAAAAGGCGGAGCTTATACCCCGAATGTCAGCCAAAGTCCATCCAATTGCCTTTTTCCTTCTTTGGGCACTGCAAGGGTGGCATCTACCTACACGTTAGTTAAGCACAAAGAAAGAATAACAGGTAAAGTTGAACAAGGGCCCAAGAATTCATACCTGAGGTGTGAAGGCAAAGGCTTTAACTCCATTATGGGAGGCTCCTCAATTGAGGGCTTTGTTGGTGGACCCTTTCGATTCTCAAGATCCAAGGAAAGTTTTCGAGGCTCATATGTGTATGAACCCATTCCTTGCAAAGCATTGACATATTCCACCAAGCCTTTATCCTTGGTCACATCATGGTTCAACAACACAACTTCCAAAGGGTCTTCTACATTAATCACAGCACTGGTGTCTTCAACAATCACCTCGGTCACAGGATCCACAAAGGAGCATACTTTGTTGCTATTGGGCTGCCTCATGGACTTGCAAACATGGAACACAACTTTTTCATCACCCACCCGGAAGGTGAGTTCCCCTGATTCCACATCAACTAAAGCCTTCCCTGTAGCTAGGAAAGGTCTCCCCAATATTATTGGCACCTCATAGTCAACCTCACAGTCAAGTATTACAAAATCCGCTAGAAGTATGAACTTGTCGACTCGAACTAGTGCATCATCAATTATCCCCCACGGCCTCTTCATTGTCCTATCCGCCATTTACAACCTCATAGATGTGGGCCTTGGTTGCCCAATCCCCAATGTCTTGAACATAGAATATGGAATCAAGTTAATGCTTGCCCCTAAGTCGCACAAAGCTTTGGCAAAATCGGCACTACCAATAGTGCATGGTATTGTAAAAGCACCAGGGTCTTCTAGCTTTGGGGACATGGAATGTACAATGGCACTCACTTGATGCGTCATCTTGATCATTTCACAATTTATGGATCTCTTCTTTATTACCAAGTCTTTCATGAACTTGGCATATCCCGGCATTTGTTCTAGAGCTTAAACCAAAGGCACATTTATGGACAAACTTTTCACCATATCAATGAATTTCTTGAACTGGTTCTCATTGTTTTATTTTGCAAGTCTTTGAGGATATGGTGGAGGAGGTCTTGGCAAAGGAGCCTTGGCTTTAGGCACTACCATTTCCAGTATGTCTATCACGTGTTCCCTAGACGGGTTCACATCATTTTGTGTCTCCTCTACATTGTCATCAATGTCTATCCTCACTTCTTCATTCACATTCTCATCACTCACTTGCACATCATTGCTCGGTTCATCATCATCTTGCACTATCACATCATCACTCAGAACCTTTCTTTGATTAGAGTTACTAACAACTCCACCTCTACCACTCCTTGTAGTTACCGCCATAGCATGACCCTTGTCGTTCCCACCCTTTGGGTTTACTACCGTGTCACGTGGTAGTGCCCCCTTAGGGCGAGTATTCAAAGCTTGAGAAATTTGGCCAAGTTGGACCTCCAAATTGCGGATAGAAGTATTGTGGGATGCCAATTGGGCATCGGAGTCGGCATTTTTCTTCATCATTTGCTCAAACACGGATTCAATCCGTCCCATCTCATTGTAGGACGAGCTAGGACCTTGAGACGGAAATGGAGGCGGGTTGTTTGGCTATTGATACATCGGGGGTCTTTGAAAGCCCTACTCCCGATTCCCTTGATTGTTGATGTTCCAACCCCCTTGGTTGTTGTTGCCTCCCCAATTGCTATTATTGTTGCTACCCCAGTTGCCTTGGTTTCCTTGGTTACCCCAGTTTTGATTGTTGTTGTTCCCCCAATTGCTTTGGTTGTTGTTGTTGCTACTATTACAATTTTCTTGTTGATTTTGATTTCCCCAATTTCCTTGGGATCTCCACTATTGTTAATTCTGAGCATTACCCCGTTGACCTTGGTAGTTGTTCACATATTGGACCTCTTCACTTTGATCATCATACACATCATCTTGATTGTAACCACTACCACTTTGCTCAAATTGATCCGGATTTCCTTGAACTTGTTGACCTCGTTGCCTCCTCTTGTTGACCATCATATTTACCCCTTACACGGCATTCACTTGTTTTGGCCCTTGAACTTGTTACAACTGCGCTTTGGCCAATTGGTTCATAGTCGTAGTTAACTCGGCTATTGCTTGGCCGTGGTCATGGAGCTCTTTGTGTAGGTGAATGATATTGGGATCACCCTGTGGCACATTAACTCGACTTTGCCATGCCGAGGAAGTACCCTCCATCTCATCAAGTATTTCACACGCCTCAGCATAAGGTGTGTTCATGATGTTCCCCCCGACGAGTTGGTTAACTACACACTGGTTGGTAGTGTTGATGCCACGCTAGAATGTTTGTTGGATCATGGCTTCGGTCATGTCATTGTTCGGACATTCTTTAACCATCGTCCGATACCTTTCCCAAATCTCATGAAGCGGTTCATCTGGCTCTTCTATAAAAGCAAGGATCTCATCTCTCAACGTCGCCATATGTCCCGGCGAGAAGAACTTTGCTATGACTTTCTCGGCCAACTCATCCCAAGTAGTGATGGAATGGTTGGGCAACCTTTCAAGACAATCGAAAGCCTTCCCCCTTAGAGAAAATGGGAAACGCCTTAATCTCAATGTGTCCTCAGAAACGTTGGTTTGCTTGCTCCCCCAACACATGTCAACAAATCCTTTGAGATGCTTGTAGGCGTTTTGGTGTGGAGCTCCGGTGTAGAAACCCCTCTGTTCTAATAGTGTAAGCATGACATTGGTTACTTGGAAGTTTCCCGCCCTAATCCGGGGCGAGACTATTGCACTTGCATAGCCTTCGTTGGGCAACACCCGGTGTGCTGCCCTTAGTGGAGGTGTTTGGAATATTATCATGAGGCGGTCGGCCTCTCCTTTGTTCTTGAGGTTCGGGTTGAATATCATCCACATTATCATCATCTACCTCCTCTCCCAATGTCAAATTTTCGAGAGTATCATTGTTATGAGCCATTTTGTACCTAAAAGCAATTCACAAACAAATTAGAAAAACGGAAGGAAAGAAAAACAAAACACACAAATACTGGAGATATAGCTAAAATCGTTTAACTCCCCGGCAACGGCGCCAAAAATTAATCGGTTCCAAACCTGCACTACTATTGAGTAGCAAGGATGGTCGATGCAGTTTTACCCAACAAATGTCGGGATCGAATCCACAAGGAGTTAATTTGTTTGGATTTAGGTTTATATCCGAGTAGAGATGCAGGTTTTCCTCTTAATTGCACTTCCACAAATGGTTGGTTTGTTTTCAACTTCTACTCCTATTCTATAGCATGCAGTATTTGAAACTAAGTACAATATTTTTGTTGGTTGTTTTCAAAGATTTAAAGGGACTAGGGTAGTGACTTCCGCCTAGGTGGATATCTAACGGGTAGCAAGAATCTAGGGTAATCATGTGATTAATTGGGGTCGTAATATAACTATCACACTCGGGTATTCACTCTATACCTCTCGGTAGTTTGAGTGATTTTGCCAATTTGGCTTTCTCAAGTCCAAATGGGTATTCATGCAATTTAACTGATTTTATCTCAAGTCGGGTATTACTATCTCTAGGTTTAATCCTTTAATTGGGGCTATAAATTTCTTGAGTTCACCTCAATTTCTTGTTAGCCTAGTTTTTCTAGACTTAGTCCCTCTTTCTTAAGTAGAGACTAAGTCATAAAGGCATAAATCAGTGTTTGCAACCACTAATTCAATAGTTCTAGCAAGAACTACGCTAAAAATCACTAACCCATACACATTCAAGCCCTAAAATTCAATACCCATCAAATAACCATACTAGGTTTGGGTCACAACCCTAGCTATGGGTTTAACAACTCATAAAAATAGCAGAAATCAAAGATAAAGAGAAGATAAAATCCATAATGCTAAATTAAAAGATGAAAATCTAAAGTTATAAGGTAAATGTTGTACAAAATTGTCCAAATATGAAAAACTATTCGTCTCACGTACTCAGCAAAACATAACATAATCTAAAATGTGAAAAAGATCTATTTATACTACGCTGAAATTTCCGGACAAAAATGCCCGTGCGGAGGTTTTGCGGTCGCATAATTCTGACCGTGGCTGCACTCTTGCATTAGCGGAAGCTTAATATTGAGCGCAGTCCGTGTTTCTTTACATTTGAGACTGGGCTGGAACTTGTTTTACGGACTGCATAATTGTAACCGCATCCGCGTGAGAGCCTTTCGCGGCCGCGTAATATTGATGCGGTCCGCGCTTCACATTTTTGCCTATTTAGTGAGCTCTCTAAACCTTAGCAAACGCGGTCAGCGAAATTCCAATCTCGGCCGCGGTGGTATTTTTGCGGCAGCCAACTTCTGGCGCAGTCAGCGTCCATGTCTGTGCCCATAAACCACCTTTCTGATTCTCCCTTTCGCGTCTGCAAATTAATGATTGCGTCCGCGGTGGCACTTTTGCGGCTGCACTTTTTTTTTCGCGGTCTGCGTTCTAGAGTCTTGGCCTACTCTTGGTCTTTGTTCATGTTTTGACTCCTTTATGAGTTGATCATGGCCACTTTGGCTCATTGTGAACAATCCCTGCAAGCAAGCATAATATGTAAGTTTTCGGGAATACCTTTACGCATTTTAAGCCCAAAACGCAAGTAAAAAGAGAGCAAATAATGGTTAAAATCCCCACTTATCAGAACTCCTCCACATAACACACCCACAACCACTGCACCGCATTCGCAAGAAAATTCATCTGAAAGATCTTCTAATCGTAATGCTAGACAGCAAATTGATGAATATCCAATCAACAAGATAATGTGAAGCATTTTATTGCTCAACGGATCGGTGAAGCCTTGCGTGCTTTTGCAAGTGGATTTCTAAGTATTATTCAATCTCCACCAATAGTGAATACAACTGTGAAACTCTCATTCAGCGCTTGAAATCTAGATGTGGGGAAATACCAAACAATTCTGGAGCCGGAGGGTCAAATTCACCAAATAGTTCTAATTTATAAAATTTAGTACTAACCTTGTAGAAGCAGCTCAAGGAATAAAATGAGTAGATAGAGCAGATACCGGGAGTACCACCTGCGATCAAAGAAGTGGATATTGATAAGTATTCACAACAGTCTTAGAAGTCGAGTGCAGCACCGTTGCGAATTCCCAAAAAGTTCAAGATGCCCGATATCCCTAAATAGGATGGGACTACTGACCCGCGAGATCATGTTACTGTATTTACCACATGAGTCAAGGGCAACAACTTAACCAAGCAGGAAATCGAATTAGTATTGGTGATAAGTTTTGGCGAAACCCTTACAAAGGGAGCATTAACTTGGTATTCACTCTTATATGAAAATTCTATTAATTCTTTTGCGGAGCTTGCAAATTTATCTATAAAAGCACATTCGGAAGCTCAAAAAGTAGAAAAATGAATGTAAGATATCTTCAAAGTAAAACAAGAGACCACATAATTGCTCATGTAATTCGTAGATCGATTCCAGGAGAGTGATGTTACCGCGTGTACCTGATAATTGGGCGGCTATGGAATTCATAAGTAATTTGAATGAGAAAAGCTCAGAAACCACGAGAAGATTAAATAAAGATTGCGGGAGTTTCATGCAACTACATGGTATCATATTTATAACAGGTACAACACAAAGTTGTAGATAGAAGAATATATGATGTCTCAGCCGAAGGTGGAGGAATGGTTTGGATCTATACGTTCAAAAATACAAAAAAAAGGTCTGGAAAAACATATACGAACCTTAAATGGGACCCACGTGATGAGATTCTTGGTCAAAATAAGAACATGAACGATTTATCAAAGATCAAAAAACAGAAGGAGGTGATGTAACAACTCGGTCGGTCGTTTTGTGTAATTGCATCTTGCTACCCCTTTTATTGCTTCACATATGTGAGTTTATGCTTTTATGACTTGCGGGTTGGTTAGTTTCATTCCGGGAAGCTTTTAGGCTGGACCCTTAATCCTAGACTTAGAAGTTGAAATTTGAAAATGTTGACCAAACTTTGACTTTCGTGAAAACGATCTCGGAACTGTGTTCTTATGCCTCCGATAGCTTCGTGTCGTGATTTAGAACTTAGGCATATGCCCGGAATTGATTTTGAGAGTATGTAGGTTGATTTGTGTTGATTTGCCGAATTTTGGAAATTTTAAGTTGAAAAGTTTGACCGTAGGTTGACTTTCAGCTATCGAGCTCGGAATTTAATTTTGGGTCTTGGAATAGGTCCTTTATATCATTTAGAACTTGTCTGCAAAATTTGGTGTCGTTCGGAGTTTATTTGGTAAGATTCGGACGCTTAGTTGAAAGTATAGAAGTTCTTGAAAATCTCTATGAAAACCATGCGTTTTAGAGTTCACTTTGTAGTTTTATATGTTATTTTCGTGTTTCAATTGCGCGAGTGAGTTTGTATGATATTTTTAGACTAGTGTGGATGTTTGGTTTGGATCCTCGAGGGCTCGGATGAGTTTCAGACGCTTAGCGGAGTGTGGTTGGAATCAAAAGATTGCGAGGTCTGAGTTCGCATTTGCAAAGTGAAGCCAAGCCTCATTGCGAACCCAATATTCACATTTGCGAAGTATGCTGGGATGGAGTTAGTTTGAATTTGCGATCCATTTGGTCGCAATTGCGAAGGTCCATTGTTCATAATTGCGAACTATCAATCACAATTGCGATGATAGCAGAGATGGGATGGTCTTCGCATTTGCGAGTGATTCTTCGCATTTGCGGGGTTCGCAGGTCGCAAATGCAATATCTGCGACTGGACTAATAGCCGAGGACGGGAATTTTGAGTTTATTCTCTCATTATTGAACCCCAAACTCGGTAGGATGTGATTTAGAGAGGGGATTTTCACCTACAAACCTTGGGTAAGTGATCTCAATCTATTTCTGATCATTTCCATCATCATATCTTAGATTTTAACATCAAAATCATGTGAATCAAAGTAGAAATTTATGAAACTTTGTAAAGTTTTCGAAAAATAAGAAATTGAGTTTTGAGAGTTGATTTGGATTTGGATTTTGAAACTAATAACATATATGAACACGTGGGGTCATGGGTAGGCGGGATCTACCATTGGACCCGAGTTTCGACCGAGCGGGCTCCGGATTGACTTTTGTTGACCTTTTGGAAAAAGTGTAAAAATCTTAACTACATATATTTTAATTGAATTCCCTAGCATTGCTTGATGTTATTGAGTCGATTTTGGTAGATTTGAGCCGTGTGGAGGCGGATTGTAAGGGAAAAGTTTTTTTCGAGTTTTGAATTGGCCTAATTGAGGTAAGTGTCTTGCCTAACTTCGTGTGAGAGAACCCCTTAGAATTGGTATTGTTTGATTCAATTGTGCTAAATGAAATCTGTGTACGCAAGGTGACGAGTGGGTACACAGGTTGTACGTAGTATTTGACCAGCTTAGGCTATTTGGACTATTTCCATGATTTTATTGAATTGCCTTATTATGTTCTAAACCCTAATTGTCAAATTATCCTTAATTATGTTAGAATATCCTTAAATGCCTTAGTTGACTTGTTTAGTATAGGTTCAACATCCTACGTGCTAAATTGCTTCCATGCTTTAATTGAACTTGTTGTTTCCTTTATTGTCACATGTTATTTCTTCATTGTTAATTATCATTGTTGAAGTACTTATTCATGTTATCCCTTTTATTGGTTGAAATCCATTATTGAGACTTGTTGTGAATATTATCTCTTTACTATGAATTTATTCTTATCTAATATTTTAGTTATACGTTTTTTATCTCATCGTTGATTTACTTGGTGTTCAAGATGTGGAAGCCGTTGATACGTTGAGGCGATGTTGGTTATTGTTGAAACGTCTATCTTGTTAAGCATTTTCCATTCATTGTCGTTGTTGATATTCTCGTAAACGTTGTGTTGGATCTATGGGCTACTATTGTGGAAACATTGATATTGTTGTTGTTGGCAAATTGTGATATATGGGCACTTGTGGTGCGAGTTGTTATTATGATATGATATTGATGCTCATGCGGCGGTGTAAGGCTTGGGTTGATGTGCATGCGGCGGTATAGGGTGGGACTTATGTGCGTGTTGATAGTAGGGAAACTAAGGGAGGCCATGCGGCGCCATAAGATGGGCTAAAGTGCTTGTGGCTATTTTGGGAAGCTGTTTTCAAAACCTATTTTTCAAATGTAAGGCTCACGCGACGGTATAAGGAAAGATGGCGATTAAATTAAGAAAAGTGAATATGAGGCGGTACTTCAGTTGTGATTCTTGATTATACGAGGTGTGACCTCGGGTTTTGATTTAAGTGTACACGAGGCGGTATATCAATGTGATTCTAGCTGTTTACTTCACATTGCAAAGTGTTTTGGTTGAAAATATATCTGTTGTTTCATTTCTTATTGTTCTATCAGTTGTTTTCCGTACATGATTTGTGTAGTCTTCTAGTTGCTTCATTTATGCGATTTCTATTATTGATATTCCGATATTAGATCATGCTATCATCTTGTCCAGTATTAGTTGCTTTCTTACTCTCCATTTTATATCCGCATTTTATTTTATACTGTCTATTTTATATCCTAGTAGGTTTCTTGACCTGACCCTGTCATTATTCTACTGAGGTTAGGCTTGATATTTACTGGGTACCGTTATAGTGTACTCATACTATGCTTCTGCACATCTTTTTGTGCAGATCCAGGTATGTCTGCTCGTGTAGATAGAGATTTCTGCTAGCTGTTTGATCAGAGACTTCATGGTATGCCTGCTCGGTGTCTGTAGGCCTCAGAGACACCTTCCTTTATCCTCATTTACTATTGTATTTACTTTTAGACAGTGATGTAGTAGTTACTCTGTTACACTCTATAGAGCTTATGACTAGGTTCACCGGTTTTGGGGTGTGTAGTGTGAGATTTGATTTTTGGAAGGTTTTATCTATTGTTCAGTTATATTCTGCAGTTTTGTAAAGTCATATTTGTTTAGTTTCATTATTGGTATTCTTACCTAGTTGTAGAGACTAGTTTCCATCACGACATCCTACGAAGGGAGATTGGGGTCGTGACAAGTTGGTATCCGAGCTCGAGGTTCGTAGGTGTTACAAGTTATAAGCAGGTTTAGTAGAGTCTTGCGGATCGGTATGGATACGCCTGTTCTTATCTTCGAGAGGCTACGGAACTGTGAGAAAATTTTTTGCTTCTTTGATTCTTTATTGTGAAAATTGGTTGATTACGAAAACTAAATCTTTGACTTTCTATTCTCTCACAGATGGTGAGGACACGCACCGCAGGATTCAATGATCAGACACCCGCGCCCCATGCTAGAGCTACGAGAGGCCGGGGGCGGGGTAGTGGCCGATGACGGGCATGTGGTGCAGCCAGAGCACCTGCCCGAGCTGCGACAGAGGAGCCACCAGTAGCTCAAGTAGGGGGTCAGGCACCCGAGGCGCCTATTGCCGGCCCAGCCATTCAGGAGACCCTCGCACAGTTCTTGAGCATGTTCAGCACCTTGGCTCAGGCGGGGGTTGATCCCACTTGCACCAGCCACATCTTAGGCTGGGGGAGGAGCACAGACTCCCGCGGCCCGTACCCTAGAGCAGCGGGTCCAGGTTGATCAGGCCCTAGAGGTTGTACCGGTACATCCTGTTGTCACACCTCCTTTTTACTACCCCAGGAAGGGTATATGGGAGTTTTTTCCAATTTAAGTGACAATCGAAACGAGATTTATTTATTTAAGATTCGAGTCGCCATTTGGGATAATTTATTGGTGTCCCAAGTCACCGGTTTAAAAATCCCGAATCGAGGAAAGATTGACTCTATTTTACAGTCCGCGAACATAGAAATCAGGGTAAGGAATTTTGTTAACCCGAGAGAAGGTGTTAGGCATTCCCGGGTTCCGTGGTTCTAGCATGGTCGCTCAACTATTATTATTGATTTTAAAACACTTTTAAGCCTATGTGCATTTTTTACTTTTGAAAACCGCATTTACTTATTTAAAGAATTAATTCTAGGTTAATTAAAACATATCGCAAGCCACGCTACATGAAATGCACCCGTGGTTCACGACACGTTCTATTTAACCTTAATGGAAATTAGAACCGGGCCACATGAAATGTACCCCCGGGTTTTAGTAATAACTGTGATAATTATAATTAACGCGCCTAAAGCAAACTACGAAGTTCATTTTAATATCTAAATTAACATTTGCGAGGGCCATAGATGATTTAATTTACTTATGGCACGCCTCAAATCTATTTCCTTAGGTGATGTCGTGATCTAGTTTTTGAGGGCCATACATTATAGGTCTTGTTCAATATGACACACCTCAACCTAATTAAAAGGGTCCTATTTAATTAAAGACGTCTAAGGGAGCTCGAATTTATTCTAGGTTAATGTTCAAACTTAAACATAATAATTAATGGACTTTCGCTGAATGAAATCAGGTATTTGTTTGAAGAGGCCTGGGCTAGCAGCAGGCTCGATTATCATGTGCAAACTTCCATGATAAAACACAAGAGGCATCTGGGCTCAACGTGAGGCCCAGACTGAGAATAAAATCAACAAAGGGGAAATTTGTGCATAACTGGGCCAACGGCAAACGGTCCAATTACACAACTTGAAAGAGGTTGCTCAAAATACGCGTTGGGGGGGGG
>NC_031993.1:17710772-17855693 GCF_001879085.1 Nicotiana attenuata
GGTGGGGGGGGGGGGGGTGCAGCTGGGCTCTATATCGAACCCAAATGAAGGAATGGAGATAGTTCGAACCAAACAAGACAGGCCACAGCTCAGGTGGCATTATTTGAGCCAACTCCAAAATCCCAGGCACTGGGCTGTAGTAAATCACACGGCCAGGCCCTGACAAGGCCCAACTAAATACAATACATGCAACAGATTATTAAATGAGTTTTGAGAATCATAATACATGAATAACCATATTAGGGACTTTAAATTAATGTTAACCACAGGATCTAGATTATAAAACTACTTGTTAATCTTAACAATGATTCCACTAGACATGCTATTAATCAACATAAGAGCTCCATTTCTGAAATTTACTCAAGGATTAATCCTTACTCCTATTAACATGCTTAATAGTACAACTACATGAGTTCACATTCAAAAGCCTTTGAAAAACAGTCCCAGATAACTACACTCATTAAGTAGCTAATTGCCAAAAACTTTGAATAAGATAAAGTCCTAAATTAAGTCTATATCAGAACAGTCCAAAATCAAAACATGACAGGAAGAATTTAACAAGAGCTAAACTCACATGCTAAGCTAAAGTTTAACACAGCCTTAAAAAGTACTGTCAACAACATGGGTAACTTCAATAGATCACATGGTAAAATCAATGAGATGCAAAAAACAAAGTTAGAATCTAAACAATAACAACTGATGCTAATGCTTAAAACTCCCTATCCGATTACATGCTACAATTTTGAGCTTCACATTCAATAAGGTCCAAAAGGGGTACCTGGATATCAAAAGAAACCAAAGAAAATGAAGGGTTCAGCAGTAACAATAGAGCAGATGAATCAACAGCTCCAAAACACAGCAATGTTCAGCTCTTTAGGCCATTTTTAACCCAGATAAACAAGAGTTCCTTGAAGCTTTTGAATTCCGACTAACACTTAAGACTAAGGAGCAAAAATCAAAACCAATTTTCACCCAAAAGATGCAGGAATTTTAGTATATTTTTCAGAGTAACTCTTTCAGTCGTTTCTGATTTTTTAGTATTCTGATCTCTGCCCATTTTTGTTGAAAACAAGCCTTATATAGAGGGCCTTAGGGCAGCAAAAATGATTTCATAATTTTATTAATTACCCCTTCCCCAATTTTTATTTTTTCACCTTAGACCCTGTATTTTGAATCTGCTTGTTAAAACCATCCCATTCCCCACTTTCCTAGCAGCTTCCTAGGCAGTTATAAAAGATTCCCTCTATCCATTTCCCTAAACTACCCTTTATAAGGCTACTATTTACCTTCAGGAAATAAAAGCTCATGGGTCAAATTAAACCAGAACCCAAACCCAACCCAAAATGCTCGGGTTTTTTCGAACCGGGTCAGAGACGACCCAAAAGCCCAAGGCCAAACTTAAACCAAACCAAATGAGCATTTGAAGTTCAAATTTTGACCCATACCAAAATAAAACCTAATTGACAGCATAAAAAACAGCTTGATTATCTTTAAATACTAATTCGAAATCTAGAAAAATAAAGGCAAACAGAAAAGAAAGGAAAAGGCAAAATTAATTCTAATCCGCCTGACCAAATTGTCCAGAAATACCAACAAATTACTGCTATCCGAATTCTTTTAACCAGCCAAAAAGAAAAAGAAAATAGGGAGAACGGAGAAGAGAAGAAAACAAAGACAGGAGAAGAAGTGAATAAAGATACCTAAAATAAGTAGACGGACGTTTAGCTTGGTAGACCTCCGGCAGTCTCCGATTTGACCCGAAATGGATTTTAGTCGCATGTTCTCCTTGAGAACAAACGAACAATACTAGTTTCAGGCTTAATCGTTCCTGGAAACTTGAAAAGGTTGAAAATTTCTCTTTTTTTTTTATATCTAAAACTGGCTGGATTTGGTGGGGATTTTGGGAGAAGTGGTGATGGATTAGGAATCAAGGGTGAGTGGTGGTTGTGTGGTAGGGATTTGGGGTCGATTGGGCCGTGCCGCCGGCCGGTGGAAGCTTAGGAGTTTTGGGGCGGCGGGTTCTCTAGGTTTTAGGTCTGAGAGATGGGAGAAGTCGAACAGGGTCTTAGGTTGTTTGGATGCCATTCATACATTTTTAAAATAAATGGAATGAAGCCCTTACAGCCGTTAGATGAGATGAGATGAAGGGCCAGGATTTCTTAGGCTGGTTTTAACTCCAAACGACGTAGTTTTGACTCGATGCTACGTCGTTTTGAATGTCTCGAAACCTGAAGGGTTTGGACCGGGCATGGGGTGGACTGGACGGAAAAGTTTGGGGCCTGAGAGGGAATTCGTTTGGGCCATGACAATTTGGCCCCAAATCAATAGCCCTTTAACTTCTAATTCCTCTTTCCCCTTTTCAATTTCCAAATGTTTTTCTTCTTTTTTCTTTTCTTTCTCAAATTAATTTAAACCTAAATTAACCCTTAAATTAACTTACACAATTAATGCTACTTATCTAATATAATACTTACAACAAATTGGTTACTCCTAAAAGAGAAAATTACTAGTCTAAATCTAAAAGGCCAAAAATGCAAAAGTGAGCCATTTTTTATGATTTTATCTTTTTATAAAACAAATAATTTGATAATTAACCTAAAAATGTAAAAATAAATCCCAAATGCAATGTAGGGTATTTTTGCATTTTTCATGATTTAAATAAAACAAACATGCATAGGAAAATGCAAACACTTAACGAAAATCCTACAAAAAATCTACGAAATTGCAAATAATGGGACAAATTTATTTTCTTGAATTTATAGGAGTAACTCATATAGGGCAAAATTCACGTGCTCACACCTGTTGCTCCAATTCAGCCCGTGGTTAGCGTAGCAACATCTAAGGAGGAGCAGCTTCGGCTCGAGAGGTTCAAGAAGTACCACCCTCTTACTATCAGTGGTTTGGCTTCAGAGGATGCGCATGGGTTTCTTGAGGAGTGTCACCGTGTTCTCCATGCAATGGGCATTGTGGAGACGAGTGAAGTTGCCTTTACTACGTTCAGCTGAAGGGAGCGACATATTAGTGGTGGCGGGCGTACGGGGTAGGTAGCCAAGCCAAGGCAGCTTCACTTACATGGGATCAGTTTTTGGAGTTTTTCTTGAGAGAGTTTGTTCCTCAGACCCTTCGGGATTCTTGGCGCGTGGAGTTTTAGCGATTATGCTAGGGTACTATGTCAGTGTCGGAGTATGCCGTCCGATTCAGTGATTTGTCCAGGCATGCACTAGCCTTGTTGCCACAGTCAGGGAGCGAGTTCATCAATTCATCGAGGGGCTCAACCAGAGTATTAGATACAACATGGCTTGGGATTTGGAGTCAGACACTCCGTATCAGTAGGTAGTTGCGATTGCACGGAGATTGGAGGGAATGCGAGACCGTGATAGAGATGACAGGGAGGCCAAGAGATCTCCTGGAACAGGGGGATTTAGTAGTGGTCACACTGCAGATTCAACCCTTCATGGTAGGGGCTATGTGAGTGGTCCAATTCACTCAGCACTTCCAGCTTCTAGTAGTGCTCTGGTTGTTCCGAGATTTCAGACTGCTCACTTTGCTCAGCCACTTTCTAGTGCACCTCCTGCACGGGGTGCCTTGAGCGGTCAGTCCACCAGACCAGGTCCGACAGTCCCAACCGCCACGCCCAACGAGAGCTTATTTTGAGTATGGTGATAGCCGCCACATTGTTAGAGAGTGCCCTAGACTCAGTAGGGGTGCACCTTTCCAGACTACTCAGGCTCCATGGATCCAGTCAGGTCCGCAGACTTCATATGCTATGGTTGCTGCCCTAGTTTCCACTCCACCCACGCAGCCAGATAGGGGTGGGGGTCAGGTGGGTAGAGGTCGCCCTAGAGGGGAAGGCCAGGCCAGATTCTATGCCCTTCCGAGTAGGACAGAGACAGTTGCTTCAGACTCACTCGTTGGAGTTATGGTTCCGGTTTGTCATACAGATGCATCAGTCTTATTTGATCCGGGATCCACTTATTTATATGTGTCATCTTACTTTCCTCTATATTTGGATGTGCTCGTGATTCCTTGTGTTATCCTGTTTATGTGTCTACGCCTGTGGGAGATTCTATTTTGTGGACCATGTGTATCGGTCGTGTTTGGTTGTTATTAGCGGTTTTGAGACTAGAGTTGATCTGTTGTTACTTAGTATGGTAGACTTTAATGTTATCTTGAGCATGGACTGGTTGTCGCCCTATATTGCTATTCTTGATGGTCACACCAAGACTGTGATGCTGGCTATGCCAGGTTTACCACAGTTAGAGTGGAGGGGAGCATTAGATTATGTGCCTAGTAGGGTTATCTCATTTCTAAAGGCTCAGGGGATGGTTGAGAAAGGGTGTAATGCTTATCTAGCCTTTGTGTGGGATGTCAGTACTGATACTCCTACCATTAGGTCGGTTTCGGTAGTGAGGAACTTTCCAGATGTATTTCCAGTAGATCTTCCGAGCATGTCGCCGAACAGGGACGTCGACTTTAGTATTGACTTGTTGCCGGGCACTCAGCCTAACTCTATTCCACGAAATCTGATATTTAGCTTAAAGTATATATATATATTTATATGTATATCGCCTCAGGTTTTACACGTGTTTCGTGGATTTCAGATGTAAAATCTATTGATTTATGTAAATTCGTGGTGTTCTTATGTGTAGGAATCATCTAGAGGCAATAGGGGGCGAATGGTGAGAGATTAGAGCCAAAACAGAGGAAATATGGGAAATGTTGAATTCGAGCGCCACAAGCAGCGGCCCACGCCACCTGTGGCGCCATTTACAGAATGTTCAGGAGGCCAGCGCCCCACGCTACCCTGGACGCTGGTGACAGGAATGTCTCCAACTTTGTCCGGGACAAGGTTATTTCGGCCCTATACCTACCCAATGAATATAAAATCAAGACTAAGCCTATTTTGAGAGATGAGACACCACTTTGAAGGGAAAATACACACGAGAAACATCAGGGAGTGAGGATATCTCATTTTTCTTCATCTTTTCTTAGTATTTTCAATTATCCAACACTTATGAAATTGTTTGATATTATCATCAATGGCTAAAACCCTTTAGTTCTGGGTTTGTGATTTAGCCATAAATATTGTTGTTTAACATTGACTTAACCTTAATTATAATTCACCAATATATGGTTGTTTCTTCAATTCTATGATTAATTACTTAATTGTCTAGCCAGAAGTTAGGTTCTATTTACTATCTATGATATGCTTGGGAAAGCCATGTTTAGATTAGAGAAGAATTGAAGAGAGCACGATCTCAACTTTGGGGGTGAGGTGGGGGTGGGGGTGGGATTTGTGGTTAGGATAGGAATATACCTAGTCATCGTGCTTAATTGAATATCATAATCTTAATGTGTTCTTAATAGATTGATTTCATAGGAATATATGCATTAATCTATTTTGAATAGGCGAGTAGTACTTCGGGAGAAGGCTACGAGAGAAATTGTTTGATTAATTAGCAACCATGAGTGAATTGTATGAAAGGGAGAGTTAACTACAACACAATAGGATTGGTGAATCGATCACAACCCTGAAATATGTGTCTCTACTGAATACACAACAACCATTTTGTTGCTTGATAATTTAGTTAGTAGTTAAAATTATTGTTTAGTACAATCACACTTTTGAACTCGGATTGGCTCGACTGAATAACAATCTTGGTGAATTTAGTGGGTAGTTAATACAAGTCTCTATGGGTTTGACACTCAACTCATCATTTTATTACTTGTACGACCAAGTATACTTGCATGTGCATTTCGGACCAACAAGTTTTTGGCGCCGTTGCCGGGGACTTGAATATTGACTACTTTCTAGTTTTAGCTATAACTTTTTATTTCGTTAAGTCTAACATTACTTAATTGTTGCTTTGATCTCAGGAACTTTGATTGAATGTGAAGGTCAGAAGCAAGGATAGACTTCAAAGTTTTGACCTCGAACCTGAGAGAACATTTCATAGGAGGTTGAGGGAAGCAAGGGACACAAATAATCTTCAGACACTTGTTCAATTTCTTGTGGACGTGGCAGATGAGCAGCATATGGCAGTTTAGGAGGTGGCAATGCCCAGCATTGCTAATGTCACCGCCAACGTTGTGAAGCCCAGAATCACTGGGCACCTTGAGCTGAAATAGAGATGATCCACCTACTACATATGAATGGGCAGTTTATGGGTCTTCCACATGAGGATCCACAATAGCAGATACTGAACTTCTTGGAGATTAGTGATACTTATATCACTAACAGAGTCACTCTAGACTAAGTGAGGTTGAAAGCCGAACCAGCTAATTCTATTACATCATGGAATGATTTGGCGAGGAAATTTTTGGCAAGGTTCTTTCCTTTAGGCAAAACTTCAAAGCTCAGAAGTGAGATAGTTGCTTTCAAACACAAATCGAGGGAGTCTTTATACTCAACTTGGGAGAGGTTCAAGGGGCTGCTAGAGACTGTCCTCATCACAACCAGACAAACAAAGTGTTAGCTCACACTTTCATAGAAGGGCTCCATCATGAGACAAAGATTGTGGTGGATGCTGCAGCTGGAGGTCAAGTATTGGAGAAAAGCTTCGATGAGATATATGCATTTTTGAACAAATTCTCGAAAAGCAATCCTGATTGGCAACGAGAGATGGGCAGACACACAGTGCAAAAATCTGCAGTGGTTCTCAAGTTAGATGGAGTGTCTGCATTATAAGCATAGATTTCCACACTGGCCAACCAAATCAATCAGATGACCTGGTTATTTACAAGCAACAAGCCCAGCCAGTGCAAAAGGTTCTAATATTTTGTGAAGTATGTGGAGAGGGTCATACAAGTGACCTATGCCTAGTTAATCCAGAGTCTGTTTATTTTCTGGGTAATGCAAATAGGGGCCAGACAAAGAATTATGGGAACACTTACAATCCTAACTAGAGGAACTACCCAAACTTCTCTTAGGGTGGAAACCAAGGTGCTCAGAATTAGTACAGACCACAAGCGCCTCAACAGCAATATAGACCATCTCAGGCTGAACAACCTGCAAACACGACGAGTCACCTTGAGGAGATGATGAAGAAATTGATGGCTGACCAGCAGGACCAAGCAGCATCAATGAGAAATTTGGAGCGACAAATGGGGTAACTTGCTAGTGCCCAAAATACTCGAGCAGTTGGAGCCGCTCCAAGCGACATTGAGGCTAATCCTAAGGCACCTATTAATGCTGTGTCATTGAGTATGTGAGACAGTTAGAAGAAGTCCAGTCGAAAAAGAGAAAACAAGTGACCTTTAATGAGAAACCGGCCACCATAGAGGCAGAATCAGAAAAATCAAAGGAGTCAAAGAAGCTAGCTGAAGAGGCGGTGGCTGAGCAACCGCCCGCCATTAGTTGCGAGGCCACCACCTCTGTTCCCTCAGAGATTGTAGAAAGTGAAGGATAATGCTGCTTATAAAAAGTTTCTTGATATTTTGAAGCAGGTGCAAGTCAATATTCCACTGGTAGACATCCTGCAAGAAGTGCCCAAATATGTTAAATACATCAAGGACATAATGAAAAATAAAAGGAGGTTGACCGAGTTTGAGATCATGGCACTCTGTAAGGAATGTAGTTCAAGAATTCAAAGCAAGCTACCTTAGAAATTAAAGGATCCGGGTAGTTTCACTAGCTAAATCTTGATTGGTAAGCATGCAGTCGGGCAAACTTTGTGTGATCTTGGAGCGAGCATCAATTTGATGTTGCTATCTGTGTTCAAACAGTTGGGGTTAGGTGACCCGCACCCAAAAATAGAAATCTTACAGTTGGCTGATTGCTCCCTTGCTAATCCTGAAGGAGTGATTGAAGATGTGTTAGTTCAAGTGGGTTCTTTCATATTCCTTGTTGATTTCATTATCTTGGACTACGAGCCTGATCAGGAAGTCCCATTTATTTTGGGGCGTCCATTCTTAGCCATAGGACGAGCTATTATTGTTGTATGTGAAGGAAAGATGATGATGATACTAGGTGATCGAGTGGGGGTATTCAAACTTTATAAAGCGCTCAGATTTCCTGCCCACTATGAAGAGCTATCCAAGATTTATGTGGTGGAAAGTGATGCTACGTCATTGGTGCCTTATATGAACCCCGTAGATCCTCTTGAACGAACTTTGATTGGGGATGAAGAAGACAATGAAGATGAGATGATGGCAGAAATTGAGCAAGTACTTGATATTTCGTGCAGTTATGGCCATGGGTTTGGGAGATTTGAGGAGTTGGACATGCCTGTCACTCTGACCCCTCCTAAGCCATCTATTGAAGAAACTCCAAAGCTAGAACTTAAGCCCCTTCCAGCGCATCTATGCTATTCTTATTTGGGGAACTCTGAGACATTTCTAGTGATTATCTCATCCAGCTTGACTAATGTACAAGAGGAAAAATTGCTCAGAGTACTTCGCGAGCATAAAAAGGCTCTAGGATGGACAATTGCTGACATCAAGGGAATCAATCCATCATTTTGCATGCATAAAATCTTGATGTACACCGCCCCAGTGTTGAGCAGCAAAGGAGATTAAATCCCGTTATGAAAGATTTCGTGAAGAAGGAGGTAATTAAGTGGCTCGATGCATGTATCATCTTCCCTATCTCTGACAACAACTGGGTAAGCCCAGTGCAATGTGTGCATAAAAAGGGGGGATGATTGTGGTAGAGAATGAGAAAAATGAGCTATTTCCTACTCGCACCGTGACAAGGTGGAGAGTGTGTATTGATTACAGAAGTCTCAACAAAGAAACCCACAAAGACCACTTCCCACTTCCATTCATAGACCAAATGTTGGACAGATTGGCGGGGCATGAATACTATTGCTTCCTTGATGGTTATTCGGGGTACAACCTGATTGTCGTATGCCCAGAGGATCAGGAGAAGGCCACTTTTACTTGTTCTTATGGCACTTTTGCCTTCAAGCTAATGTCATTTGGTCTTTGTTATGCACCAGCCACTTTCCAGAGGTGCATGATGGCTATTTTAACCGATATGGTAGAAAAAATTGTGGAAGTCTTTATGGATGATTTTTCAGTCTTTGGGTCTTCTTATGATGACTGTTTAAAGAATTTGAGCAAGGTGTTGGCCCATTGTGAGGAAACAAATCTAGTGTTGAATTGGAAAAAATGGCATTTTATGGTGCAAGAAGGCATCGTGTTGGGCCACATAGTGTCAAGGAGTGGCATTGAAGTTGATAAGGCAAAGGTGGAGGCGGTTGAAAAATTATCTCCACCCATTTCTGTGAAGGGTGTCCGGAGTTTCCTGGGACACGCGGGACTCTATCGACGCTTTATTAAGGATTTTTCAAAAATTGCTACTCCTTTGTGTATTTTGCTTGAAAAGGATGAAACTTTCAATTTTGATGACGCCTGCCTGAAAGCATTTGAAGAGCTCAAAAAGCAGTTGGTGGCTGCCCCCATTATTGCGGCACCGGATTGGTCCATACCATTTGAACTTATATATGATGCAAGTAACCATGCTATTAGGGTAGTTCTAAGCCAGAGGAAGGACAAGATGTTTTATTCCATCTACTATGCGAGTAAGACTCTTGATGATGCACAACCGAATTACACCACCACTAGAAAGGAGTCGTTGGCCGTTGTGTGGGCCTTTGAGAAATTTCTGGCATACTTTGTGGGAACAAAAGTCATAGTCCATACCAATCATGCAGCAATTAGGTATCTATCTACAAAAAAAGAATCCAAGGCTAGATTGATGCACTGGGTTTTGTTGTTGCAGGAATTTGATGTAAAAATATGAGATCGAAAGGGCACAGAGAACCAAGTAGCTAACCATCTATAAGGCTGGAAAATCATGACCACGTGGAGGAGGGTGGACAAATTATAGAGGCATTTCCTGATGAGCAACTTTTTGCTATCACCCAAGACCCTCCCCCATGGTACGTAGACTATGTGAATTATCTTGTGAGTGGGTTACTTCCTCCTGAAATTGAATCTAAAGCTAGAAAGACGTTTCTACATGATGTGAACTTATACTACTGGAATGAGCCATTTTTTACAAGCAGTGTGCTGATCAGTTGATGAGGATATGCATTCGAGAAAAGGAGGTGGAATTAGTGTTGTATGATTGTCATGCATCACCTAATAGAGGGCATCTGGAGGCGACAGGACAGCTACAAAGGTATTACAATCTGGGTTCTTTTGGCCAACATTATTCAAGGATGCCCATGCATTTGTTAAGAAGTGTGACTAGTGTCAAAGAACTGGAACAATCGCAAAAGCGCATGAGATTCCTTTGAATAACATCGTGGAGGTCGAGATTTTTGATGTGTGGGGATAGATTTTATGGGACCATTCCCATTGCCCAGAGGAAACAAATACATCATGCTAGCAGTTGAATACGTGTCAAAATGGGTAGAGGTGATTGCATTTCCAACAAATGATGCCATGGTTGTAGCTGCGTTTGGGAAGAAGAACATATTCTCGAGGTTTGGGATTCCACATGCCTTGATTACTAAAGAAGGGACACATTTTTGTAATAGATTTTTGAATAACCTTCTAGCTAAATATGAAGTCCGCCATAAAGTTGCCACAGCATATCATCCGCAAACAAGCGGAAAAGCTGAGGTGTCTAACACAGAAATAAAGCAAATATTAGAGAAGACGGTGAGTGTGAATAGGAAGGATTGGGCTGCAAAGTTAGATGATGCATTGTGGGCTTATAGAACTGCATACAAAAAACCAATTGGAGCGTCGCCGTATAAGCTTGTTTATGGGAAGGCATGTCACTTGCCTGTTGAACATGAACACAACGCGTACTGGGCCATTAAAAAGATGAATATGGACCTTGAAGTCGCGGGTGAGAAGAGATTCTTGCAGTTGAATGAGTTAGATGAGTTCAGGCTGCGCTCTTATGAAATGCTAACCTTTTCAAAGAGAAAATGAAAAGATGGCATGACAAGCGTATCAAGCCACATCATTTCAAACCAGGCCAAAAGGTATTATTGTTCAATACTAGGCTCAAGCTGTTTCCTGGGAAGTTAAAATCGAGATGGTCAGGCCTATTTGAGGTTGTGAGAGTCATTCCTTATGGTGCAATTGAGCTGTGCACTTTAAATGGTGAAAGAAATTTTTTAGTGAATGGACACACAGTCAAGCACTATTGGGGAGGAATCATTGATCGTGAGAAGACCAAAGTAGTACTCGCTGATGAGTAAGCGAGGTCATGCGTCGTTCCGCGACGTTAAATCAGGCGCTTGTTTGGAGGCAACCCAATTTTTATTACTTTCATAGCTTAGCTTATTAATTTTTTGTAGAACAGACTAGAGTTTGCATTTTCTTTGTAGACATAGAAATTATAGGCAGCATGTAAATTCGATAGTGTTCAGGGGATTAGGATGTTATATATATAAAAAAACTCGAAACAGCACCCAGGCCAGCGCCCCACACTGCCTGGGGTGCCCTTTACAGTATGTCGAAGCCCCTCAGCGTCAAGCCTAGCATGGGGCGCTGGTCTGGGGGGTGTAGGTGAGTTTTTTTTAATTATTAAATTAATGCCCATACCCATAGAACCTGACCCTTATATTCATCTATACGAACAATATAACCCATACCCATCCCCAACTCAAATTAAAACACAACTCAAATAAACACCCCTCTCCAATTTCACCCGTTCTCTCTCTCTCTCTCTCTCTCTCTCTCTCTCTAGCACGACTCCCCTTCTCTTTCTCTCAAGTTTTTCCTTCTTGCTTTCATCCTCAATCATCAAGGTATGTTCCTTCTTCTCCTTTAATTTTATTTTGTGAGTAAAGTTCCCCATCCCCTCCGAAACGCCCTAATCCCCAATTTTTCCCCTACGTTGCTTCTTAAGACTTGTTCTACGATGAGCGGCCCACATGTGAGACGAAATTGGTTGTGCCAACTTTGTGGTCGTATTGTATGTGAAGTAGTAAACTAGAATTTCCTCTACTTCGTTGAAATTTGGGCGGGCCACCATGTTCCACCGTTGTTAAACTAAGTTACACACACTTCAAGCCCACAAGTTGTTTGTTAAAATGTTTGAAAGAGTATTTTGTGCACTGGTGAAGTCTGAGTAACCGAATGTAGTTGTAGGTGATATCGGGCTAAGTGTGGGGTGTTTGGGAATGATTCTACATACTTGGGAGCTTGGTTTTAATGTACACATGTCGCCCACACCATGTATCCTATATTATGTATGTTGTAGCACTTTGTAGAATTAGCTAATTTAGTGTAGTTGTAGAAATTAAGTACCATATGGCAATTGTTTTCATTGAGGATAAATCACTTCGCCATGATTAATCACTTGTTTGTGTGGCATAGTTAGTGCCTTTTAGCTATTGTGTGGCATGGGGAAGTCTTGAGTACCCATTGCCTTGTGGTGTAGCACTTGTGCGTTTTAAACCACAATTGTGAGTATAATACGTTGGGCCTTCGATTTTAGGTGTGGGTTCATTTTTGACTCACACGATAACCTTAGGCGGATTTCTTGATTCGTTCTCACATTCATGCTTATTTGTGTTGTATGGTGCTATGGCTCGTGATAATGCAAACAAAGGCAAGGGAATAGGAAAGTCCTCCACCACTATCCCCGCGCCCAAAAAGCGCAAGCAAGGAGAAGGATCATCTAGGAAAGCTAAAGGGAAACAAGTTGCCGAAGGATCACAGAAGGCACCATTGTAACCGACGCCTCGTTTGAAACTAGTCAGTGATGCTGCTATAACGTGGAACGTATAGGTGCTACGACTCCGAGACGGGCATTAATTTAAAAGGTTTAGAAAGGAATTTCTCGGACGTGCTTGGCCGGTTGCGAGAATTTCATATGGACAAACTCATAGAATGCCTCGGCCATGCAAATTTGAGCATGATGCAGGAACTGTACGCCAACTGGAATGCGTACTTGTTCAGGTCACATGTACGTGGGAAGGACGTGCCACTGGATAGGCGGTCCTTATGGCATTTTGGGGGTTGAGAACTCTGACTTGCAGAGGCTACAGAAATTTATCAAAAGCCCAAGATACACGGCGATATGTCACACACTTTGTGGCATTGATTCAAATGCAAAGTGGACCATAAAGAAGGGCAATATCCATCTTGAGACGGTTCACTCTAATTTCAACAAGACCGCCAAAGTGTGGTAGAATTTTGTGTAGGCCCGACTCATGCCAGTTGAACATAATAGCGAATGCACTCGAGCTCGAGTGTGTATGATATTCTTTTTGATGACTAGGAGACCCATTAATGTGGGTGAGATCATGCTGGGAGAGATGGCCCGCACATGATTTGGGCGGCAAATTAAGAGGTTTTTCTTTGGTAACTTGCTCACGTAGTATATGCTTTCCCGGGAGGTGCCAAAATACCCCGAATATGAAGAGATGGTGGAGGCTCATAAGGGGTTTTTGGACATCACATCATTGTTGGAGACTACGTCAAAGCTCACTCAGGCAACACAGAACGAAAGAGATAAGAACTTCAACAGGTATCTTTATAACTCCTTCAATGTACTCATGAGTAGGATGGGTGTATCAGACGAGGGGCGTATACATTTACGCAATGATTTTTTAAGTTCTTCCAAAGAGATGTTGGGGATTGCACCTGGCTGCCCCGTTCACTTGTTGGAGGACAAGAGCACTTACAAAGGCTCTGACATGGAGGATGAGATAGGTGATAATGTCACGGGGCCCATTGCGTTGGTGCCCCTGAGACCCGATGATGATGATGAGCCTGGAGTTGCGGATGGCGGGCATGCTGAGGAGGAGGACTCCGACTAGCAGGGAGTTTTCTTTTCAGCCTACTCTATTTTACGTTTTCACATGCATCGGGGACTATGCATATGCTAAGTGTGGGGTGGGAGAACTACTGCTTGTGATGTACTCTGTATAAATTATATCAATTTGTTTCTTTTTATTAGTATTTACTTAGTTTAGTTTCTAGTATAGTTTGATTTCGAAAAAAGAAAAAAAATTAGAAAAAGCTCGGACTTTTCCCGATGATGGATCTGTTGGACAATTTTCTTGAGGGATAAAGTCCGACTAAAAACACCAAAATGATTTTTTAGGATAGTTAAGTAGTATCCCTTAGTTTTTCTTTGGGCGCCGGTACTTTTCCAAGGGTTTAGCTTGAACCGGGTACTTTATATTTTCAGGAATAGGTTAGGAAGAAACTGAGTTGCTCTAAGATACCTAGTGACATGTTTGGTGCTGGCATATTAGGATATGACACGCACTCTATCTTCCCGTACATTTGATTTGAATTGTGATTCTTGAGTAAAGTAAATAGCCTATTTTGTGGTGACTTTTCTCAGTTGCTTGACTTGTATGCCACATAGTGCAATATTGCCTAAACCTTTCTCGATTATATGTGCTTGCTTGACTTGAGAGTTGAACAGAACCATCTTGATTGAATCATGTGCAATGTGTGTGTGAGGTATTGTGTACTTCTGTGCTATCCTGTGTAGTCTAGAACTTGCCCCTTGTGTTAATCGAAGGGAAATCATTTAGTGGTGCTAATGTATGAGATGAAGTAGGCATTTCTTGCTTGATCATAGATGTGCTTGTCACATAAAAATAAAAAATTTCGTTGCTAGCCCCTTTGAGCCTATAGACCTTTTCCTTGGCACCCACATTACAAGTCGTACCCCTATTTTGTTTTTAATTTAATATTGTTGAACCTTTACCTCCTAAGTCACTTAGTTGCTAAAAGAAGTTAGTTGAGAGATTGGGGAGTATCTTTCGAGTGGAACCATGGAAGGGCCCTTAAGGTGCACTAAAATTGTGAAAAAAGTCACTAGCCAATGAATCTTAATGTATGGAGTGTGTGTAGAAATAAAAAAAGAGAAAAATAAAAAATTACAAGAAAAAGAAAATGATAGTCAAATAATGTAGAAAAATACACACCTCATAATCTTACTAATTTGTGCTAGTGGGAGAATAGAAGTGCTTAATGGAAAAAGGGCTATGTAGTATGTGGTTTGTGGCGAGAGAATTGGTTGAGAAGAATATGTGCTCGATTTGTCAGTATAGTGTATTAAAGTGCTTAGGAGGGTTAGCTACTATTCCTAAATGTATCTTACCCATCCCTTAGCGGACATTACAACCTTAAAGTCCTGATTGATCTTAAATTTGGCTAGCTTAGATTAGTAGAGATGTACCCTAAGGGCAAGCTTATGGTACAACCACGGGATGCACATGAATTCTTTGTGAGAGTGAGCGAATTTTATTGAATGTGATGTCCTTAAATTATGTTCAAAGGCATACTTGAACGTGCCGACTATTCTATATTAACTCTTTTATCTATTGGTGAGGGCACATGATCTCATGAAGGATTGGTAATGTTGTAAAATTCTCTTGTTCGGTGAGTGCGCGAGTTGAGGGTGCTTAGTGGTAACGAGTTGGCTCTTGAGGTAGGGTGGTTACAGATAGGTTGTTTGGATATATTGAATTGAAATGATACACCTGGGCATGTTTAAAACAGGAAGAATGTAGGACAGAGGCTCTTCCGAGTAGGACATAGGCAGTTGCTTCAGACTCAGTCATTACAGGTACGGTTCTGGTTTGCCATACAGATGCATCGGTCTTATTTGATCCGGGATCCACTAATTCATATGTGTCATCTTACTTTGCTCCATATTTGGATGTGTCTCGTAATTCCTTGAGTTCTCCTATTTATGTGTCTATACCTGTGGGAGATTCTATTATTGTGGACCATGTGTTTCGGTTGTGTTTGGTTGTTACTAGTGGTTTTGAGACTAGAGTTGATCTGTTGTTACTTAGTATGGTAGATTTTAATGTTATCTTGGGCATGGACAGGTTGTCGCCCTATCATGCTATTCTTGATTATCACACGAAGACTGTGACGCTGGCTGTGCTAGGTTTACCAGGGTTAGAGTGGAGGGGAGCATTAGATTATGTTCCTAACAGGGTTATCTCATTTCTAAAGGCTCAGCAAATGGTTGAGAAAGGGTGTAATGCTTATCTAGCCTTTGTGCAGGATGTCGGTGCTGATATCCTACCGTTAAGTCAGTTCCGATAGTGAGGGACTTTCCATATGTATTTTCAGGAGATCTTCCGGGCATGCTGCCTGACAGGAATGTCGACTTTGGTATTGACATGTTGTTGGGCACTCAACCCATTTCTATTCCACCATATCTGATATTTAGCTTAAAGTATATATATACTTATATGTAAACCGCCTCATGTTTTACTCGTGTTCCATTTCCATGCATTGTGGACCTATTTGATCAGCTACACGGTGCCAAGGTGTTCTCCAAGATTGATTTGTGTTTAGGTTATCATTAGTAGAAGATTCGGGATCTGGACATTTCGAAGACTGCCTTTAGGACTCGGTATGGTCACTATGAGTTCCTCGTGATGTCATTTGGGTTGACCAATGCCCCAGCAGCATTTATGCACTTGATGAACATTGTATTCCAGCCTTATCTTAATTTATTCGTCATGTGTTTATTGACGACATTGTGGTATACTCCCGCAGTCGGGAAGATTATGAGCATTATTTGAGGATCGTGCTCCAGACCTTGAGAGAGATGAATTTATATGCCAAGTTCTCAAAGTGTGAATTCTGGCTTGATTTTGTGGCATTTTAGGTTATGTGGTGTCGAGTGAGGGGATCAAGGTAGATCCTAAGAAGATCGAGGCGGTGTAGAGTTGGCCTAGACAGTCTTCAGCTACTGAGATCCGGCGTTTCCTTGGTTTGACCGGGTATTATCGTCGTTTCATAGAGGGCTTCTCATCTATTGCTGCACCTATGACCAGATTTACCCAGAAGGCTGCTCCTTTAATTTGGACCGAGGAGTGTCAGGCGAGCTTTCAAAAGCTCAAGACTGCTTTTACCACAACCCCAGTGTTGGTGTTGTCTACGGGCTCGGGGTCTTATACTGTGTACTGTGATGCATTACGTATTTTCCTTGGTGCGGTGTTGATGCGGGACGGTAGGCTGATTGTCTACACATCCTAACAGCTGAAGACTCATGAGAAGAATTATCCAATCTACGATTTGGAGTTGGCAGCCATTGTTCATGCATCGTAGATCTAGCGGCATTATTTATACGGTGTTTCTTGTGAGGTCTTTACCGATCACCAAAGTCTACAACATCTGTTCAAATAGAATGTTCATAATTTGCGGAAGCGAAGGTGGTTAGAGTTACTTAAGGATTATAATATCACCATTCTATATCATCCCGGGAAGGCCAATGTGGTGGCTGATGCCTTGAGTCGAAAGGTGGGGAGTGTATGCAGTTTAGCATATCTACCGGTAACAGAGAGGCCATTAGCATTGTAGGTTCATGCCTTAGCCAACCAGTTTGTTAGATTGGATGTCTTGGATCCCAGTCAAGTTCTTGCCTGTGTGGTTTCTCGGTCCTCTCTATATGACCGTATCGGAGAGCGTCAGTATGATGATCCCCATCTATTTGTCCTTAAGGGCACGGTTAAGCATGGCGATGCCAATGAGTCACTATTGGGGATGACAGTGTATTACGGATGCAGGGCAGGCTGTGTATGCCCAATGTAGATTGTTTGCGTGAGTTGATTCTCCAGGAGGCTCACAGTTTGCAGTACTCTATTCATCCGGGTACTGCCAAGATGTATCAGGATTTGAGGTAGCACTATTGGTGGAGGAGAATGAAGAAGGACATAGTGGAGTATGTATCCCGGTGCCTAAATTGTCAGCAGATGAAGTATGAGCAATAACGACCAAGTGGTTTGCTTCAGCGGCTTGAGATTCCTGAGTGGAAATGGGAGCGTGTCACCATCGAATTCATTGTCGGGCTCCCGCGGACTCAAAGGAAGTTTGATCCAGCATGGGTGATTGTGTACAAGTTGACCAAGTCGGCTCATTTCATTCTGGTGGTGACTACATATGCTTCAGAGCAGCTGGATCAGGTTTATATCCGCGAGATTATCCAACTTCATGGCATACCGGTATCTATCATCTCTTACCGGGGTACACACTTCACATCGCATTTTTTGTAGGCTGTACAGCGCTAGATAGGCACACAGGTTGAGTTGAGTATAACATTTCACCCTCAGATGGACGGACAGTTCGAGCGCACTTTTCAGATATTAGAGGATAGACTTCGTGCCTGTGTTATGGATTTGGGGGGGGGGGGGGGTATGCTTGGGATCAATTCTTACTATTTATGGAGTTTTCCTACAACAACAGCTACAAGTCGAGTATCAAAATGGCTTTGTGTAAGGCTCTATATGGGAGACGGTGTCATTCTCCAGTTGGATGGTTTGAGCCGGGAGAGCCTAAGTTATTGTCGACGCCCCCTTTTTCTAAAAGTGAAATCGGGTTTACGACATTTGGGAAAACAACTCTATTCCCGTTTGGGAATTGGATTATGGAATTGAAGAGTCGCCACCTAATGATTAAGTGCATTAGGACACTAAGGGTTTTGAATTGGAAAACGAGAGTTCGGGCAAGGGCTAGAAATTATCTCGAGGGGAAGGTGTTAGGCAACCCTCAAGATCCACTAGTGTGGTTCCCGGCCATGCTATGTTGTGACTTTAATGTAAACAAGTATACAAATAAACTTACACATAAGGGTTGCAAACAAGCATGTTGGAATCTATAATTTGTTTGAGGGAGAGTCTAAGTGCAAGAATTAATCAAGACATTGAATAAACAAAGAAGAAAAAGTTAAAAAGGAAAAGGAATAATGCAGTGAAAAAAAATTAAAGGGGAGTTTTGGGTAATTGAAAAGACAAATTTTTTTGATACTAAACAAAGTAACATAAGGAAAGTTTATAAATCACATGGATCATCCACACAACACCGGTAACCAATTGTACGCATAGTGTTATCGTGTGATCATCATCTCCATGTCTACCCTTCCCACCCCGTTAAGGTATTAATCGCGGAATGGTATCGCTACCTACAGCGTGCTATTACCCGTCCCAACTATCAGTCCTGGAGGCTTTTAGGACTACTAATTCTAAAGGGAGGAAGCTTGGCTTTTCAGAGGTTTAAAAGGATAAAATTCTAAGGCGACAATCAAAAAAACATAATACACTTAATGGGGAGATAAAGCAATTTAAAGGCTCAAGTAGGCCTCCTCATTTAGAGAAACGAATTGTTAGCACGTCTTACACATACTGTTTAGGTCCTTGATTAAAATTAGCGTAGGAAGAATTGATCTACCACATATTTCCAGATAGGGAGTCCGAATTAGTCCTGCTTAGATGTAGTTGCAGAAAAACTGACGGTTGATTAATTATCTAACTATCTATCTGCGTTAAACAGGGTCTATATGCATGATATCTATTAGTTTAAAGACGGGGGAAGAACGAACTGATTGCAAAGAATAATAAAGTTACAGTATCGTAAGTTCTGCGAGCACTTTAAACGAGTTACTACTGATTTTAAAGATGAGTGGGCAATTTCACATTTTAATCGATTACTCCTATAGGCATGCTTTCTAGGTGTTACGAATCTTGTTATGCAGAGATCTTCTAAGCAGGTCATTGATATGATTGGTTTATTTTAGGCCCTATAAGTGGAATTGCCTAATGACAGATGCACGTGCAAAAATGCAGGAAAATCCTATAGGCATATTATCTACGTGATGTGCAGAATTTTAGCAGTGATTTATTGACATGGTATATATTGCGAAGTGTAGAAAACCTATGAGCATGGTATCTATGTGAAGAATGCAGCATTTTAAAGTATTAATCCTATTGACATGTTTTTTATGTAAAAATGCAGAATTGAGAAAATATGCACCCTATAGGCATGGTATCTACGTGAAAAATGCAGAATTGAGAAAATATACACCATATAGGCATGGTATCTACGTGAAAATGCAGAATTGAGAAAATATACACCCTATAGGCATGGCATCTACCCCTTTGGCATGCATTCTATCCCATCCCTTTTCACTATACCCAGTAGTTATTACAAGGTTCATTACAAAGCTTATGACAGACCAAGTGAATCAAAAGAATAAATGAAAATACATCAGTGATTACATCTACATCTAATCAGCCTAATCCAGACTCAAAGTCTAATAATATGAGATAAACCAACTTCCAGGATCGGATTTTTCAAAGCCTTTTTCTTATTTGGGATGTGTCAAAGTTCCAAGGAACTCCAGAGTTCCAGGTAGTTCTTACACCCCAAATATTATTGCAGAACAGATTATAGTGCAGTGTGGAAGGGCCAGCCCTCAAGTGTCCAAGTTCAAAGGGAACTCGAGGTCCCAAGGCAAGGCTCACAAGAGGGGGGCAGGACTTAAGGGCTTAGGAGTAAGTGTAAGTGCAATGAAAAGGAATTAGGGGGGAGCTAGGGCAGGCTGGTGGTCATGCCTAGCACCTGGGCTGCTGGCACACCCCTGACCAGCTTGTCAGCTTAAAAATTAGAGAGTTAGGACCCTTTGAGGGTCAGGTTCAGCCATGGACAGCAACTTGGATGCTGCCAGGCTATACCTTAACTCTATACACATAAGGGAATGGGGTATGGGAGATTGAAAGAGGCTAGGATCCAAAGGACCCAGTTTTAATCCATGACAATAACTTTGTATATTGCCATGTCTTAAACTACAGCCCAAGCACATAAAGGGGAATGGGGATAGGGATTCATTGTAGTAACAGATAGCCAAACATAAGTAATCATTTTAAAACTGAACTCTATAAAGCAGTAAATTAGGCATGGGCATAAAGCTTGTAAGTAAACACATTGGATTTTGATGCTTGAATAAAAAGTAGGACATACCAGTTCAGAAGAGCAAGTAGGAAGAAACAGTAGATTTAGGGAAGCCAAATTGCAATCAAGAAGCAAGAGTGTAAGTTTTAGAAGAGAGTTGTGATGATTAAAATCGTGTGTGTGTTAATGAAAGAGCGGGGTATTTATAATTGCAAACAGGTGTAGCAAATAAGGCAAGAATCATAGTTTAGTAATAATTAAGGAACTATGTACCAATTAAAATCAATCAGCCTATAGACTTCCTTTAATTAAGGAGTCCAAATTCAAACGGTAATGGGCAGAAGTTATTTAAGGAAGGAAATCAAGTAAATACCTCGTGCAAGGTAGACAAATAAGGGTAAATACATGGTGGTACTTGATTTGTAAAACAAGGAAAGGGAACCAGTAAAATAACCAGTAAAGAATCCCATTGAAAGCCTTGCTCGAGTCAGAAAAGAGGTAAAAGGAAAGTTTTAATTTAGGGAAAAATCAGTAACAATCAAATAAGCAACATTAAAGGAATTCAGAATCAATTAACAGTTGGCAAGACCTTTGAAAGAGAAGCTCTCGTATAAAACACATAGACATGTCAAGCAAGAGGGTTTCAAAATCACAAACGCAGAAAAAGGTTCAAATTCAATTCATAAACTCGAAGTGAGTCTGAGAGTTCAAGGTTTCAAAGTAGAACCCTTGTCCAAACATAAAACCAAATTTAGCCAAAGAAAACCCCCAAATCCTAGGGTTTTTAAACTCGAATTTGATACAGAGATGAAGAGGCAAACTATCGAGATGAGCTCAGAGACCCTTTCAGAGTCTCATGAGAAGCATACAAGCACAATAGCAAGTAGAACATAGGAGCCAGTACAGGAAACAAATTTCAAGAAAGCTTGAAAATTAAATGAGTTCAGGTAGTGTAAACTTAAAGAAACAGCCGATGAAACACATCTAGAAAGAATCCAGGCGAAGTCCGGTAAAGGCAAACAAAGGATCAAAACTCAGTAGGAAAACACAGTAGAGGAACACATAAGATAGACATGAGAGAGCATGGTGAAAAACCAGTATGAGATAGAACGGAGCATAATAAAATAAATTCCATAACAAGGCAAATATAAGAACACACGAAAGGCGTGTGAGTCAGAAAAGAGCCAGTAAGAACATAGCAGGGATCGATTCACACCAAGAAAAGAGAAGAAGAAGAGTCAGAAACACTTTAAGGACTTTCCAGAAACCCTAATCGAAAAGAAGTGCTTTTTGAAAGAAAATCGGAAAAAAGGTTTAAGAAACTTAAGCAACAGTGCAAACATGTAACAGATCTAAGATAATCGGAGAGAACCTCAATATTTAGGGTTCCATATGAACCCTAGAGATGAGAAAGGCTTCGAAAATACCCGATCTAAGTTGGATAATGTCTTAAACAGGCTCAAAAGACCAAGAGCCACCGGAGCAAGGACGGAGATGGCCGGAATCTTTGAATCAGTGAAGGCCTGGGTGAAGACCCTCGAGGTCTGGCCTCGATCCTTCGAACAACAGGCATGCAGGAGCCATAGGAGGTGGGCATAGGCTGTCCATGGCCTGAGAAGCCATGGACGCCGGTGAAAACATGGTGGAACAAGGTAGGGGAGGCTAGGGTTCCGGGGAGCCTTGACATAATTTGGGAGGTGAAGAGAGTTCAAAGGCGGCACATCTGACAGAGTGAATTAGGGTTAAGGGGGGTATGGGAATTAAAAAGAAAAGAACGGATCATGGCCGTTGATCAAAATGATCAATGGCTAGGATTAAAAGAGAAGTTGGGCGGGTCTGAAAATGGGTCGTGGGGTTTGGGTTATAATTTGAAGTTGGGTCGTTTAATTAGGGTGGAATTGGGGGTTAAATTGAGGCTGTAATTGAAATAGAAATGGCTATGTGTTAAATAGCCAATTTTTTCCCTTTTATTTTATAAAAATAGTTAAAATGATTTTAAAAACAAATTAAAAGCATTGAACTAAGTAATAATATATAAATATTGATCTAAAAATACTGGGAATGATTTTGTAATTGTAAAATGTTGTTAATCGTAAAATAGGCTATAATTACAATTATATGCAATTTAGCTTTAAAAATACCTAATAAATTTATAAAAAATGCAAAAATCACCTTAATTATATTTTGGTGTAAATACGAGAATAGAAATAAATTATTCACCAAAGTGATAATTTTGGGAACAATTATTGGATTTTGTACTGCCAAAATAGACAATAATTGATTTTGAAAATCTTAAAAAATAGGAAAAAAATACCAAAACTCTTGAGCATGCTTATATATGCATACACATGCTATTTTGAAAGTATTTTGAGTGTAAAATACATAGGGAAAAATTGGGTATCAACAGCTGTCCTTCTTTACCCGGGAAGGATGAAAGAGTTGTCGGGTAAAGATATGATGACCAATTTTGACCGAGAGAGATGACTTGCAAAGGTTTTGACCGAGCTCTGATTTCTGAGCTGCCTACATATCCCTGGTTTTACAGGAATCAGGTCATATGTAGTTCGGGGTACATCGACGGAGTATGCTGATGGAGGTTTTTGAAGAGACGGACGCAATATTTAGGTTAGGGTGGTCAGGGACTGATGGGTTGCGAGAACTGGAGCGAGATCGCTCTCGCTGTAATGGCCGTTGCTAGCTGATGTACCTGCAATTGAGTAATACAAGCATATCGTGCAGAATTTAAACGTGATGCAAGATCCCCTTGGACCATGAATGCTTTTGGACGGTTAGGATGACGTCCTCAGACCATGACGTCCTGGGCCGTGAAGCGCATAATAAAGGATTCGCAGGCTATGAAATGATGTTCTCGAGCTATGGAAATGATGCCTCCAAACCATGATGCCTTTGAATATGATATACAGAAGACAAAAGCGGGGTCCTCAGGCCATGGCATGACGTTCTCGGGCTATGAAAATGGTGCCTCCGAGCAATGACGCCTTTGGACAATTTGGCGATCTTTCAGCCCATGAAATGCAGGATTTAGCGTTCAGCCGATGAAATGCAAGATTTGACGATGTTTTAGCCGATGTGAAGCATAAATATAAATGGTGATATTTCAGCCGACATAGAAAATTTGAATAAATTTGGCGATGTTTCAGCCGACATAGAGATTTAAATATAGTTGGCGATGTTTTAGCCGATGTAAAGCATAAATAAAATTGGCGATGTTTCAGACAACGTAGAGATTTAAATATAGTTGGCGATGTTTCAGCCGATGTAAAGCATAAATAAAATTGGCGATGTTTCAGCCATGCAGGATTTAAATAAAATTGGCGATATTGCAGCCGACAGGATTTAAATAAAATTTGCGATATTTCAGCCGATAGGATTTAAATAAAATTGGCGATATTTCAGCCGACAGGTGGAGACAATGCTTAGTCTCGGAAGGCAGAAAGGTAGCCTTATGCAATGCAAGAAAAATGCAGGATGGAGGTAGAGCTTAACCTCGGAAGGCAGAAAGGTAGCCTTATGCAATGCATGAAATGCAGATAGAGGTAGAGCTTAACCTCGGAAGGCAGAAAGGTAGCCTTATGCAATGCGTAGAAATGCAGGATGGAAGTAGAGCTTAACCTCGGAAGGCAGAAAGGTAGCCTTATGCAATGAAGAGAATGCAGATGGAGACAGTGCTTAGTCTCGAAAGGTAGAAAAGTAGCCTTATGCAATGCAAGAAAATGCAGATGGAGACAATGCTTAGCCTCGGAAGGCAGAAAGGTAGCCTTATGCAATGCTAGAAATGCAGGTGGAGGTAGAGTTTAACCTCGGAAGGCAGAATGGTAGCCTTATACAATGCAAGAAATGCAGGTGGACGTAGAGCTTAACCTCGGAAGGCAGAATGGTAGCCTTATACAATGCAAGAAATGCAGGTGGAGGTACAGCTTAACCTCGGAAGGCAGAATGGTAGCCTTATGCAAGAGATGAAAGACGAATAGTAATAACAATTCTTAGCTATCAAGCTGGTAGCTGATTGTGATATTGCGGCTGCTGGGGATATTGTGTGCGGATAGCAAATACGAATAGGTGTGACGGTTCAGTATGTTTGCATAATATATTCGGTGATTTTGTGACTTGGGTGCCTGCATCCAAAGAAAAATCGTGAGTTTCGTAAAAGGGAAAGGTTAGTTCGTGTCCCTGCTGACATTGCTTGACCTGCTCGGCTCTGATCTGATGACACGGTATGTGTCATAGGGGTAGCGTTGCTGAACAAAGCGATTTCGATAGTAAATATGCATGAGTTTGTTAAAATATAAGTAAGTATATAAGAAATAGTCAGTTTTTTTTTAGATAAACCGACGACTGTGACGTGGTTCAGGACATTGCAACCTCTCTCGCTTCGTAATTTTGAGGGTTCTCCTCAAAATTCTGCCCCAGTTTAATGGGTTAATACTTCTGACGGCTGCTTGCGACGATCGGCTGAAGCTACTTCGGAATTTTGAGGGTCCTCCTCAAAATTCTGCCCCAGTTTCCAATTGTGGGGGAAATGAAAATTTTATTGAATTGTGACCGAACCCATAAGGCTGCCTACGTATCCCCTCTTAAACGGGAATCAGGTCAGACGTAGTTCAAATTACATAAGGAAATCATAAATGGTTACACATAGTATCGTTTGACTGCATCTGAATTGATTGGTTTTGGCCAAACTTCCCCATCCATTTCTGCGAGTATGAGGGCTCCTAATGTCAGAACCCGTTGAANGTAGAAAAGTAGCCTTATGCAATGCAAGAAAATGCAGATGGAGACAATGCTTAGCCTCGGAAGGCAGAAAGGTAGCCTTATGCAATGCGTAGAAATGCAGGATGGATGTAGGGCTTAACCTCGGAAGGCAGAAAGGTAGCCTTATGCAATGCAGAGAATGCAGATGGAGACAATGCTTAGTCTCGAAAAGCAGAAAAGTAGCCTTATGCAATGCAAGAAAATGCAGATGGAGACAATGCTTAGCCTCGGAAGGCAGAAAGGTAGCCTTATGCAATTCGTAGAAATGCAGGATAGAGGTAGGGCTTAACCTCGGAAGGCAGAAAGGTAGCCTTATTCAATGCAGAGAATGCAGATGGAGACAGTGCTTAGTCTCGAAAGGCAAAAAAGTATCCTTATGCAATGCAAGAAAATGCAGATGGAGACAATGCTTAGTCTCGGAAGGCAGAAAAGTAGCCTTATGCAAAAATGCAGGAATTAAAAGAGCGAATAGTAATGGAATCTCTTAGCTGGTAGATGATAGCTGATAGCTGATTGCATCATTGTGGCTGCTTGGGATGTTGTGTACGGATAGCAATTGTAAATAGGTGATGATTCTGAGAAGTTGCATTCTTGAGAAAGTGTGAGTGCATAAATATATCTAATGACATTGCGAATTGAGTGCCTGCATCCAAAGAAAAATCGTGAGTTTTGTAAAAGGGGGAAGGTTAGTTCGTCTTCCCGTGGCCTTTGCTCGTCCTGCTTGACGTTGTGTATCATTGGGGTAGCGTTGCTAAACAAAACAATTCGGATAATAGTCATGCATGATTTAGTAAAAAAATGTAACGTAAATACATAATTGAAAATAATAGTCTTCTTTTTAGATGAACCGACGACAGCGACGCGGTTCAAGAAATTGCAACCTCTCTTGCTCCGGAATTTTGAGGGTCCTCAAAATTCTGCCCCAGTTTACTGGGCTGGTGCTTCCGGTGGCTGTGTGCGACGAATGGCTGAAAATCAACTTCGGAATTTTGAGGGTCCTCCTCAAAATTCTGCCCCAGTTTCCAATATCGGGGGAAATGAAAATTTTGTTGAATTGTGACCAAACCCATAGGGCTGCCTACGTATCCCCTCTTAAATGTGAATCACGTCAGGCATAGTTCAAATTACATCATATAGGAAATCATAAAGATTACACATAGTAGCGCTTGACTGCATCTGAGTTGATTGGCTTTGGCCAGACTTCTCCATCTATTTCTGCGAGTATGAGGGCTCCTCCAGTTAGAACCCGGTGAACCATGTATGGACCTTGCCAATTAGGAGAGAACTTTCCTTTGGCTTCGTCTTGGTGCGGAAAAATCTTCTTCAGTACCAACTGCCCTGGCGCGAACCGTCTTGGCCTGACTCTCTTGTTGAAGGCTCTGGTCATTCTATTTTGATAAAGCTGACCATGGCAAACTGCATTCAGTCTTTTCCCGTCAATAAGGGCTAATTGCTCATAGAGACTCTTTACCCATTCTGAATCTTCAAGTTCTGCTTCCTGCATAATTCTCAGGGAGGGAATCTCTACTTCGGCTGGGATGACTGCCTCAGTTCCATAAACCAACATATAAGGAGTCGCCCCAGTTGATGTGCAGACGGTGGTACGATATCCCAATAGAGCAAATGATAGCTTCTCATGCCACTGCTTGTGTTTTTCTATCATTTTCCTTAGTATCTTTTTGATGTTCTTGTTGGCTGCTTCTACAGTTCTATTCATCTGAGGTTTGTAGGCTGTAGAATTCTTGTGCTTGATCCTGAAGGTTTCACACATTGTTTTCATCAGGTCGCTGTTCAGATTGGAACCATTATCAGTGATGATTGACTCTGGGACGCCGAATCGGCAAATGATACGATCGCGGACAAAGTATGCCACGACCTTCTTAGTCACTGCCTTATACGATGCTGCTTCAACCCATTTGGTGAAGTAATCAATTGCCACTAGAATGAACCTGTGCCCGTTTGATGTGGCAGGCTCGATAGGTCCGATGACATCCATTCCCTAAGCGGCGAACGGCCATGGTGAGCTTGTTGCATTGAGCTCGTTAGGAGGCACCTTTATCATGTCTGCATGGATTTGGCAACGATGACATTTCCGAACATACTGGATGCAATCTGTCTCCGTAGTCATCCAGAAATAACCAGCTCGGAGTATTTTCTTGTCTAAGAAAAAACCATTCATATGCGGACCACAGGTCCCTGCATGAACTTCTTCCAACAACCTGGATGCTTCATTTGCTTCGACACATCTTAGCAGTCCTCCTGTACAGGATTCCTCCGCTGTGAAAGAAGTCATTGGATAACCTCCGCAGTGTGCGCTTTTGAGTAGTGTTTGCAAGTTCTGGATACTCTCCTATTGACAGATACTTCTTAATGTCATGAACCATGGTTTTCCATCTGCTTCTTCCTCGACATGAGCAAAGTAGGCGGGTTGATCCTGGATTTTTACTGGGATGGGATCAATGAAGTTCTTATCCGGATGTTGAATCATGGATGATAGAGTTGCCAATGCATCGGCGAACTCATTCTGTACTCTGGGAACATGCCGGAATTCTGTCTTTGTAAACCTCTTCCTTAATTCTTGTACGTGATGCAAATATGGGAGTATCTTGGAGTTCTTGGTTGCCCATTCTTCCCGAACCTGATGTATGAGCAAGTTGGAATCCCTAATCACTAGCAACTCCTGAACGTTCATGTCAATGGCCAGCTTGAGCCCCAAGATGCAGGCTTCGTACTCGGCCATGTTGTTGGTGCACGGGAACCTGAGTTTGGTAGACATCGGATAATGCTGACCTGTTTTTGATACTAGAAATGCTCCTATGCCAGTGCCTTTAAAGTTTGCTGCTCCGTCGAAGAACATTCTCCAGCCATCATAGGATTCTGCAAGGTCTTCTCCTATGAAAGAAACCTCCTCATCGGGAAAATACGTCTTTAGAGGCTCGTATTCTCCGCCCACGGGGTTTTCGGCAAGATGATCGGCTAGTGCCTGTCCTTTGATTGCTTTCTGAGTCACGTAGACGATATCAAACTCACTCAGCAGGATTTTCCATTTGGCTAGCTTGCCCATGGGCATGGGCTTCTGAAAGATGTACCTCAGTGGATCCATCCTCGATATGAGATAAGTAGTATAGGCGCAGAAATAATGACTCAACTTCTGAGCTACCCAAGTCAAAGCACAACAGGTGCGCTCTAATAGAGAATACCGGGCCTCGTACGGGGTGAACTTCTTACTGAGATAGTAGATGGCTTGCTCCTTTCTCCCCGTTTCATCGTGTTGTCCCAGAACACAACCGAATGCTCCATCCAATACTGTAAGGTAGAGCAATAGAGGTCTACCTGGTTTGGGCGGAACCAAGACGGGCGGTGTTGACAGGTATTCCTTGATTCTGTCAAATGCTTTCTGGAAATCATCAGTCCATTTGGTAGCGGCGTCCTTCTTCAACATTTTAAAGATGGGTTCAAAAATGACAGTGGACTGAGCTATGAACTGGCTGATATAGTTGAGTCTCCCCAGGAAACTCATAACCTCTTTCTTGTTCTTTGGAGGTGGTAATTCTTGAATG
Source organism: Nicotiana attenuata (assembly GCF_001879085.1). Classification (NCBI taxonomy): domain Eukaryota; kingdom Viridiplantae; phylum Streptophyta; class Magnoliopsida; order Solanales; family Solanaceae; genus Nicotiana; species Nicotiana attenuata. Next base: position 17,739,728 of record NC_031993.1, read on the forward strand.
GCTTTGACCTTTGATGGATCAAGTTCTATTCCCCGTCGACTTACGATGAACCAAAGCAGTTTTCTTGCTGGAACCCCGAACGCACACTTGGCGGGATTTAGTTTCAAGTTGTACCTTCTCAATCTGTTGAAGAACTTTCTTAAATTCTCCATGTGGTCAGTGGCTTTCTTGGATTTAATGATGACATCATCTACATACACCTCGATCTCCCTGTGTATCATGTCATGGAAAATAGTAGTCATGGCCCTCATGTAGGTGGCCCCAGCATTCTTCAATCCAAACGGCATCATCTTGTAACAATACATTCCCCACGGCGTGATGAAAGCCGTTTTCTCCGCGTCTTCTTCGTCCATCCATATCTGATGGTACCCAGCAAAACAATCGACGAATGACTGCATCTCGTGCTTGGCGCAGTTGTTAATCAGGATGTGTATGTTTGGCAAGGGGAAGTCGTCTTTCGGACTGGCCCGATTGAGGTCCCGGTAGTCGACACAGACTCTGACCTTCCCATCCTTCTTTGGCACTAGCACAATGTTGGCTAATCATGTCGGGTACTCCACTACCCTGAGGACCTTGGCTTTGACTTGCTTGGTGACTTCTTCCTTGATTTTCAGACTCATGTCTGGCTTGAACTTTCGAGCTTCTGCTTTACCAGCGGACACGTCGGATCTGTTGGCAGTTTGTGAGCTACAATAGATGTACTGAGACCGGTCATATCATCATATGACCAGGCAAATATGTCCTCATATTCTTTTAAGAACTCCGTGTACTCTTCCTTTTCCGATGGTGACAGGTGAACACTGATGCGCGTTTCCTTGACATTCTCTGTATTCCCAAGGTTGACGACCTCAGTTTCGTCCAGGTTAGACTTAGGTCTATTCTCAAAGTCTTCGACCTCTTTAATGACCTCTTCTGGTATCTCATCCTCTTCTGAGTCTATATCCGTTTGTTGCGTTATCTCGTCGCATGTCACATTCATCGGTTCATCAAGATAAGTAATAGTAATGTTGTGTAAAAGTAAAATAAATGACAGAGAAAAATAATAAGAGCGAGACATATATAAGAAACTGAAATGCTTTGATAAATTCCAAAATTGTTTTGAACATCGGAGCTTTTTTTTTCAAAATTTAAAGATAATACTGAAGGGAAATCAACAAGCGAAAAGTAAAGAATAATGCATAATGCTTTGTTCAGCCTTGCTACCCCGAAGCTCTCCGGGCCTTGGTGGTTCTGATGGACCAATTGTTGAGGCGCTCCCCTCGGCTCACGGCTTGTATGGAAGGGCCTTCCTCCCCTTCCTCCTCGAGAATGACGTGACAGTCCATATCGTCATCTTCCAAAAATAGGTTCTTCATTGCGGCCAATGTTTCATCTTCCTCTGACCCATATAAGATGTCTGCCGGCTGGAAAGTCTGCTCCAGGCGGGGTATAGGGTGCTCCAGTGGATAATAAGGGCCGCGCCATGGTGGCGACCAATCCTTGAATTCTTCCCAAGTATATCCATACCCTAACCCGAAAGTGGTGCCATGCTTCTTCAGTTTGATAGGCTTGGTGATTCCCTGGAGGTTCTTGCGGAGCCCTTTGCTAGGTTCATACCCGCTCCAGTTTAGTATACTTTCTATCTTGTTATCCTACCACTTATCTTTGTCCACGACGTTGACTCGCTCAATCTGGTGGTAGGTTTCTCCTCCTAGTTTCCTTCTTCCTTCAATTGCTGGGATGGTTTGACGACTATATATGGGGTTACTCCTGTCACCATGAATAATCAACTCTTGGTGATTCCACTCGAACTTCACTGCCTAGTGCAGGGTTGATGCTACAGCTCCCGCGGCGTGGATCCAAGGTCGTCCTAGTAGTAAGTTGTAGGATGCTGGGATGTCTATTACTTGAACATCAACATCGAACCAAGTTGGCCCCATTTGCAAACATAAACTGATTTCACCAATAGTGGTCCTTTGGGAGCCATCGAAAGCTTTGACGTTGATAGCCCCATCCTTGATTTCATGCAGACTCTTCCCTAATGTTCTGAGGGTCAACAGTGGACAAATGTTGAGGCTGGACCCTCCGTCAATCAAAGTCCTGGTGATGAAATAGTCCGCTTTGTTGTGGCCTAAACCTTCAGGGGGCAACTCATCCCCGTGGAAAGTGATTTTATGACTCTCCAATACCTGCCCGACCATGTTTGCCATCTCTCCTCCAGTTATATTGCTGGGTACGTACGCCTCGCTCAGTATCTTCATCAGGGCGTTCTTGTGTGTCTCGGAGCTTTGCAGTAGAGCTAGAATGGAGATCTGTGCTGGTGTTTTGTTTAATTGGTCGACAACTGAGTATTCTTTTCCCTATATCTTCCGCCAGAGATCATCGGGCCCAGTTTCAATAGGCCGTCCAGAGGCTTGCTTACTTGATTCAACTAAGTGCTCCGCAGTATAACTTCTGCCAGTCCTGGTTATACCCTGTGCTGTAATTGCTTCTCCAGACCTAGTTTTCCCCTTCCTTCTTGCCTCGGCGGTGTAATCCCAAGGAATGGTTTGTGTGGAATGACGTTATGGCTGACATTGCCACAGGAATGGGCACTCTCGTTTTGGGAGGCGACACAGCAACTTCAAATGGTACTTTCAGAGACCCAAACTCCACCTCAATTGGCTCTGCGGTCTTTGTGGATGACGATGTTTCAAACTCGAGAGGCACGAACATGTTTACTTCAGCATCCCTAGATAGCTGGATCTGGACTATGATTGGATTTAGTGTGACTGTTGGTTTCTTGGGCTCGTCACCTTCGGCAATTAATCCAGTTGACCCTTTGGGGTCCCAATCATCTTCTACTTCGATCATATGCACACCCCACCCTTATGATCAGGCAAAGGATTATTGCGAACATTAGGAGCAGGTTCCTTGGCCACGGTGATTTTATTGTCAATTAGAGGTTGGATTTTGTCTTTCAAATATCGGCACTCATCAATGGTATGCACTTTCATGCCGGAATGGTATGCACAGGTTTTGTTTGGATTGACCCATTGGGAAGGATTTTCTGGAGTTATGGCGGGGATTGGGGTGACGAAACCGGCTGCTTTGAGTCTTTCATATAGCTGGTCGATTTGCTCGGCGATGGCGGTGTATCGCTTGGGAGGTCTACGGTCGAAATTAGGGCGTGGCCTGGGGAAGTTTTGGCGGGCGGGAGGTGATTTGTAGTGAGAAGGCTGGGGCATTATAGGGCTTGGTAGACGGGGTGCGGGTTTGGGGAATAGTCTTGGGTGAGGTAGGTTGATATGTGGGGGGAGGGAGATGGATTGGTAAGCAAGTGATGGAATTTGGTAAGAGGGCGGAGGTGCTTGGGTAATTAGGGTTAGGCTAGTATGTGAGAGGGGGTATCAGGTAGGCTTGGTATTTTACTGGGGACATGGTTCTCGGTGCAACCATCACGGCACTCACGTCCTTTTTCTTGGACGCGCCACCAGATTGTAGGGCTTTGTTGGTAGCCTGCAGTGCTTCAAAATTAGTGACCATACCGTTCTTAATGCCTTCCTCAATCCTTTCTCCTAGCTTGATGATATCGGAGAATTTCTGGCCCTCTATCAACATTAACCTCTCATAATACTGCGGATCTTGAGCTCGGACAAAAAATCGGTTCATCTGTTCTTCCTCTAAGGCCGGCCTGACCTTAGCAGCCTCGGATCTCCATCGAGTAGCATACTCGCGGAATGTCTCAGTGGGTTTCTTTTTCAGATTTTGGATGTAGAAGATATCTGGTGCATTTTCTGTATTGAACCTGAACCTGTCCATGAAATCGGACGCCATTCCAACCCAGCTCGTCCACTTCTTGGGATCTTGGCTAATGTACCAAGATAACTTATCGCCATTCAAACTTCTCATGAAGAGTTTCATGCGAATCTTTTCATCTCTTCCTACGCCGACCAGCTTATCACAGTATGTCCTCGGATGGACTCTGGGATCCCCCGAGCCGTCAAACATTTCGAACTTGGGAGGTTTGTACCCCTCGGGAAGTTCGACGTCTGGCTGAATGCAAAGATCCTCATAATTCAGCCCTTCAATGCCTTATTTTCCTTCAACGCCCTGGACTCGGCTAGTCAATTTCTCGAGCTCGGCTGCCAGGTTTTTGATGAGAGAGTCTTTGTCATCAGACTCCGGTGTGTTTGTAATGGGTTGAGTGTATTGTGGTAGGGTTTCCACATATATGGGAGCATGGTGGGGATAATCATTCGATGGTTCAGGGATGAGGAGTGGAGTGTTGTTGTGGCATGTGTTGCAATTTTGATGAGTAGCGGGTTGTTTCGGCAGCTTCGGGAAGTTCTGTGGAGGCATAGGGTGTTGAAAGTTGATGTCGGGAGAAGTGAGGGAGAATGACAGACTCGCCAAGTTCCGAACTTGGTCTAGTTCTTCTTGAAATTTCAGTAACTTCTGTTCGAGCTGAGCGGCACTTTCTTTGGATACCTAAATACCCTGAGGAACCTCTACCCTTTCAACCGAATTCTCCTTTCTGGCGTTGTTCAAATCTTCCATTTTTGCTTTGCCCCTGTTTTTGATAGGACTTGGAGGAGGAGGAGGTGGAGGGCCCTTAGATCTTGTGGAGTAGGATGACGATGCCAGAATGCACGAACTAACCTTTTAGGGAGGGGAATAAAAATAAAAGTAAAAACAACAAAAAGGTAACATTAGTACGGATTCTATAAAAATATTGCAATATTTAAACACATAGCATGAGAATATAAATCGTGTCCTAAATTGGGTGCCTCGTTGTGCCCGAGGTAGGCCTAGCAACAAGTTGACTTGGAGAACTTATAATGCTAAATGCATCATTTTATTGATAAAAATAAGACGAATCCCAAAATAAAGCAAAAATTGCATAAAGTAAAAATGTCACTAATGGCCATTGGGCTTATTACATTTCAAAGCGGAAAAAAGAAAAGAAATTCTTGACTATTAGGCCCCAGAAGGACCTTCCCCAGACTCGGCATCTTTAGCTCCATCGAGCAACGTCACTAGCTCACGCAATCCTAGCAGCAGATAAGCCCTAGCTAAATGTCCTCCTTCGTTTCCCTCGGTGTTTTGGCAATTCTCGATCCTACGGATGAATTTTCCTTCCAGCTCCAGCAGATTGTATTCCAGAAATTCCATCTTCTCACTAGCCCTGGTGACTCTCTCTTTCCATTCGTTGATTTTTCCACTTGATGGGAGATTCCTCCACCAGGTCAGCAAGAGTGAGGTTATACTGACCATACCGAAGTCGGGGACTTTGTTCTCCATTTTTTGCAAAAGGGTTAAGACCATACCCCCCACCGGACTCGACTATTTAAACCAATAATTAGCATTAAAGCATTTAGTTCTCCAAATAAATGCACAGAATATGGTGGCGTCCGTTTGGGTTCCAGGGAAACCCAGTGGACTTTGGACAAGGCTATCTTAAAGAGTCATTATGTGGACAACATAACTGACTCGACTAGGTTTGATAGTGATGCATGAATAGTTAAATAGAATAAGGTTTCTATGGGGTGCTAGACCGGTACCCTTGAGCGGACAACTCAAGAGGGAAAGGCACGGAACCGTCGACTGCACCGCTGATCGACTAGTTTTACCGCAAATATGCCTTTGCCAAATTTAGGGGGTATTAATATCGGAAGAGCGCAACAACTCATCAAGCGTTGCTATGGTATTTGTTTGGCACGAGTGGAATATGATGTTGAAGATGCAATTCCAAGAATGAAACAAATTGTCACGTACTTTCACGTTCATAATGATTACAATAATTGCTCAGAAATTACAACGGTATTGAAGGAAAACAGTAAATGAAAGCGTTAAAGAAAAAGAAACAAAAGACAAGTTAGTTTCGAATAAAGGTATTAAACAAAGCAACAAAGAAAACAATAAAGTCACATATAACATGAAATGGTAAAAGCCTAATGAATCCCCAGCAGAGTCGCCATGCTGTCGACAACGAAATCGGGTTTACGACATTTGGGAAGACAACTCTATTCCAGTTTGGAAATTGGGTTTTGGAATTGAAGAGTCGCCACCTAATGATTAAGTGCATTAGGACACTAAGGGTTTTGAATTGGAAAACCAGACTTCGGGTATGGTCTAGAAATTATCTCGAGGGGAAGGTGTTAGGTACCCCTCAAGATCCACTAGTGTGGTTCCCGACCATGCTATGTTATGACTTTAATGTAAACAAGTATACAAATAAACATATACATAAGGGTTGCAAACAAGCATGTTGGAATCTATAATTTTTTTGAGGGAGAGTCTAAGAGCAAGAATTAATCAAGACATTGAATAAACAAAGAAGAAAAAGTTAAAAAGGAGAAGGAATAGTGCAGTGAAAAAAAAATTAAAGGGGAGTTTTGGGTAATTGAAAAGACAGAATTTTTTGATACTAAACAAAGTAACATAAGGAAAGGGGTCCTAGGTTTTTAAATCACATGGATAATCCACACAATACCGGTAACCAATCGTACGCATAGTGTTATCGTGTGATCATCATCTCCATGTCTACCCTTCCCACCCCGTTAAGGTATTAATCGCGGAATGGTATCGCTACCTACAGCGTGCTATTACCGGTCCCAACTGTCAGTCCTGGAGGCTTTTAGGACTACTAATCCTAAAGGGAGGAAGCTTGGCTTTTCAGAGGTTTAAAAGGATAAAATTCTAAGGCGATAATCAAAAACACATAATATACTGAATGGGGAGATAAAGCAATTTAAAGGCTCAAGTAGGCCTCCTCATTTAGAGAAACGAATTGTTTAGCACGTCTTACACATACTGTTTATGTCCTTGATTAAAATTAGCGTAGGAAGAATTGATCTACCACATATTTCCAGATAGGGAGTCCGAATTAGTCCTACTTAGATGTAGTTGCAGAAAAACTGACGGTTGATTAATTATCTAACTATCTATCTGCGTTGAACAGGGTCTATATGCATGATATCTATTAGTTCAAAGACGGGGGAAGAACGATCTGATTGCAAAGAATAATAAAGTTACAGTATTGTAAGTTCTACGAGCACTTTAAACGAGTTACTACTGATTTTAAAGATGAGTGGGCAATTTCAGATTTTAATCGATTACACCTATAGGCATGCTTTTTAGGTTTTACGAATCTTGTTATGCAGAGATCTTCTAAGCAGGTCATTGATATGATTGGTTTATTTTAGGCCCTATAAGTGGAATTGCCTAATGACAGATGCACGTGCAAAAAATGCAGGAAAATCCTATAGGCATATTATCTACGTGATGTGCAGAATTTTAGCAGTGATTTATTGACATGGTATATATTGCGAAGTGCAAAAAACCTATGAGCATGGTATCTATGTAAAGAATCAGCATTTTAATGTATTAATCCTATAGACATGGTTTTTATGTAAAAATGCAGAATTGAGAAAATATGCACCCTATAGGCATGTTATCTACGTGAAAATGCAGAATTGAGAAAATATACACCCTATAGGCATGGTATCTACCCCTTTGGCATGCATTCTATCCCATCCCTTTTTACTATACCCCAGTAGTTATTACAAGGTTCATTGCAAAGCTTATGACATACCAAATAAAAGAATAAATGAAAATACATCAGTGATTACATCTACATCTAATCAGGCTAATCCAGACTCAAAGTCTAATAATATGAGATAAACCAACTTCCAGGATCGGGTTTTTCAAAGCCTTTCTCTTATCTGGGATGTGTCAAAGTTCCAAGGAACTTCCAGAGTTCCAGGCAATGCTTACACCCCAAATATTATTGCAGAACAGATTATAGTGCAGTGTGGAAGGGCCAGCCCTCAAGTGTCCAAGTTCAAAGGGAACTCGAGGTCCCAAGGCAAGGCTCACAAGAGGGGGGCAAGACTTAAGGGCTTAGGAGTAAGTGTAAGTGCAATGAAAAGGAATTAGGGGGGAGGAGGGCAGACTGGTGGTCATGCCCAGCAACTGGAATGCTGGCACACCCCTGACCAGCTTGTCAGCTAAAAAAATTAAAGAGTTAGGACCTTTGAAGGTCAGGTTCAGCCCTGGACAGCAACTTGGATGCTGCCAGGCTATACCTTAACTCAATACACATAAGGGAATGGGGTATGGGAAATTGAAAGAGGCTAGGATCCAAAGGACCCAGTTTTAATCCATGACAATAACTTTGTATATTGCCATGTCTTAAACTACAACCCAATCACATAAAAGGGGGATGGGGATAGGGATTCATTGCAGCAACAGATAGCAAGACATAAGTATTACTTTAAAGTTGAACTCTACAAAGCAGTAAAGTAGGCATGGGCATAAAAGCTTGTAAGTAAACACATTGGATTTTGATACTTGAATCAAAAGTAGGACATACCAGTTCAGAAGAGCAACAGTGCAAACATGTAACAGATCTAAAATAATCGGAGAGAAACTCGATATTTAGGGTTCCAGATGAACCCTAGAGATGAGAAAGGCTTCGAAAATACCCGATCTAAGTCGGATAATGTTATAAACAGGCTCAAAAGACCAAGAGCCACCGGAGCAAGGCCGGAGATGGCCGGAATCTTCGAATCAGTGAAGGCCTGGGTGAAGACCCTCGAGGTCTGGCCTCGATCCTTCGAACCATAGGCATGCAGGAGCCATAGGAGGTGGGTATAGGCTGTCCATGGCCTGAGAAGCCATGGACGCCGGTGAAAACATGGTGGAACAAGTTAGGGGAGGCTAGGGTTTCGGAGAGCCTTGAGAGAATTTGGGAGGTGAAGAGAGTTCAAAGGCGGCACATCTGATAGAGTGAATTAGGGTTAAGGGGGGTATGGGAATTAAAAAGGAAAGAACGGATCATGGCCGTTGATCAAAATGATCAACGGCTAGGATTAAAAGAGAAGCTAGGCGGGTCTGAAAACGAGTCGTGGGGTTTGGGTTAAAATTTGAAGTTGGGTCGTTTAATTAGGGTGGAATTGCGGGTTAAATTGAGCATGTAATTGAAATAGAAATGGCTATGTGTTAAATAGCCAATTTTCCCCCTTTTATTTTATAAAAATAGATAAAATGATTTTAAAAACAAATTAAAAGTCGTGAACTAATTAATAATATATATATATTGATCTAAAAATACTGGGAATGATTTTGTAATTGTAAAATGCTGTTAATCGTAAAATAGGCTATAATTGCAATTATATGCAATTTAGCTTTAAAAATACCAAATAAATTTATAAAAATATGAAAAATCACCTTAATTATATTTTGGTGTAAATAAGAGAATAGAAATAAATTATTCACCAAAGTAATAATTCTGGGAACAATTATTGGATTTTGTACTGCCAAAATAGACGATAATTCATTTTGAAAATCCTAAAAAATTAGGAAAAAAATACCAAAACTCTTGAGCATGCTTATATATGCATACACATGCTATTTTGAAAGAATTTTGAGTGTAAAATATATATGGTAAAATTGGGTATCAACAGTTATTAGGCATGGATCTGGTTCGAGATGCTTTGGAGAAGGTCAAGATGATCCATGATCAGCTTCGTACAGCCCAATCTAGACAGAAGAGCTACGCAGATTATAAGATTTGTGATGTTTCATTCGTGGTTGGAGAGAGAGTCTTGCTCTGGGTTTCACCCATGAAGGGCGTGATGAGGTTCGGGAAGAAGGGAAAGTTGAGCCCTAGGTATATCGGAACTTTTGAGATCCTTGAGAGGGTTGGAGAGGTGGCCTACAAGCTTGCCTTGCCACCTAGTTTGGTTACGGTTCATATGGTGTTCCATGTCTCTATGCTTCACAAGTATTATGGTGATCTGTCTCATGTTCTAGACTTCCGCACAATCCAGTTGGACGAGGATTTGACTTACATTGAGGAGCCCGTGGCTATCTTTGACCGGCAGGTCCGGAAGATGAGATCAAATGATATTGCTTCAGTGAAGGTTCAACGGAGGGGTCATCCGCTTGAGGAGGCGACTTGGGAGACCGAGCACGACATGCGGAGTCGTTATCCTCGTCTATTCACCACTTCAGGTATGTCCTTCTACACGTTCGAGGAAAAACATTTATTTTAAGAGGGGGAGAATGTAACGACCCGATCGGTCATTTTGTGTAATTGTGCCCCGTTACCCCTTTTATTGCTTCACATATGAGACTTTATGCTTTTTGACTTTTGTGAAAACGACCCCGGAATTGTATTTTTATGACTCCGAGAGCTTCGTATCATGATTTTGGGCTTGTTCATACGTCCGGAATTGATTTTGGATGTCTGTAGGCTAATTTGTGTTGATTTGCCAAAATTTGGCAATTTTATGTTGAAAAGTTTGATTGTAGGTTGACATTTAGCTATCGAGTTTGGAATTTGATTTTGGGCCTTGGAATAGGTCTGTTATGGAATTTATAACTTGTCTGCATTTGGCGTCGTTCGGAGTTGATTTGATAGGATTCGGACGCTTAGTTGAAATTATAGAAGTTCTTGAAAATCTCTTTGAAAACCATGCGTGTTAGAGTTCACTTCATAATTTTAGATGTTATTTTCGTGTTTAGGTCACGCGAGCGAGTTTGTATGATGTTTTTCGACTTGTGTGAATGTTTGGTTTGGAGCCCCGAGGGCTCGGGTGAGTTTCAGATGCTTAGCGGAGTGTGGTTGGAATCAAAAGATTGCTGGTTTTTCTGCACAGGCCTCAGATCGAGGTCTGAGCTTGCATTTGCAAAGTGAAGCCAAGACTGCTTGGTTAGCAATTGCGAACCCCGTGTTCGCATTTGCGAAGTATGCTGGGAAGGAGCTAGTTTGCATTTGTGATCCATTTGGTCACAATTGTGAAGGTCCATTGTTTGCAATTGCAAACTATCTTTCGTAATTGCAATGATTGCAGAGATGGGAGGTTCTTCGCATTTGCGAGTGATTCTTCGCATTTGCGGGATTCGCAATTGTGAACCCCAGGTCGCAAATGCCACATCTGCAACTGGACTAATAGCTAAGGGACGGGGTTTTTGAGTCCATTCTCTCGTTTTTGAACTCTAGACTTGGTAGGAGGTGATTTGGAGAGTGGATTTTCACCTACAAACCTTGGGTAAGTGATCCTAGTCTATTTCTAATAATATTAGTATATTTCTAATAATGTTCCATTATCATATCTTAGATTAACAGCAAAATTGTGAATCAAAGTAGAAATTTATGAAACTTTGTCAAGTTTTTGAAAAATAAGAAATTGAGTTCTGAGAGTCGATTTGGACTCGAATTTTGAAAATAATCACATATATGAACTCGTGGGGTCACAAGTAGATGGAATCTACCACTGGAACCAGGTTTCGATCGGGCGGGCTCTGGTGACTTTTGTTGACATTTTGAAAAAAGTGTAACAATCTTAACTTTATCTGTTGTAATTGAATTCCCTAGCATTGTTTGATATTATTAAGTCGATTTTGGTTAGATTAGAGTCGTGTGAAGGCGGATTGTAAGGGAAATGCTATTTCCGTGTTTTCAATTGGCCTAATTGAGGTAAGTGTCTTACCTAACTTCGTGTAGGAGAACTACCCCTTAAGATTGATATTTTTTGATTCAATTGTGCTAAGTGAAATCCGTGTATGCAACGTGACGAGTGGGTACACGTGTTGTACGTAGTATTTGATCCGCTTAGGCTATTTAGACTATTTCCATGCTTTTATTGAATGGCCTTATTATGTTCTAACCCTCATAGTCAAATTATCCTTAATTGTGTTAGAATATCCTTAAATGCCTTAGTTGACTTGTTTAGTGTTGGTTCTACATCCTACGTGCTAAATTGCTTCCATGCTTTAGTTGAACTTGTTGTCTCCTTTATTGTCACATGCTATTTCTTTATTGTTGATTATCATTGTTGAAGTACTTATTCATGTTATCCCTTTACTGGTTGAATTCCATTATTGAGACTCGTTTTTGAATATTATCTCTTTACTGTGAAGCTACTCTTATCTAATATTGTAGTTATACATTGTTTCTCTCATTGTTGAGTTACTTGGTGTTGAAGATGTTGAAGCCATTGATACGTTGCGGCAATGTTAGTTATTGTTGAAACATCTATCTTGTTGAGCATTTTCCATTCATTGTTGTTATTGATATTCTTGTATACGTTGTGTTGGAGCCATGGGCTATTGTTGTGGAAACATTGATATTGTTGCTGTTGGCAAGTTGTGATATATGTGCACTTGTGGTGCGAGTTGTTATTGTGATATGATATTGATGCGCATGCAGCGGTATAAGGCTTGGGTTGATGTGCATGCGGCGGTATAAGGCGGGACTTATGTACGTGTTGCTTGTAGGGGAACTACGTGAAGCCACGCGGCGTCATAAGGTCGGCTAACGTGCGTGTAGCTATTTCAGGAAACTGTTTTAGAAACCTATTTTTCAAATGTAAGGCTAACGCGTCGGTATAAGAAAAGATTGTGATTTAAATTTAGAAAAGTGAATAGGAGGTGGTATCTCGGTTGTGATTCTTCATTATACGAGGCGGCACCTTGGTTTTGATTTTATTATGCCCGAGGCGCTATCTCGATGTGATTCTTGTTGTTTACTTTATATTGCAAAGTGTTTTGGTTGAAAATATAATTGTTATTTCATTTCTTATTGTTCTATCAGTTGTCGTCCGTACATGATTTATGTAGTCCTCTAGTTGCTTCATTTATGCAATTTCTATTGTTGATTTTCCGGTATTAGATCATGATATCATCTTGTCCCGTATTAGTTGCTTTCTTACTCTCCATTTTATATCCGTATTTCATTTTATACCGTCTATTTCATATCTTAGTAGGTGCCTTGACCTGGCCTCATCACTACTCTATTGAGATTAGGCTTGATACTTACTAGGCATCGCTATGGTGTACTCATACTATGCTTCTGCATATCTTTTTGTGTAGATCCAGGTATGTCTGCTCGTGCCGATAGATAGAGATTTCTGCTAGCTGTTTGATCGGAGACTTCAAGGTAAGCCTGCTCGGCGTCTGTAGGCCTCAGAGTCACCTTCCTTTACCCTCATTTACTGTTGTATTTACTTTTAGGCAGTGATGTAGTTGTTACTCTTGTTACACTTTGTAGAGCTTATGACTCGGTTCACTAGATTTGTGGGTGTGTATTGTGAGATTCGATCTTAGGCTTTATCTATTGTTAAGTTATATTCCACAGTTTTGCAAATTCATATCTGTTCAGCTTTCATTATTGGTAGGCTTACATAGTCGTAGAGACTAGGTGCCAACACGACATCCTACAGGGGGAGATTGGGTTCGTGACAGGCGATTTCTTCTTACCGATTAAATGAGGAACGAGATATAGCAAGAAACAACGATCAAAATTCCTGGTCAAGAATATGAAATTATAATTTCAACATCAGTACGTCCCTGTTGGTAGTTGTGCTGAGAGGTACGGGTGATAAGGTACGATGGCCGAAAGAGATGAGAGCAGATCCCAACAAAAAAAGTCAGGAATTTTGGTGTGAATTATATAATGATCATGGTCATAGAACAACAGATTGCACGATCTTACAAGGGGAGGTTGAATATTTATTGAGAAAAGGTTACCTCACTGCTCTGTTTAGTGAAAAAGGAAACTGCCTTATATGAAAAACAAGCAAGAACCACCAAAACTCCTCTCGCCAAAGAGAACGGTAAATGTTATAACCCGGGATGGTGAGGCAACAGAAAATTGTACACGAGCATAAAAAAGGACAGCCAAGGTCTGAGTTTTCCACAAAAAGCGGGTTCGTCAAGTTCTGGAAGAAGACAGCATAATGTTTGACGATGAAGATGCGGATGGCTTGATAATCCGTCGTAATGATGCATTGGTAATATCTTTACTTGTTCATGATACTAACGTCAAGCGAGTTTTGATCGAACCCGGTAGCTCTTTGAATATCATACTACTCAAAATGGTGAATGAGATGTAAACAATTAATCATATCATACCCAAGGCTCGATCGTTTGTCAGGGTTCGATAATTCAAGAGTCGTAACAAAAGGAGAAATTATGTTGGCAACGTTCACAGCGGCTGTCATCAAATATACTAAATTTCGAGTGGTAGACACAGACGTGACCTATGATATATTTTTAGGAAGGTAGTGGATTCATAACATAGATTCAGTAACGTCAACATTGCATCAGGTAGTAAAATTTCTATCGCGATGAAATTTTTTTCAGATTAGAGGAGATCAGCAGTCGACACGAGAAATCAACACAGTTGTAATAGCAAGTGGAGCACCCAAAGACGGAAACGGGAAATAGCAATTACAGAATTCAGCTGAGGAGAATTTATTTTCTACCTTGACTGAAAATCCAAAAAATAAAGCTGAATAAATGTAAGGCCCGATGTGATCCAAGAGCCAGGGGAGAACTAAAATATCAAAAAAAAAACCACGGAGGAGCTCGAAGCTCTTATATTATTTGTTCACTGGCCTGGTAGAAAAGTTTATGTCAGAACAAACTAGAGCTTAGAGATGAAAAGTAAGTTAATTGAATTTTTACGTGCTAATTCTGGTTGTTTTGCTTGGTCTCATTCTGACATGACAGATATACCATAGGAGGTAATTACTCATAAGTTAACTGAAGATCCATTACACCACCATGCAAAGCAAAAGAAACGAAAGCAAGGAGCTTTAAAAAATCAGTTAATGCAAGAGGAGCTACAGATAGTTATGATAATTGGCTCAATTTGAGAGGTAAAGTACCCTGACTGGTTAGTTAATACTGTTTTTGTCTTAAAGAAGAATGGAAAATAGAGAGTGTGTGTGGACTATACTGATCTAAATAAAGCATGTCCTAAAGATTTATTTCCTTAACTGCACACAGATCAACTAATTGATTCAACCGCGGGCCATGAGCTTTTGAGTTTTTTATATGCATATTGTAGATATAACCAAATAAAAATGGACCCTCTAAATGAGAAAAATACTTTTTTTATTATAGACATGGGGACTTACTGCTATAAGGTCATGTCATTTGGTTTAAAGAGTGTTGGATCTATATGCCAAAGGTTGGTGACCAAAATATTCCAAGAACAGTTGGGAAAAACCATAAAAGTCTACATTGACGACATGCTGGTCAAATAAACATGAGCGGGAGATAATCTCCAGCATCTAAATAAAACCTTTGAGATACTCCGCAAATATAACATGAAGTTGAACCCAAAAAAATATGCCTTTGGTGTGGCCTCAGGTAAAATTTTAGAATTTCTTTTTTCTAACAGGGGGATTGAATTAAATCCCGCTCAAATCAAAGCAATCGAAGAAATACCTTATGTGCTTATAAGAAAAAAGGAAGTACAAAGGCTAACAGGTAGAGTAGCGGCTCTAGGGAGATTTACATATAAATCCTCAGAGAAGTGTTTTAAATTCTTTTCGATATTGAAAAAAAAAATTTGAATGGACTAACGAATGTCAACAAGCTTTGAAGTAATTTAAATCATATTTTTCAGAATCGCCCATGTTATCGAAACCAATGGACGGAGAAAGGTTAGTCATCTACTTAGTTGTATCAGAGGACAATAAGTGCGGTATTGGTACAAAAAGATAAAGGTAAGCAATCTCCAATTTATTATGTTAATAATTTTTGTTGGATGCTGAAACACGATATCCTCATTTAGAAAAACTAGCTCTAGAATTGATAATGGCATCAAGAAAGTTACGACCTTATTTTCAATGTCATCCAATTTCTGTTGTAATTGCTTTTCTGTTAAGGAATTATTTTGCATAAACATGAGTTATCAGGGTGATTAGCTAAATGGACAATAGAATGTAGTGAATATGATATTATTTATCGATCTAGAACTATCATAAAGTCGCAGGTACTAGAAGATTTCAGTTCGAGCCTACTTCCTGAAGCTAAAAAAGAGGTACTAGTATTTACCGGATCTAATCTGGGGACATGGACCTTATATACTTATGGGTCCTCAAATATAAAAGAAGCAGGTCTGGGTATTATTTTAATTTCATCTACAGGAGAGATTATTAGGAAACTAATAAAGTTCTATCCAATTACTAATAATGAAGCCAAATATGAGGTATAATTGCAGGTTTGGAACTTACAAGAGAATAGGGGATTGAGCAAGCTTAAATCAAAAGTGACTCGAAGATTGTGTTAAGTCAAATGCATGGGAATTACGTGGCTAGAGAGACACGAATACAACAATACTTAGAAAATGTGCGAGAACTACTGCGACAATTCCAAGCATGGAAGGTTGTTCAAATACCAAGGGAAGAGAACGCAGAAGCTTATGCATTAGCAAATCTGGGGTCTGTGGCTGATGTGTCAAATGCAGAAAATGTAATTATGGCACTTGTTTCATTCAGCCCTTGATCCAACCAAGAATGAGGTATATATTAATAATTTAATTTAAGATTGGAGAAACGAATTTGTTAAATATCTGCAATATGGAAGTTTACCTGAGGATAAGAAGCAATCCTAATTGCTGCGAATAAAAGCAGCTCAATATTGTTTAGTATAAGGCAATATGTACAGAAATATATATTTGGAGGGCCTTTAGCTTGGTGCCTCGGTCCCTCACAAACTGAATACGTGATGCGAGAAATGCATTAAGGACATTGTGAAAATCATGTTCGTGGAAGGTCATTGGTTAAAACACTAATAAGAGCAAGGTATTATTGGCCAAAAATGGAAGATGAGGCGAAAAACTTCGTGAGAAGATGTGATAGATGTCAACAGTATGCAAACAATATGCATCAACTAGCAGAGTTGCTTCATTTAATCATAGCATCGTGGCCGTTTATGAAGTGGATAGTGGACATCGTAGGTCCACTACCTCAAGCACTAATGAAGGTACGATTTTTATTAATCTTAATTGATTATTTTTCTAAATGGATAGAAGCAGGTGGCTTTACGCAAGTACGAGAAAAAAGGTTGTTTATTTTGTTTGGATGAATATAATATGTCGATTAGGGGTCCTAAGGGAAATCGTCAGTGATAATAAGCCAAAATTCGTAGGTGCAAAGGTTACTGATTTTTTCAAAAGCTGGAAAATTAAACGAATTACTTCGACACCCTACCATCGCGTTCCTAATAGGCAAGCAAAATCGGAATTTTTTTATTAAAATTTAGGAAATGGAAAAAAGCTTTTTTTTTTCTCTAGCTAAGCTTCCACTAGTCGCACGTTAGTAGTGAAATTATCATACAACCTGCCAAAAAATGAATGGGACCAGAAGAAAAAAGCAGCAAAGAAGACTGAACTATCATAAGTGAAGGTACCTAAAGTAAATCGTAGAGCTCTAGAGAAACCTGACGTAATTGAGACTTATCCGAGATCTAGTCAATCAACAAATGGGGGAACTAACACCAATAGTGAGGGTAAGAATACTCCAGTGAATAGAGATAAGGAAGTTGAAATTGAAATAGCTGAGACTGTGGTTACACCGGAATCTATGTTGGGACTGAGCGTATTGAGTTCTGCGAGTAGCTCAAGGAATAGAAAAACTGTGAGTCCCTCTGCCCTAAAGGTTGATAACTTACAGATTACGCAGATCAGCCCTAGAATAAAAGCTATGGCAGAAGAGGTAGATAAGGTCACAAATGCAGAACAAAGGAAGAACGAGCTAACTACTGCCAATAATGGCATTAAAACATGTGAGAATGTTGTTACTACTAACAAATTGGCATCTCGAGCAATGGCTTTGAACTACATATCACCAATAATACAATATGGGGAGAAGATTGTGGCACTTGATCAGGATGAAATTGACGAGGACAACACGAAATGGAAACATGCTATTGTCCTATGTGTGATAGGATACTCACCTTCAATTAGAGCCTCACAGAGATTCTTCGCTAGTCAGTGGAATTTTAAAACTAAGCCTCAAATCTACTATCATCAGGAGGATTATTTTGTTATCTAATTTTGAAATGTAGAGAAGGAGAATGAGGTATTGTATTCTTGACCACACTCTATTAAAAGTAGACGTGTTATTGTGAAAGCATAGGCTCCTGATTTTAACTTTCATGCTGAAGTATTGAGAACTATTCCAATATGGATAAAAGTACCAAACCTACCGATTAACTGCTGGGGAAAGAAAACTATCAATCGTGTTGGTAGTTGACACTAGGGGATTCCTTTGTTTGCAGATGAGTGCACTACAAATACTGCCTGTATATCTTATGCTCGCTTACTCATTGAAATGGATATCACAAGGCCTTTTCCCAAGACAGTGAAGGTGAAGGACCCTAAGGGGAGTACTTTCGACCAGAAGATAGAGTACGATTGGGAGCCAAAATTCTACACAAGATGTATGCAGGTTGGGCATATCTGCAAAAAGGGGAATGAGCAGAAACTACAAGCACAACCTCCAAACAAAAAGAATACAAGGGTTAAACAGATATGGCAGACTAAAGGCATTGGAGCAATACAACATCATCAAGAGAAACCAGATCAAAGGAAACCTACTGAAGGTCCAGGTTATGCGAAACCTACGGGTAAATCAACACAGCAAGTCATGGTCAAGAATCAAGAATTACCTATGCAAAATCAGAATGTAATTCAGAAAACTCAACAGGCAGTGTTGATACCCAATTTTTCCCTCATATATTTTAAATATGCATATATATCTTCAAAGTGGTGTACATACATTATTATTAGGTTTAAACATGCCCAAGTATTTCTATAATTTTTCTATAATTTTAAAGGCTTTAAATCAATTTATTTCTATATTTTTTATTATACAAATATCCAATAATTATCCCTCGTATCATTTTTATGATGATTTAATCCTCCAAATTTATCATTCATGCCCATATAATGCATAAATATTTTAATTGTATTTTTTCATAAATACATTTGCATTTTAAGGCTAGAATTGCACATTTTGCAATAATAGCCCATATGTACTTATAATTACACTATTTATGCAAAATAGTCTTTTATATTTTTATAGAGTTACATAATTATTTTAAATCATTTTTATGCACCACTGATATTTTTGTTATTAACTTATTATTTATATAAATTATTTTATTTAATAAATTGGGTATTTAAAATATGACCCCATTTTTATTTAAATTCGGACCTAGAGCAACCCCAATTTACCTAGCCCAATTATCCCTGGCCCAAACCCATTAACCCAATACCCATACCCATTTTAATATTCGACCCAGAACCCTTTAAATCAGGACCGTTGATCTCAAAGATCAACGGTCCACAATACACCAATCCCCTTAATTATATCCTACTAGAAACCCTACCTCATTCTTTCTAAACCCGCCGCCCTTAAACTCTCTAAACGCCCTCTCTGTCTCTGTCAAACCCTAGCGCAGTCACCCTCAAATCTCTCCTATTCCGGCTCAAACATAGAATCAATCCATGATTTACTTACCTATTTTGTGTTACTCTATCATTATACGCTCGTCTATGGTATTACTTAGATTCTTGCCCTATTTTTGGAAAGAACTACCTCAATAACGGGTAGATTCACCCTGGTTCTCTGAAGATCTGGACGATCTTGCGTCCATATACATGTTTTATTAAATGATTCTTGCATCTCTGGTTCGATTTAAAGCATCTGTCTCAACTAGGGTTTGAGACCTTTCCTTGTTCTTTACTGATCTCTGATTGACACTCTTTCCTTTCTCGTATTTGACTAATATTTCCCTTATTTCTGTTTAATCTAACGTGTTTCATTTATTTTTACCTTATTTTGCCCTAAATTAGGATTTCAGATCTTTTTCTGATTTGATTCTGTGTTTCCATTTGAATAATCTCCCATCTATGTTCGTTCTATGCAAATATATGGTTATTTGCTTTATTTTCTGCCATTTATGGTTTACCTAAATTTGGGGTTTCAAAACCCTTTTACTTGAATCAAATCTGGTTCAATCCTACTCTTCTTTTGAATAATTCATGTCTACGTTCATTTTTTTGCTAGTACGTGATTCTTTGCCATTATTCTCTGTTGATTTTTGGGATTTATCTAAATTAGGGTTTCAGACCCTTTTTACTTGAACCAAATCTGGTATTCCATATGTGATTCTTTACCTTTCCCCTACTGATTTTGTGTATCTTCACCTAAAGTTTAGGGTTCAATTTTACTGATTTAAACGCTTACCTTTCTAGTGTTTGACTAATTCGTTTTCCATGTTTATGTGTTTAATTCCTACACTATTTAAACCCCCTTCCTCACTCCCTTTAGAGAACAACATAACAAAGACTTGAACTCTTCTATTCTCACTACTAAAACTAAGCTCTCTCTCTTGCCCATGTTCTGATTTTTGCACTAAGTGGCTATTGTTTGGCCGGCTGAAAGCCAAGGCCAAATTACACTGGAATTTAACTATTACTGCACCTTTACTTGATTTCTTCTTAACTGGTATGCCCTAACTTTTTCAATTTCCTTCTCTATGCTTTGTGTGATTAGCCTGTTTCAATTCCTAGCATGATTCTGTCCTTTATATGTTAATATGATAATACTGCTAACTTAAGACTAAGTTATTTAGAATAACTCTCCTAAGTTAGTTTAAGGTTCGATTTGTTTGTCAGCTTTATACCTGTTCTAAACTATGAGCATGTAATCAAGTGTGTTTGTGCTCAATTCATATGTCCTGTCTGTTCTGCTTAATTGCTTCTGTCACTAAGCCATGACTGTTTCAAATACTAGCATAAGCATTTAACTAAATCAGACTTCACCATGTTTGAACTATATGCTCAACCTGAACCTTGTTTGTTTCTTGGAGCAGTTCTGTCTACAACTCTGTATTCTAAACTTTCTCTCTTCTGAAATTGAACTATTTCAAAACCTACCCTCTTTCCCTTTATGCACTGGTTTTCAAACTCCTACTCTTAGTCATTTAGGTTCTCACCACCCTAGTGTGAGCACTGCCCAGGGTCGTTGAGACTCCTTTGAAATCTGACACATTGGGGCTTATTTTTCTAATCTTTTATGAACTCTGCGCTGAATGTGTGGTTCTAGTGTGACCATTGCCCAGGGTCCCTGAGGCTTTTTGGGAACTTTGACACACTGGAAGCCTGGTTTAATGTGCTGTGAATGGATCACAGCTATGCTTCAGAGCTGTTGTGTTTGAAAGCCTGGTTCCCAGGTTTAGATTGGGCCTATGAAGGCTCCCTATAGTGTAATCGTTATTATTATGTAATTCATTCATTCTGGGCTGTAATAATTTCTATAATAACAGAATTGGGGTTTATTAGTAAAAGCTGGGGGGGGGTTCTCAAACCTTTGTTGAAACTGGGTAGAGATCCTGCCTATAGGTTTAATTATGCTGATTGAACTATGTGGATACTATACTGTGTTTAGAGCTCCTGCCTATAGGATTTTTCATGATCATTTTGATTCTGTGTTGCACATCTGCATGCTAGAAACTCTACTTATAGGACTTTATGTTTAATTCTGCACATTAGAAATAGTGTTCGTAGGATCTACACATATTTTCACCCAATGTGCATTAATGACCATGTCTATAGGGCTTTTGTTGATTATCTTTCATAACAACCTGTTAATTTCTATCCAAATACGGTTAATAGATATTATTCCTATAGGAATAAAATCGGTCTCAAACCTTGAAATCATGCTTATAGGATTTAAAACTAATAGATATCATGCCTATAGGGTGAGATCAATTCTGCAACTTAGAGATCCTACCTGTAGTAGTTTAAATCAACCTCGCAATTAGATATCACGCCTATAAGGTTTAAATTAATTCAGCAATTAGAAAGCATGCCTATAGGATCTAAAAGGAATAAAACTGTCTTTACGAGTTAAAATCAGTGCTACACGCAAAAATCATGCCTATAGGATCCTGTTAGTCTGTTCTGAATTCAAGCGCACTTATAAGTCACTTAGGCAGCGTATCTGCAGGACTCCCTAATGATTCTGGGTTTAAAACTATGACATATTTCTGCCTGAAATGCCTAGATCCATGTTGAATAAAATCAGTGGGCAAAAAAATAGGTCCCAATGCTCGCCTTAATAGAATTGTCTTTACACTTTGTTGTCACACGTAGATATCCTGCCTATAGGATTCCAAATTTAATCAAGTTTGCTGATTCAATTGCGTGCTTTTGTTGCCTATATGTGGAGGTCAATGTGAGCCCATACTTGCTTTATTTAAAAGTCCTACTTGTTTTGTTTGTCGCCAAGATTTCACATTTTTAAGCAATATAGAATTGGTCTAGAACTATCCCAAATAGAGGTCCTAATACCTCCAGGACCATAGGTAAGGGACGGGTAGTGCACGCATAGGGTACGGTTTAGAATCAATTAGTGCGCTTAAGTAACAACTTGAAGATAGTAATTGGGTAGTAAAGGAAATGATAGCCCATGCGCTAATGCTATGAGTAAAACCCCGACTTGAGGGAGTTGCAAAGCATTGCATGGATAGATCCTATAGGCTAAAAAAACTTAGGACCACCCCTTATCCCTGTTTGATAAATTGAATATTGTATTTGTCCAAATTGTTTTCTTCCCTTTTAAAGACTTTCGCTTAATTTAAGTTTGGCCGGGACCCACCGTTGTGAACCTCGAGGGGTGCCTAACACCTTCCCCTCAAGGTAATTTATAGCCTGTTTGGCCAAGCTTCTTTTTGGCCAAATGTGCTTTTCTTTTTGCCAAAAGCACTTTTGGCCAAAAATTGAGGTGTTTGGCCAAGCTTTACGAAGGACAAAAGTGCTTTTGAGGAGAAGCAGAAGCAGTTTTGGAGAAGCAGAAAAAAGTAGCTTCTCTCCAAAAGCACTTTTTTGAGAAGCGATTTTAAGAAAAATACACTTAGAAGCAGTTTTTTAAAGCTCGGCCAAACACTAATTGCTGCTCAGAAGTGCTTTTCAAACTAATTAGCCAAGCACAAACTACTTCTCATCAAAAGTACTTTTAAAAAAAAATACTTCTCAAAATAAGCTGATTTTTACAGCTTGGCCAAACGGGCTATTAGAGCCCTTACCCGATCTCTGGTAATGTAGACTGGTTATCTGAGTTATAAATCCGATAGGTGGCTACTCTTCCAAATCCAATTCCCTACCCTCACAGAAAGGAGTTGTCCCAAAAATGTCGAAACCCAATTTCGCGAGCAAAAGGGGGCGCGACAGGCAGGATCACTGAATCAGGGGACAGGTTCACACAAGTAAAGTGAGAAATGGACAGAGGTTACAGGGAGATCAGCTGCTAAATCTGGTAGGTTTGTAGCACTGAGGAAAGGAATATTGATACCAGAAACGGATTCAATACTCTGGCTACATCCATAAATCCACTAGTTGCACAAAGATACAATTCAATATATGCAAAAAGGGCAGAGTAGCACATGGGCCGAGCTGAATAACACAAATCCTCAAGTTCTTGCAACATGAGTTTGGTTACATGGAATGTAAGGGGACTAAATAAGAGATATAAGCAGAGGGAGTTAAAGTTGTTTACAATGGAGCATAACATAGGAATAATTACAATTGTTGAGCATAAAATAAAGAGGATAAAGCAGCTAATATAATAAATAAAATTGCTCCAAGATAGGACTAGTGCGCTAATGCTAGCACAAGTAATAAAGGAAGGGTATAAGTAACATGGGATCCGAATTGATTTCTCTATGTTGGACATGAGTGCACAATGTGTCCATGGTATTGTAAAGTTTTATGCCACAAATATAATTTTTAATTTTTCAGCAGGCTATTGTGCAGGGGCCTTGGTTGATAATGGGGGATTTCAACTCTATGTTACATGATGATGATAGAATAAATGGGGCTCGAGTGCATGAAACAGAGGTCAGGGATTTCAGGGAGTTTTTATTTGACATAGAGATGAATGAATTACAATACATTGGTAGAACTTATAACTGGACAAACAATCACACTTTCAGCAGGATAGACAAAGCAATAGGGAATGTCGATTGGATGAGCAACTGGCCTGCAGTTAAAGTTGTTGTAATGGAACCTACTTTCTCTGATCACAGTCCTTTAAAGGTTACAATTGGTACACAGAGTATGAAGAGCCCTAGACCATTCAGGTTGTTTAATCGCCTAGAAAATGACCATAAATTTATACCACGGATTAAAGATTGTTGGGCAGTAAAGGAGAAAATAACTATGAAAAAACTATGGTGTAAGAATAAAACAATAAAGCATGAGCGGAAGAAATTAAATACTAAGAAGTTTCTTAGGGTGGATAAGACACTTGAAGGTATAATGAATAAACTAAATATTGTGCAGAAACAATTAGTCTGTCCAGTAGTGCAAGAATCATTAATAGAATAAGAGAAAGAACTAAAAAGGCAGCTTAGAAAGTGGGGATTTATCCAAGAGAGTATATATAAGCAGAAATCAAGAGTCAAATGGCTAAAACTTGGTGATTCTACTACTGCATATTTTTTTTGCAAGTATGAAGAATAGATGTAGCCAGAATAATATTAAGAGGTTAATATTGAATAAGGGAATTCTACTACAAAAAGAAGGAGATATTGAGAAAGAAGTCCTTGGTTTTTATGAAGGTCTGCTTGGGTCAGCTACTCCAACCTTACGTGTCACTAGCTGACCGATTATGAAGGAAGGAGATACACTAACTAGAGATCAACATAAATAGCTGATTCTCCCGGTCATTAAAGAAGAATTATATGAGGCTTTAAGAAGTATAGATGATATGAGGGCCCCTGGGGTAGATGGTTTAAATGTAAATTTCTTCAAGAAAGCCTGGAAAGTTATTAGTGGAGATGTCACTAAGGCTATCTCGCAGTTTTCTGAGACTAGTACAATGTTCAAGCCTATCATTGTACTGAAGTAACATTGAATCCAAAGGTAAAAAATCCATCCACGGTAAAAGAGTACAGACGTATATCATGTTGCACAACTATATATATCATCATTTCAAAGATACTTACTACTCCCTCCGTTCCAATTTATGTGAACTTGTTTGACTGGGCACGAAATTTAAGAAAAAATGAAGACTTTTGAAATTTGTGGTCCAAAACAAGTAAAAGTGGAGCCCAGAGTATTTGTATGGTTATAAAAGCTTCTCATTAATGATAGAATTGGAAGTTTAAGCTAAATCGTTTCCAAATTTAGAAAGAGGTCATTCTTTTTGGAACGGACCAAAAAGGAAATAGGTTCACATAACCTGGAAGGGAGGGAGTACAAGATTACAAGGTGTCATGGATGAGTTGGTTGATAACTACCAGTCTGCATTTGTGCCTAAAAGAGTAATTACTGATAAAATAATTATGGGGCATGAGTTGGTGAAGGTATATGGGAGACAAGGGAAGTCCCCTAGATGTATGATGAAGATAGACAAGCAAAAATCCTATGACTCTTTAGAGTGGGTTTTCATTGAACAAGTACTAGTTGGGATGGCTTTTCCTGAGAAATTCATCAAATGGATAATGTAACGTATTCAGACTATTTCATACTCTGTCCTAATTAACAAAAGCTCAACTTTCCCTTTTGATGCTAAACAGGTTTAAGACAAAGAGACCCTTTGTCACATTTTCTATTGTTCTAGCAATGGACTCTCTTACAAGAGCTTTGAGGGTTCCTTTGTGCATTAGAAGGTTAACACAATGCAATGCCAACCTTTATTAGACAGAATGCTTGGAAGGGCTACTTCCTGGACAATAAAGTTCTTATCTTATTATGCGAGGCTCCAGCTAATCAAAAGTATTTTTTTCTCCATTCAAATATTCTGGTCTCATATTTTTGTACTACCAAAGAAGGTGATCAAACTAGTAGAGGCTATATGTAGGAAATTCCTACCACAGGTGGTGTCGAAATGTCAAAGAAAGCTCTCTAAGCTTGGGATAAGCTGTGCTTACCGAGATTAGCTGGGGCTTCAACTTGATTGATATCGGTATATGGAATAACACTGCAGTATGTAAATGTTACTGGAATCTATGTAGGAAGAAGGACCGATTATGGATCCAATAGATTCATTCTTATTATATCAAGGGTAAATCTGTGTGGAATCTTTGTCCTAAACAAGCTTCATGGATGGTAAAGAACATATTGAAGGCTAATGAGTAATTAGAGCAAGCAGGTTATGTATTCAGTGATGTGCTAAATATGGAGAACTTCTCCATAAAGGGCCTATACCAAAAGATGTAGGGTGATTTTCAGAAAGTTCCCTGGAGAAACTTATTTGCAATAACATGGGATGTCCAAAATGGTTGTTTATATTAACTATAGTGAGCCATGAAAAGTTATATACTAAAGATAGATTGGTGAAGTGGGGGATCTTGACTGACCAGATTTGTTCCCTGTATGGGGATGAGAATGAAACAGCTTCGCACTTGCACTTCAAATGCAAGTTTACGGCGCAAGTTTGAAGCAAATTACTCAGTTGGCGGGGAATCAGAAGAAAAGCAGAGGGGTTAGAAGAAGAAATGACATAGGCAATGCAGTTTGCAAATGGAAAATCTAGCAAAGGGGAAATATATCGTGTAGTGTTGGCTGACTCTATCTATCATATTTAGCAAGCGAGGAACTATAAAATTTTTCAAAATAGATTGAGAACTCTAGAGGTGAAGGTGAAATTAATCATACAAGAGTTTCATTGTCGGGGCTGCTGGTGCAAGAGACTAGAGGGACAGTTGACTAAGCTAAATTTTTATCCATAGAAATGGTGTAATTACAGGTATGGGTAGGTCTTGGTATTTTTTCTTGAGTCTGTTGGTTTTTAAAGGTGAGGTTTGTTCAGCTTAAGGGTTTTTCTATTTGCTTGTACATATCTTTTGTTGGAAATAAGTTGTTTAATTACCAAAACACAAACGGCTAGAAGACTCGAAAGGCAAGTGGACTAAAGTGCTACCTTGGGTGTTATGGGCCTATAGGATGACAACAAAAATAAGCACGGGAAAAAATGCGTTTTCACTTGTTTATGGAGCTGAGGAATTAATTCTAGTAGAGATATGAGAGCCAAGCACGAGGTTCGAACGGAGTTAATCCAGTGTTCAAGTTTTCATACTCTAAAGCTCAAACACTAAGGAGACTATGAATATGGAAGAAATACACGAAGAAGTACATCACAAAAGCATAGCTCTCATTAGCCAAAGGAAAAACCTTGAAGAAAATTTCAAATTTTCAAGCTCGCAAATGAAATGGGAAGTAAGGAACTCAAGGTTCAACAGAAAACTTCCAAGAGCTATTAGGTTAAGGCCACAAATATAGTCACGACATAGTCAAACTTGTACTTGTAAACCTGCTATAAAGAAGTAGTTATGAAAATGATGTGTTTATTTTAAAAGTTCAAATAACCCTTCTTCAAATTACTTCATGTTTCATATCTTTCCACCAATATTAAGATGAGATGTCATCTTTACCAGTGTCGTTAATATTAAAGGGCCCTCTTTTATAAACAAGACCATATGTATTTAGCCACGACGTATAAAAACATTTATCTACTTGGATAATGCAAGAAAAAGCTTGGAACTTAAAGAGCAGAGACGTACATAAGATATGTTGAAAAATCATATTGATATTGATATTAGAAAAACGTTTACCAAGAACAAATTCAAAAAATATCCAAAAACATCCAAATGATATTACGAAACATAGAAAAGAAAGAAACTAAGGAGAATCTTCAGAAAAGGCGGAAGGATCAACTTGAGGAGAAGACGAAGGTTGGGCGTCAACTTGATCAGCTTCGGAACTGTCTTTACTCAAATCACCCTTGGAACATTCATCTTGGGTGTTGAGAAACTTTGACGTTGTTGAGTACTTTTGATTGCATCCTTAGTTCTGGCAGTCTCAGCTTCAAGGTCAAAGCCTTCTTGGCTAGCCTCGGTCAAAGTCTCAAGACGCGTGTTCAAGAAGGCCCAACTAACATAAACTGTTAGTTTATTTTCAACAACCTTGTAGTCTTTCTCTAATTGCTCCACTTCAGCCCTCAAGTCTTCTTTTTCATCCTCGGAAGCTTCATAAGATACCTTCAAAGGTTCAAGGGTAGCCTCGAGAAACCTAACTCTATCAAAAGAAGCATAGAGATCCTCTTGAGCTTGAGTCAATATCTGAACCAGATCAGCTGCGTACACCTTTTTATTATTTAGAAGCTCTTTCAAACTTCTAATTTCCTCAGTAGCCCTCGAGTGTTATTCAGCAATGGAGGCTTTCATCATATCCTTATCCTTTTCAACTTGGTTGGCAGAAGCGTTCGATACTGCTTACTCAGCAGTAGTAATTTTGAGCTGTTGCTCCAAAGATTCCTTCTCTCCAGCCGAAACATCTTTCTCAAGTTGAAGGCTTTCAAATTCTCCTTCCAGTTGCCAGCTTCCATGTTTAACTCAATAACCTGCTGCTTAGTCTAAGCTATCCTCCTCATTAGCTCCGTACCTGTTAAATTAATCTGCAATAAAGACAAGGTGGAAGAGTTACAAACTTAAAGAAAAGAGAAGTGAAATAGATAAGAGAAGAAGAATATACCTTAAGAGCAGAGTAAATAACATCATTCATTACAGCGACTGAGGGATGAGATTCAAGCTTTTCCTATTCAAGAGGGCCGATTAACGGCCTCAACCAAACTGCAGCTCGGTTAGATTTCTTCAACAAATTTGTGCCCTCGGGGACTTTAATCAAAACTTACTTCATGCTTCTTCCACTAGAAGGGCCGGCCTCTTTGCAAGGAACGACATCAAGAGTCACAGCGGGTGCAGCAACAGAAGTAACAATAGGGGTGATGGCATGAGCTGCAAGGGTCACAGGAAGAGTTGCAAAGGGTGGATCTTCAGAAACAAAGCCGAACTCCTCTTCTTCTCCCTCAAACCTTTGAGCAAAAAGTCCTTCGATAGGACTTAAGGGGGGATTCAAGGTAGTACCAACATCCTCATCTTCAGAGATATCCAGATGAACATTTTAGGGTTCATCAACTAGCTGGAAAGGCACGGAGTCTGAAGGTTGATTCTGGAGAACGATGGATTCACCATCTAGAACAACGCGCCTCCTGACTCATGGCTTCTTCACTAAAGAGCCCTCATCTTTTTCTTCCTCATTAGAGGCGCGACTTTCTTGTTTATTTCTCTTTGAAGAGGACACACTTAAAATTTGTTCTTGGGCAGCGCTAAACGGTGAGTCTAGCTGCAGGAACAGAATCAGGATATACACCACGAATAGCAAATCCTGAGAACGATGAAAAATGTCAGAATAAAAAAGTAACAACAAAGAAAAATTTGCGGTAAAGTAAAGTAATATACTGTGGGTTTTCACTTTCCACCCAAACTTTTTGGAGAGAAACTTCCAGGATCTTTGATTCATAGGAGCGGAAGATAACATTTTTTCTACCCAATCAAAAAAATAGGGAAGTTCAGCAAAAACTTCCATGATTGCTAAAAAATAGGAAAACATGAATGAGGAAATTAAAATTCGAAAGAGAAAGTGGCTTAGTATAAAGGAAAAGAAAAATACTCACGTGCAAAGTTCCACTTCTCAAAAAAATGCATGTTTTCATCACTCATTAAGGCAGGAGTGGGAACATCTACGAACCGAGCATGCCAGCCTCTGTCACGATAATCTTCGGGACTGAACAAAACTCTTTTTCTTCTTGCTGCAAGTGTGAAAATACCTTTGCGGAAAAGCTTCGGAGAATACAGATGGATGAAGTGACGAAAAGTGAAAGGGGCTGAGGCTAAGCCTGAGAAATAGTGAAGGCAAGCTACCGCCCTTCATATTATCAGACCTATTTGACCAAGTCACACATTAAAGTAATGACAAAACTCGATGATCATTGGATCAATATGAGGTTTGAATCCTAAAGTAAAAGGATAAGGGTAAATAAATGAATAACCCTCGCGATAAAAGATTATTCGATCATCAGCACTAGGAGCTACCAAAGGGAAGTTGGGTTTCCAGTAACATTTGCGGCGTACTAAAGGAAGAAGGTCTGAATTGATTAAATAAGGGTAGTGACTGGCATGTATAAGTGCCGCTATGGAAGAAACCTCCTTCTTCCATGCTTCATAGTCCAATTTGAAAGAAAATTCCTGAGGAATAATCTCAGAAACTACAGGCTCAGGTAATGGCTCGTTTTGATCTCTAACTTTGAAAAAGATTTAGGAATTGATGAAGCTTTAGCTTTAGAAGAATTCCTCTAAGAAAGTGTAGTACCACGACTTTATATTGAACCTAGACTACGAAGTCTGCCCCTCTTCTACTTCTAACCTGGGCTGTAGAAGGAGAAAGTTCGTCTACAATGATAGTTTTTTGGGGTTCCAACAATGAAGAGGGGTTTGAAGAATGGGAAGTCATTTTTTGTTAATAGTAGAAATACTAAGGGAGAAGAGATATTGCGAAAAAGCTTGGAAAGGAAGAGATATTGCGAAAAAGCTTGGAGAGGAATGCAAGAAAGTAGAAGAATTTTTTAATGATGCATGATGCGGTATTTATAAGAGAAAGATGTCCTTATAACCCGTCATTGTAACTACCCGACCGGTCGTTTTGAGCTTTAGCGCGCCGTTCAGTGGTTTGAGGACATGAGCAGCTTCAATTCAGGCATTATGACTTGTACGCATGGTCGGAATTAAATTTCGGGAAGTTCGGAGTTGGCTTGGAGAGGAAATTCTCATTTCGGAAGCTTTAAGTTGAGAGAATTGACTAGGATTAGATTTCAGAGTAAACAACCTCGGAATCGGGATCTGAAGGTTCCAGTAGGTTCGTATGATGATTTCGAACTTGGGCGTACGCCCGGATCGAGTTTTGGGTGACCCGGGAGCGTTTTGGCGCCTATTGTGGAAGTTAGCATTTTGGAAGAAATTTTATAAGTTTGGGTTGAAGTGCATTTCTGTGTTATCGATGTCCGTTCGGGATTCCGAGTCCGGGAGTTGCTCCGTATGGTGATTCTTGAGTTGGGAGCGCGATTGGAAGTGAATTCGGATGTCCATGGAGCATTTTGGATCCATTTGATTAAAGATAGAAATTTGAAGGTTTTGAGAAGTTTGACCGGAGGTGGACTTTTTGATATCGATGTCGGAATCCGATTTCGAAAGTTGGAGTAGGTCCTTAATGTCGAATATGACTTGTGTGCAAAATTTTAACTCAATCGGACGTGATTTGATAGGTTTAAACATCGAAAGTAGAAGTTTGAAATTCTAAAGTTCATAAATCTTGGATTGGTGGTCGATTCGTGGTTTTAGCATTGCTTGATATGATTTGAGGCCTCGAGCAAGTCCGTGATGTGTTTTGGGACCCGTTGGTATGATTGGTTGGTGTCCCGGGGGGCCTCGGATGGATTCCGGGTGGTTAACAGATCAAAAATGGAATTTTGGAAAAAGGCTGAAGTTGCTGGTTGCTGGTATAACCGCACCTGCGAGACTTGGGCCGCAGGTGTGGAGCCGCAGAAGCGAAAATGGATGGCTAGGCTGGGACTGCAGATGCGGGACCACACCTGCGGAAGGAGAAGCGTAGATGCAGAGGTTGAAGGCTTGGGGGAAGACCGTAGAAGCGGCAAATGGTCCGCACCTGCGGGACCGCAGAACCGGTCAAGAGAGCGCAGGTGCGAAAGGACTGGAGGCAGTGAGTGTTTTAAAAATCGGGATTTGGCCATTTTCTCTCATTTTTCTCTTGGCTTGGGCGATTCTTAGAGGGTTTCAAGAGGGGGTTTTCATCATCAATGATAAGGTAAGCTATCCCCAACTATCTTGAGTTAAATACATTGATTATGTACGGATTTGAGCATGAAATTTGTAGAAATTTGGGGTTTTGGTGGGAAGACCTAGAACTTTATATTCTTGGAATTTGACTACGATTTGGGGTACAAAATTGAGAGTAAATCATATATTTGAGTCCGTGGGGTTATGGGTAAACTTGTTCTTCGAAAAATTTCGAAATCCGGGCACGTGGTCCCAAGGGCATTTTTGTCAACATTCGATCGGGCTTCGGAATTGTTATAAATTGGATTGTAATTGAGTAATTGAGCATATATTAATAGATTTACATAATTATTGGCTAGCTTTGGAGCATTTAGCATTGGTCCGAGTCTTCGAAAGGGCGTGGAATGCCGGTTATGGATCTTCGGAGCGAGGTGAGTCTCCTTTCTAACCTTGTAAGAGGGAATTGTCCCCATAGGTGAAATAATTGGTTATGTGCTCCTATTTGTGGGGGGCTACTTACGCACGAGGTGACGAGAGTCCGTGCGTAGCTACTAATATGTGTAAGTCCGGGTAGTCTAGGACCCAAAAGCATGTTATACTTGGAATATCTATGATCTTATTGACAATTGAATTTCTTTAATCCTATCGAATTGGTAGATGAAATTCTAAGAGGATTAAACTTCATTTTCTTAAATCATTAAAAGAGAATTGGCTGTTACTTGGATAAATGTTCCCCGATAAATTCTAAATTTTCTATTTGAGCATGAATTTCTATGTGTACTTGCGTCGCATGTTTGATTCACGAGCAGGGTGATTGTTTAGTTAAATCTGACCGCGTCGCATGTATGATTCGCGTGTGGGGTAATAGATGCATTTATGGTTCGCACCATTCGACCCTCGGCAGTGGACATTTTACATTTATGTTGGATCGGGCCGTACGACCTCGGCATGAGTTGTGCATGCTTGTATTGCTTGCCTTGAGATTTATTGAGATTGATATCTGCTCTCCTCGACTTGAGATAATTGTTAATTAATGGATTATGAATCCGGAGACTTTTAATAAAAAGGAAATTTTACCTGTTTCGTGGCTCATTTGAATTTACTGTCGTTCTTAATAAATCTGTGATTCATCGCATGAATAATATCATTATTGGACCACTAGTAAGTGTCGAAGTCGACCTCTCATCTCTACTTCTTCGAGATTAGGCGGGATACTTACTGAGTACAATTGTTTTCGTACTCATACTACACTTGCTGTGCATTTTTGTTGCACAGGTTTATGTGTGACTAGTGGCTTAGTGGCATGGCGGCATGGTTGACACGGAAACCTAGGTGAGCTGCACTTATCGAGACGACCCACAACCAGCAGAGTCTCCTTCAGAGTATTGTACTGTATTTTCATTTCCGTCCACCTTGTATACCGGACAGTTACTGTATTTATTTCATTCCCTAGTAAATGTTCATGCACTTGTGACATCGGGTTTTGGGATGTCTATGGGTTTATTCAAAAATTTAAAATTGTAAAAAGTTTCATTATTTATTTTGTGGAATTTATTATGTATTGTTTAAACGTATAAAAGAATTGATTTCCGAAATATTTAAAACGACAAGTTACTAGTTATTTGTTGTTGGCTTGCCTGACAATGGTGTCCGACGCCATCACGACCCTTAGTGGATTTTGGGTCATGACAACATGGTATCGGAGCACTAGGTTCCCGTAGGTCTCACGAGTCATGAGCAAGTCTAGTAGAGTCTCGCGGATCAGTACGGAGACGTCTGTACTTATCTTCGGGAGGCTGCAGGACTATTAGTAGTACTTCCCTTCTTGATTCCTCATCATGAGATTTGATACCTGGAGGCTTATGCCCCTGTTTCCTTCCTACTCAATCCTACGCGACACGAACCGTTTGTTATAAATCAAGAATCGAAGAACTTTAATAGTATTACTGAGGTGGTGCGGGATGTTCTTCCTGCATAGTTGTCTGAGCTATTATCGTTGCCCTGTGGAAGGATATTCTGTCGTTTCAGCTCAGTAGCGGTACTTCCGAGAGCTCTGAGGCTAGGCACAAGTTGCCATGATGCTATGAACGCTTGTTCCGCAGTATTGATATGATGGTAGGATGTTTACCTACGTGTCGGGGCAGTGAATGACTTGAAGGGAGGTTTACTCAGCGCATAACCTAGAGATTCGATATTTTATTCCCGGCAGGGGAAAGGCAAACGGACTAAGAATGGTCAGATGTGGGCTGGTGGAGTAACCAGACTTGGTATTTGTGAGCGTGGTGGAGTTTTCTTCTATATGAGGTGTCGTTGTCTTAATTGAACGCACTCAGTTCGCCGGTGTTATGATCTTCTACAATTCGCCTTTGGGGGTAAGATATTGTGTAATAGTATTAAAGAGGCGGCTATCAGATATCGCGGGGTGCGGTAGTTTAGGATTGAATCAGCATTTCTAATTTCAACGGTTCGAGAAAGATGATCTTCGGAAAGGTTTAAAGTTAGCAGCAGTTGTGGGTTCAAGTGCCACGAAGATAGATTTTATTTAAGGCAACAACTGAGCAGCAAGGGATGAGGAAGGACATGTGGGGAGTGTCAGGCGGTGGTTAAAATTTCTAGAAGGCCATGTATAAGAAGTAAAGGTCGAGTAGTCGACTAAAGGGGTGAGTTCCGCCAAAGTGGGAGAGTTTGGAGTGATTTGGGAATTTTAGTGATCCATGATTTGGGCCTGCGGATTAATTTGAGATATGGACTATTAGACAGCAGGAGATTTGATATAACGGAAAGGAGCTGCTTGAAATGAAGAAGGGTAGAACCTAACTTTGAATTGGAAGGTTGTTGCCGCAACTTTAATTGATGTCCACGAGGGGTGAATGGACTTGTGCCGCTAGAGAGTGAGCTCGGACTCAGGATGGGTCATTGATGTCGTGGTGATTGTACCCTGTGCAACAGCGTTGGAAGACGTCGGCACATAAATTCCACAGGTGGGTTATCTCCAGTGAGCAGATCGGCGGTCGCATGGTTGGCGAAGCTTCTGCGAAAAACTCTGTTGGTTATACAGCGAAGTGACCGGTCATGCAAACGTGGTTGATGATTCAGAGTATAAAAAGGGGTTTTACAGGAAGATTCCGAGAATTTTGGCAGTTGATTGCGCAAGGTTATTTCATTAAGAGATAAAGGATCCTGGTGAAGTCCAAAGTTGTGTAATAATGGCTTCAAGCTAAGTGGGAGAGTGCCACCGCCTATGATGAGGGTTGTATGGTGGTTATCGCGCAGCGGACTCAACCTTAGGAAGAGTGGGCGCTAATACTTTTACCCAATAGTGGTATCGGGGTCAATTTCCACAGGGAGCTAGAAAGGGAGTTGGATATTTGCTTAGCCTAGAAATGCGTGTTTGCTTCTAATTGATCTTCTATTATTTTTGGGTTTTTATGATTATCAACTACAATTTAGCAACTACTAATTATAACTAAATTATGCTAAGATATTAATTCTAGGTTGTATGCAAGATAGAGAAAGGCACTAGGGTCGTGGCATTTACCTAGGTGGTCAACTAACGGGTAGAGATTCCTAATACAAGAATGATGATTATGGGGCTTATGCTATAACCGTTGCACGATTGCACTCACTCTCACACCTCTCGGTAGAAAGAGTGATTTTGCCCAATTGACTCTCTCGAGACCAATTGGGTAGGCTAACAAACCAAGAAACTTAGGGTTCAAGTTGGGTAATTACTCTCTCGAGGTTTTACCCGTTAATTGGGACTACCATTCTCATGGGTCCATCCCAATTCCTTGTTGGGTTAATTTTGGAGTCATAGACACTCTTTCTCAAGAAGAGTCAAGACCCACTAAGCTAGACTTAGTGTTTGCAACCACCAAATCCTAGTTAAAACATAAAATTAACCCAAATATCAAACACCCAACATCATTCAAGCATTAAACAATCACACCCATTAATTACCCATACTAGGGTTGAGCCACAACCCTAGCTAATGGGTTTAGCTAGCCATAATAGCAACAGAAATTGAAGAAGAAGTAGATAAAATCAACATATTAATTAACTAGAATGTTAATCTACAAGAATCCACGATAAAACAAGATGAAAATGCCCAAAATAGGCTAAAACTTGAGTCTCACGAGTGCTGCTGCTATCTGATGTCTAAAACTTAACCTAGAAATAATAAAATATTCTATTTATACTATGCTAGAAAAACTGGACAAAAATACCCCTGTGGGGCAGGCGCGGACCGCGCAGAAATGAAGCGCGGCCGCGTAGGGGTCTTGGCCTTCGATCATTCACTTCTGAAGCTGGGGACACGGACCGCACAAAGAGGTAGCGCGGCCACGCAGGCTAATGGGTGCGGACCGCGCAACAATGCAGCGCGACCGCGTGGACTCCAGCGCTGACCGCGTAGAAAAGAGCACTGACCGCGCATGGAAACCCCTGAAATGGATGCTCTCTGAATCTCCTAGAGCGGTCGTGCAGCAAATCAGTGCGGTCCGCGCTAGGTCCTTTTGTCCCTACTTCAATGAATTTTGACACTTGAGCAGGTTTCACTCCGTTTCGAGCCGATTTTGACTTTCGTCATCTTGTCGCTAAAACCTGCAATCAAGCGCACTTTGTAAGCATTCTGGGTCTATTTTATGACAATTCATACATAAGGCATAGGCAAGTATGAGCATAAAACGTGTTAAAATCACAGTTATCAACTCCCCCAAACTTAAACCTTTGCTTGTCCTCAAGCAAATAAAAGAAGATCCACCCCTAAAAAGGAAACATCTAAGTAATTCCAGCTTATCCTAAGGAAGCCTCATCACGCATCAATTGGGACTAACAATTGCCCTCAATACGAATGTATCATTAACACATTTTTAGTCTTTTAAGAACTATGGATCGAATGTGACACGAGAGCATCAAGGGTTGACTCATTTCATCAAGGCGCTTTTCTCAAATACCTTGGTCTTTGTGGAACCCAAACTCACACATCCTCAACTCTCCCTAAGCGAACCTCACTTTTTTGAGTAATGACACACAACCCGAGGTTGATGGATTTTTCACTCATTTCTCTCACAAAGAAGGTCATAAGTTCAGCTTTAGGTACCATATGCTTGCCCCTTATGTAAGTATCCACTAATGTAGGCTTCCCTCAACTCAAGATCATGTAGGGCTTTTGAGGAGTCTTTGTGAAGGCTTTTGGGTGAAGGTAGGATATGTTTTTGTTCATTTAGGTTCAGTCTTCCCTTTAGCACTTCTTTTTATCCATTATGGCATACTTTTTTGACTCATTTGAGTATTTCACTTCTTACAATTCTTTCAAGGGGTTAGAGAGACACATTGTCACTCTTTCTTTTGCAATTCAAACCTTTCTCCTTTTTCTACTTTTGCACAACCTTTTTCACTTTGTTTTCTTTGAATCCCCTTTTTCGGTTCTTATTCACTTTTGTATTTCTTTTTTGTCTTTTTCTCTTTTTCATTGCCTCCCTTTTCTTTTGCTTTTGTGCCTCTTTACCACATTGAAGCCCTTTCTTGTCTCAACCCCCCAAACTTAGGTATTTGCCATTGCTCAAGGGAAGATTTGGGTGCCAAGAGAGGGTCTCATTGAGAACGGGTATAGGCTTGTAGCTTTGGTTCATGAAAGAAGAAGGTTAAGGCTCAAAAGGGTTGAACTAGGGATCATTTCATTGGTAGGTTATGGAAATTGTTCAAATTTGGAAGTTCGGACCAAGGAGGGCCTATATTTACTTCTCAAGTCAAGTTTCACCTATGATTTCGCCTCAACGAACATTGAGGGCAAGTTCTAGACCATCGGCTTGGAGCTTAGACTCACAATTCAAATTCTCACAACACACACTCAGGGTTTGCTAAAGACATCGAGTTGAGAGCCCACAACGACCTTAGTTCCAATTCAAGCGCACAATGGCCCCCACACGACCATATGATGATTGTTTGGTCAACACAAGAGTCTCAAGGCCACAATTTTCACCATCCTAAACACAACATTATGTCTTTGACCATGGGATCAAAGGCAAATGTGTTAGGCCCAAGTGAAGCTTGCCTGAGGTCCTCTTAACTACAAAATATTGAAAATCAAAAGAAGAAAAACCTAAAACGGACTCAAACCCTTAAGAAGGTTTTCACACCATCTATCATTGGGAAGAGCCACCCGGTTCGCACAACACACTACCCTTGGAAAGAACCGTGGCATTAAGAAAACCAAGGGCTTATTGAAAACACTAAAACCAAAACAAAAGTCTACGAGCCTCACTACTCGGCTGAAAACGAAAAATTTAAACGAAAATAGAAAAACCGAATGAATATGTACAATGGGGAGTAGAATATACAACGGGATGAACATATACATAAGAGTCTAAAAATAGCCAAAGTTAAAAGTTATATACAGGCCAACTATTTAAAAATCAAAGACAATCCAAAACATAGACTAGAAATGAAATAAATATATACAGTCATCCAATGTATCAGAAGCAAAATGGTAGGGCGCACCCCTACGAATAAAAGCTGGCATTGTCCCCAATGCCAACTACCAAGATAAGCTCAAAAACAGAGTAAAAGGATATAGAAAGGCCCCTCAAGCCTAGTCCACATTTTTGGGGTCTCCTGTTGTCCCTGGATCCTCTGTAGTAGCCGGGACCTCAGACTGGTCTCCGACCTGCTGTTGCTGTGCTGCTGGGACATGAGCTGGATTAAGGGCAGGCTGAATCACCGGTGGAACACTGGATGTACCCTCATGAACCTGGGCCACCTCTATCACAACTCCCTCAGTGCTAGGGAGTTTCCTCTTCTTCCTCGGTCTGGGAGTCTCCTCCTGCTGCGGCTGAACTGCTGCTGGATCTACAGTTGGCTCCCCGAAAAGTAAGTCAAGTGGCATCTGATCCGCCAAAAGCTTATCCACATCCTCCCTCAACTTCATCACTGACTCCTTGGAGGCCTTTTTCTTCCTCAATTTCCTATGCTCCCTAGCTAGTTTACCCAATGCTGTGCTGTGTGCTCCAACTACCTTAGCCAAGGCATTCTGTGTCTCCATCATCTTTTCCTGGTTGGCCAGGATCCTCTTCAGTGTCTCCTCAATAGAAGGAGGGATCTCAACTGTGGAAGGGGCTGACTGTGCTTGAACTACAGTGGCCAAGTTTGACAACTTGGATGTCGCAGCTGACATCCAGTTGTTCAAACTGGCTAGAGACTGGGCAAGCTGGTGGGCAGTGAACCTGTGGGTCTTCGATGAAGGGACATCCGGGTCTGCTGCAGTAGATGGACCAGCAATAGAAGAAGGGCCCTGAGGCAATGTCTCACTGGTAGCAGGGATGGTGGAAGGCTCAGTGGACTGCTCAATAACCACTGGCTCCTCAGACTGGCCAGGTGCGGTGGAAGTGGATGCCTGAGGCTTTTTGGACCTCTTTGGGTTGTAGGGACCCAACTGACTGTACCATGAGTAGGGGGCCACTGGATCTACCTGGACATCAAATCTCTTCTTCTTTACCTTCAACTCTCTGAAGTATAGGGAAAGAGTGTTCGGGAAGGGGTAGTTTGTGTTGGTCTCCTGCCCTACCGTAGAAATCACTCTTGACATGATGTTGCCCACATTTAGAGGAAAACCAGCCATAATAGAAGCTACTAGCACTGCACGACGAATAGGAACTGTGTGATCATGAGTGGAGGGGTCAAGCCTACTACACACGAAGGTCAACCACCCCTTTGCTTCAAAACTGAACGTGTTTCTCAGAATCTTCTTTCCTGCTTTCAACCAAACTGGGACAGTGCCCGGGGCTGCCGAATGCTGGGCCAACCACGGGCGAACCTCTTCTTTCATTGCCAGCTTTTCTAAGTATTGGGTTTCGTCCTCTTTGTTGAACCCCAAAAATTCGTTCAGAGACTTCCCATCAAACATCACCACTTTGTCCCTCACTTGTGTCACCGTTGAATCTTTCACCACATGATAAACATTACAGTAAAATTCTTTCACCATATGTTCATTTGCAACTATGCAACGTTCCTTGAAGAACCCCCAACCCTCTCTAGTACGGAATTGTTCTTGCACATGCGGGTTTAGAGGAAGAAGGTCAGAATCAATAAATTGCCTCTCCGGAATCAATTTTCTTTTAGGCCACCACTCTCGAAATCTGTGGAAGGCTATTTCACTGACAAATCTATCAGTCCATGCTTCCGGTTTTCTTATTCTCTCAACACCACCAACTTGGGGCTCACCCCCCTTGTCGTATCCTGCACTCTCCCCAGATAATGAAGTTGTAGGGGAGGTGGAGTATTGTGCCTCACTTCTATCTTCGGACTCATCAGACGAGTCCAAAACTACATTCACCGGTTTTTTGAGGCTTTTATCAGCTGGTCCCTTGGAGGTAGGTGAAACTGAGGGAGAGTCATGCAATTGGAGCGAGAGAGACATGTGAGTTGGAGCAGATTCAGAAGTAATACTCCGGGATGGGGCATACTCACTCCTCGAAGAATGGGAGGCAGCTCTATCAGCTTCACGTATTATCTTGCGGGTCTTTTTTATATTCTCCCGAGTCTGGGGAGTGAGTTTAACAACCCGCTTCC
Source organism: Nicotiana attenuata (assembly GCF_001879085.1). NCBI lineage: Eukaryota > Viridiplantae > Streptophyta > Magnoliopsida > Solanales > Solanaceae > Nicotiana > Nicotiana attenuata. The sequence continues at coordinate 17,779,760 of NC_031993.1, forward strand.
CTTTTCCCCCTCGGGAGGAGCCACCCCTCCCGGGTTGTTGTTCTTTTCCTCCTCGTTGCTTTACCATGATCTGCAAAGAAATGTCTAACATTGTTAGTTGAAGCATATGCAGTGAATTGGATGGTAGAGTTGAAAGCATGGGTTAAAAACAGGGGTGCAGAATAGAAGGGGCGCGGACCGCGCAAAAGAGCCACGCGGACGCGCTGGGTAGCGTGGACTGCGTAAAACTGGAGCGCGGACCGCACTTAAGATGTTCAAGAGACACCACTCTCTGAATCTCAGCGGTGCAGTCTGTACTGTTTTGGACCGTGGCCGCGCTAGACTGGCGCGGACCGTGCAGAAATAACGCGCGGCCGCGTAGGGCAACAGCTGAACTGAGGACAGGGATTTTCATTTAAGTCCAATTTATTTGCTAAAATTATGGGTCCTAGTTATCCCTACTCAGTTACTAATCAAGAAATCATGCCCATTGTTTCACATAAACGCACAAAATCTACCCTAACAGGTAACACTAAGAGAGAAAGAAGAAAATAAGAAGTTATACTAACAGGAAGCAAAATAAAATAAACTAAACTAAACTATGAATGAGATTGGTGAGGAATGTTACCAGGGGTTGTGAAAGATTTAACTACTTGAAGCAAGTTGTTGTTTTGATGCACAGTGAAAAATTGAGAGCTCAGGTATAAAATTGGCAAAAAGGTTAAAATGAAGCCTAGGGTCTCTATTTAAGAAAACAATGTGGGGCCTATTACTTACCCACCAGCGCGGCCACGCAGAAATGGCCGCGGACCGCGCTGGATTTCCAGCACCCTTAATTGCCTGAACAACCCACGCGGACCGCACTGTTTTGGTGCGCGGCTGCGTAGGAAACTTCAGAGAGTAGGCATTTTGGGCTTCTCACGCGCGGACCGCACAAAAATGTCACGCGGACCGCGCAGAAAACTTCAGAGACTCAGCTCCTATTTCACCAGCCTACGTGGACCGCACTGTTTTGGTGCGCGGCCGCGTAGGCAAACTTCAGAGACCTTAAGATTTTTGATACTTTTGCCCTGCACTGGTCCAACATCAACCCTGCAACATCTCACAAACCATGAGTTGAAAAATCTTAATCTACAACGGAAAAATAAAAAGAAAGAAAAAGACATGGGTTGCCTCCCAAGAAGCGCCTGATTTAACGTCGCGGCACGACGCATTTTACCACAATATCACTTCAAATGAAGGAGTGCCACCACGTGGCTGTCATCAATTTTCCCCAAGTAATGCTTCACACGATGCCCATTGACTCGGAAAACTTCACCATTTTTGTTCTTTAGATCAATAGCACCAAATGGGGTCACCCCAACAACTTCAAATGGACCACTCCACCTAGACTTGAGCTTTCCCGGGAATAACCTCAACCGGGAGTTGAATAGAAGAACCATGTCACCCACCTTGAATTCTTTCCCCCAAGCATACTTGTCATGAAGGTACTTCATCTTGTCCTTGTACAAAGACGAGCTGGAGTAAGCATGAAATCTAAACTCATCAAGCTCATTCAATTGCTCCACTCGGAGATTTGCTGCAACATCACATTCCAAGTTCAACTTCCTCAATACCCACATAGCCTTGTGTTCAAGTTCCACTGGAAGATGGCAAGCTTTACCAAACACCAACCGATACGGAGACATACCAATTGGAGTCTTGTAAGCTATCTGATAAGCCCAAAGAGCATCATCCAATTTCTTCGACCAATCGGTCTTATTAGCATTCACCGTTTTGGACAGAATACTCTTTATCTCCCGATTTGAGACTTCCACTTGTCCACTAGCTTGTGGATGATAGGGGGTGGTCACTTTGTGATTAACTCCATACTTAGCAAGCAATGAATCAAAAGCCTTGTTGCAAAAATGGGACCCCCCTATCATTAATAATGGCCCGAGGGGTACCAAATCTCGTATAGATACTCTTTTTCAAAAATGCTACGACACTTCGGGCTTCATTGCTGGGAAGAGCCACGGCTTCCACCCATTTTGAAACATAGTCCACCGCCACGAGAATGTAAGGATTACCACAGGAGCTCACGAACGGACCCATGAAATCGATGCCCCAAACATCAAAAATATCCACCTCAAGAATTGTATTGAGGGGCATCTCATCCTTCTTGGAAATACCGCCGGCTCTTTGACATGCATCACATCTCTTCACCAATTCACTAGCATCCTTGAACAACGTGGGCCAATAGAAGCCACAACTCAAAACTTTTGAGGCTGTCCTCACCCCTCCGTGATGACCACCATAGGGAGAAGAGTGACAAGCCTCCAATATGCTCATTTGTTCACTTTCCGGTGCACATCTCCGTATCACTCCATCCGTGCAAATTCTAAACAAATACGGATCATCCCAATAGAAATCCAAACTATCCCGCTTGAGTTTCTTCCTTTGGTTGGAAGAGAGCTCACACGGGACGTTACCAATCACAATGAAGTTGGCGATGTCCGCGAACCATGGCATTTCACACATAGAAACGGAAAGAAGCTGCTCGTCAGGGAACCTATCATTAATCTCAATACCATCACTTGGTCTCCCATCTTCCTCTAATCGGGAAAAATGGTCGGCAACTTGATTCTCTCTTCCCTTTCTATCCACAATTTCTAAATCAAATTCCTGAAGGAGTAGCACCCATCTCATCAATCTTGCTTTCGAATCCTTCTTAGTCATCAAATACCGAAGGGCTGCATGGTCCGTGTGTATGATCACCTTCGCCCCCATAAGGTAAGGTCTAAATTTCTCCATCGCGAACACAATAGCCAATAGCTCATTTTCTGTCACTGTGTAGTTTCTCTGGGCCTCATTCATAGTCTTGCTAGCATAATACACAGGATGGAAAATTTTGTTGATTCTTTGGCCTAGCACCGCCCCAACCGCTACATCACTCGCATCGCACATAAGTTCAAAAGGCAAATGCCAATTGGGTGCAGTGATTATAGGGGTTGTTGTCAACTTGTGTTTCAGTAGCTCAAAAGACTCCATGCACTTCTCATCAAAAATAAACTTGACATCCTTCTCTAACAACTTGCAAAGCGGGTTCACAATTTTTGAAAAATCTTTAATGAATCGCCGGTAGAACCCGGCATGACCAAGAAAACTCCTCACCCCTTTGACAGAAGTAGGGGGAGGGAGCCTTGAGATAACCTCTATTTTTGCCTTATCAACTTCAATTCCTTGCCTTGAGATTTTGTGACCCAATACAATTCCCTCTTGCACCATAAAGTGACATTTCTCCCAGTTGAGCACAAGGTTGGTTTCTTCACATCTTGCCAAAACCCTATCCAAGTTCACCAAACATTCTTCAAATGAATCTCCCACCACACTGAAGTCGTCCATGAATACCTCCAAGATATCCTCCACCATGTCGGTGAAAATTGCCATCATACATCTTTGAAAGGTCGCTGGGGCATTACATAGTCCGAATGGCATTCTCGAGAAAGCGAACGTGCCATAAGGACATGTAAAGGTTGTCTTCTCCTGATCCTCTGGGGCAATGAGAATTTGATTATACCCCGAGTAGCCATCTAGAAAACAATAAAAGGCCCGGCCCGCAAGACGATCAAGCATTTGGTCCAAGAATGGTAGTGGGAAATGATCTTTTCTTGTCACCTTGTTCAGCTTTCTATAGTCCATACACACTCTCCAACCCGTAACTGTCCGAGTAGGAATCAACTCATTGTTGGCATTGGTCACTACCGTCATTCCACCCTTCTTTGGCACACATTGGACCGGAGAGGTCCATGAACTGTCCGAGATCGGGTAAACCACACCGGCGTCAAGCCACTTGATAACCTCTTTCTTTACTACTTCTTGCATCACCTCGTTGAGTCTCCTTTGATGTTCAAGAGATGGCCGTGCATCCTCCTCCAAAATGATCTTATGCATGCAAAATGCGGGGCTTATTCCCCTGATGTCCGCCAAAGTCCATCCTATTACCCTTTTTCGCTTTTGGAGCACCTCCACAGTGGCCTCAACCTGCAAGTTAGTAAGGCAAGAAGAAAGAATAACTGGAAGAGTAGAATTAGAGCCCAAGAATTCATACCTGAGGTATGGAGGAAGTGGTTTCAACTCCAACACCGGTGGCTCCTCAATTGATGGCTTGGTTGGCGGAGTTTTGCGATTTTCAAGATCCAAAGATAGTTTCCTAGGCTCATATGAATATGAACCCATTCCATGCAATGCATTCACGCACTCCACTCTACCGGCATCATCATTGGCATCCATGTTAAGAAGCACGGCTTCAAGAGGATCTTCACCATTAATCAAGGCACTTGTGTCATCCACTATCACCGCCACGACAATGTCCACAAATGAACACACCTCCGTACTATTGGGTTGCCTCATTGACTTGCACACATGAAATACCACCTTCTCATCTCCCACACGGAATGTTAACTCCCCTGCTTCCACATCAACCAATGCCTTCCCCGTAGCTAGGAAAGGTCTTCCAAGAATGATAGGCACTTCGAAATCCACTTCGCAATCCAATATGACAAAGTCGGCCGGCAATATGAATTTGTCCACCCGGACAAGCACATCATCGATTATACCTAGAGGCCTCTTCATCGACCAGTCCGCCATTTGAAGTCTCATGGAGGTTGGCCTAGGTTGCCCAATTCCCAAAGTCTTGAAGGCTGAGTACGGCATCAGATTAATGCTAGCCCCCAAGTCACATAGGGCCTTAGCAAAGTCCGCACTTCCGATAGTGCAAGGAATAGTGAAAGCTCCAGGGTCCTCAAGTTTCGGGGCCATAGAATGCAGTAACTTGGTGCGTCATCTTTATTGTTTCACACTCCATAGAACGCTTCTTGGTAACTAAATCCTTCATAAATTTTGCATACCCAGGCATTTGTTCAAGTGCCTCCACTAAAGGGACATTGATTGTAAGGGTCTTCATCATGTCTATGAATTTCTTGAACTGATTATCGCTCTTTTGCTTTGCTAACCGCTGAGGATATGGTGGAGGTGGTCTAGGCAAGGGTGCCTTTACCTTGGGCACCGCCGGCTCGGGTATATCAATGATGTGTTCCCTAGACGGGTTCACGGTCTCTTGAGTCTCTACCCCAGCCTCATCATCAATATCAATCCGCACATCATTTGTCACTGTTGGTTCAACCACATTGTCAACATTCAAGGGTGCTTCATCATCATGCAACTAAACTTTATCATTCACAACTTGCTTCTCAACCGAGGCATGCACATCACCGCCTCTTCCACTCCTAGTTGTAACCGCCATCACATGATTGTTACCCCCCTTCGGGTTCACTACCGTATCACTTGGTAGCGCACCTTTTGGGCGGGTATTTAGAGCTTGAGAGATTTGTCCTATTTGCACCTCTAGGTTCCGAATAGATGTGTTATGCGAAGCCAATTGTGCATCGGAATCTTGGTTCTTTTTCATCATCTGCTCGAACATCATTTCTATCCGTCCTATATCACTTCCATAAGAACTAGGCCCTTGTGACTGAAAGGGGGGTGGATTGTTTGGTTGTTGGAACATGGGGGGCCTTTGAAAGCCTTGCCCCCTACCACCATTATTCCACCCTCCTTGATTGCCATTGCTGCTGTTCCAATTGTTGTTGTTCCCATTCCAATTGCCTTGGTTATTGCCTTGATTACCCCAATTGTTGTTTTGATTGCCATTGTTCCAATTGTTGCCACCCTGTTGTTGATTGTTGTTGTTCCAATTGCCACCTCCTTGTTGATTGCCCCAATTGCCTTGAGGGCGCCATTGTTGATTTCCTTGATTTCCTCTATTTCCTTGGTAGTTATTGACATATTGGAACTCCTCACTTTGATCATCAAAACACTCATTCGAATATCCACCACCATCGTTGTTGTTGTCAAATTGGTTACCGCTACCTTGAGGTTGTTGTTGCCCTCTTTGTCTCCTTTTTAGCATAGAAACATTCTCCATTGCATTGACTTGGCGCGGGTTTTGTACTTGTTGCAATTGCGCCTTCGCCAACTGATTCATTGTTGTTGTAAGTTCGGCTATAGCTTGGCCGTGATCACTCAACTCCTTATGCAAATGGATGACCGTGGGGTCACCTTGGGGTACATTCGCTCGGCTTTGCCATGCCGACGAGGTGTCCGCCATTTCATCAAGTACATCACATGCCTCTTGGTAAGAAAGTTTCATAAAGTTCCCACCGGCCAATTGGTTCACAATGCATTGATTTGTGGTGTTGATGCCCCTATAGAAAGTCTGTTGGAGCATCGCCTCAGTCATGTCGTTGTTAGGGCATTCCTTCACCATTGTTCTATATCGCTTCCAGATCTCATGCAATGGTTCCGTTGGCATTTGCTTAAAGGCTAGAATCTCATCCCGAAGAGCCGCCATATGACTTGGAGAAAAGAACTTGGCAATAAATTTGTCCGCCAATTCATCCCATGTGGTGATAGAATGATTTGGTAACCTTTCTAACCAGTCCAATGTTTTGCCCTGAAGAGAAAACGGGAAAAGCCTCAATCTCAACGCATCCTCTGACACGTTTGTTTGTTTGCTGCCCCAGCAAGTATCTACGAACCCCTTCAAGTGCTTGTATGCATTTTGGTCGGAGGCGCCCGTAAAATATCCCCTTTGCTCGAGCAAAGTCAACATGACATTCGTGATTTGAAAGTTCCCCGCCCGGATTCGGGGAGGAACGGTGGCACTTGCGTACCCTTGATTAGGAAGAACTCTTGGGACCGCTCTTGGCGGTGGCGGAGGAGGGTCTGGAATAGGATTGTTGTCATGTACATTAGCATTGGCATTTCGACCTCGTCGTGGTACTTGAGGTACCGGAAGCTCATCTTGCTCAACATCTTCAACCTCCTCCCCCGCCAAGGCATTGCCAAGAGGGTCATTTCCGTTTAGAGCCATGTGTACTTGATGGATCAACACAAACAAAATTAGTAAAAAGAAGGAAAGAGAAGCAAAACACAAAACTAGCTACACAAATAGTCAACACCGTAAGCTCCCCGGCAACGGTGCCAAAAAGTGATTAGGTCGCAGCGGACTCAACCTTAGGAAGAGTGGGCGCTAATACTTTTACCCAATAGTGGTATCGGGGTCAATTTCCACAGGGAGCTAGAAAGAGAGTTGGATATTTGGTTAGCCTAGAATTGCGTGCTTGCTTCTAATTGATCTTCTATCATTTTTGGATTTTTGTGATTATCAACTACAATTTAACTACTACTAATTATAACTAAATTATGCGAAGAGATTTAATCTAGATTGTATGCAAGATAGAGAAAGGCACTAAGGTCGTGGCATTTACCTAGGTGGTCAACTAACGGGTCGAGATTCCTAATACGAGAATGATGATTATGGGGCTTATGATATAACCGTTGCACGATAGCACTCACTCTCACACCTCTCGGTAGAAAGAGTGATTTTGCCAAATTGACTCTCTCGAGACCAATTGGGTAGGCTAACAAACCAAGCAACTTAGGGTTCAAGTTGGGTAACTTAGGTTCAAGTTGGGTAATTACTCTCTCGAGGTTTTACCCGTTAATTGGGACTACCATTCTCATGGGTCCATCCCAATTCCTTGTTGGGTTAATTTTGGAGTCATAGACATTCTTTCTCAAGAAGAGTCAAGACCCACTAAGCTAGAGTTAGTGTTTGCAACCACCAAATCCTAGTTAAAACATAAAATTAACCCAAATATCAAACACCCAACATCATTCAAGCATTAAACAATCACACCCATTAATCACCCACACTAGGGTTGAGCCACAACCCTAGCTAATGGGTTTAGCTAGCCATAATTGCAACAGAAATTGAAGAAGAAGTAGATAAAATCAACATATTAATTAACTAGAATGTTAATCTACAAGAATCCACGATAAAACAAGATGAAAATGCCCAAAATAGGCTAAAACTTGAGTCTCACGAGTGCTGCTGCTATCTGATGTCTAAAACTTAACCTAGAAATAATAAAATATTCTATTTATACTATGCTACAAAAACTGGACAAAAATACCCCTGCGGGGCTGGCGCGGACCGCGCAGAAATGTAGCGCGGCCGCGTAGGGGTCTTGGCCTTCGATCATTCACTTCTGAAGCTGGGGACGCGGACCGCACAAAGAGGTAGCGCGGCCGCGCAGGCTAATGGGCGCGGACCGCGCAACAATGCAGCGCGACCGCGTGGAGTCCAGCGCTGACCACGTAGAAAAGAGCGCTGACCGCGCATGGAAACCGCTGAAATGGATGCTCTCTAAATCTCCTAGCGCGGCCGCACAGCAAATCAGTGCGGTCCGCGCTAGATCCTTTTGTCCCTACTTCAATGAATTTTGACACTTGAGCAGGTTTCACTCCGTTTCGAGCCGATTTTTGACTTTCGTCATCTTGTCGCTCAAAGCTGCAATCAAGTGCACTTTGTATGCATTCTGGGTCTATTTTATGACAATTCATACATAAGGCATAGGCAAGTATGGGCATAAAACGTGTTAAAATCACAGTTATCACATGGCTAACTACTTGCGAGTTTTCTGGTTATTAGCACATTGATGGGTTATTTCGGCTACGGGAGAAGAACATAAGTGATTATTTGAGCAAAGTAATTGTTAAAGGTGTGCTATGGTTGGGCTTATTGGCTTATGCACAAACTTGGGGAAGGATTTAGGATTTATGCCTTATGTAAACGCAGGTTTCAGGGGGAGTGATTCTGCTGGGTGCTTCATCGAGGAGGTATGCATGTGCTAGAAGAATCATGGAGTTGATCACATTCGGGGCCAAGTCCGAGCAGGTTGCTCTCAACAATGGTCCTAGTGGATTCAAGGGGATAAATTGTGGTGCCTAATGATTTCGAGCCTATAGTTACAGTTGAGAATCAAGCTTTGTAGCAGCTTATGAGAAGGTGCCCAGAATGTTCAATGATGTTTTGACCTGCAGTATAGCAATTGGGAGGTATGAAATGATTCGTGGGATTTGAGACAACATGGTCTCATGATTCACGATCACTCGGGATGAGTGCGGATGGAGTGTGTTATGTGTTGAATGGAGTTATTATTTCTAAGGCAATCAAGAATAAATTGGAAGAAGATAGACTGGTTTGCCATAGTTGAATAGGCATATTGGTGGTAGTAATCAGTTCCTTCAGCAAATTATGCAAGTGATTCGTGGCGGTACGTGCGAGTCCTGTCGGTCGCCGTAATTGATGTTATTCAGGAGTATTCTACTGTTATGGCCTGTTATGTGTAGGCGGATCCCAGAAGGGCTATGGTGGCTTAGACCACTACTTAGAGATATGCATATTCTAAGGTTATGAGAATTTACCTGTGTGTTGCTATGGTTCTCTTGAAGTGAGTTAAGTGAATGGTTTTTATACGATGAAGCGTTAAGCTATTGGTGGTTCCGGAGTATTGATGAGAATCGTGTTCTATCGAGTATAGGCATGTTAGGTGCAGTGATGGGTATGGAAATTGAAGTAAGGATCAGGGTTGCAGTTCGGTGCTAACAAGATGTCACTAGCTCGGATGAGCAGGAAAGTAGTTTCGATGTTTGAAGTAAGTTGGTATTGTCTTCCGCGTCACTTGAGATCGGTGTTTTGTGAAAAAGGCTTTGCATCCTGGTTAATAATTCTTGGCCGCTTTTTAGCGTTAGTGCGGTTGGTGGTCTGGATGTACAGACCTGTTATCTGTCACGGGAAGGTTGTATAAGTGTGGCATGTAGTCACTTGATTGGTTGCAGAGTTAAACCAAGTAGGAAGATTGTGGTGATATCTTTAATTTGAGAATTGATTCCTGGAGGGCACTCGGTTTATTGGGTTGTGGACTGTGGATGATTACTCCGGTTATGATGGTTGCTCTTATGTGTTATGAGAAAAGGGGGGTTATTGTGAACCTTTGAAAGGTTATTAGCCCAGTTCAGTGCGATCAGAATCAGCTTGAGGTATGTGGATGGATTCAAATGTGAATATGGGCCCTATATCAGGCCAGAGGTGTTCATTTTAGTAATGTGCTCCTTATGGAAGAGTAGTCAGGGTGTTATTTCGTCGTCAGTTATTTCATGTAATGATATATTGCGCTGTGTGAGTTGTGAGACGGCTTGGTGAACTGCTTATGCGTTGAGGTTCCGCGTAGCGATAATGTTATATGAGCAAAATGGCTCTTGAGATTCAGATCGTATATCGCACCTCAGTTGTGCATGAGTTTGTAGCTTATAGCGCTATATGTTTCCCCAGGGATGGTATTATGCACTTATCATGCTTGTGAGCGATATTCGATATTTGGTTGTAATGGGCAATCTAGCTCGGTGTGTAACTCCCCATGTGGATTTTATGTGTGGACCGGGTGGCACACCGCCATGGGTATGTTGTTTGGATTGGGTTGTGCGCCGCGACAGTATGATGTTGAGTACAGTTCCCTATAGCTGTTTTATGCGTTTGTTTCCTGTTTTCCTGAGGAAAACTCCTATTTATTGTGTGTCCGCGTCGCATGTATGATTCGCGAGCGGGGTATCCGTTTAATTATGTTGACCGCGTCGCATGTATGATTCGCGAGCGGGGTAATTAGATTTCCTTTTCAGAGTTCGTTTTCCTTTGTATCGCGTTCGAATTGGTAGCCTATTGGCACATTGTGGCATCATATCAGACTTTTGATCGTGTCCGGGGTGGCTTATTGCCTGAGCGGTTCGTACTGGGTTAGACGAGATCATTGGATTTAGGACCAGTGCAATCTGATTACATGAAGTATATTAAGGAGAAAATACCATTATTCGGTTCAGAATGAGGTGATGGTTCTTGTCATGAGTATAGGCCTGATGAATTGTTGGTTCGGCAGTTGTTACGAAGTTCTACACGCCTCTTCCGTCTTGGCGGTATTGTAAGAGTTAGAGCAAGACCTAAGTAGGTCATGAGGTGCAATGGGTGCATCAAATTTGTTGAATTTCGATTTATTCGATCAGAGAATGCTATTGTGGTCCTGTGAGTAAAGTGGTGCAAGGTGTGAATTCAGCTAAGGTATGCGGTCGTGTTTTGGTGTTGCGTGTAGTTATTGATATGGTGAGCGTATGTTGGAACAGGCCTGGCAGAGAATTCCGGATGATGGAATTGAGCTCTAAGCCTTATTTTCTTAAGTGAAAAAGGATATCTTCAGATTGACCGAGCTAGGGCGCCCAGCTGAGTTGTGGTAGCACGGGTAGATGCTCGAGGTGTTAAGCAGTGATTTCAGACAACCCCAGCAGAGTTCCTAGCACGTTCGAGGACGAATGTATGTTTAAGTGGGAGAGGATGTGACGACCCGACCGTCGTTTTGAGCTTTAGCGCGCCGTTCAGCGGTTTGAGGCCATGAGTAGCTTCAATTTAGGCATTATGACTTGTACGCATGGTCGAAATTAAATTTCGGGAAGTTCGGAGTTGATTTCGAGAGGAAATTCTCATTTCGGAAGCTTTAAGTTGAGAGAATTAACTGGGATTGGACTTTAGAGTAAACGACCTCGGAATCGGGATCTGAAGGTTCCAGTAGGTTCGTATGATGATTTCGGACTTGGGCGTATGCCCGAATCGGGTTTTGGGTGACCCGGGAGCGTTTTGGCGCCTATTGTGGAAGTTAGCATTTTGGAAGAAATTTCATAAGTTTGGGTTGACGTGCATTTCAGTTTTATTGATGTCCGTTTGGGATTCCGAGTTTCGGAATAGCTCCGTATGGTAATTCTGGAGTTGGGAGCGCGATCGAAAGTGAATTCGGATGTCCGTGGAGCATTTTGGAGCCATTTGGTTAAAGATAGAAATTTGAAGGTTTTGAGAAGTTTGACCGGAGGTGGACTTTTTAATATCGGGGTCGGAATCCGATATCGAAAGTCGGAGTAGGTCCGTAATGTTGAATATGACTTGTGTGCAAAATTTGAAGTCAATCGGACGTGATTTGATAGGTTTAAACGTCGAAAGTAGAAGTTTGAAATTCTAAAGTTCATAAAGCTTGGATTGGGGGTCGATTCGTGGTTTTAGCGTTGCTTGATATGATTTTAGGCCTCGAGCAAGTCCGTAATGTGTTTTGGGCCTCCGATGGATTCCGGGTGGTTAACAGATCAAAAATGGAATTTTGGAAAAAGGTTGAAGTTGCTGGTTGCTGGTATAATCGCACCTGCGAGACTTGGGCCGCAGGTGCGGAGACGCAGAAGCGCCCTTCGTGCCGCAGAAGCGGAAATGGACGGCTAGGCTGGGATCGCAGATGCGGTCATTTTGCCGCAGATGCCGGACCACACCTGCGGAAGGAGAAGCGTAGATGCAGAGGTTGAAGGCTTGGGGGAAGACCGCAGAAGCGGCAAATGGTCCGCACCTGCGGGACCGCATTTGGCCATTTTCTCTCATTTTTCGCTTGGCTTGGGCGATTCTTGGAGGGTTTCAAGAAGGGGTTTTCATCATCAATGATAAGGTAAGCTATTTCCACCTATCTTGAGTTAAATACATTGATTATGTACGGATTTGAGCATGAAATTTGTAGAAATTTTGGGGTTTTTGTGGGAAGACCTAGAAATTTATATTCTTGGAATTTGACCACGATTTGGGGTACGAAATTGAGAGTAAATCATATATTTGAGTCCGTGGGGTTATGGGTAAACTTGTTCTTCGGAAAATTTCGGAATCCGGGCACGTGGGCCCGAGGGCATTTTTGTCAACTTTCGATCGGGGTTAGGAATTGTTATAAATTGGATTGTAATGAGTAATAGAGCATATATTAATGGATTTACATAATTGGCTAGCTTTGGAGCATTTAGCATCGATCCGAGTCTTCGGAAGGGCGTGGAATGCCGGTTATGGATCTTCGAAGCGAGGTGAGTCTCCTTTCTAACCTTGTAAGAGGAAATTTTTCCCATAGGTGAAATAATTGGTTATGAGCTCCTATTTGTGGGGGCTACGTACGCACGAGCTGACGAGAGTCCGTGCGCAGCTACTAATATGTGTAAGTCCGGGTAGTCTAGGACCCAAAAGCATGCTATACTTGGAATATCAGCGATCTTATTGACAGTTGAATTTCTTAAATCCTATCGAATTGGTAAATGAATTTCTAAGAGGATTAAACTTCATTTTCTTAAATCATTAAAAGAGAATTGGCTTTTAGTTGGATAAATGTTCCCCGATAAATTCTAAATTTGTTGTTTGAGCATGTATTTCTAAGCGTAGCTGCATCGCATGTATGATTCGCGAGTAGGGTGATTGTTTAGTTAAATTTGACCGCGTCGCATGTATCATTCGCGAGCAGGGTAATAGATGCATCTATGGTTCGCGCCGTTCGACCCTCGGCAGTGTACATTTTACATTTATGTTTGATCGGGCCGTATGACCTCGGCATGAGTTGCACATGCTTGTATTGCCTGCCTTGAGATTTATTAAGATTGATATCTGCTCTCCCCGACTTGAGATAATTGTTAATTAATGGATTATGAATCCGAAGACTTTTAATAAAAAGGAACTTTTACCTGTTTCGTGGCTCATTTGAATTTACTGTTGTTCTTAATAAATATGTGATTCATCGCATGAATAATATCATTATTGGACCACTAGTAAGTCTCGAAGTCGACCTCTCGTCTCTACTTCTTCGAGATTAGGCGGGATACTTACTGAGTACACGTTGTTTTCGTACTCATACTACACTTGTTGTGCATTTTTGTTGCACAGGTTTATGTGTGACTAGTGGCTTAGTGGCATGGCCGCATGGTTGATACGGAGACTTACGTGAGCTGCACTTATCGAGACGACCCGCAGCCAGCAGAGTCTCCTTCGTAGTATTGTATTGTATTTTCATTACCGTCCACCTTGTATACCGGACAATTACTGTATTTTATTTCATTCCCTAGTAAATGTTCATGCACTTGTGACACCGGGTTCTGGGATGTCTATGACTTTATTCAGAAATTTAAAATTGTTAAAAGTTTCATTATTTATTCAGTGGAATTTATTATGTATTGTTTAAACGTATAAAAGAAGTGATTTTCGAAATATTTAAAACGAGAAGTTACTAGTTATTTGTTGTTGGCTTGCCTGACAATGGTGTCCGGTGCCATCACGATCCTTAGTGGATTTTGGGTCGTGACAGTCATCATGGAACCGTCACTTCAAACTGACACGGCCATAGAAAATCCTAAAAAGACACTGCAAACTGCAGAGCCAATCATAGCAAGACACGTGTCTCGAGCATTAAATAGAAAAGACGTACGTCTCTTCGCTTCTGAAGAAAACATAATGATATTGAGAAGAGGCGGCAAGACATTCCTGCCATAAATAAACTTACAACTCCCCGATATTCAGTTGAGAATTTTCAGAAAATGGGGGGACTATCTGTATTGGTAGAAAAATAGATATGACACGTGGATTAATGATTTGCTGACAGGTGTCATTTGAATAAGAGCAGTAAAAGAGGAATGATGAGGCGTGGGTAAACACTCACGTGATTGTTTACAAAGATACGTATCTGACAATCGAAAAATAAGAGATAGGCACGGAATGCATGAAGACTACAAAATAGGAAGATTCATTAACAGCTGCGAATATGGAAAAGGAATCAGCATAATCCCTGATCATACGCTATTGACTATTATTAACATAACCATTACGGATAATTTAACTAATGGGCAATTAATGTAGTTAATATTAGTAGCGGGCAGGAATTAGTGGGGTAAAGTAGTTACATATTATATCCTTATATAAACTCCCCTTACTGTACTTTGTACGATCATCAAGGAATTCGAAAATACATACTATCAATCTTGTATTCTTATTTCTCTGCTTGATTGAAGATTCTTACTCTAATCTCTTGGAAGGAAGCTACAATTATCAATAAGATTTCCTTTCCTTTATTCATTGAATATTTAGTTTGTAATATTTTTATTCTTTTATATTAGGAAAATTGAAGTAAACTTGGTTAAAAACACGATTTATTTCAATATTTGTTTTGACCTTAAAAATTATTTTTTGATTAAACATTGAAAAGTCACTAAGAGTCGTTCTTAATACGACATTGTTTTGTCTTCTATTTTAGTTAACTTAACTAAGCTAACCAAATATTGAGGGAACTAAATTTCTTCAAGGGAATAAATCCTTTTATTTCTTAAGAGTAATTTGGCCTTTCAACTTTTACTTTAGGGCTTCATATTTATAATATAGTATGATATTAAAAAAAAATAACAAAAGAGTGTTGGGCTTAAACCGACTCAAAGATAATTTTTAACATCGTGTGATATTGTCTGCTTTGGACTAATCTTCACAATATTTTTTCAAATTGCCTTATATTATTAAGAGTATCCAATTCTTAGGATGTGTATGCATTTTGAAGCTACGGGTAAAAGAATTAAACTAGCCCATTGAGGGAAAAAATACTAAGCCGGACCCAACACCATCTTTTCAACATCTTTATACTCTTAATACAGTGAAATATTATCCGTTTTGGAGAAGCCTGTACAATTTTTCCTAAGACCTTATACTATTAAAAACATCTAACTTCATATAAGTAATTTTCATTTTGCTACTTTTTATACGGGATTTTGTTCACACATCCAACGACCATGTGGAAAGCGTGAGATCTATTATAATTAGAGTGCGATATAAAGAATTTGGTTGAATAAAAAAGGCCAACTGCGTTAGAGTTGCTTATGGATACGTGTATAATTCTTAGCTACACTCTATGTTCTTCCAAAGAACCTGTCACTTCTGAACTAATGATATTAATTCACTCATCACGCTCAAAGGAAACAGTAGGAGTTCATAATTAATCTGTCTGTTTAAATAGGTTCACCAAATAATTACAAAATTAGTGAAGAATGGTCAACATTAAATAAAAAGGTATAATTTAAGTTATATACACAATCAATGTAGTTTAATCTAATTATAAATATGTTTTTTTTACTATCATCTAATTAATGCTTATTTTAGAGTTGTACTTCTAAAATCTTATAAATATTGTGATTGTTTAAATAATACACTATTAGTAGACAAAACTTAAACTTAAAAGTGAAGGGGTTAACAAATACAGAGTATACTAGCGTAATATCTTGAAAACGTTGACAAAACCATTAGATAGTGAAAGATGAGTGCCCCTAGCTTAGATCAATAGTTGAAAAAGAAAATCATTTAAGAGAAGTATATATGATTCTTGGAGAAGAATTCCAAAAAAAACCAAAGGTTAAGGACAAAGTTAAGAAAAGAATAATTTGACGAAATCGAGTGCATGTGTAAAAGAATGCTAAAATTAAGATGCAAAAGCTATTGGAAAGATAAGCCTTTTGCAACTTGCGTGGTACGTGAATGCACAAAAAATCTTATATATAACATGCACGCTAATAGTTGGGGTAACAATCCGACCAGTCGTTTTGAGCATTTGCACTTCGCTCGGTAGTTTGAAGGCACGTGTAT
Organism: Nicotiana attenuata; assembly: GCF_001879085.1. Taxonomy (NCBI): domain Eukaryota; kingdom Viridiplantae; phylum Streptophyta; class Magnoliopsida; order Solanales; family Solanaceae; genus Nicotiana; species Nicotiana attenuata. The sequence goes on from NC_031993.1 coordinate 17,796,123, forward strand.
CTCCGCATGATGTAGAACTTCTGTGCAAAATTTAAGTTCATTCCGAGTTGATCTATATGTTTCGGCGCGAGTTTTTGAAAGTTCATTAAGTTTGATTTGAGGCGTGTTTCGTTGTTTCGATATTGTTATGCATAATTTGAGGCCTCGAGTAGGTCCGTGTTATGTTATGGGACTTGTTGGTATATTCGTACGGGGTCCCGAGTGTAAGCACGTAATTTTTGACCCGTGCAACATTTAAAAGTAGTATTTTAAAAATATTTACTTATTCTCATTTTTATAAGATTTCAGTTAACTTTTAATTTTAGTTTTAAAACATAAGTTTATAAACACAAAAATAGTTTTATAATATTTCTTCTCTTATTATATATATTTTTTATTTATCTTTTTTATTTATTAAGGCTTATTAGTATTTTATAATGATAACATTTTAATTTTTACCATTACTTTAACAGAGTTTTCTCTAACTTTTTATAACATTTAACAAATACCAAAAATATTTTCATGTATAGCTCACTTTAATAGTTTATTCTTATTAACTAAGATTAACTAGTATATTTTGGTAGCATTTTTATTTTTATTTTGTTCAATGAGAGAGAATTGAATTTCGGCCAATTGGGAACTTATTTTCGGATTTTTGGGCCCAGCAAGATACAGGCTCATTCTTCCTAGCCCATTAGCCCACTATCCACTTAAATGCAAGATTTAATCTTAGTCATCTATTCTCCTCCATTCTAATGGCTCATGTCAATTCTTACACACATATTTAAACCAAATTATAACCAAACTCTAACCTACCTTTTAATTTCCTAAGAGATAAAAATATACAAAAGAAGAACGACAGCCAGTTTTTCCCTACACTTGAGAGAGCTAACGGTGAACCCAACGCCTCCCTCCCCGACCCCCCCCCCCTCCCCCCCCAAAAAAAAAAATCTGGCTCATCAGAAGAAGATAAGGTTCATGATGAAAATGATAGAATTAGTGAGGCTGCAATAGTAGAAAACTCAACTAAGATAAAAAGAAATGAGCCGCCTCTCTGGATTTCCCATCTTTATCACTTGAAGGAAAAGACACACACACACGCACTGAAATCCTCTCTTGTCTGTTCCATTTCACTCCCCCTTGATACAGAAATCGGAGCTCGGCGCTGAAGAAGTTTCGGTCGAATGGTTGTTGCTCGGTTTAGCCCGATTGATTTGTAACTTTCAGCTTTGTTCATCAATAAAAGGTCCATTTCTCAGTTTTGTGATTCTCCATTATGTGAGTAGCTTGGTGAGCGTGTTGGTTGATTTGTGATTCCCCATTATGTGAGTAGCATGTCTTAGTTTTCATTTAAGTTGTTTTAATTAATTTTTATTTCGATTGTGATATTTGTAGTCTTTTCTTGAATAAATGCTTTTAATTGTTAGATGAATTAAATTGGCAAATCATTGGATTGTTTAGGATCTTTAGTGAACTGCCGAATTAGTTTTTCACAATAAGGATTGGTTTGGACTTTTGAATGATTCCGGGCCCTAATAAATCCACGCCCAATAGGAGAGTAAATCATTCTTACCCAACCCAATGATAATTAGAGATTTAAAGGTTGACCCATTTTCCTCAATAAATTCCATAACCTATGGCCTTCACAACAATCTCAAAGATTAGAATAACAATTGATGAACATCGTAGTCGGCTTTAGGCGCGATTAGTAATAAATCATCGGGACTATGGGTACGGTTCCCGTGGCATGGTCACGATACGTAAATCCCAATTCGGGCGTGCATTTCATGCAACTCGACCATAAACTTCAAATAATAATTAAAATCAACATGTTGTAGATCGCGGGTGCGTTTCACGTGGCGCGATTCGCAATATGTACAAAAACAAACGAGTGCGCGATATCGAGACTTGTTCAAACAAATTCCATAAATGTTAAAAGCGGTAAAAGGATAAAATGCACGATAGGTTTCAAATATGTATTAAATTAGATAATTAGGCTAATTATAACAGTTAAGCGACCGTGCTAAAACCACGGAACCCGGGAATGCCTAACACCTTCTCCCGGGTTAACAGAATTCCTTACCCGATCTTTTTGTTTTGCAGACTTTAAAACAACGTCAAATTTCCTCGATTTAGGATTTAAAATAAACCGGTGACTTGGAACACCATAAATATCCCAAGTGGCGATTCTAAATTAAATAAATAATCTCGTTTCGATTCATGTCACTTTAATTGGAAAAACTCCCTATCCCCACGGGAAAACGAGGTGTGACAGCTCTGGCGACTCTGTTGGGGAAAAGAACACAGAATCTCTGGTTCTGGGTTCAAAATTCGAGCTTAGAATAACTGTTATTCTTGGATTTTGTTTATTATTTGATTTATTTATGTGTTTGAGCCTAACGTGCTAAATACCGCTTTTTACTGCTTTGATATTGCTTGAACAGTATAATAAAACTGTTACGAAACCCTTCTTCTCCCTAAGTCTTCTAAATCTTCTGGGAAGTGCACGCTGGCGTGACTTCTTTTCTGTTAGACTCATATCCTAATTTAGAACGAGGATCGGACAAGTTGAAAAGCCAGTGAAGCTTCTGTATTCCCGGTACCCTATCCCCTCCCCCCCCCCCCTCCGGCTCGAGTTGTACGCTCGGGTAAACCAAGTGTAGAACAACACACCCCGGGATTTAAACCTAGAATAACATAACCTCATGCCGGATCCCTAGTAGGAACATTTGTTTGCATCACGTGCCTGTGACTTTGGGGACTCAACACAGGGGTTGGGTCCGTCTAGCACAGGTGTACCCAAATTAAAACACCATTCGAATGCATTGTGATGACCTAAAAAGTCATCTTCCATTTTAGAACCCTTTCAGGTGTTCTGAGGCCTTCAAGCCTCATTTTATTTCTCCTCAATTTGCATGCGCAGTCCGGGTGCATCTCCGGAAAGCCTTTATGTGGACATTTGAGAAAATAGTAAATTTTACCTTTAAAAATTAATTTTAGTTGACATTGGTCAATATTTTTAGTAAACAACCCGGACTCATATTTTGATGGTCCCGGAGGGTCCGTAGTAAAATATGGGACCTAGGCGTATGCCTGGAATCGGATTCGGAGGTCCTTAGCCAGAGTAATAAATTTTTGTTAAAAATTGTTAAACTGAAAATCTAAGGATTTAAAAAATTGATTAATGTTTGAACTCGTTGGTATCAGGCTTGTATTTTTGTTCCAGATCCCGGTACAGGTTTAATATAATATTTAAGTCATGTCTGTGAAATTTGGTGAAAAACGGAGTTGATTTGACGTAATTCGGGCATCCGATTGTGAAAATAGGAATTTCAAGTGTTCTTGAGAATTTCATGTGTTTTGGTGTTAAATCCGTAGTTTTAGATGTTATTTTGGCGATTTGATCACACGAGCAAGTTGGTATGATATTTTAAGACTTGTGTGCATGTTTGGTTTGGAGCCCCGAGGGCTCGGGTGAGTTTCGGATAGGCTACGGGGTGTTTTGGAACATGGGAAATCTGCTGGTATGACTGAACCTGTTGCACGCCTTTGATCTCGCAATTGCGAACCCTGTATGTTCCGCATTTGCGAGCCTATCATCGCAATTCCGATGAAAAGCTGGGCCATACAGTCTTCGCAATTGCGAAGATTTTTTCGCATTGGCAAAGTAGAACTGAGAGGGGGCAGTGATCGCAAATGCGATCAGTTTGTCGCATTTGCGGAGGTACTGGTTCGCAATTGCGAACCTACCTTTGCAATTGCGAAGGCAGCAGAGGTGTTGAGGACTTCGCATTTGTGATGGTCCTTCGCATCTGCGATCTTCGCAATTGCAAAGCTCAGGTCGCAATTGCGACATCTGCAGCTGTGTAAAACAGACTTAGACGTGATTTTTGATTCATTTCCCAAATTTTCAAAACCTAAACCTCAAGAGGCGATTTTCCAAAGGCTAGTTCTTCCCCAAATCATAGTTAAATGATTCTTAACCCTTTTCTTTCAATCATTCACTTCTTATAACAAGATTTTAACCTAGAATCTAGGATTTTCATAGTGGACTTGGGGGTTTCTAGGTAGAAGCTAGGGATTTTGAAATTTGGGGATTTAGACCTCAAATTGAGGTCGGATTCCAAAACCAATTGTATATCCGGGCTCGGGGGTGAATGGGTAATCGGGTTTTGGTCCGAATTTTGGGTTTGGACCAAGCGGGCCTGGGTGTTCACTTCTGTTGGCTTTTTAAAAAATGACCTAAATTGAATTCCTTGCTATCATGGGTAGTCCTAAGGCTTAAATTGAATTGTTTGGTTGATAATTTGCTAGATTCTATTGGTCCGGAGGCTTGTGTGAAGGGAAAAGCGGTGATTGGGCCTTGATTTTGGCCAGAGGAGCGAGATAAGTGTTGTGGCTAACCTTAGCTTGAGGGATTAGGTGTTATTTGCTTATTTGTTATGTGTTTAGATGTTGAGTATGATGTATAGGTAAGGTGACGAGTATTTATGCGTTGTTGTCGAGTCATATCATGTGAGTGAGCCTTATTCTTGGAAAATGTTATATTTTGATCATATTGTTCATGTGTAGACTAGTTAATCGATATGTTGAGAAGCTTCTTGTCATGTTTCAAGGAATTTTGTATTGAGGGGGTTTTTACCCAAAGTTGAGATTGGTATTGTGAAACTAAGTGTTGAAGTGACACTTGTTGATGCCATTTCTACCTCTTTATTATTGTTGTCTCTTGTTTTGGTGAGGTAGAGTGATAAAGCACGAAGGGTGATGCCGTGCACGTTTATGTTATTAATATGGTGCAGAAGAGTGATAAAGCACGAAGGGTGGTGCCGTGCATGTTTCTATTATTCATATGGTGAGAAAGAGTGATAAAGCACGAAGGGTGATGCCGTGCATTTTTCAGTTTGCTGTGTTTACTTGTTATTACCGGTTCAAAGTCTACTAGCTGTTTAAATTCTTCTACTGCTGTGATTCTTTCTTTCGATACCCCTTGGCATGTTTTCCCCTCCCGTTAATATCTGTTTATCTTTTGTTAATTGTTTTTTCTGTTAGCAATTTGTATAACTGCTCAGGTTTATGTATGTGTCTTGTCCTAGCCTCATCACTACTTCGCCGAGGTTAGGCTCGACAGTTACCAGTACATGGGGTCGGTTGTACTAATACTACACTCTGCACTTTTTGTGCAGATTTCACCGTACCGTGCTGACCCGATTTGAGCTGTTGCCTTCAATCTAATAGGACACCCAAGGTAGATCTGCCGCCGTTCGCAGACCCCTTCCAGTTATCCTAGTTTCATATTTTTTTTTATCTGAGAACAATTGTATTTTCATTTAACCAGTATTTGTAGTGACTCTTAGAAGTTCGTGGATTGCGACACCAGATTTTGGGTAGTCGTATATTAGTACTTGGATTATTATGAAATTCCGCATTCCTTTGATCTGTTTAGTTTAATTACTGTTATTTACTGAATTGGATAGTGGTTAGCATATTGAATCTTTATCTCTTGGCTTGCCTAGCAATGCGAAAAGTTAGGCGCCATCACGATCCCGACGGTGGGATATCTGGGTCATGACAAGTTGGTATCAGAGCACTAGGTTGTCTAGTTCTCACAATTCACGAACAAGCTAGGTAGAGTCTGAGGGATTGGTATGGAGACGTCCATGCTTGTCCCAGAGGCTATAGAGTTTAGGAACAATTTCACTTCTATTCTTCTTTGTCGTGCGATTTGAACTCTCAATCCTAATTGAACTTTCTACTCTTGTTCTTTCATAGATGGCGAGAACACGTACCGCTTCATCAGCTTATCAGCAGCCCGAGCCCCAGTGGCAGCTCCTACAAGGGCTAAAGGACGAGGCCGAGGCCGTGCTAGAAGCCAAGGTAGGGGCAGTACTCAGCCCAGAGCTCGAGCAGCAGCACCAGCGGCGGAGCCTCAGGTAGAGTTTGATGAGGAGGCTCTAGCCTAGACCGTTCCAGCGGGGCCAGCTAAGGTTCCAGAGGGGTTCATTGCTACCCTGGTACTTCAGGATGCTTTGGTCCGTCTAATGGGCCTTATGGAGAGTGTCGCTCAAGCCGGCACATTGCCTGTAGCACCAACCGTCTCTCAGGCTAGGGGAGGGGCCTAGACTCTCGCTACTCAGACTCCAGAGCAGATGGCTCCCCAGTTTCAGACTCTAGCAGCTCAGCCAGTTGGGGTAGTTTCGTCGGTGATGGATCAACTATGTCTTCTGAGGCTTTGTGGAGATTGGATAGGTTTACCAAGATTTTCACCACTACCTATGGCGGTACATCTTCAGAGGATCCCCAAGACTATCTAGACAGTTGTCACGAGCTGTTGTGTAACGTGGGGATAGTGGAGACCAATGGGGTCGACTTTGCTGCCTTCCGTCTGTCAGGTTCCGCCAAGAACTGGTGGAGGAATTTTTGTTTGGCTAGACCAGCTGGGTCGCCTGCTTTGACTTGGGACCAGTTCTCTCTGCTATTTCTTGAGAAGTTCCTTCCTGTTACACTGAGAGAGGACTATCGCAGGCAGTTCCAGCGCCTTCAGCAGGGCAGAATGTCCTTTACTTAGTACGAGACCCGCTTTATTGATTTAGCCAATCATGCGCTTCTTATACTCCCCACTGAGAGAGATGGTGAGGAGGTTTATTGAGGGACTTCCTCAGCCTATCAGATTGTTGATGGCTAAGGAGACAGGGAGCGAGATTTCTTTCCAGGATGCAGCCAATGTGGCCAGACAAGTTGAGATAGTTTTAGCTCAGTGGAGTGGTTAGGGGTCTGACAAGAGGCCTCGTCACTCCAGGGGATTCATTAGAGCCTCATCTGGAGGCCAGGGTACTTTTTTGGCAGAGGCCATCCTCCCAAGCCATTTCATTCAGCACTTCGGGCTTCTCACGGTGCTCCAGGTGGTCGTGGCTCTCATATGCAGTATTTCGATCAGCTAGCCTACAGTGCACCACCAGCTCCCATCAGTGCACCTCTGCTCCAGAGTTTTCAGGGTGGTTACTCAGGCCGCCAGGGTCAATTTCAGGGTCATCAACCACAGCAGCCGAGATCTTGTTATACTTGTGGAGATCCGAGGCACATTGCTAGGTATTGCCCTCGGGCACCGAGCAGTTCTCACATCAGGGTTCTCGTGCCATGGTCGCGGCATTGGGTGTTCCACCGCCCGCTCAGCCAGCTAGAGGTAGGGGTCAGACAGCTAGAGGTGGAGGTCGAGGTATTAGAGGTAGAGGTCAGGCCGCTAAAGGTGGAAGCCAGCTAAATAGGGCCCGTCCTTGAGATGTAGTTCAGAGTGGTGGGGCCCAGCCCCGATGCTATGCTTTTCTAGCCCGGCCTGAGGCTGAGTCATCTGACGTGGTTATCACAGGTACGGTTTCAGTTTGTAGTAGGGATGCCTCAGTATTATTCGATCCGGGATCTACTTATTCGTATGTGTCATCCTATTTTGCTTCATACTTGGTTGTGCCTCGTCATTCTTTGGGTGCTCTCGTTTATGTGTCCACGCTGGTGGGAGATTCTATTATTGTAGATCGTGTCTATCATTCGTATGTGGTCATTATTGGGGGTCTTGAAACTCGTGTAGATCTCCTGCTTCTCGATATGGTTGACTTTGATGTCGTTTTGGGAATGGATTGGCTGTCACCTTATCACGCTATATTGGACTATCATGCCAAGACTGTGACCTTAGCCTTGCCGGGGTTGCCTCGATTAGAGTGGAGAGGGACTCTTGATCATTCTACCAGTAGCGTTATTTCTTATATGAAGGCTCGGCGCATGGTTGAGAAGGGTTATCTAGCCTATTTGGCTTATGTCCGTGATTCTAGTGCGGAGGTTCCTTCCATTGATTCTGTACCAGGCATTCGAGAGTTCCCAGAGGTATTTCCTGCGGACCTCCCGGGGATGCCACCCGGCAGGGATATTGATCTCTGCATTGATTTGGTTCCGGGCACTCAGCCCATTTCTATTTTGCCATACCGCATGGCCCGCCAGAGTTGAAAGATTTGAAGGAGCAGTTGCAAGATTTGCTTGATAAGGGCTTTATTAGACCCTGTGTCTCGCCTTGGGGTACGCCGGTGTTGTTCGTAAAGAAGAAGGATGGATCAATGAGGATGTGCATGGTCTACAGTTGAACAAAGTCACTATCAAGAACAAGTATCCATTGCCGAGGATTGATGACCTATTTGATCAGCTCTAGGGTGCCAAGGTATTTTCAAAGATCGATTTGAGATCTGGCTACCATCAATTGAGGATTAGGGCATCCGATGTCCCTAAGACAGCTTTTCGGACTCGGTATGGGCATTAAGAGTTTCTAGTGATGTCATTTCGGCTGACAAATGCCCTAGTAGCGTTTATGGATTTGATGAACCGGGTGTTCAAGCCCTATCTGGATTCCTTTGTAATTGTTTTATTGATGATATCTTGATCTACTCCAACAGCCGAGAGGAGCATGAGCAGCATCTTCGGATCATTCTTCAGACTCTAAGAGATAGCCAGTTATATGCTATGTTTTCGAAATGCGAGTTTTGGTTGAGTTCAGTTGCTTTCTTGGGTCACGTTGTATCACCAGAGGGTATTCAGGTGGATCCTAAGAAGATTGAGGCCGTTTGGAATCGGCCTAGGCCTACGTCAGCCACAGAGATCCGTAGCTTCTTGGGTTTGGCGGGTTATTACCGTCGGTTTGTGGAGGGGTTTTCATCTATAGCAGCCTCAATGACCAGGTTTACCTAGAAGGGTGCCTCGTTTAGATGGTCGGACGAGTGTGAGGCGAGCTTCCAGAAGCTCAAGACTGCTTTGACTACGGCGCCGGTGTTGGTATTGCCCACAGGTTCAGGGCCTTATACATTATATTGTGACGCATCTCGTATTGGACATGGTGCGGTGTTGATGCAGGGTGGCAAGGTTATTGCATATGCTTCGCGGCAGCTAAAGATTCACAAGAAGAATGATCCAATTCATGACTTAGTGTTGGCAGCCATTTTTCACGCACTGATGATTTGGAGGCACTATTTATATGGCATGTTGTGTGAGGTGTTCACAGATCATAAGAGCTTGCAATATTTTGTCAAGCAAAAGGAGCTCAATTCTAGGCAGAGGAGGTGGTTGGAGCTATTAAAGGATTATAATATCACCATCTTGTATCATCTCGAGAAGGCCAATGTGGTGGCTGATGCTTTGAGTAGGAAGTCGGGCAGTATGGGCAGCCTTGCATATATTTCGGTCGGTGAGAGACCGCTTGCAGTAGATGTTCAGGCTTTGACCAATCAGTTAGTGAGGTTGGATATTCTGAGCCCAGCCGTGTTTTAGCTTGTACAGTCGCTCGGTCTTCCTTGTTTGAGCGTATCAGGGAGCGGCAGTATGATGACCCTCATTTTCTTGTCCTTAGGGACACAGTATGGCACGGTGATGCCAAGCAGGTTACGGTTGGAGATGATGGAGTTTTGAGGATGTAGGGTCGTGTTTGTGTGCCTAATGTAGATGGGCTTCGTGAGTTAATTCTTGAAAAGGACCACAGTTCCCGGTACTCTATTCATCCAGGAGCCACCAAGATGTATCAGGACTTGCGGCAGCATTATTGGTGGAGGAGGATGAAGAAGGATATTGTTGCATGTGTAGCTCGGTGTTTGAATTGTCAGCAAGTAAAGTACGAGCATTAATGACCTGGTGGTTTGCTTCAGAAGATAGAGATTCCTAAGTGGAAGTGGGAGCATATCACTATGGATTTCTTTGTTGGATTCCCACGGACTCGGGGGAAGTTCGACGCAATTTGGTCATTGTGGATAGGCTGACTAAGTCAGCGCATTTCATTCTTGTGGCAGTTTAATATTCTTCGGAGCGGTTGGCGGAGATTTATATTTGTGAGATCGTTCGTCTTCATGATGTGCCTGTGTCTATCATTTGTGATCGAGGTACGCAGTTTACCTCGCATTTCTGGAGGGCAGTGCAGCATGAGTTGGGTACGCGGGTCGAGTTGAGCACAACATTTCATCCTCGGACGGACGGAGAGTCCGAGCGTACTATTCAGATCTTGGAGGATATGCTCCGCGCCTTTCTTATTGACTTTGGAGGTTCTTGGGATCAGTTCTTGCCGTTAGTAGAGTTTACCTACAACAACAGTTATCAGTAGAGCATCAGATGGCCCACTATGAGGCATTATATGGTAGACGGCGTCGATCACCGATTGGGTGGTTTGAGCCAGGGGAGGCTCGGTTATTGGGTACGGATTTGGTACAAGATGCCTTGGATAAGGTTAAGATCATTCAGGATACGCTTCGTACAGCTCAGTCCAAGAAAAAGAGTTATACCGATCGTAAAGTTCGTGATGTAGCATTCATGGTCGGAGAGAGAGTGTTGCGTCAGGTGTTGCCCATGAAGGGCGTGATGAGATTTGGGAAGAAGGGCAAGTTAAGCCCTAGGTTCACCGGGGCTTTTGAGATTCTTGATCGAGTGGGGGAGGTGGCCTACAGACTTGCGTTGCCACCAGGCTTATCAGCGGTACATCCAGTGTTTCATATGTCCATGCTTCGTAAGTATCACGGCGATCCATCCCATGTGTTAGATTTCAACACTGTCCAAACGGACAAGGATTTGACCTACGGGGAGGAGCCGGTAGCAATTTTAGAGAAGCAGGTTTGTCAGTTGAGGTCGAAGAGTTATCCTTCGGTTTGGGTGTAGTGGAGAGGTCAGCCTATTAAGGCAGCTACCTGGGAGTCCGTGTGCGATATGCGGAGCAGATATCCCCACCTTTTTCCCAGCTTAGGTACTTTTCTATGTCTGGACGAGGACGACGGTTGTTTTAGAGGTGGAGAATGTGATGATCTAAAAGGTCATCTTGCGTTTTAGAACCCACTCCGATGTTCAGAGGCCTTCAAACCTCATTTTATTTCTCCTCGATTTGTGTGCACAGTTCGGGCGCGACTCGGGAAAGCCTTTATGTGGAAATTTGAGAAAATAATAAGTTTTACCTTTAAAAGTTTATTTAGTTGACTTCGGTAAATATTTTTAGTAAACGGACCCGGACCCGTATTTTGACGATCCCGGAGGGTCCGTAGTAAAATATGGGACCTAGGCATATTCCCAGAATCGGATTCGGAGGTCCCTAGCCCGAGTAATGAATTTTCGTTAGAAATTGTTAAACTGAAAATATAAGGATTTAAAGAAATTGATTAATGTTTGAACTCGTTGGTATCGGAAATCTGCTGGTATGACTGAACTTGTTGCAGGCCTCTGATCCCGCAATTGCGAGATCAGGCATCGCAATTGCGAACCCTGTAGGTTCCGCATTTGCGAGGCTAAAGCTGGGCCATACAGTCTTCGCAATTGCGAAGATTTCTTCGCATTTGCGAAGTAGAACTGAGAGGGACAGTGATCGCAAATGTGATCATTTTGTCGCATTTGCGGAGGTTCTGGTTCGCAATTGCAAACCTACCTTTGCAATTGCGAAGGCAACAGTGGTGTGGAGGACTTTGCATTTGCGATGGTCCTTCAAATTTGCAAGCTTCGCAATTGCGAAGCTCAGTTCGCAATTGCGACATCTGCAGCTGTGTAAAAGAGACTTAGACGCGATTTTTTATTCATTTTCCAAATTTTCAAAACCTAAACCTCAAGAGGCAATTTTCCAAAGGCTAGTTCTTCCCCAAATCATAGGCAAATGATTCTTAACCCTTTTCTTTCAATCTTTCACTTCTTATAACAAGATTTCAACGTAGAATCTAGGATTTTCATGGTGGACTTGGGGGTTTTTGGGTAGAAGCTAGGGATTTTGAAATTTGGGGATTTAAACCTCAAATTGAGGTCGGATTCCAAACCAATTGTATATCCGAGCTCGGGGGTGAATGGGTAATCGGGTTTTTGTCCGAATTTCGGGTTGGGCTAAGCGGGCCTGGGTGTTGACTTCTATTGACTTTTTAAAAAATGGCCTAATTTGAATTCCTTGCTATCATGGATAGTTCCTAAGGCTTAAATTGAATTGTTTGGTTGATAATTTGCTAGATTCTATTGGTCCGGAGGCTTGTGTGAAGGGAAAAGCGGTGATTGAGCCTTGATTTTGGCCAGAGGAGCGAGGTAAATATTGTGGCTAACCTTATCTTGAGGGATTAGGTGTTATTTGCTTATTTGTTACGTATTTTGATGTTGAGTATGATGTATAGGTAAGGTGACGAGTATCTATACGTTGTTGTCGAGTCATAACATGTGAGTGAGCTTTATTCTTGGAAAATGTTATATTTTTATCATATTGTTCATGTGTAGACTAGTTAATCGATGTGTTGAGAAGTTTCTTATCATGTTTCACGGAATTTGGTATTGAGGGGTTTTTTAACCAAAGTCGAGATTGGTATTGTGAAACTAAGTGTTGAAGTAAGACTTGTTGATGCCATTTCTATCTCGTTATTATTGTTGTCTCTTTTTTTGGTGAGGTAGAGTGATAAAGTACGGAGGGTGATGTCGTGCACGTTTATATTATTAATATGGTGAGGAAGAGTGATAAAGCACGAAGGGTGATGCCGTGCATGTTTCTATTATTCATATGGTGAGAAAGAGTGATAAAGCACGAAGGGTGATGTCATGCATGTATCTATTATTGATTATCTGGTGAGGTTGAGACTAAAAGCACGAAGGGTGATGCCGTGCATTTTTCAGTTTGCTGTGTTTAGTTGTTATTACCGCTTCAAGGTCTACTAGGTATTTAAATTTTTCTACTGCTGTGATACTTTATTTCAATACCCCTTAGCATGTTTTCCCCTCCCTTTAATATCTGTTTATCTTCTGTTAATTGTTATTCCTGTTAGCATTTTGTATAACTGCTCAGGTTTATGTACGTGTCTTGTCCTAGCCTTGTCACTACTTCGACGAGGTTAGGCTCGAAACTTACCAGTACATGGGGTCGGTTGTACTGATACTGCACTCTGCACTTTCTGTGCAGATTTCAATACAGGACCGTGCTGACCCGATTTGAGTTGTTGCCTTCAATCCAATAGGAGACCCAAGTTAGATCTTCCGTCGTTCGCAGACCCTGGAGTTCCCTTCCAGTTATCCTAGTTTCATGTTTTCTTTTAATTCGATAACAGTTGTATTTTTATTCAGCACGTATTTGTAGTGACTCTTAGAAGTTCGTGGATTGTGACACCATATTTTGGGTAGTCGTGTATTAGTATTTGGATTATTATGAAATTCCGCATTCCTTTAATCTGTTTAGTTAAATTGCTGTTATTTACTGAACTGGATAGTGGTTAGCTTATTGGATCTTTATCTCTTGGCTTGCCTAGCATTCCGAAAAGTTAGGCGCCCTCACGATCCCGACGGTAGAAAATCCGGGTCGTGACATGCATCTTACGTGCTACTTGCGCATTTGTTTGATTCAGCTGTTGCATGTTGACTGGCTTCTGAAATAGGGAAAGGGAAATCAAGAAAAATCAGGAGAGAGAAAAATAAGAGTGAAATTCACCCGGTTCTCATAAAATCCCTGTGTTCAAAAATCAAACTGTGTCTAATTTTTCTCAAAAGGAGTTGAAAAGTAGACTAAGATTTTAAAAAATATTCCCTGCTTCCAGCCAAACTACGCGGGTCTGATTCTCACCGGATGTAAGATATGTAGGCAAACCTCATCGTTTCCAGCCACAACTTTTTTAAAAATTCAAAAATATTTGCCTTTAATTCTTTCTTTAGAAGTCTTTTCTAAGAAATATAAAAAAAATTAAAACCGAAAATAGTTTTCTTTTTTTAGAAGTTTTTCATTCAAGAAAAAAAACAAATCAAATCAAAATCCAACAAATATTTTCTACCTTTTTTAGAAGCCTTTTTCCCAAAAATTCACAAAAAAGAAAATCAAAAATCCAAAAATAATTTCTTTCGTCTTTAAAAGCCTTTCTTTCGAAAAATTTAAAAAAACTGCAAAAAATATATATTCTTTTTCTAAACGCCTTCATGGTCTGAGTGTTATAAAAAGGGTAAAAAAAAAAGAGTTAGTTTATTTACTCCATTCCCGATTTTTCCGAATTACGCACGATATGATTCATGTCTGCACATGATACGTAGGCAACCTACATAGGGTTGGATCGAATCGTTTTTGAAATTAAAAAAAAGGAAAAAGAAAAAAGAGATGAAGTTATGGGATGTGAGAAATGAGAGGAAAGAAAAAAGTGATAATCAGAAAGAAAAAGAGGAAAGAAAATGAGCAAATCAAGGAGCGCAAGAGAGGAAATGAAGAAGAAAAGGGAAAGAGAAATAAATTGGGATGATGCCAAGTTGACTTTCGCACCCTCGAAGTCATTTTAGAACCGATAATTGTGACTAGGTGCATTGCACATAATGTGAGATTATCTTATGTTAAATGCCTTAGCGCTAACGTGATGACTTCATTTTGTTCCTCATTGTTATCTTCATTATAGCAGAAGGGTGGCTGGTTTGTGGTTCTTAAACTGGTAACTCATCCCTACAACATAAAGTCGAAAGGCAATGGCAGACGACAACGTAATTGAGTTGGTTGATACTGGTGCCCAAAAGCAATTAGTTGAACAAGAAACTTGGTTGGTTGAAGAGGTAAGGATGTCAAGACAACACATAGCGGACATGTATCAAGCTTGGACGACTGGGAAGGCACCACCCCCGCCACCCCCTAGCTTCTAAGATGCTACCCTTACCCAAGCTGCGGTCATAGTGTCAAATGATCCACCATATTCTCCAGCTTTTCCCGCTTATCATAGCTTTCCCAACCTCCCTAGTAGCTCTATCGTTCGTCCTCCAACTACCTTTCCCGAAAATAACCCTCATGTCATATCCACTATCCTTACTATCGCAACTTCTCAACAATCTTTCTTTCATAGATCCAATAATGAACACCAGTTCAAACCTCTTGATACCTAGTACCACTCTTCAGAGTTGGCCCACTAGGTCCCAGACTCATATAATTATAGCTCTCAGAATGAGCCTCATGTTGAGAATGAAAAGTTCACAAGGAAATAAGAGCGATATGAGATATCCAGAATGCTAAAAGGTATAGAACAATCCTTAAAAAACATGCAAGGGATGGGAAATAACATGTCTTACAATGACTTGTGTATGTTTCTGGATATTCATCTGCCCGCGGGGTTTAAAATGCCAAATTTTAACTTGTATGATGGGCGTAGAGATCTAGTAGCCCATCTGAGGGGTTATTGCAGTGAAATGAGAAGTGTTGGCAGGAAAGATGAGTTGCTGATGACGTATTTCAGTGAGAGCTTGAGTGGGGCAGCCTTGGATTGGTATACTCATCAAGATGTCAGTAAGTGGTATGCATGGGATGACATGGCTCAAGATTTTGTTCGACGTTTTCAGTACCATTACATTATCCTAGACCACTCTTTCCTATCTCATATGGAAAAAAAACCCGAGGAAAGTTTTAGGGAGTTTAGGCTCAGATGGAGGGAACAAGCTGCTCGGGTCAGTCCCCCGATTGATGAAGAAGAAATGGTTAAGATTTTCCTATAAGCTCAGGGACCCACCTACTTCAGTCATTTGATTCCGGCTTTAGGTAAACCTTTCAATGATGTGGTAGAAATGGGGGAGATGGTAGAAGAAGGAATCAAGTTAGGCAAAATCATGAGCTACTCTACATTGAAAGATACTACAGAAGACATTTAGAACATCTCAGTAAGTTTGGGTGGAATAAAGACAAATAGGAAAGATTTTGTTAAGCTCCGTCAACGACAAGATCCAGTGGGCGTTCCTCCTCCAACACTTTCAGCCTCAACATCGACCCCATGAATATCCACGTGCTCCAGATAATCCTCCCCAATGCTACTCCTCTCCACAAACTCGCCAAAGTCATACCTCACCTTCCAAGCACTCTATCCACAATGCACCACCATATGTTCCACATCCACAAGATCCCCAATGGCCTGCACCACCTGCACAAATGTCTTACCCACATCTACAAGCATCCACCTACCCGCAAGAGGTTCCAACTAATGCCGGAGAACAAAATGAGAAGGCAGCAGCAAAGAGAAAAGTCTTGCACTCATATTGGAGAATCATATGTCAGTCTGTTCCAAAGGCTGAGGCAATTGCACATATTGAAGCCAATTCAGATAAAAATTCTGAACCCCTTTCCAAAGAAATTTAATTAGTCTCAAAGGTGTGCATAATGCCCTAATGCACCGGGGAACAGCATAGAAAAGTGTTGGCATCTAAAAAGAGCAGTCTAGAAGCTTATTGATGCAGGTGATATTACCGTGCAAAATCCAAATGCAGCGGATACTAGCAAAAGTCCATTACCTATTCATAATGAGACACATATGGTGGCATGATTTGTGTTGAAAAGGAATATGAGAACTCTTCTGAGCTCCTTGGGGGGCCACTTGCCGTAAAGTTTTCAACACTATCATCGGTTCCAAAAGTTTATCTTAAGAATGAGTCGGCAAAAGGGACCCAAAAGCTATTTGTTGAGGTCAATGTGATTGAAATTGGTAATGGGCTTGGTAATATTGATGTGGAACTCAGTGGCTAAGATGTTGAGCTTGGTAATTGGAAAGATGCTCCTTTCTTGGCCAGCCGGGGATGAGTCTTGGTGGTTTATTTTGTTGTCATTTCTGTTGTCCGGGTTATTTCAGGGTTGTAATCCGGATATTTTCTTGTGGCTCAAACCCTTCCATCCTTTTATTTTGCCTAGTTCATTTTGTCGTAGTAACTCGTTTAGGGTTATCTAGGTTTGTTCCAGGGTTATAACCCAGTTTATTTTACTTGTTTTGTTGTTCAAACTCTTTCACTGTTGTTCAAACTCTTTCACCATCTGTCTAATGCAATTTCCTGTTTTATGTTATTTCTAGTAAGTTTTTGTTTAGTTCTTTTTTCCTTTTATAGTTCTTTTCCTGCTGATCTAGTGACATGACATGCACACGTGATTCTCAGCCCGGTCTTAAAAGTTAGTCTAATCATGATGTATGAAACAATTTTGAAGATAATAGAGACATTCGAGGGAAATAAGTAAAGATTTGGACATTTTGAGATCATCTAAAGCCTTAACTGTGTGAAACTGGAGCAGATAATTTGGGAAGTTAATAGGATGACAAGAATTTGTTACAAGAGAGTGCATCCCGGACAATTTGAAACGAGCAACTTTGAGTTCAAGTGCATCTCAAGATACAGAATAAATCCAGGGAAATTTGCTCCAAACTGACAGAGGGTATCCATTGTGAAGAACAAATCACCCAACAAGAGCTCTGTACTGACAAGGCAATAAAAAGGGTAGAAGGCGTATCTAAGATATCAATGCCGAAGCTGCAAAAGAAATATCGTGCATGATCTTTATTTTTCATCCTCAAGGTGCATGTGTTGTACTTGGCATTTTCAGAGATCGGGAGGCCCTCTTTCAGCTACCCAAACACTTTATACCCTTTGGTACCCTTTTGAGTCTGTGCTGATTTCTTTGACCTCCTCCCTTTTGGAATCACGTTAGAGTCCTGAACAAAACAAGAAAAAAAATCAAAAAAAAATCATGCCCCCATAAGGTTTGTTTTAGAAAGTTCACCCCAAAAAGGAAAAGGAAAAAAAAAGAGAAAAAAAAAGAGTGAGAAGAAGGAAATGAAATGTAGAAACAATAAAAAGCATTCCTTTGAACTATGTTTGACCTAATTCTTGTCACCACAAGATACGTAGGCAGTCTTATTGTTCGGTCGCACCAAATAAAATATTTCATAATCCCACAAAGTCAAGAGTGGGGCACTTTTCTTAGAAATTCCATCTAAAAAAAAGAGAAGAATAAAATTCTCTTGTTTTAGAAATTGGGGCAAAGTTTTAATGGATTCCAAAAGTGGTAAATAAATTAACACTGTTGTTTTAGTTATGTTGAGCCTTGATATGCTTTCTTTCTAATCCTATCCAAAAGTCACACTACAGTCCAAGAATAACCTCCCAGATAATCTTTGAGAGCATCGAGTTAGACATGTGAGGAACATATGATATTTTTACCATGGTTAATGCCCTATCATCTGCAGAATCAGAGGAAATAAGTAGAAAAGAACAAAATGAGAGAGTCTTATCAATGAAAACCTTCATAGGCACCATAAGGCGATGGTAAGTTGAGAGAAAGAACAAAATGAGAGAGGCTTGATGGTGAAAACCCTTCGGGCTCTACAAGTGGAATAAGGGTCATGAATCAGATAGGATGATCGAGCATTGATGCCAGTTTCACGGCTTAGAGGTATAACAAGAGTTGAACATTAGACTTGCTTGACAGATTAGGCCGCTTAATACAAAATGCATGTCATGGTCATTGGATTTTGTTCCCACATCTGATAAGTTTCTACTTGGTAATTTTCTTGTTAGATGTCATCCCTTTCCATTGTCCCCTTAATTTGTTCCTCTTGCTTTGTTCAAGTCCTCTTTTTGAGTCCGTTTGGTCAGAACAAGTGAGAAATGACTTCAAAATTTGCTACCAGCTTTCCAATTGCACAAAGCGGAGTCTGGCTAGCACATCAAAGCGGCATAAGTCAAGAAAGAGCAGTATGCGCACTAAGTTGATAACAATCGACGTGCTTTGGGATTCATGTGAAATGCAAAGGTTCGGTAAATGTCAATTCATGAGCAAAGTGCAACAGATTGAGGGTATCGGGCTTGAATGGATTGGAGGTGTTTTCTGTGATAAGGGTTGGCAGAAAATGGTTGGTCAATAACAGCCAAGGTCTTTCAAGTTAAAATCAAAATTATCATGGCATGTGTAGAAGCATTCGCCTTCAAGATCAAGGCCACAAACCAACCACCATGTTTTAAGCTCACAAGTTTTCTTTGTTTGAAACGGGGATGAAGGCTATGTCACAATCAAAGCTTGGACGCTTGAAACTTTCGGGTGTCGTGCCCAAATTTATGTCAGGACAAAGGCTAAGGTTTTTACTTGCTAGGCATTCCCCTAGTTGAGAAGATCATTACCTCCTAGGCATTTTTCCTAGTTGAGAAGAACAGTACCTCCTAGGCATTTCCCTAGTGGGAAGAGACTTTAGTTTTTCTTAAGTTCAGGGATCCCTCCTGGAAAATCGGGTCAGTTTTAGTTTCCTTAAGTCGTTAATCTTTAGTTTTCCTTACCCTGGAAAAAAGGGTCAATTTCAGTTTTCTTAAGTTGTTAATCTTCAGTTTTCCTTATGTTCAGGGCTCCTGCCTGGAAAATAGGGTCAGCTTTTAATTCTCTTAAGTTGTTAGTATTAGTTTCTTAAGTCCAGGGGTTCCGCCTGGAAAATAGGGTCAGTTTTAGTTTCCTTAAGTCGTTAATCTTTAGTTTTCCTTAAGTTAAGGGGTCCCGCCTGGAAAATAGCGTCAACTGTTAGTTTTCTTAAGTTTTCAATCTCTAGTTTTTCTTGAGCTCAGGGGTCCCGCCTGGAGAATAGGGTCAGTTTTTACTTTAGTCAAGCTTATTATAATTTTCCTCAAGCTCAGTCTCACATCTAGGAGACGCACTTCCTAGTCGAAGTCTTTCTTGTTATACTTTCTAGGAGACGCACTTCCTAAATTGAGATTTCACCCCTAGGAGACGCACTTCCTAGTTTGGGTCATTTAAGTTCATCTCTAGGAGTTGCACTTCCTAGTTTGAGTCATTGAAGTTTCACCCCTAGGAGACGCACTTCCTAGTCTGGGTATACCTTTAGGAGACGCACTTCCTAAACTAAGATTTCACCCCTAGGAGACGGACTTCCTAGTCTGGGTCTTTCAGGATACACTTTTAGGAGATGCACTTCCTAAATTGAGATTTCACCCCTACGGGACGCACTTCCTAGTTTGGTTCATTCATGTTTCACCTATAGGAGATGCACTTCCTAATCTGGGTCTTTCAAGTTATTCTTTTAGGAGAGGCACTTCCTAAATTGAGATTTCATCCCTAGGAGAAGCACTTCCTTGTTTGGGTCATTTAAGTTCATCCCTAGGAGATGCACTTCCTAGTTTGAGTCATTCAAGTTTCACCCCTAGGAGACGTAATTCCTAGTCTGGGTCTTTCAGGATATACATTTAGGAGATGCACTTCCTAAACTGAGATTCACCCCTAGGAGACGCACTTCCTAGTTTGCTTCATTCAAGTTTTACCCGTAGGAGACGCACTACCTAATCTGGGTCTTTCAGGTTATTTTCTTAGGAGACACAACTTCCAAAATTCAGATTTCATTCCTAGGAGATGCACTCCCTAGTTTGGGTCATTTGAGTTCATCCCTAGGAGACACACTTCCTAGCTTGGGTCATTCAGGTTCTATTTAGCAGACGCATTTGCTAGTCAAAGGTTTTACTCACAGGAGATGCACATCCTTGTCGAGTCTTTAATTTTGCTCTCATTATTGCCTCCTTCATCAATAGCATAGGTGATTTATAGTTCTGCTAACAACTCACAAATCTTCCTAGTGCAAACTGGGGCAGAAAAGTTTTTTGGTTTTGTTTGTGTTGCTGTAGTAGCAAGCACCCACCTGGAGAACGAGGGAATTCTTTTCAGAGTTATTTCAAATTTCAAGCCAGTAGCAGGCACCCACCTGGAGAACGAGGGAATTCTTTTCAGAGTTACTTCAAATTTCAAGTCAATAGCAGGCGCCCACCTGGAGAATGAGGGAAGTCATTTCAGAATTCACTTGAAATTTCAAGTCAGTACCAGGAGCCCGCCTGGAGAATAGGGTCAATTCAAGTTAGATGTAGCAGAAGCTCGCCTCAAGAATGCAAGTCGATAGTTCGAGATGACCAAAAGAAAAAGTCTCAATCCAGAATATAAAAAAAAGAAGTGAATCAAAAATGCAGAAGCAGATGAAAGACGTGAACCGCTCAAGACATGGCTGAAGTTAGGAGCACTGCATGTTCGGTCTTGATCCGAAGAAGCCATGGAAGAATGAATCAGTACCTGCAGCTAGCAAACATCAAGGTTCTAATCAAAATTCAGCATGAAGAACCATTCAAGACTCAAGATCAAGCTTCATAAGACTTATAAATAGGAATCTTGTAACTCATAGCTGATAGGCTTGTTTAGTTCTTTTAGATTTTGATTTTGGTGTAATAACAGGACCACGGACCGGAGCCTCGAACGGTGCCTCACTCGACTCTCTCCTCATCCTATCACACTCCATCACTTCATTCACTTCTGAACTACACATGGCCTGATTCCTTTATAGCCAAGGATATGTAGGCAGCTCAGATACCAGGGCTCGGTCACAATCTTTCGTCCCTCTTTGTTTCGTTTTGAATAAGCGTCGGGCCATAAATCAATTACGTTGCGTATTGTTCTTTTCTTCGAAAACTCTTCGTGTTTTCTAGCAAAGACGGACAGCTGTAAGCACGTAATGTTTTACCCGCGCAACATTTAAAAGTAGTATTTTAAAAATATTTACTTATTTTCAGTTCTATAGGATTTCAGTCAACTTTTAATTTTAATTTTAAAACATAAGTTTAAAAATACAAAAATATTTTTATAATATTTCTTCTCTTATTATTTATATTTTTTATTTATCTTTTTCATTTATTTAATCTTATTAGTATTTTATAATGATAATATTTAATTTTTACCATTACATTAACATAGTTTTCTCTACCTTTTTATAACATTAACAAATACAAAAAATATTTTCATATATAGCTCACTTTAATAGTTTATTCTTATTAACTAAGATTAACTAGTATATTTTTGTAGTATTTTTATTTTTATTTTGTTCAATGAGAAAGAATTCAATTTGGTCAATTGGGAGTTCATTTTCGGATTTCAGTGGCCCAGCAAGACAAAGGCACATTCTTCCCAGCCCATTAGCCAACTCTCCACTTAAATGCAATATTTAATCTTAGCCATCTATTCCCCTCCAATCTAATGGCCCATGTCAATTCTTACACCCATATTTAAACCCAATTATAACCAAACCCTAACCTGCCTTTTAATCTCCTAAGAGACATAAATACACAAAAAAAGAACGGCAGCTTTTTCTCCCCACCCTTGAGAGAGCTAACAGTGAACCAACGCCTCCCCCCTCCCCTTTTGATTTTCATATTCTTCTTTAGAAAGAGCCACACACACACAACTAAAAGAAGAGAAAAACAGAAAAACAAAGGAGAAAAAGAATCGAGAGAGTTAGAAAACAGAGGAAGGAAGAGAATCAAAACCAAAAAAATGAAAATCTGGCTCATCAGGAGAAGATAAGGTTCATGATGAAAATGATAGAATTAGTGAGGCTGCAATAGTAGAAAACTCAACTAAGATAAAAAGAAATGAGCCACCCCTCTGGATTTCCCATCTTTATCACTTGAAGGAAAAGACACACACATACACGCACTGAAATCCTCTACTGTCTATTCCATTTCACTCCCCGCTGATATAGAAATCAGAGCTCAGCGCTGAACAAGTTTCGGTCCAGTGGTTGTTGCTCTGTTTAACCCAATTGATTTGCAAGTTTCAGCTTTGTTCATCAATAAAAGGTTCATTTCTCAATTTTCATTCTTATATCATTTTGTTGCGATAGCTTGGTGAGCGTGCTGGTTGATTTGTGATTCTCCGTTGTGTGAGTAGCATGTCTTAGTTTCATTTAAGGTGTTTTAATTAGTTTTTATTTTGATTGTGATATGTGTAGTCATGGTTCTTGAATAAATGGTTTTAATCGTTAGATGAATTAAACTGGCAAATCATTGGATTGTTTAGGATGTTTAGTGAACTGCCGGAATTAGTTTTCAGAATAAGGATTAGTTTGGACTTTTGAATGATTCCAGGCCCTAATAAATCCAAGCCCAATAGGATAGTAAATCGCTCTTACCCAACCAAATGATAATAAGAGATTTAATGGTTGACCCATTTTCCTCAATAAATTCCATAACCTATGACCTTCACAACAATATCAAAGATAAGAATAACAATTGATGAACATCGTAGTCGTCTTTTGGCGCGACTAATAATTGTCGCGCCCCCTTTTTCTCGCGAAATAGGGTTTATGACATTTGGGAGGACAACTAATTCCTTTTGGGAATTGGGTTTGATTTAAAGAGTCGCCACCTAATGACCAGGGTGCATTAGGAAACCAAGGAGATTTGATTTGAGTAACCAGAGATTGGGTAAGGGCTTGAAATTATTCTAAGGGGAAGGTGTTAGGGACCCCTCAGAATCCACTAGTGATGTTCCCGGCCAGACTATTATTGTGAGTTTGGGTACAATTATCATATAGACAAATATGGCTCAAATAAGAGGGGATTTCATCATATAAAGGTTTGAAAGTAAACAAAGTTTTAAAGAGTAATGAAAAAAAACTGATTTTTAAAAATAAAGAGTTAAAATGCTGAAAAGAAAGAAATAAAGGGAGAGGGGTCCTAGGTTTATTAATAATATGGATCACCCCACACAATGCCCGGTAATCACTCCGCAATGAGGGGCTACACGTGACATTATCGCGTGGTCATCATATCCATATCTACCCTTCCCACCCCGTTAAGGTATTAAAGCGCGGAATGGTCTCGATTACCTATTGCATGCTACTACCCGTCCCAATCCTATCAGTCCCGGAGGCACGAGGACTACTAATCCTAAAGGGAAGGGATGTTAGGCTTATTTGTGGTTTCAAAGGAAAAAATTCTAAGGCGACATAAAAAATATGTATAGCAAGTTGGGGGAAAGCACATAACAAGCAGAGGCTCAGATATACCTCCTTGAACAAAGAAACACGTAATTAGCATGACTTATACATACTAGTTAAGGTCTGATTAAGTACTTAACATGCAAGAGCTTAGAGATTGAGCAGACTGGTTTATTACACGATTCAGATAAGAAGCCCGAATCAGGCCTGCCAGCTGGTTGTATTTATTAACAGAACTGATTTAATTTATAACTTTACCCTAAGGCTTGCCTAAGTGTTGGACAAGGATCCTATAGGCATGGTATCTATTGAATTCAGAAAGCAACGAAATAACAGGGTTTAAAATAAACTGGACACATACTGATTAAAAGAGGAGTCAGATTGTCAAAAGAAAGGCCAGTTTTTAACGAAGATCATAAGTTCTACAGCTAATAGTACCCGTTGTTACTGATTTTAGTTCCATATGTGAATGAAGCGATTCAGATTCGATTAGGAGTTCCTATAGTCATGCTTTCTACGCGTAGTTGATTTTGACCATGGTATAAAATGCAGAAGACTCGTTTTAAACTTATGAACATGATATCTAGGTGCTGAATTTTGTTTAAGACCTATGAACATGATATCTAAGTGCAGAAATTGTTTAAGAACTATGACATGATATCTAAGTGCAGAAATTATTTATGACCTATGAACATTCTATCTAAGTGCAAAAATTGTTTAAGACCTATGAACATATATCTAAGTGCAGAAATTGCTTAAGAACTATGAACATGCTATCTAAGTGCAGAAATTGTTTAAGACCTATGAACATGATATCTAAGTGCAGAAATTGTTTAAGACCTATGAACATGATATCTAAGTGCGATTGAACGTACAAATTTAGATAATCCTGTAAGCATGATTTCTATATGAATGTAGTAGTCCTATGATCATGATTTCTATGTGAATGATGGGCATACAGAATTTAGAAGGACCTGTGGACATGATTTCTATGTGCATATGCAGAATTCAAAATTCCTATAGGCATGGTGTCTACCCTTTTTGCATACATAGTTACCCGTCCCTTTTCACTAACCATCCCCAAGAGTTTATTACAAATTATTACAGCCCGAAATAAGGTAAAATACATAAAAAAATAAATAAAGTACAACCAAGGAGAGCGTGATTCAGACTTCATGTCTGAAATATGAGGTAAACCAACTCCAGGAGATCATGATCCAAAGCCTTTCTCTCATTTGAGTGTGTCAAAGTTCCTTAAGAGCCTCGAAGGGACTCCGGGCAATGCTCACACCCAAATGTATTATCACATTGGGGATGAGTGCAGTGGAAGGGCCAGCCCTCAAGTGTCCAAGTTCAGAGGGAACTCAAAGGGTCCCAAGGCAAGGCTCACAAGAGGGGGGCAGAACTTAAAGGCTAAGAAGGTGTGTGCAAGTGCAGAACAGAATGCTAAAGGGGAAAGGGAGAGGGAACATCTACAAGTAAGCACACATGAGGGGTTCAGGGGAAAGAGGAGATTGTAAAGAGCCTATTGCTTAGGCAAGGGCAGACTTTAGGCATACCCAGCAATGGAGAGTGCTAGCACACCTATGAGCCTGCCAGAACACATACTATTAGAGGCTAGGATCCCAGGGGATCAAGTCTGATTCATGGACAATAACTTGCAGTATTGCCATGCCTCAAACCATAGCTTAAACACATAGGGGATAGGGGTTTTTGGATCCATAGTAGAACAGGCAGAAAGAAATCAGTATGCTAGAGTAAGTGTTGAACTATACAAAAGCAGTAAGTAGACATGGATATAAAGATAACAAATAAAGACATTGTTCTGGTGCTGAAACATAAATCAGGACATACCAGTTTCAAAGAAAATAGAGAGAAAGCAAGCAAAAGGTCTTGTATCCGGCCACAGTATAAGCAAACAAAAGAGAATAATTTTTGAGTGTAAGTATAATTTCAGAAAGACTATGAGTGATTGCCCCTGTGTTAATGAAAGAGTCGTGTACTTATAGTGTGAAAAAACAGGCAGAAATAAGGTAAGAAAACAATTAATGAACTGGGTATCAATTAAAATCAATCAGTACAAGACTTCCTTTAATTAAGGAATTCAAACTTAAATGGTAATGAGTAATAAAATTGTTTAAGGAAAGAGATCAAACAAGCATCTTGTGCAAAGTAGGCATTTAGGGGTAAATACATAGGAGTTTATTTAAGGGCAGAACTTTGAAATACACGGTTACATAAATAAGGTAAGAAAAATCAATTAGTAGACGGTAAATCAAGGATCAGAGATTTTGTAATCACTCGTCCATGAATGAACCAAGTCAGAAAAGTTGAGGAAAGTTTTAACTTAAATCGAGTCACAGGGAAATCAGCAAACAAGGAAAGAAATCAATCAAACCTATACAAAAGGAAGTCTGAAATTAATCAAAATTTAAAGCCATTTTAGAGGGATGTCCAGCACATATAAAGAGCACACAAACATGCTAAGCTGAATTTAGGGCAAAGAAAGAAAATGTCATGTCATTGCAAAATCAGTAGGTAATAGGCTATAGGATCATGGTAGTCACATAGGTCAGCAATGTAGAAGAGGGATAGTATCAAATGGCATACAAAAGGTCCAGTGTAAAGACCTTAGAAGAGTTTAGTGGAGAATCAGAATTGCTTAAAGAAGTAGAGGTTGAAACAAAGATTTCAAGTCTCAGTTGGGCAATAGAGGAAACAAATTTAAACTCGAAATAGTTAGGGTTTCTGAAATCAAACAATTTCCAAGATGAAGGACAAGCATACCACATTGCAAATGGTCTCAAAACTCGGATGAACCCCCAAGTTCTAGGGTTTTTATCATCAATCGAGTGCAGAGATGAGAGGACAAGTAATCAAGGAAAAGATACTAATCGAAACAGGTTCAGGGGTCTCAGAAAAGAACTGAGACCTTTAACATGCTTTTTCAGTAGCAGGAACTCATGAGAAGCATAGTAAAAGAACAACATGCGAAACATAGTAGAAGAACTCAAAGAAACATAGTAGAAGGAACTAATAAGAACACAGTAGGAGAAACTAATAAGAACACAGTAGGAGAAATATATAAAGAAGCATAGTAGAGAAACATATAAAGAACGCAGTAGAGAAACATATAAGAACATGGTAGAAGAAACAAGAAACATAGTAGAAGAAACACACAAAGAACACAGTAGAAGAAACATCTAAATAACCCAAAAAACCCTAGAACGGAAAAAATAAAAGGTTTTGAAAGCATAGTTTTGAAAGAAATATCAAGAAGTCATTTAAAAGTTTTAAGGAAAACACGGATCTAGAACAGATCTAAAGAACTCAGAAGAACCTCGAAGACTAGGGTTTCAGAGGAACCCAAATGGTGAGAAAGGCCTGGATAGTCACCGATCTGAGCCGGAAAAGTCAAAATCAGGATCGAATGACCAAGGATGGCCGGAGCAAGGCCGGAGATGGCCATAGAACTCGAATCAAACAAGTTCTGGGCCAAGCTTCTTCGTGGTCAGACCATGAAACCCAGCAACCAAGTGTGTATGCACCATGGAAGGCTGGTAGGTGGTGAGACCACCATAGATTCAGGCTAGGAGGTGGCCGGAGAAGGTGAGTGAAACTCATCGGAGCGGAGGGGAAGGAGGAAGGTTATAGAGAGAACCAGAGATAGAGAGATAGAGACGAGGGAGGAAATGAGAGGGGTCTTGGGGGGTCGTTTGGTTTAATTTGGTAAGGGCGGATCTAGACCGTTGATCAAAATTGATCAACGGCCATGATTTAATCCGGGTTGGGTCGGGTAGATTTAGGATTGGGCTTGGGTATTTGGGTTGGTTTAATTTGGGTTGGGTATTGGGTTTAATTAGGCTAAATTAGAAGGCCAAATCAGGCTATAAATTAAATAGCCTTTTTTCCCCATTTAATTTATAGAAAATAATAAACAAATATCTGAAAAAATAAATTGAAAGCAATGAAATAATTTATAACATATAATTATCTATTTAAAAATATAAAATCCCTTTTTATAAACATGAGACGAATTTAGACCTAAAATGGCTAATATTGCAATTATGCAATTTTGCCCTTAAAACTGCTAAATAAATTTGTAAAAATATGTAAAAATATCTTAGCTATATTTTAGTGAAAATATGAGAATCCAATAAGTGAATCACCAAAAAATGATAATTTTGGCGACAATTATTGGGTTTTTCTTGATAAAATAGGGTAGTAACTTGATTTAAAAATCTTTGAAAAATTAAAAAAAAAATAATGTAACCTTGGGATATACTTATATATGCATGTATAGGCTATTTTGAAGGTATTTTGCATATTTTAAAAAAAAATACAGGGAAAAATTGGGTATCAACAATAATAAATCAGCGGGACTATGGGTACGGTTTTCGTGGCATGGTCACGATACATAAATTCCAATTCGGGTGTGCACTTCATGCAACTCGACCACAACTTCAAATAATAATTAAAATCAACATGTTGTAGATCGCAGGTGCATTTCATGTGGCGTGATTCACAATGTGTACAAAAACAAAAGAGTGCGCGAAATCGCGGCTTGTTCAAAAAATTCCATAAATGTTAAAAACGGTTAAATGTAAAATGCACGATTGGTTTCAAATATGTATTAAATCAGATAATTAGGCTAATTATAACAGTTAAGCGACCGTGCTAAAACCACAGAACCCGTGAATGCCTAACACCTTCTCCCGGGTTAACATAATTTCTTACCCGGTCTTCTGTTTTTGCAGACTTTAAAATAGAGTCAAATTTCCTCGATTTTGGGATTTAAAATAAACCGGTTACTTGGGACACCATAAATATCACAAGTGGCGACTCTAAATTGAATAAATAATCCCATTTTGATTAATGTCACTTTAATTGGAAAAACTCCCTATCCCCTCGGCAAAAAGGAGGTGTGACACAGAGGGGCTCAGGTAAGTTTCGGATATGTTTGGGTTGTGTTGTGCTCGGTTTTCTTATGTTTCGACATTGTTTCTTCAAGCATAAATGGTACCACATTAAACAAATGAGCTCTGATTTCCGTTTTGATTGAAGCATTAGATCTGTGTCATAATTACGGAGCTATAGCAAAAAGAATCGTCAAATTTGGACTTCGTATGAGGAGTTTATGGTCATTTTACTAAAGATTGTGTTGCTAGACTTTTCAAATTAATTACGAAATTGCCACTGACTTCGTTTTTAAAAATCTATACTATTTGCAAATATTCAAACCAGCATAACTCCTTTATTATAAGGTCAATTGAGTGATTCAAAAGCCTAACTTGACTGAACTTTCACAAGGAATCCATTAGAGGCATCAAAAGCGAGTTTTAGGATCATTTGGCACATGAAATGAGGCACAATAGCTGGCAAAAATACTTAATATTGAAGAGTTGTTCATTTGGTCATATTTTGAGTTGGGGAGCTCGGATTTGGGCAATTTTTGGAGGCAATTTTTCACCATGTGGATTGGGGTAAGTATTTTATACTCGATTTTGGATATATTTCATGAATCTATCTTTGTTTTTGGTATTTGATTGATGATTTCAAAGTGAAATTTGGGAGTTTTTGTATAAAATTTCATAAAGTTCATTTTTTTGAGTTTTGAACATCGATTCGGAGTCGGATTTGAGTGAAACTAGTATGGTTGGACTCATAATTGATTGAGTTGTCTGATTTTTTGAGTTTCATTGGATTCCGAGGTGCGAGACGAATTTGACTTTTTTGATGACTTTGGGCTTTTGATTAAAAATTCGACCTTTATCGATTGGGTTTGTTTCCTTGGGCATTATTTGACCTATTAAAGTTGGTTTTGGCTAGTTTTGAGCCGTTCGAAGGTTGGTATGCACGGGATAGCATTATTGGAGTATCGTTTGGCTTGCTCGGTATCAATTCGGCTTGTTTGATGTAAGTGTCTTGCCTAACTTTGTTGAGGGAATTTTTCCTACTAATTGCCATTGTTTTCTAAATGCGGGAGTGATGCATATATGAGGTGACGAGCGTATATGCATGTGCCATGATTAATCATACTCGAGGGTAAATTATACGATTAATTGTGCCTTGTAGATTTACGTGACCTTCTTGCTTCATGTCTTACTTGACTTCTAGATTACTAGGAATAGGGAATTAAATGTTAGAAAGCAAGATTTTTTTATTATAACTTGATTAAAATTTGACGGGATTTTGAGAAACACTGATGTGTCTAATTCGGTCTTCATCTTGCTTAACACAAATATATTACTACGACCGTTGTTCTTGAGATATTAGGTTCTATACTCGAGTTGTAGATCATTCTTGAGATTTGTTGAAATACTTGAACAATAAGGGTCTTGAGGGTTTGTTGATCTATTGTTGGCTTGAAAGTTGTGATTGGGGTTCATTTGGAATACTCGCTTAACCACTCTCATTGATGTTATTTATGCTTCATACCTTGCTTGTCATTGATATAAATATGCTTTGTGAGGAAGAGTGTAAAGCACAAAGGGCGATGTCGTGCCATTGCTTTTATATTATCTTGTGAGGGAGAGTGTAAACCACGAAGGGTGATGCCGTTCCATTTCATATATTTTATCATGTGAATGAAAGTGGAAAGCATGAAGGGTGATGGCGTGCCATTTCTTTTGAGAGTAAAAGCACGAAGGGTGATGCCGTGCCATTTCATTTGAAAGTAAAAGCACGAAGGGTGATGTCATGCCATTTTATTTGAGAGTAAAAGCACGAAGGGTGATGCCGTGCCATTTTGTAAGTTTATCCTGATCTCATTTACATTATCATGTGAGGATGAGAGTAAAAGTATGAAGGTTGATACCGTGCCATTTCATTTACATCATCAAGCTATTATATTATCACGCGTTCATGGCACGAAGGATGTTTTCGTGCAGGCGAGGACGGGGGACATGCATTATGTTGTGATATCTTTTCCTTGTGTATATGTTCATGCCTTTTCTTTGAGCTGTTATTGTCGCATCTATGTTTCCTATGTGACTTGTCATTGTTGTTCTGTCTTTGTTCTCTTTCTCAATTGTTGTTGTGTTGCCCATGCCTTCTACTTGTTTAACTTGCAAATACTATGCCTCTTCCTGCTATTATATCTATAACCATGTCGTATCTAGTTTGTTGCACTTTAGTATAAGCTTTCGACCATGTTAGCCATTCATGCCTCTACTTTTTAACATATAAAGATCATGTGTTCTCGTCTTATTTGTTATATCTACATCTATGCCTTCTACCATGCTAGTAAGGTGAAATTATGTTCTTCTTTCCTAATTGATGTCCTTATTCCATTGTTTCCTACCTTGTCATTACTGTTATCGGTATTTCTTTCACCTGGTTGGTACTGTTACACTTATATTAGTGAGGATGAGATAAATGCACGAGGGTGTAGTCGTGTCGTTGGATTTGATGTCTTAAGTATATTTCTTACACTAAGAAAGTTATGGATTTATTACTGTGATTTGCTAGTTATTACTCTAAGGAAAGGATTGGTTGTGATATTGAGGAATATTAATTGTGGTTCTTCTAGAAAATCATTTACTGGTTCGCATAATTATTTCCTTGTACACTATTCTGTTATGTTCTAGTATTGTTCTATTGCTAGTCTTCTGTACATGTTATATTAGTGAGTATCTTTTAACTAAAAAGCCACGTCACTACTTCACCAAGATAGTCAAGGTACTTACTGAGTACATGGGGTCGGTTGTACTCATACTATACTTCTACACCTTGCGTGCAGATTTTGGAGTGGAGCTGCGAGTGATGTCGAGAGTTGACTCTGAAGATGTTCGTGCCTTTCGGATGTGGCTACCACCTATCCCTGGGTAGTTCTAGAGTTGAATTCTGTTTAAGTACATTTCAAATAGAAGTTGAATTTGTTTCATATCCGTTTATATGATAATCTAGTCTTAGTAGCTCATGTCTTGTACTACCAGTCCTTGGGATTTGTTTGGAATCTAGATATAACAATTGCTGATCATATTTATTTTGCTAGAATTGTGTTAACTGTTAATTGGCTGACCTAGCGGGTCGGGTTAGGTGCCATCACGACTTGTGGATTTTGGATCGTGACAAGTTGGTATCAGAGCTCTAGGTTCGTAGGTTCTACGAGTCATGAGCAAGTGTCTAATAGAGTCTTGCGGATCGGTATGATGACGTCCATAACTATCTTCGAGAGGCTACAGGGTATTTAGGATAAACTTCCCATCTTTCTTTCCTTATCGTGTGGCATTGATTCAGCTGGAAGCGTTACTCTTTGAATTCCTTCCACGCATTCGTATGCACATGTGAGCGCTCGGTATCAGCTGTATATCGACTGCTTGTGATTCCATGGATAAGGTGCGAGATGTGATTTCTATGTGCTGATGATGGGTTAGTCTGGAGGACTTGAGGCCGGGTTTTTACTGTAGCTTGAGCATGGGGATTTTGGTTGTGTGAGCATGTGCTTATAGACTTATGCATCCGGTATCCCTATGAGTGGAATTTGTGGCCGGCGAGTGGTTGGATGACTAAATGATGAGTAGGATTTGACTACGGGCTATGTTGAAATGATTTGAATGTGACGAGAAGAGTCTTCTTGAGATATAAAAAGGACTAATGGGTGCTTGATTTCTGTCTTGATATGACGTATAGTCTCGAGTAATGAGTGTGTTGAAAGGTTTTTCATGTTGTTTAATTGTGGAACGAATTTTATTCTCATGTCGTATTGATGAGTTCAGACATAGGAAGATTAAGTGATGGCGTAGTAGTTGTGGCTAGAATTTGAGATTTACATTGGATGGTGTCAAGACTCGCGGTATTTCTATATCATTGTGGATTATACATTTCAATATCAGTAAGGTAAAGAAAATGACTTTAGATTCATAGAAAGTCTCTTCATAGTGGGTGTCTCGATCGGAATACAACGACTTATGGGCCTTACGGCGGTGTGGTTTTTGTGCTAGGATCTCTTATGGCGAGCTTAAGGGTAAGGATACTGGTGTTCTTGTAAGGAAGGGTATCAACTTGAGGGTAATTTGTAAGGAACTCGGAGAAATAGGGAAGTTTGATAGTAGGTTGGATCAGCACGGTAATGGTATGATCGGTTCTTTGGGCACTTATGATGTGGTGAGTCTCCACATGTGTTTCATGGCAATGCTTTGGGTTTTGGCGACTGTGTGGCTTGGTTGAGTTAGAGGGATTCGGTTATGATAGCTTGGTTATGTGCAAATGGATTCCAAAGAGTTCTCGATGATTTCTATCATGGTTCGAGGTAGATATTTCCTACTGGCATGAGGAACATGTTGCGTATTGGGATTTTCTCCTGGATGAGATCAAATGGAAGGTTTCTGACTGATCGGATATGTATTCTGTTAGCGACACAGAGTTGATCATGAGATTCTCGTGCTTTTCATATGATGCCATAATAGATGCGATGTGTTGTGTAGGATTGAGATTTGCATGTGCAAGTTCACGGTTCAGTTTTGAAAGGAAGGTCATGAATACTTAGACAACACAGATGGTTTCAAATGTCTAGATAAATGCTATTTCTACTTGGTATTGCTTGAGAAGGGTGTGAATTTCAGAAGGCGCATTGTCTTTTGACTTACGGATGCTTAATTAGTATTGCGGTGCTCGCCTAGTTAATCGACTGCTGATATTCAGATTTTGCTATGTGACACGGAAGAATTATAGAAATATTCTTCATGGGATGATCGTGTATGATGTGTTAGATATTCGGGCAGTGGAGTTCGGATCAGGTATGGTGATTCGTGTGTTCTATGGATTTGGAGACTGAGAGTTCTCAGAAGTAGATTGTTTCGTGGTTGTGGACGGTGAAAATATGGCCAAAGATAGCCAGATGATAGTATTTGTTATGGTTATGTCACTGTGGACTTTTGGAGGGCTATTTGTACATTCGGGGATGACCGGAGTTTATTTGGGGGCCCATTGGTAGGCCCAATGAAGATGTGTATTCTGTATCGGATCAGATTTGCTTGCTCCTACGCAGCTATTACCACAGGTATATCATCGGGCAAAATAGATGTTATTCGCGCTTTGGTCTATGTTATGTGTTTCTCTCTTATCCTATGACGGGTTGTGAGGGTTACATGATTCTTCCCACGTATGTTGTTATTCCGTTTAGGCCTTATGGCGTTATGGGCAAGATGGCCTTCGTGATGTTGGCTTGCTTATTGCACCATAGTTGTGCTTGTCTTCCTCGGTATTGTTTGTGCCTAATCATTTTACCATAGTTATATTTTGTGCACTCTATCGTGCTTGATGTTGACGCGCATATGATCGGTGAGCCCGAGTATTATGGATTGATGGGTACCCTATGTGGATTGATATGTTGGGATCGGGTTGCGCGCCAGAATGGTACTATGATGAAATGTAACTCTTTACGCTTATTTCGTGTAATTTGCTTTCACCTTGTTGAAAATAGTTCATAGATAGGAAAATGTTACAAATTTCCCTTCCTGCTTAACTACTTAGTATCCTTCTTATTTAACTTTCTTACTATTATCTGTCATGCTTGAATTATTACTTATTGGTGTACGGGACCGCGTTGTGTGGGGATCCATATGGTTTTTGGTGAGACCTGTCGGTTGGGCTACTTGTATTGGCTGGATGAGGTTTCTATACCTGAGATTTGCACTATCGTATTGGGATAAGGAATGTTCGGAAGAATGATACACTATTTTCGCTAAGGATTTGGGCAATGGCCCTGGTCGGAAAAGTGAGCTTCTTGGCTTATTGATCAGGTGAGTGCTTAAGAGATTCTATGTCGGCAGTGTACGAAGGTTTTGAACGATGTTTTATTTGATATGAAGTTTACTACTAGTACCGGATTTGTTTTTGGGCAGCCATGGTGGTCAGTAGTTACTGCTGTGAGTATCTGAGTGATGGGGCATATCATGTGATTACATCTTGGGTTATGGTTATGACTTAATGCAGCTTGTTCAAACTTATACATTGTATATATACGAGATTCGTGTCATGTAATGAATTCCGAATATTGGAAATTGGGTTCTAAGATATATGGACTAAGGTTGAAATAAGGATCTCCAGTTATGTTGTGTTGGCAAGCTTATATTGAGCAGGGTGATGTGGTATCACCCTGGGTATGTGCATGTATTACATCTCGCATTTTCGTACGTTAAAGTTTCGCCTTCCGATAATTGACATAGACTCGGGGTTGAGATTTTCTTGATATTATAAACTTTTGTGCTATTTATATCAAGTAATAAGCAAGTGCGGTGAAAGAAAAAGGGTAAACGAAACAAAGAAAGTGAGTTTCGTTGAAGGTTGTCGATTTGGGATAAAATACGATCCGAGCTATAATATCCGATATTTATGGACTAGTACTGTCACACCTCCCTTTTCACTACGACACCCCGTGAAGGGTATAATAAAGGGAGTTTTTCCAATTAAAGGACAATCAAAACGGGATTCGTTTAAAAGATTCAGAGTCGCCACTTGGGAGATTTATGGTGTCCCAAGTCACCGGTTTGAATCCCGAATCGAGGAAAGGGTTTGACTCCGTATTACAGTCGCGCACCAGAAATCCGAGTAAGGAATTCTGTTAACCCGGGAGAAGGGGTTAGGCACTCCCGAATTCCGTGGTTCTAGCACGGTTGCTCAACTGTTATATTTGGCAAGATCTGATTTTAATACATGTTACCCTATTGTGCATTTTTTTTTTAGAATTAATTAACCGCTTTTAGTTAGAAAATCTTTTAAGAAAGTGAACGTCGTTTAAAAATGTGTTTTTGGATCACGTCACATGAAATGCACCCGTATCCTCGACACATTTTTATTCAACGTTTTGGGATTTGGATTTGGGTTGCATGAAATGCACACCCGTATTTAAGAAGGTAAAATTTATTAAAAAGCGCGCCTAAAGTGACTAACGCGTTATTAGCTTTTCGGGAGGCCATGAAATTCGCTAAACGGCACGTCCCGAATTCTAAGTATTTTAATATAAGCATTTAATAAGGGCCCCGCAATTTACGCATTTGTTTGGCGAGGCTCATCTCATATCATTATTTAAAGGCCATCCTAGAGCAAACTATGATTTTCTGTTTATTGTTTTTGTCTCTAAAGAGCCTAATTAATTTGCATTATAAAGTCCGGACCTCAAATTCATGTCCGGATTCAAAAAAGAGGGGAGAACCTCCTAATTCGAATCCGCCATCTAACTCGAAAGCCGAGATTTATATTACAAATTAATCCCCCTATTCCTAATATAATTTTGAAGGCTTCTTGACTTCTAGCATATTTGGGCCTTAAAGGTTTGGCCCAGGTCTGCTCAAACGGAGACCGTCCAAAGGGATGGACTAGGGTGCAAGCCCAAAATTTTAAAATAAACATCTTGTACTTAGTAGACTGCCCAGGATCTATTGCATTTAGCTGGGCCGATGCTGGCCCATTTCCTTCATGGTTCAAAGAGTCGAACGAATATCGGCTCATTGTCACTAGGCATCACTTTCAAATTTAAACATACATTTGCATTTACCAATCTGGTAATTTATTCCAGGTTTAACACCTGTTAATTAACCTTTCAGCTCTTAAATCTACACTTACTAATCACGAGTAGATAAACGACATGTAGTTAGTAGCACATGGACACTTGATCTTAGCAATTAGCGTTCAAATCACACACAGCATCTGATCCTTTTATTAAGCTGTTAATTAGCACGAATGCTGGGAGAAATCTACTGTTTAATCAAAGGCCAGGGATCAAATTTAACACCTGATAAGGCTGTACTTATGGAAACTCTATTTGCTAATTCAACATTTAAAGTCATGCCAGGAAGAATATATAACTCGAATTATTTAAAGACAAGAACGTGAACTAACTACCTAGAGATGAAGTGTGATCTTTCATGCTTTTGTGATTCAAATGCTGTAATCCTAAGCTATACTAATTAAGTCTACATACGGACATGTTGATATAGTTCAAAACAATCTAATAATCCTAATTTATGCAACTATCCATTACCAGTTCACGATCTCACATAGTCTATAATCAAAACTAGTATTAAAGTCCAATTATACAGTCCGTGTATACATTGTTCAGGTAGTACAAATCAAACAGTTAACGTTCACTCGCATCTAATTAACTATCAACAACAGGAAGTATCCAATAACTGCAGATCTGATGAGCACTTGTATTTCAACTTCAATTCAAAGCTACATCATGTGAATTCGAAAGTATGTACCTGGAAATTGAAACTTAACAAGAAGAGAGGAGGATCAGAGGCAGAACAAACAGCTAGCAGGGTCAACTAGCAATTTTACAGCTTCAAAACAATCACAGCAGTCACTTTGAATTTTTTTTGAAATCCCAGCAATGAAGTATCAGCAAACAGACCCAAAAATCTACCAAATGAACCAGTTTCTACTTGAAATCACTCCAGAATTCTTTAACAAACTTCAGCAATCGAATTTTAAGCTAACTAATGCTAAATCCAACGCTACAACTTGAAATTGAATCCGAAATGTTAATAGCATAGTATTTTTTTTTTTTGAGTTTTCAGCTATTTCCTCCTGTTTTTTGGTTTTAGGTTTTTTTTTTGAAGATCTAGATCTAGAGAATTTTTGAATTTGAAATTCAGATTGGAGCTAATGAAGACTTGTGAAAGTGGAGGGAATTTTCAGAGCTTGAAAACTTGTGACTTAAGGCACTAAAGGGTGCCTTTTATAGACCAAATGAGGGCAGCCCTCCAATTTTCTGTTTACACTCTTAGTCCCTCTTTATTTTCAGATTAGTCCTCTTATTTTTTAACTTGTTACCCAAGTTACTATCCTAAACTACTGAAATCTAAACTTGAGCCCCATTCTAGAAGATTCTGGGGACTTCTACTCTAATCTACAGCATTCATGTCTAATTCATTTACCCAGAATACCCCCCGGAATACCCTGAAATTACTAACCTTATCTCAACTAAAACCCCAACCCTTTCACCATACCTACATACTATCAGCTATAACCAATCCAGCAATTAGAAATTGAACTAACTAAACAATTCAACTAATCATGAAATTAAATCTAAGAATCAATAACTGACAAGTGATGGCAATTGAAACTAAAATCAGATTATTAGAAGCAATCATGGATTATTTGATCAAAATCAAACACAAAATCAAACTAGAAAAACATAACAAAATTAAACCAAAAACTAAAACGAAAACAGAATCAATTAAAACCCTACAATTTCTAAATCAATTAATCATGAAGGATAGTTAGTCAAGCCTAAACAAAGTCCTAAATTAGTCCAAAGCTAGTTGACTTATTGAAGGAACACAAGCTGATCAAACAAATAACAGACTTAAAGAAGAGATGAAGGAATAGACGAAATTACACCAAAGAAAAACAAATGGAGGAAATACCTAATGAAATGACCGGACAGAAATCAGCGAGGATCTTCAGCATGTCATATCCTGATTCAATCTGAGGCTATTCATGTGTTTTTAACCAAAAACACATAGAAAATCTCAGAACGGAACCAAAACCTTGACGAAGACTTCAACTGGAAATTTTTGGATTTTAGGGTTAAACTAAAATCGAGATTCGAGGGGTTTCAGGGGTGTTTGAGGAGAACTAGTACAGGATTTAATCATGTGGGAAGCAAAGGGCCTCAGGGTATTGATTTGGGAGTGGTTGAGGCCGGCGCCGCCAACTTGAGGTGGTGGAGTTTAGGGGCGGCGGGCTAGGGTTTCCATAATCTAAGGCGATACAAGGGAATTTTGGGAAAACAAAGTGTAGTATAGGTATGGGGAAGGGAAAGCAAGGTTGGGGTGTGAATTTGGTAATGTTTGGGTGGCGGCGCCGCCGTGTGCGGCGGAGGCGGCATTAGGGTTTTGCATATTCGAGTAGTTTGGGAGGGTTTTGAGGAAATCTAATGGTGGATTAGAGATGGGGAGGTGAAGGAGAAGCAGCAGTGTAATTTTGGGGCTTATTGGATGATCGCCGCCGGCGGAGGCGATTTCCGGCCGGCGGCAAGCGGCGGAGGACGGCGAGGTTAAGGGTCTGATGAACAGGTGAGAGAGATGGGAGGGTGAGGGGGTCTGAGGGGGATAGGGTAGTGTTAGGACATATTTGTATCACAAAACCTAGGCAGTCCTCGTCCGTTGGATCAAAAGAATCGAGGGTTGTGATTAAATTGGGGGAAACGGGGTCGTTTTGGTAGGGTGTGGAGGCTGGACCGGGTTGGCTATAACTGGGCTTGATTTTGGCCTGATTTTTGGGATTTCATCTTGGGCGTTTGGGCTGGGATTTGTTTGGAAGGGGTTTGGGGTTTGGGCTTGAGTGCCTGAACAAAAATGGCCCAATGCTGGCCAGCCCTATGCTTCTTTATTTTAGCTTCTTTTTATTCTTTTATTTATTCTTGTTTTGCTTTTGTTTTCATTTGTTTATATTTTTTTTATTTTTTGACTTAATAAAAATGCAAAAATAAAGACCTAATATATTTAAAAGTTGAACTATTTCCTAAAAATGTTTAAAAACTATTTCAGGGCAAATTCAACAATTAAAAATGCAAAACTGGACTATTTTTGTTATTTTCTTTACATTTGTTCTAAAAAACCACTTAACCCCCTAACTAATCCTAAAATATGAAACTAAATCCTAAATGCAAATGCCAGATGTATTTTTTATATTTTTCATACGAATTAAAACAAACACCAATAAAATGCAACAATTATCAGAAAATAACACAAAAATTCACAAAAATTGTGAAATAATAAGGAAATCATTTTTGAATTTTTGGGAATAATTCATATAGGGCAAAAATCACGTGCTCACAGCTACCCCTCTTTGCTCGGGAACATGAAGTGTTTCCGTGCAAAGATAAGTGAGCGGAAACGAGCGATTTTTGCCCGTTTGAATATTCCGTGTGAAGCATTTTGAAAAGTTTGACCGCACCCTGCTTCGGAGGTTGCCTACATATCCTTGGCTAAAAAGGAATCAGGTCAGTGTTGTTCGGGAAGGTTTGGTAGCTGGGACTACCAGGAGCTGTGATTTTACTGATGTTGCTGCTGCTACCGCTCGCTGACCTCCTTATTACACCGTGTCAAAATAAAAAGAAGCTAGCCTAAGCTATGAGTTACAAAAAGGTCCTATCTATGTCTTCTAACTTGCTCTTTGTGTTGCCTTGAACTTGTATTCTCCCACTATAATTCTTGCGTTGTTGCCTTGCATTGTGATTGTAGATGTTTCGCCATTCTTCCGAGTAATGCTTGACTGCTGAGATTTGAAATATATGCCTCCATTCTCCAGGCGGGTTCCTGATTGCCGACGTTTGAAAAGTATTCCCTTGTTCTCCAGGTGGGCTCCTGATTGATGAAGCTTGAAAAGTATTCCCTTGTTCTCCAGGCGGGCTCCTGACTGCAACGCTTGAAAAGTATCCCCTTGTTCTCCAGGCGGGCTCCTGACTTCGACAAAACCGACAAACAAAGAAAATTTCTGCCCCAGTGTGGTGGCTGGGCACATCATGTTATCAAATATTAAAAATTAAAGGATAGAATTTGAATTGTACTTCCCCTGTTCTCCAGGTGGGCTCCTGACTGCTGACGCTTGAAGAGTATTCCCTTGTTCTCCAGGTGGGCTCCTGATTGCTGAAGCTT
This sequence comes from Nicotiana attenuata, assembly GCF_001879085.1. Taxonomy (NCBI): domain Eukaryota; kingdom Viridiplantae; phylum Streptophyta; class Magnoliopsida; order Solanales; family Solanaceae; genus Nicotiana; species Nicotiana attenuata. The sequence continues at coordinate 17,836,240 of NC_031993.1, forward strand.
GAAAAGCATTCCCTTGTTCTCCAGGTGGGCTCCTGACTGCAACAAAACAAGCAAAGAAAATTTTCTGCCCCAGTTTGGTGACTGGGTACAGCATGTTATCAAATATTCAAAGCTAAAATTGGAATTGTACTTCCCTTGTTCTCCAGGTGGGCTCCTGACTGCTGAAGCTTGAAAAGTATTCCCTTGTTCTCCAGGCGGGCTCCTGACTGCAACGCTTGAAAAGTATCCCCTTGTTCTCCAGGCGGGCTCCTGACTTCGACAAAACCGACAAACAATGAAAATTTCTGCCCCAGTGTGGTGGCTGGGCACATCATGTTATCAAATATTAAAAATTAAAGGATAGAATTTGAATTGTACTTCCCCTGTTCTCCAGGTGGGCTCCTGACTGCTGACGCTTGAAGAGTATTCCCTTGTTTTCCAGGTGGGCTCCTGATTGCTGAAGCTTGAAGAGTATTCCCTTATTCTCCAGGTGGGCTCCTGATTGCTGAGGCTTGAAGAGTATTCCCTTGTTCTCCAGGTGGGCTCCTGATTGCTGAAGCTTGAAAAGCATTCCCTTGTTCTCCAGGTGGGCTCCTGACTGCAACAAAACAAGCAAAGAAAATTTTCTGCCCCAGTTTGGTGACTGGGTACAGCATGTTATCAAATATCCTGACTACTGAAACTGGAAAAGTATTCCCTTATTCTCCAGGTGGGCTCCTGACCGCTGAACATGAAACGTATTCCCTTGTTCTCCAGGTGGGCTCCTGACCACTGAACTTGAAACGTATTCCCTTGTTCTCTAGGTGGGCTCCTGACTGCAACAAATAAAGAAAACAAAGAACATTTCCTGTCCCAGTTTGGTGACTGGGTACAGATGTGAATGTTAAATTGAATTATTCTACCAAGAATGTGAAAGCTAAGTCTTATTATCCAGGAAGGTCCTAATAACTCCTAACAATTACGAACCTAAGCTATATCTTCTAAAGGTATTACTCCCACTACATTTGTTTTCTAAAAGGTCTTAAACTACTTCCCATTATCCAGGCGGGTCCAGACAACTTCTAGTTAAAAGACAGTTTTAACCTAAGCTACATCTACTGAAGGTACGACTTCCACTATATTTTGTTATCTAAGTAGACCTCAAAACTACGTCCCATTATCCAGGAGGGTCCTGAAAATCCAAATTCAAGTCTCATCTTAAGTGTGCCAATTCTACGGCTGAATTATACTATTCTACAACAGTATCTTGTTATCTAAAGGAAATCTTAAAACTATGTCCCATTATTCAGGAGGGTCCTGACAACTCCTAATTGAATCCTATCTTAGACAACCTATGTTCTTTGGGATACATTTGTGCTAAATTATGCTACTCATGATTGTTTTGAAATTTAAACTAAGTCCCATTTTCCAGGAGAGTCCTGAAAGTTTGGGTGCTACCTTTCGTTACGGAGGGTTTCTCCGAAACGAACGAAATTTCTGCCCCTATTTCAATCAAAGAAAAATCTTGTCAATTTTTAAAAATGGTGGCTAGTTGTTGGCATTCTTGCTAGGTACATCCCTACTGCTGGGCTTCACTCCGTCCCGCTTTCCTGGACTTGTCTTGAATCCCCTCGACTTCCTGGCCGAGTTTCAACCCCCTGACTCTGATGACCCAAGTGTTCTATCCCATATTGTTGCTTTTGCGTTTCTGACCCCTCTTTTGAAACTTCGCTTCTTCCCCACAATTATCCGACTAATCCACCGATGAAACTTCCAGTGGTCCTTTATGACTTACTTTGCTTTTTGACATCTTTGATATATTCTGGCCCTGTCCGTACAACTAGGAAGCTGGTAGTTAGCCTTGACATTCCTTCCTTTTGTTTCGAACAGAACTGACACTAAAACATCTTAAAGATAGACCTCGAAAGAATGAAATGCAACGACCTCGAGGGTTAAGGATAAAGAGAATCCTAGAACGGATGATTTGTAATGAAGAAAGAAGAGAATGAGACTTATCTGAGTGGAACTGCTGGTACCATTGAGCATGCCATGCATTTTGGATTAACCAGCCCAGTCTGTCTAACCAATCAACTTTCGATTGCCACATTTGTTGTTCCGGACTTTCATAACTTGATTTCCACCCAAACCCAAACCTTGCTCGTTCTGCAATGTCTTGAGCAGCTTTTGACCACAGACTTGTCTCATTTGCCTGTCTGAAAAACTCACCTTCGCCTTACGGTGCCCGTGAGGGTTTTCACCAATAAGACTCTCTCATTTTTGATTTCTCTCAACTCACTTCGCCTTACGGTGCCCGTGAGGGTTTTCACCAATAAGACTCTCTCATTTTTATTTCTCTCAACTTGCTTCGCCTTACGGTGCCCGTGAGGGTTTTCACCAATAAGACTCTCTCATTTTTATCATTTTTTTTGCACCGAAGTGTTGCCCCTGACGTGAATCACTTTTACTTGCTCCTATTGGCACGTCCTGAAGATTGATCGGAAGGTTTTTCTTTGGACCGTAATGTAGGCTTTTGGACAGGGTTAGAAAGAAAGGGTATCAAAGGCTCTAAAACAATTTAATATGGGTTCACAGTTACAACCTTCGGAATCAAATTTCTCACAACGACCACAACTTCTGCCCCAGTTTCCTTCATGGGGACTTTTGGGATTTTGTTTTGGTGTGACTGAACCTTAGGGGGAGGCTGCCTACGTATCCTTCCGGAATCAAGTCAAACGTAGTTCAGGTCATAGGAATTACTTTGTTGTTGCAATCTTTCCTTTTCTTCCACTTTCTTTCTTTCTTTTCATTTCTTTTTCTTTCTTTTCTTTTCTTCATTTTTCTTTTTTCTTTTTTTTTTCTTTTTTTTTCTTTTTGTCTTCTTTTCTTTTTTTTTTCTTCTTCTTTTCCTTTTTTTTCTGTTGGACTGTGTTTTCTTGTTTCTTCACTGATTTTCCTTGCTCGAGCTCCCGAGTTGTTATTGATTCTGAAAGAGTGGTACGAAAGAAAATAAATGAGGCTCAAGAGGGATAACAAAGGATAAAGTGTTTGGATAGCAGAACAAAATGCCTTCGTCATTTCAATCTCAAAAATATGCCAAATACAATAAAGTACAATTAAACCAAGAAATCATACATAGTATCGCTTGACTGCGTCAGAGTTGATAGCCATTTCTACACATTTCCCTTCCACATCTGTAAAATATAATGCGCCATTGGACAACACTCTGGTTACAACAAATGGCCCCTGCCAGTTCGGGGCGAACTTTCCTTTTGCCTCAGCTCAATGATGTAAGATACGCCTCAACACCAATTGCCCTACTTCAAACTTCCGCGGACGCACTTTCTTGTTATATGCTCTTGCCATTCTCTGTTGGTATAACTGACCGTGACATACTGCTGCCAATCTCTTTTCATCAATCAAACTTAGTTGTTCCAAGCGGGCTTTGACCCATTCAACATCATCAATTTCCGCCTCAGCGATAATCCGAAGGGACGGGATTTCAACCTCTGCGGGCATTACTGCCTCAGTGCCATACACCAATGAATAGGGAGTTGCCCCTACTGAAGTGCGTACAATAGTGCGATAGCCTAAAAGGGCAAAAGGTAACTTCTCATGCCATTGCCTGGACCCTCTACCATTTTCCGAAGTATTTTCTTGATGTTCTTGTTAGCTGCTTCGACCGCTCCATTCGCCTTAGGACGATATGGGGTGGAATTGCAGTGCGTGATCTTAAACTGCTGACATGTCTTTGCCATCAAATGACTGTTGAGGTTGGCACCATTGTCCGTGATGATTACCTTCGGGATCCCAAACCGAAAGATGATATTCGAATGCACAAATCGACCACTGCTTTCTTGGTCACAGATTTGAAGGTTTTCGCCTCCGCCCACTTAGTGAAATAATCAATAGCTACCAGAATGAACCTGTGCCCATTTGATGCCGCTGGCTCGATCGGCCCAATGACATCCATTCCCCAAGCAACGAAAGGCCATGGTGCTGACATTGTATGCAATTCAGATGGTGGAGAATGAATCAAATCTCCATGTACCTGACATTGGTGACATTTGCGCACAAAACTGATGCAATCCCGTTCCACAGTAAGCCAATAATAACCCGCTCGGAGGATCTTCTTTGCCAATACATATCCACTCATATGGGTTTCACAAACTCCCGCATGTACCTCGGCCATGATAATTGTAGCCTGCTTAGCATCCATGCATCTCAATAATCCAAGATCTGGAGTTCTCTTGAACAACACCCCTCCACTGAAGAAAAAACCTCTTGCCAGGCGTCGAATTGCTCTCTTTTGATCCCCTGTAGCCTATGCTGGATACACTCCCATCCGGAGATATTCTTTGATATCATGGAACCACGGCTCACCATCAAGTTCTTCTTCCACCATATTACAATAGGCATGCTGATCTCGGACCTGAATCTGTAACGGGTCCACATAAGCCTTGTCTGGATGATGCAACATTGACGCCAAAGTAGCCAAAGCGTCGGCAACCTCATTGTGAATCCTTGGAATATGCCTGAAATCTATTGATTGAAACCGTTGACAAAGTTCATGCAAACACTGCCGGTACGGTATGAGCTTCAAATCTCGTGTCTCCCATTCACCCTGAATCTGGTGTACCAGAAGATCCGAGTCACCCATGACCAAGATTTCCTGGACACCCATGTCTATAGCCAATCTCAAACCCAAGATACACGCCTCGTATTCAGCCATGTTATTGGTGCAATAGAAACGAAGTTGAGCAGTAACAGGTTAGTGTTGCCCTGTCTCAGAAATCAGTACTGCTCCTATCCCGACACCCTTGGCGTTGGCAGCTCCATCAAAGAACAGTTTCCATCCTGGCTTCTCGACTTGTCCTAATTCTTCAACATGCATTATCTCCTCATCGGGGAAGTATGTTTTCAAAGGTTCATATTCATCATCAACCGGATTCTCGGCCAAATGATCAGCCAGCGCTTGTGCTTTCATTGCAGTTCGGGTCACGTAGACAATATCAAACTCTGTAAGCAAGATTTGCCACTTCGCCAGCCTTCCTATGGGCATGGGTTTCTTAAAGATGTACTTCAACGGGTTCAACCGAGAGATGAGATAGGTGGTATATGCTGACAAGTAATGCTTCAACTTCTGCGCTACCCAGGTTAAGGCACAACACGTCCTCTCAAGTTGAGAGTACTTCACCTCATATGATGTGAACTTCTTGCTGAGGTAGTAAATCGCCTGCTCTTTCCTTCCTGTGATGTCATGCTGCCCCAGTACACACCCAACAGAGTTATCCAAAACTGTCAGATAAAGGATCAAGGGTCTTCCCGGCTCCGGCGGGACCAACACAGGTGGACTAGCCAAATACTCCTTAATCTTGTCAAATGCTGCTTGACATTCATCCGTCCATCTGACCGCAGCATCTTTCTTTAGCAGCTTGAAGATGGGCTCGCAAGTCGTTGTGAGCTGTGCAATGAACCTGCTAATATAATTCAACCTGCCAAGCAAACTCATCACCTCTTTCTTGTTCCTTGGCGGCGGTAGCTCCTGAATTGCTTTGATCTTGGACGGGTCTAACTCAATACCGCGCCGACTTACCAAAAACCCCAACAACTTCCCAGATGGGACTCCAAATGCACACTTCGCTGGATTAAGTTTGAGGTTGTACCTGCGGAGTCTCTAGAAGAATTTCCTCAGGTCCTTGACATGGTCACATTGTTTCCTTGACTTTATGATCACGTCGTCTACATAGACCTCAATTTCCCGATGTATCATGTCATGGAACATGGTGGTCATCGCCCTCACATACGTTGCCCCTGCGTTCTTCAACCCAAATGGCATGACCCTATAACAATACGTTCCCCAAGGCGTGAAGAATGCCATTTTTTCCGCATCCTCCTCATCCATCAAAATCTGGTGATAGCCCGCATAACAATCCACGAAGGAACCAATCTCATGTTTGGCACAATTGTCAATCAATATGTGGATGTTTGGCAGTGGGAAGTTGTCTTTTGGACTCGCCTTATTGAGATCACGGTAATCTACGCACACTCTGGTCTTTCCATCCTTCTTTTGAACAGGCACAACATTGGCTAACCAGGTGGGATACCGCGTGACCCGGATGACCTTTGCCCTCGAACTGCTTGGTGACCTCTTCTTTGATTTTCACACTAATGTCTGTTTTAAACTTCCTTAGCTTCTGCTTGACAGGAGGGCATGCTGGGTCGGTGGGCAATTTGTGGACCACCAAATCGGTGCTCAAACCCGGCATGTCGTCATATGACCACGCAAAAACATCTTTGTACTCAAACAGTGCTTTAATTATCTCTTCTCTGAGCTGAGGTTCCAAATAGACACTTATTTTTGTTTCCCGCACATTCTCCTGATCCCCTAAATTGATTGCCTCTGTGTCATTCAGATTAGGTTTGGGTTTTTCTTCAAAATGGCTTAATTCTTTACTGATTTCCTCAAAAGCTTCCTCGTCATCATATTCTATTTCGTCATCACACTCAATTTTCTGTATTATTATTTCGGAGTTAGATTGGCATTTAAGACTGGGCTGAAGACTCCTCATGCATGACACATCANTTTGTTTTCATTTTAGTATATATATTTTTTTTGTATTTTTCTGATTTTATAAAATACAAAGAATAAAAATGAAAGCTAGTTCATTGCCAAAACTAAGCTAATTAATTCCTACAAAATTGATTAAATCCTATTAAAAGTAAACTCAACAATTAACAATTAAAAATGCAAAAATGGACCATTGTTGTCATTTTCTTCATATTTGCTCTAAAACAACTCAATCACTAAATATTCCTAAATGCAAATGTCAAATGTAATTAAATTTTTTTTATTTTCATATGAATTAAAGTGCCCAGATAAAATGCAAACAATTAACAGCAAATAACACAAAATTCACAAAAGTGTAAAATAACGAAGGAAAAATTATTTTGTTTGAATTTTGGGAATAATTCATATATAGGGCAAAAATCACGTGCTCACAGCTGCCCCTCTTTGCTCGGGAACACGTAGAGTTCTCGGGCAAAGATAAGTGAGCCAATACGAGCGATTTTTGCCCGTTTAAATATTTCGTGTGAAGCATTTTGAAAAGTTTGACCGCACCCTGCTTCTGAGGTTGCGTACATATCCTTGGCTAAAAAGGAATCAGGTCAGTGTAGTTCGGGAAGGTTTGGTAGCTGGGACTACCAGGAGCTGTGATTTCACTGCTATTGTTGCTGCTACTGCTCGCTGACCTCCTTATTACACCGTTAACATAAAAAGAAGCTAGCCTAAGCTATGATCTATGAGTTACAAAAGGGTCCTATCTATGTCTTCTAACTTGCTCTTTGTGTTGCCTTGAACTTGTATTCTTCCATTGGAATTCTTGCGTTATTGCCTTGCATTGTGATTGGAGATGTTTTGCCACTCGTCCGAGTGATGCTTGACCGCTAAGATTTGAAATCTATGCCTCCATTCTCCAGGCGGGCTCCTGACTGTTGACGTTTGAAAAGTATTCCCTTGTTCTCCAGGTGGGCTCCTGATTGATGAAGCTTGAAAAGTATTCCCTTGTTCTCCAGGCGGGCTTTTGACTGCAACGCTTGAAAAGTATCCCCTTGTTCTCCAGGCGGGCTCCTAACTTCGACAAAACCGACAAACAAAGAAGATTTCTGGCCCAGTGTGGTGGTTGGGCACATCATGTTATCAACTATTAAAAATTAAAAGATAGAATTTGAATTGTACTTCCCTTGTTCTCCAGGTGGGCTCCTGACTGCTGACGCTTGAAAAGTATTCCCTTGTTCTCCAGGTGGGCTCCTGACCGCTGAACTTGAAACGTATTCCCTTGTTCTCCAGGTGGGCTCCTGACTACAACAAATAAAGAAAACAAAAAACATTTCCTGCCCCAGTTTGGTGACAGGGTACAGATGTGAGTGTTAAATTGAATTATTCTACCAAGAATGTAAAAGCTAAGTCCTATTATCCAGGAAGGTCCTGATAACTCCTAACAATTACGAACCTAAGCTATATCTTCTAAAGGTATTACTCCCACTACATTTGTTGTCTAAAAGGTCTTAAACTACTTCCCATTATCCAGGCGGGTCCTGACAACTTCTAGTTACAAGACAGTTTTAACCTAAGCTATATCTACTGAAGGTACGACTTCCACTATATTTTGTTATCTAAGCAGACCTTAAAACTACGTTACATTATCCAGGAGGGTCCTGAAAATCAAAATTCAAGTCTTATCTTAAGTGTGCCAATTCTACGGCTGAATTATACTATCCCACAATAGTATCTTGTTACCTAAGGAGATCTTAAAACTGTGTCCCGTTATTCAGGAGGGTCCTGACAACGCCTAATTAAATCCTATCTTAGATAACCTATGTTCTCTAGGACATTTGTGCTAAATTATGCTACTCATGATTGTTTTGAAATTTAAACTAAGTCCCATTTTCCAGGAGGGTCCTGAGAGTTTACAGTCATACCTGTTTGGGTGCTACCTTTTCTTACGGAGGGTTTCTCCGAAATGAACGAAATTTCTGCCCCTGTTTCAATCAAAGAAAAATCTTGTTAATTTTAAAAATGATGGCTAGTTGCTGGCATTCTTGCTAGGTACATCCCCGCTGCTGGGCTTTACTCCGTCCCGCTTTCCTGGCCTTGCCTTGAATCCCCTCGACTTCCTGACGGAATTTCAACCCCTTGACTCTCATGACCCAAGTGTTCTATTCCATATTGTTGTTTTTGTGTTTCTGACCCCTCTTTTGAAACTTCGCTTCTTCCCCACAATTATCGATTAATCCACCGATGATACTTCCAGTGGTCCTTTATGACTTACTTTGCTTTTTGACATCTTTGACATACTCCGGCCCTGTCTGTACAACTAGGAAGCTGGTAGTTAGCCTTGACATTCCTTCCTTTTGTTTCAAACAGAACTGACACTGAAACATCTTAAAGATAGACCTCGAAAGAATGAAATGCAACAACCTCGAGGGTTAAGGATAAAGAGAATCCGAGAACGGATGATTTGTAATGAAGAAATAAGAGAATGAGACTTATCTGAGTGGAACAGCTGGTACCATTGAGTATGCCATGCATTTGGATTGACTAGCCCAGTCTATCTAACCAATCAACTTTCGATTGCCACATTTGCTGTTCCGGACTTTCATAACCTGATTTTCACCCAAACCCAAATCTTGCTCGTCCTGCAATGTCTTGAGCAGCTTTTGACCACAGACGTGTCTCATTTGCCTGTTTGAAAAACTCACCTTCGCCTTACGGTGCCCGTGAGGGTTCACAACTCACTTCGCCTTACAGTGCCTGTGAGGGTTTTCACCAATAAGACTCTCTCATTTTTTATTTCTCTCGACTCACTTCGCCTTACGGTGCCCGTGAGGGTTTTCACCAATAAGACTCTCTCATTTTTATCATTTTTTCTTGCACCGGAGTGTTGCCCCTGACGTGAATCACTTTTACTTGCTCGTATTGGCACTTCCTAAAGATTGATCAAAAGGTCTTTCTTTGGACCGTAATGCAGGCTTTTGGATAGGGTTAGAAAGAAAGGGTATCAACGGCTCTAAAACAATTCAATATGGGTTCACAACTACAACTTTCGGAATCAACTTTCATGCACAGCCACAACTGCTGCCCCAGTTTCTTTCGTGGGGACTTTTGGGATTTTGTTTTGGTGTGACTGAACCTCGGGGAGAGGCTGCCTACGTACCCTTTCGGGATCAAGTCAAACGTAGTTCAGGTCATAGAAATTACTTTGTTGTTGCAATCTTTCCTTTTCTTCTACTTTCTTTTCTTTCTTTTCATTTCTTTTTCTTTCTTTTCTTTTTTCATTTTTCTCTTTTTTTCTTCTTTTTTGCCTTTTTCTTTTTTTTTTCTCTTTTTTTTCTTTCTTCTTTTCCTTTTCTTTCCGTTGGACTGTGTTTTCTTGTTTCTTCACTGATTTTCCTTGCTCGAGCTTCCGAGTTGTTATTGATTCCGAAAGAGGGGTACGAAAGAAAGTAAATGAGGCTCAAAGGGATAACAAAGGATAAAGTGTTTGGATAGCAGAACAAAATGCCTTCGTCATTTCAATCTCAAAAATATGCCAAATACAATAAAGTACAATTAAACCAAGAAATCATACATAGTATCGCTTGACTGCATCAGAGTTGATAGCCATTTCTACACATTTTCCTTCCACATCTGTCAAATATAATGCGCCATTGGACAACACTCTGGTTACAACAAATGGCCCCTGCCAGTTCGGGGCGAACTTTCCTTTTGCCTCAGCCCAATGAGGTAAGATACGCCTCAACACCAATTGCCCTACTTCAAACTTCCGCGGACGCACTTTCTTGTTATATGCTCTTGCCATTCTCTGTTGGTACAACTGACCGTGACACACTGCTGCCAATCTCTTTTCATCAATCAAACTTAGTTGTTCCAAGCGGGCTTTGACCCATTCAACATCATCAATTTCCGACTCAGCAATGATCCGAAGGGATGGGATTTCAACCTCTGCGGGTATTACTGCCTCAGTGCCATACACCAGTGAATAAGGAGTCGCCCCTACTGAAGTGCGGACAGTAGTGCGATAGCCTAAAAGGGCGAAAGGTAACTTCTCATGCCATTGCCTGGACCCTTCTACCATTTTCCGAAGTATTTTCTTGATGTTCTTGTTAGCTGCTTCGACTGCTCCATTCGCCTTAGGACGATATGGGGTGGAATTGCGGTGCGTGATCTTAAACTGCTGACATGTCTCTGCCATCAAATGACTGTTGAGATTGGCCCCATTGTCTGTGATGATTACCTTCGGGATCCCAAACCGACAGATGATATTCGAATGCACAAAATCGACCACTGCCTTCTTGGTCACAGACTTGAAAGTTTTCGCTTCAACCCACTTAGTGAAATAATCAATAGCTACCAGAATGAACCTGTGCCCATTTGACGCCGCTGGCTCGATCGGCCCAATGACATCCATTCCCCAAGCAACGAACGGCCATGGTGCCGACATTGTATGCAATTCAGATGGTGGAGAATGAATCAAATCTCCATGTACCTGACATTGATGACACTTGCGCACGAAACTGATGCAATCCCGTTCCATAGTAAGCCAATAATAACCCGCTCGGAGAATCTTCTTTGCCAATACATATCCACTCATATGAGGTCCACAAACTCCCGCATGTACCTCGGCCATGATAACTGTAGCCTGTTTAGCATCCATGCATCTCAATAATCCAAGATCTGGAGTTCTCTTGTACAACACCCCTCCACTGAAGAAAAAGCCGCTTGCCAGGCGTCGAATTGCTCTCTTTTGATCCCCTGTAGCCTGTGCTGGATACACTCCCATCCGGAGGTATTCTTTGATATCATGGAACCACGGCTCACCATCAAGCTCTTCTTCCACCATGTTACAATAGGCATGCTGATCTCGGACCTGAATCTGTAACGGGTCCACATAAGCCTTGTCTGGATGATGCAACATTGACGCCAAAGTAGCCAAAGCGTCGGCAACCTCATTGTGAATCCTTGGAATATGCCTGAAATCTATTGATTGAAATCGTTAACAAAGTTCATGCAAATACTGCCGGTACGGTATGAGCTTCAAATCTCGTGTCTCCCATTCACCCTGAATCTGGTGTACTGGAAGATCCGAGTCACCCATGACCAAGATTTCCTGGACACCCATGTCTATAGCCAATCTCAAACCTAAGATACATGCCTCGTATTCAGCCATGTTATTGGTGCAATAGAAACAAAGTTGAGCAGTGACAGGGTAGTGTTGCCCTGTCTCAGAAATCAGTACCGCTCCTATCCCGACACCCTTGGCGTTGGCAGCTCCATCAAAGAACAGTTTCCATCCTGTCTTCTCGACTTGTTCTAATTCTTTAACATGCATTATCTCCTCATTGAGGAAGTATGTTTTCAAAGGTTCATATTCATCATCAACTGGGTTCTCGGCCAAATGATCAGCCAGCGCTTGTGCTTTCATTGCAGTCCGGGTCACGTAGACAATATCAAACTCCGTAAGCAAGATTTGCCATTTCGCCAGCCTCCCTGTGGGCATGGGCTTCTGAAAAATGTACTTCAACGGGTCCATCCGAGAGATGAGATAGGTGGTATATGCTGACAAGTAATGTTTCAACTTCTGCACTACCCAGGATAAGGCACAACACGTCCTCACAAGTTGAGTGTACTTCACCTCATATGATGTGAACTTCTTGCTGAGGTAGTAAATTGCCTGCTCTTTCCTTCCTGTGATGTCATGCTGCCCCAGTACACAACCAAAAGAATTATCCAAAACTGTCATATAAAGGATCAAGGGTCTTCCCGGCTCCGGCGGGACCAACACAGGTGGACTAGCCAAATACTCCTTAATTTTGTCAAATGCTGCTTGACATTCATCCGTCCATCTGACCGCAGCATCTTTCTTTAGCAGCTTAAAGATGGGCTTACAAGTCGTTGTGCTGGGCAATGAACCTGCTGATGTAATTCAACCTGCCAAGCAAACTCATCACCTCTTTCTTGTTCCTTGGCAGCGGTAGCTCCTGAATGGCTTTGATCTTGGACGGGTCTAACTCAATACCGCACCGACTTTCCACAAACCCCAACAATTTCCCAGATGGTACTCCAAACGCACACTTTGCTGGATTAAGTTTGAAGTTGTACCTGCGGAGTCTCTGGAAGAATTTCCTCAAGTCCTTGACATGGTCACATTGTTTCCTCGACTTTATGATCACGTCGTCTACATAGACCTCAATTTCCCGATGTATCATGTCATGGAACATGGTGGTCATCGCCATCATATACGTGGCCCCTGCGTTCTTCAACCCAAATGGCATGACCCTATAACAATACGTTCCCCAAGGCGTGATGAATGCCGTTTTTTCCGCATCCTCCTCATCCATCAAAATCTGGTGATAGCCCGCATAACAATCCACGAAGGAACCAATCTCATGTTTGGCACAATTGTCAATCAATATGTGGATATTTGGTAGTGGGAAGTTGTCTTTTGGACTCGCCTTATTGAGATCACGGTAATCTACGCACACTCTGGTCTTTCCATCCTTCTTTTGAACAGGCACAACATTGGCTAACCAGGTGGGATACCGCGTGACCCGGATGACCTTTGCCCTCGAACTGCTTGGTGACCTCTTCTTTGATTTTCACACTAATGTCTGTTTTAAACTTCCTTAGCTTCTGCTTGACAGGAGGGCATGCTGGGTCGCTGGGCAATTTGTGGACCACCAAATCGGTGCTCAAACCCGGCATGTCGTCATATGACCACGCAAAAACATCTTTGTACTCAAACAGTGCTTTAATTATCTCTTCTCTGAGCTGAGGTTCCAAATAGACACTTATTTTTGTTTCCCGCACATTCTCCTGATCCCCTAAATTGATTGCCTCTGTGTCATTCAGATTAGGTTTGGGTTTTTCTTCAAAATGGCTTAATTCTTTACTGATTTCCTCAAAAGCTTCCTCGTCATCATATTCTATTTCGTCATCACACTCAATTTTCTGTATTATTATTTCGGAGTTAGATTGGCATTTAAGACTGGGCTGAAGACTCCTCATGCATGACACATCACTGAAACCGGCGTAAAAGGGACTGTACAAGGAAGAAAAGAAAGACAAAATAAAAACTATCAGGAATGAAAAAAGGAGGGAAATTGCATTTCATTAATATTGAAGATAACAAGGTTTAACTCATCCAAACGGACAGAACATAGCATCCGAATTACAACCTTGGAAATAATCCAGATTAAACTGAAAGGAAATCAAAACTAACTACCAAGACTCCCTCATGGTAGGAAGGGGAGTTGCTTCCCAATTGTTAAGCTTTGCCTGGGGCCCCACGAACTGAACATCTGCTTTGCTTGGACCCTCTCCGGCCTCCAATACATTCACCTCATCAAATAGCTTTTCAAACCTCTCGATCAGCTCCTTGTCGGGATCAACCACACCACTGGGCATTGTTGTCGCTAGGCGCTTCTTAGTACCAGGCCTGACAAAGGAACGGGAAAGGCGGGGAATAGGTTTTGGAAGGGTCCATGCTTTCTTTTTCATCTTTCTAGCTCGCCTTATGTCTGCAGCAGTGGGCTTGAAGCGTAAACCAAAAGTATCCACTTTTGCAGGAAGGGATACGGGCTGTACGATGCCTTGTAAAGAAGCACCCCAAGCCTTTTCCAGGTACAAATCAGTTCTTCAGCATTTCCGACGCAACCATGACGGATGCAGCAGCTACCTTTGGCACAGGAATACACTTCCCTTATGGGATCTTTTCAACCAATACCGTATCAAAGACTTGATAAACCCATGGACCTTTGTCATCCTCAGCTTCTATGAAAGGCACAATGGCACCACCCAGAGTACACGAACTATCTTCCCCATGCACCACAATCTCTTGCCTGTCCCACTCGAATTTAACCATCTGGTGCAGGGTAGATGGCACTGCTTTTGCTGCATGGATCCAGGGTCGGCCTAACAGGAGGTTATAAGAGACGGCCACGTCGATCACCTCGAACTCCATAGTAAATTTGACCGGACCTATCGTCAGTTCGAACACGATATCCCCAACTGTGTCCTTGCCTCCTCCATCAAATCCTCGCACGCAAATACTATTCTTGTGGATTCTCTCATTGTCCACCTTTAACTTTTCCAGGGTGGAGAGAGGGCAAATGTTTGCACTGGACCCGTTATCAACTAGCACCCAGGTGACCACAGAGTCTTCACATTTCACCGTGAGGTAGAGTGCTCTATTATGCTCAGTGCCTTCCAAAGGCAGCTCATCATCAGAAAATGTAACCCTGTTGACTTCAAAAATCTTGTTTGATATTTTCTCTAGATGGTTCACAGAAATCTTATCAGGAACATGGGCCTCATTCAAAATTTTCATCAATGCCTGGCGGTGCTCATCTGAGTGGATCAGTAATGATAGTAAAGAGATTTGTGCCGGGGTCTTTCTCAACTGTTCTACAATGGAATAATCTTGTGCCTTCATCTTCTTCAAGAATTCTTCTGCCTCTTCTTCAGTTACAACTTTCTTTACTGATACTGGATTATCTTTAGTGATTTTAGCCTTTCTCAGCTCGTCAGGAGCAAAGCATCTTCCTGAGCGAGTCAGCCCATGGGTTTCACAAACTTCTTCCTTAACTTCCTTCCCTTTATACGTTACTGTCACTCGGCCGTAATTCCATGGGATGACCTTTTCACTTATTACTGGTAACTGAGTCACTAGCTTGATAACAACTGGCTCTGTGCAATCCCCTTTTACAATCACAACGGGCTTGACAGCTGCCCCCGACACTACCACTTTAGTTGGTTCTTGTTTTTCTGCAACACTGCTCAAAAGCTCCTTCTTTATCACTACAACTGGTTTGCTAACTGTCTCTTCTACCTGGATCAATGCTCTCCCCCTTGTTAGTTTCTCATTTGATCTATCCTCACTAGCCCTGATCATCATTACGGTTTGCGACGGCTTCTTATGCTCTCCCTTTTGGACTAGCTCAATCATATGGGTCTCGTGATGGGTTGGTAATGGATTTTGGGTGATGTTAGGCATTTCTGGGGCTTGCACTTCAATTCGGCGGGTGTCAATGAGCTCCTGGATGGCCGTTTTCAAGTGCCAGCATTTTTCTGTGTCATGTCCCGGAGTACCTGAGCAATACTCACAACTCACAGAGTGGTCCAGATTCCTCGGGGGAGGGTTTGGCAATTTGGGTTCAATCGGACTCAACATGCCCAATTGTCTCAATATGTGGTATAAGCTAGTGTAAGATTCACCCAAGGGAGTGAAAGTCTTCTTCTTTTGCAGCCTATCATTCTTAAATGCAGGGTTAGGTCGAAAACCGGTTCCAGTGGGATTTCTGTTGGTTCTCGGGGGTGGGTAGGTACCTTGAGCTGAGTAAGCATTTTGTGGGGTGGGTGCGCGCCATTGCGCATGGGTAGGAGGTTGGGGGTATGTTTGGGCATGGTGGACAGAGAAATTGGGGACAGGAGGTGGGTAATAGTGCCGTGGTGGGCCATATGGGGTGTGTGGGTAGGTTTGGGGGTGAGGGCGGGTTGGTGATAATATGGTGATGGACCTCTGGACCAAGCTCTCGATTCCACTACTGCAACCTCTTCTTTCTTCTTCTTTCCCAATACTCCTCCAGTGCCGCTCTGAATAGCCTGGGTAGTTGCTTTGATTGCTGAATAGCTCATAATCTTGTTAGACTTGAGACCCTCTTCCACCATACTTCCCATTTTCACTACCTCGTTAAAAGATTTTCCCACTGCTGACACCAGGTGACCATAGTAGGTGGGTTCCAAAGCCTGTAGGAAATAATCAACCATCTCGCTTTCTTTCATTGGAGGATCGACTCTTGCCGCCTGCTCTCTCCACCGGAAACCATATTCTCTGAAGCTTTCTCGGGCTTCTTCTCAATTTTAGTTAGTGACAGACGGTCCGGGACAATTTCGAGATTATACTGAAAATGACATGCAAACGCTTGGGCCAGATCGTCCCAAGTGTACCATCGAGCATGATCCTGTCGTGTGTACCACTCCAAGGCTGCTCCACTTAGACTTTGACTGAAGTAAGCCATCAATAACTCGTCCCTTCCCCCAGCTCCCCTCATTTTGCTGCAGAACCCCCTTAAGTGGGCCACCGGATCACCATGTCCATCATATAAGTCAAACTTGGGTAACTTGAATCCTGCTGGCAACTGGACATCAGGAAACAGGCACAGGTCCTTGTAGGCTACACTCACTTGTCCTCCGAGCCCCTGCATATTTCTGAATGACTGTTCTAAGCTCTTAACCTTCCGTATCATTTCCTCTTGCTCAAGGTTTTTGGGAGGCTTTTCTTCTTCTGCTGAGAGATCAAGGCGGGGAGTGTAAGGGCATGGCTCTGGTGGTTTGAAAGTGGCTTCGGGTGGGTAATACTGGTTATCATTGGTTTGGAACAAAGGTTCGCTAGAAGACTTGTGTAATGCGACAGGTGGGGGAGCCACAAACACAGGAGTAGTTGGTGGTGGAGGACATGGAATTTGTTTGGGTGGTGGAGGTGGTGGTGTTTGAGAGGTGGTGCCGTAGTACTGTTGGTAAGTAGGGAAAGCCGGAGATGAGTTCACTGTGGGAGGATCTTGAGGCTGAGCTAGTGGTGGGAGGTAGGTGGGGTTAGCAGGGTAGGCTGGTGGTGGATGTCCCTTCGACCAGGCCTGGTACATCTCGGCCATTTGTTGCTTCAGTTTATACATCTCCTCCTTCATTGCATTAACGTCCACTACTTCCTCCTCCCTAGACGGGTCGACAATGCTTGCTTCCAATTCCTGGTTGACCATGTTTGACTTATCCTTAGAGCGGGTGTTGTAGGGATGGGTTGCCAGAATGCCAGTCAACTTAACCACTTTCATGGACTCATCAACAACAACTTTGTTAGCGGTTAAGGCATTAACAGATAGATGACCGCACATTGGGGAATGAATGCACCCATGCAGTTAACCATTTCTATTATGCCTTTGCCTGGTTGCATGCGTCATCCCGGCTTTTCCTCATTTCTATGTGCCACTTCCTTTTTATTTTTCATTGTTTCTTGCCGCTCTCTCTTTTTGCATTTTCTCTCCTATTTTTATTATTTGGTTACGGTCGAATCCTATGGAGATTGCCTACGTATCACAACCCCGCATAAATCAGACCAAGCGTAGTTCGTGAAGAATAAATGTAAAGTAGAAGCAAACATATTTTTTGGATTTTCAATTTTATTGATAGCAAATACGTCTATTACAAAGACTCGAAACTGACAGATTAAACAACTAACAGACTCTAATGCAGAAAAGAACTACAGACTCCACCATCCCTATTCTAGTTCAAACAAAAATACAGACTCAATCAACTGACTGACTTTTAATGAAAAGGAAATACAGACTCCAGTAGAAACGGGAATACAGACTCAAAAGACAATCATGAATACATTAAAGCTCGTGGTGCCCGCGGGACATCGTTCGGTCTCGCCGCGGGCCTATATGCAAGTTCCCCTTGAAGTCTGTCCAGGTCACTCATTATTTGCTTCACAAATATCATCACTGATGCAAAGACGGTGGTACGGGTCATGTTCTCGCACATTTGGCATTTCCTAGTAATAGAATGAGCAACGGTTAAGATTCTCTCTCTGATTCTGCCTTTTTCTTGAAGCAACCGCCCTATCTGTTGGGTCCTAGCCTCCAAAGTTTGCTCGGCTACCTGGTTTTGTTCCTGGAGTTGTTGCAAGTCCATTTCTAGCTGTGCCAATGCCATGTAGCAATGCTCTTTTTCAACTTTGAATTCTTTTGCCTGTTTGATCATTCTGTTCTGTGGCAATGACCTTTTTCTTTAATCCTGTGACCTCATTATCGTATTCTTCTTTTAACTGCTTAACCATGCGGGCCCGTTCTTCCGCGTTTTTAGCCAATTGTTTTCGAACCCCAGCTAATTCCCTTTCCGCTTTGTTGAGGTCAAAACTGTAGTCATTCACTTTTTGCCTTAGATTTTCTATAAGCTTTGTATCTTTGGCATTCCTGACGGGATTTTCGGCCTCTAACTTCATCTTTTGGATTTGGGCTCGTAAGGCTTCATTCTCTTTGGCCAATTTCTTTCTCTCACGCTCATCATCCGCGGCTTGCACGCTGTTTTCAAACTGGAGGTCTTGGACCTGTTTTTCCAATGCTCCTATACGGGCCCTGTACTCATTTTCTTTAGCTAACCAAGCCCACTGTTCTTGCGATGACTCGGCAAACTCCCGGATGTGAGGTCTTTTAGCTGGCCTTTCATGCTCATATTCTCTCCTATACCAAGCAAGGTATCCTGGCGACACTTCGCCTTTGGCTTGATCCTGTACGCAAGTATCCGCTTTTAAGTATTGGCATTTATTCCAAATCTGGCGGACTCTTGCTTCAGGGAATTGTCCGTCAGGGCTAATTTCAACTACCTGAGCACTAAGATCGCCGTCTTTTGGCACTATTTGGCACCTCCCGAGTTGCCTTAAAACCCGATACGGGGCATAGGGCTGGATGCTCTTAAGACCCATCAAAAGGAAGTGCGGCCCCGTTGCTGGCATATATATGATTTCATCGACAGGCAACCATCCAAATGTCCACTCTATTTGACTAGCAGTGATGGACCGAAAGTATGAAGTCCAGCCCGTGAATCCCTCGGGCAAGCTGATCCCCTTAATCCTTGTGTAAAACTCTTCTATACATGTCTTCTTTGTAGACCCATAACTCAGGAATTGAGGACGACGGCACAAGTGTTCGGTCATCCACATTTGCAACAATAGATTGCACCCCTCGAAAAAGTCTCCCCCGGCTTTGCAGGCTGTAAGAGCGCGGAAGATATCGGCTAATATCATGGGCGCAAGAGTGCTTTTGGCTTGAGTGAATAGAGTGCTGACGACCCTGGCTATTTTTATGTCAATGTTTCCGTCTTTCCTTGGAAATACCACAAGCCCCAGAAAAACTACCATAAAAGCAAAACGTCTATCGCTCCT
>NC_031993.1:17855713-17902634 GCF_001879085.1 Nicotiana attenuata
CACTTCTTTTACTTGAAAAACCGTTTTTTTTCTATGTAGTTACGGTCGAATCCTATGGAGATTGCCTACGTACTCACGACCTCACCGTGAATCAGACCAAGTGTAGTTCTTGCAAATTGAATGCAAATTTGTTGTTTGTTTTTTTTGTTTGAGGGTTTTCCAAATGTTTTCTTGAAGGGAAACTCCAAAAGCAGACTCAAAATACAAAATACAGACTCGATGATAAAAAACTAAATCAAGAGTACATCAAAGCTTCACATCCTGGGGCCCACGAGGCATCATTCGGCATCGCCATGGGCCTGCGCAAGACTGAGAAGGTTTCAATGTCACCTGTAGGCTATTTGAAGAAAATTGGCCATGTACTGGCTTATTTTGACTTAAAAAGCAAAGTGGCTATTTTTCAAAAATTTTAACAAAGACTGAGTTTTGCAAATACAGCCTTTCAGCACTTCCGAAAGGGATATTTTAAGGTTGTTCCCGCAAACCGTTTTAAAATGATTCAGGGTAGCTGTTTTTGTAAAAACAGCCTTCCGGCGCCCTTTTGGAGACATTCGGCTTTTTTTCAACAAGAATGGCGTCACCCGACTTATTGGATAAAAATTAAACTTTTGGTACTTTTGGCTATTTTTGCAAAAGGGGTGGTTGGACCCGATGAGGTTTGCCTACGTATCTCACATCCGGTGAGAATCAAACCAGCGTACTTCGGGCAAATAAACCTAACTATTTTTGAAAACAAGACTCTTTTTTTATGTTTTTGTTGCCACTATTTCTGAAAGCAAGACTCTTTTTTTTTTATATTTTCTTTTCCAGTGACAAATAAACAAAACCCCTTTTTTTATTTTCTTTTCCATTGGTAAACAAAACAAACTAAAAAAATCTACTTTTCTTCTTTTTCTTTCATTTTCTCAAAAATCCGGCAGCATTTCGGCACTACTTGGACATTGGTTTTTCTAATATAAGTAATTAACTTTCCACACTGCTATTTTCTCTTTTCCCTTTTCGCTTTTCAACTTTCCAGATATTCAAAGCCAGTCAGCATGCGAATCCAAAACAGATAAATGCACAAATAGGATGCATCGGGATGGTCCATTATTCCGGGTACACCTGTCCTAGACGGACCCAACCCCTGTGTTGAGTCCCCTAAGTCAAAATGCATGTGATGCAGATAAGCGTTCCTACTAGGGATCCGGCATGAGGTCAAGTTATTCTAGGTTCAAAACCTGGGTATATGTTCTAGACTGTGTACCTGAGCGGACAACTCGAGTCGAGGAGGGGGCTACGTACCGGGGACCCGCGGGATTGTCCGGCTTAGTAACTTGTCCGGCCTCTTTCTTATTTCAAGGTATGACGCTAACAGAATAGGGAGTCTCAACCAGTAAGCACATCCCCGGAGGTGAGAAGAGAAGGGTTTCGACACAGTTTATATATACAGTTCAGATAATATCAAAGCGGTAAACATTTAGCACATAAGGCATAGAAACATGTAGGAAAATCAGATAAAGCCAAACATAACAATTATTCTAAGCTCGAATTCTGAACCCTGAACAAAACGTTCTGGTTTCTTTTCCCCAGCAGAGTCGCCAGAGCTGTCACACCTCCTTTTTTCACTACTACATCCCCGGAAGGGTATAATAAAGGGAGTTATTTCCAACTTGAAGTGACAATCGAAACGGGATTTGTTATTTAAATATTCAGAGTCGCCACTTGGGAGATTTATGGTGTCCCAAGTCACCGGTTGAATCCCGAATCGAGGAAAAGAATGACTCTGTTTTAACAGTCCGCGATCCAGAAATCCGAGTAAGGAATTCTGTTAACCCGGGAGAAGGTGTTAGGCATTCCCGGGTTCCGTGGTTCTAGCACGGTCGCTCAACTGTCATATTTGGCTTATTTATTTGATTTTAATACATGTTTTAATCTATGTGCTTTTAACTTTGAACCGCTTTTATCATTATTATTTTAAGAGAATTGCAACGTCGTGAAAACATGTCTCGAACCGCGTCACATAAATGCACCCGCAATTTTTGACTCATTTCGACTTCGTTGAGATTTGGATTTGGGTCACATAAATGTGCACCCGTATTTAGGAAGGTAAATTTATTAAACACGCGCCTAAAGCGACTAACGCGTTATTATCTTTGGGGAAAGCCGTGAAATTCGCTAAACGGCCTATCCCGAAGTCTAGGTATTTTTAGTATAACATTTATCGAGGGCCCCGCCATTTGTTTATTTTGTGTAGCGAGGCTCATCTCGTTTTTTATTTTAAGGCCAATCTAAAGCAAGCTAAAATTTTCTATTTTAATATTGTCTCTAATAATAAAAGAAAGTCCCAATTAATTATTATATCAATGTATCACTATTAAGATAGCTGAAACGAGTATTGAATTTAAGCGAAGCAATCTCCATGAATCTTCAATGTTTTGGGCCTCAGACTGGCCCTTCACGAGTTTAACTCTGCTCGCAAATGCACAATGCCCAGACGTGGGCCTTTGGGCGGAAGAGACGAAAGCCCAGGCGAATGGTATTATTACTAGAACCCCACAGTTTACATTGTGTTCATAGGCTTTAATATCTATTTTTAAACTTTGTGAGATATGGAGCAATTGACTATTTTCAAAACTTGAAATGATTTGGCTTCAACAATGGACACTTACGGCAGCTAAATGACCCAAAGTAATTATGCTATGACAATCAATTAATTACACATGGACCTGTGCATTAAGGCACACTGTTATTCAAACTCAATTACAAAATTGTTACTAAGATATCTATTACCAGGCCCCAAAGTTCTATTCTGAACTACACTACTGTACTACGCCAAGCTAATGTCGCAAACACTTCTGTTAAGGCAACTAAAGAAATTAAAACAGCTCAATCACAGTCCAGTAAAGCCAGTTTCAACCACAGAAATTAAACATTGGAGATAGGCATTTGAACTATCATTCAAAACTAATTGCAGTCAATTACACTACCTAGTTGTGATAAACAATCTTATGGTAATCTAAATAGCCTATTACAGTCTACATTATTACATTTAACTACGATAATCACATTGAATCAACTGAGAGCTTTAGCAAAATTGTGTTTCCACTTTATTTCAATTTTTAGCTGAAGATCTACATGCCAATGAGATTCAAAGCGTGTACCTGGTATTCAGAATACAACAGGAAGAGGAGAAGTTAGCAACAGCAGTGCAGGCAACAGTGATTCGAATTTCAAACAGCAGCCGAACACAATCGATTTCAACCCAGAAATAACTCAATGATCCAGAACTATTGTAAAACCAAACCAGATTCGTATAGCATTCCAAACACAGCACCAAAATTGACCAGAATGAACCCAGGAGTGAACATAATTAGCCAATAACCAACTGCCACCTTCTAACTAATCAAATCCCAGGCTTAACTAACTCGAATGGCTTTAAACCTCCATATTAACAGAAAAATGGAATTCAAATTACTTTGGCTCCTAAATGAACCAGAGAATTGATTCAAATGCTGAAATTTGAAAACTGATCAAAGAAGATCAATGCAACAGTACTTTTTGATTTTTTTTTTATTTTTTGTAGTAATCTAAGATCTAAAGAAGAATTTTCTCCCTTCTACTGATCTGAATTTCAAATTTAGAATTCAAATTTGTGGAAGAGGTTTTGGGGGAAATTTTTTTTGAGGTCAAAAAACTTGTGAATCAAGGCAAAGGCACTGCCCTTTTATAGGCACCATAAGGGTGAACAATCAGACTTTAGTTTTGCACTCTAGTCCCTATGTTATTTTCAATTCAGTCCTCCAGTTTTTAACTTGTTACNAAAACAACATTAAGTGAATAGTTTTCCAGTTTTAAATTGTTTCCTCGCTCAAATTCCAGCACTATTTAAGCTTTCCCTCTCTATTCCGGTGATGTAATATTGCCTGAACTAGCAGTTGGTACGAGCTAATATTTAGCACTAATCGCACACAATCTAACAATTCTGGCCAGACTAGTTTAACAATCCAGTAAGTCCTACGAACATGTGTAAATGGAACAGTGAAAACAGCTAACTCCTATTCTAGTCTAGCAACTAATGTGACAACTAACTTCATTTTAATCAACATACTAACTTAAGCATCCGTAGTCGATCAAATAACAGTCTACAGTCCAATTACAGTCCAATTAAACACATTCTAGTCGAAAGTAAACTACAAATCTAACCTATAATCAACTATCATTACATCATGATCCAACTAATGTGACAACTATTATTACACATTCCTGTCATGTTATAACAGGAGCAAAAATTTGAAATATGACTTCATTTCATTCCAACTGAAGGTTACATCAGGGCAAATTCAAATGTGTACCTGAAAATCAAGTCGAAATGAACAGAAGAAGAGAATCAGCAGCAATAACAATTTCCAGCAGCAAAATCAGTAGTGAATCAACCCAGTAGATGATGTCAAATGATCCAGAAGAAATTTCACACCAGGTATGGACTGGGTTACACGAATTGGGCTGGGGATTTTTGGCTACAACGAGCCCAAATATAGATTTATTATTAAGAGCCTTCTTTTTTAAAAGTTTTTCTTTTATTTTCCTCTTTTATTGTAATTTCCTCTTCTTTTTTATTTCATTTTGTATTTTACATTTTCTTGATTTATTAAGATGCAAAAATAAAGACCTAATATATTTACAAAACTAAGCTAATTAATTCCTAAAAATTGATTAAATCCTTTTTTTTTTAAAGTAAACTCATGACAAATTCCCCAATTAGCAATAAAAATTCAAAAATGGACTATTTTTGTTATTTTCTTCATACTTTGTTTTAAATGCAATTTAACTACTAATTAATCCTAAAAATGTAAAATTAAACCCTAAATGCACATGCCAAATGTATTTTTATATTTTCATATGAATTAAAATGCACAAATAAATGCAAACAATTAACAGAAAATAACACAAAAATTCACAAAATTGCAGAATAAAGAAAATCATTTTGTTTGAATTTTTGGGAGTAATTCACTTAGGGAAAAAATCACGTGCTCACAGGGGTACCTAGATTTTATATATTCTTCAGCTTCCCACGTCACTTCTTCCTTAATTTTTTTCCTTAGAATTACTTTAACTGAAGTCACTTCTTTATTTCGTAGCTTATGGATTTGTCGAATAGGATAGCCACCGAGACTTCTACGTAGGATAGACCTTCTGTGACTTGAATATCTTTAACAGGGATGATACAGGGCGGATTGCTCAAGCACTTTCGGAGCATAGACACATGGAATACCAGATGCACTGCTTCCTATTCTGGGGGCAACTCGAGCTTATAAGCTACTTGGCCGACCTTCTGAATAATCTGGTACGACCCAATATACCAGGGGCTGAGTTTGCCTCTTTTACCAAATCTCATCACGCCTTTCACAGGTGATACCTTTAAGAACACCCAGTATCCTATAGAGAACTCCAATTCTCACTGCCGGTTATCCGAGTAGGATTTTTGCTTGCGTTGGGCAGCCAACAGTCAGCTTCGAATTAGCTTCACCTTTTCTACAACCTATTGCACTAACTCTGGCCCCAATAACTTTGTTTCACCTACTTCAAACCAGTTGATAGGAAATCTACACTTTCGTCCATATAAGGCCTCATATGGTGCAATTTGAATACTGGCATGGTAGTTGTTGTTGTAAGCAAACTCAATGAGCGATAGATGATCTTTCCAATTTCCCTTGAAGTCCAAAACACAAGCTTGTAATATGTCTTGAGCGTTTGGATAGTGCACTCGGCCTGACCATCTGTTTGGGGATGAAAGGTTATGTTAAGGTGGATCTTCGTTCCCAATCAAATATGGAATGATCTTCAAAATTTAGCCATAAACTGAGCACCTCGGTCTAATATGATGGAGACCGAAATCCCATGGATTGAACCATTTCCTTAATATACAACATAGCATAGTCTTCAATCGGGAAAGTAGTCTTTACTGGTAGAAAATGAGCTGACTTGGTGAGCCGATCCACGATAACTTAGATGGAATAAAACCCTCGATGTGATCGAAGTAATACAGTAACGAAATCCATGTTGATCACTTTCCATTTCTAGGTCAGAATTTCCATATTTTGCAACAACCCTCTTGGTTTCTAATGTTCAACTTTAACTTGTTAGCAATTTGGACATTGAGCGACGTATCCAGCTATGTCCTTCTTCATGACGTTCCAGTAATATAGTTATCATAGGTTGTGGTACATCTTGGTTGACCCCGGATGAAAGGAATACCGGGACCAATGAATCTTATCCATGATCTGATCCCGGAGTCCCCAAACATCGGGTACACATAGTCAGTCCTTGCATCTAAGGACCCCGTCCTCGGATAGCTCGAACATATGCTTCTTTAGGGGATGCTTCCTATTATATTCACCGAGGTCGGATCGTCAAATCGTCGTGCCTTACTTCAGCTACTAACTAACGAGGACTCTACAGTGTTCCAAACTGTAGCTCCATCGTCGCTAGTATCAAGCAGTCGCACATTTAGGTTTGCTAAACGGTACAAGTCTTTAGTCATCTCCAACTTCTACTCCTCCACATGCCGCAGGCTTCCCATAAACTTCTGACTCAATGTATTAGCCACTACATTTACCTTCATGGGGTGGTATAAAATATCTGCATCATAGTCCTTTAACAATTCGATCCACCTCCGTTGCCTCAAATTCAACTCTTTTTGCTTGAATATGTACTGCAAGCTCTTGTGATTGGTGAATATGTCAACATGAACTCTATACAGATAGTGATACCATATCTTTAGTTGGAAAATGACAGCGGCTAGCTCCAGATCATGGGTCGAATAAGTTTGCCCATGTTTCCTTAGCTACCTTGAAGCATATGCAATCACCTTCCCATGTTGTATTAGTATGATTCCTAATCCCATTCTGGAGGCATCACAATATATGATGTACCCCTCGGGTCCTTTAGGAAGAGTCAACACAGGTGCCAAGTTTACATGTCCTTTAACTCTTGGAAACTCTTCTTACAAACAGCAGCCCACCGGAATTTCGCTGCCTTATGCATCAACTTCGTCAAGGAAGCAACTATGTATGAGAAATTCCCCATAAACCTTCGATAATAACTAGCCAAGCCCAAGAAGCTGCATACCTTGATGGGAGTTGTGGGCCTTGGCCAGTTCTTGACTGCCTCAACCTTTTTACGATCAACATTGATACTTTCACCGGATACTATATGCCCAAGGAAGGCCACAAAGTCCAACCAAAACTCGCATTTGGAAAACTTAGCATATATCTTGTGATCTCGGAGCGTGGGTAATACCTTTTGCAAGTGCTCTGCATGCTCTTCTTCTAATCGAGAGTACACCAAAATATCATCAATGAACACTATCACAAAGATATCCAAGAATGGCATGAATACTCGATTCATCAGATCCATGAAGGCCGCTGGTGTATTCGTTAGGCCAAAGGACATAACAAGGAACTCATAATGTCCATATCTAGTCTGAAAGTATATCTTCGGAATATCCTCTTCCTTGATCCTCAGCTGATAATACCCATATCTGAGGTCGATCTTTGGAAAATGCTTAGTACCTTGTAGTTGATCAAACAAATCATCGATCCTTGGAAGGAGATATTTGTTTTTGATGGTTTCTTTATTCAACCGTCGGTAATCAATACACATCCTTAATGATCCATCCTTCTTGGGAACAAACAATACTGGGCTCTCCATGGGGAAATATCGGGTCGTATAAAGCCCTTATAAAGAAGATCCTTCGACTCTGCAGGAGTCATCCTGTATGGAGGAATAGATATCAGTTATGTGTTGGGTGGCGCATCAATAGAAAATTCAATATCCCTCTCCGGTGGGATGCTCGGGAGCTTATCAACGAATACATCAAAAAATTCGCTAACGACTGGTACCGACTGAAGGGTGGGAGGCTTTTCTTCAATATCTTGCACCAACACCAGATGATAGAAACATCCCTTCATGATCATCCTTCGGGCCTTAAGGTACGAAATACACTTCCACTTTGGCGCTACAACATCACCCCTTCCAATCAAGAACGGGCTCTCCGGGAAAGTTGAAACAAACAAAAATCTTCCAGTAATCCACCGTAGCATAACAAGAGGCTAGACAATCCATGCCCATAATAACATCAAATTCTATCATTTCTAACTCATTCAAATCAACCAAAGTATGGCGATCATGAATCATCACATCCGCCTAACTACTGTAGGTTCGCCCACGTGCGTGGACACTTCCAATGGTTGACATAACAATTCAGGTTTCTTACCATATTTACTAGCAACAAATGGGGAAATGTACGATAAGGTGGAACCGGGATCTATTGATGGTAGGCTAGAAACCTGTATTTTAGTCATAGTTTGTACTCTAATTACCGTATTTTACTTATGGTTGAGCTTAAATAATGGTGATTTGCACTTATTACGTGTTTTATGCCTTTCAAGAATTGATTCCAAGCTATTAAGATAATTTGGAGCTAAATTGAACAAGTTGGATCTTTGAAGTCTGAGTAAAAGCCCAAGAAATTATGTCGGGATCACGTTCGGGGGTCGAAAACCAAGTCTGGAGGTCAAAAAATAAGAAAAAATGATTACTCTAAGAAAAATGCAGTACCACGCCGCGGGGCATGCCACGGGGCGCAAAGTGGTAGTGCAATTATTTTTGCAGACTGTATAAATCAGCCCTCAGAAGTTCTCCACCGGCGCGGCGCATGGGCGCCGTTCCCTACGTCGCGCATGTGTATTTTTGTCAGAGTACTTTCCCGTTTCATCTTGGAAAGGGTAGTTTCGTCCGGTCCCGTTCCTACATTGAATAAATACATCAAAAATATGATTTTGAGTGGACCTTTTACCTACGAAAGATTGGAAGAACATTGGAGACTCAAGGCACAAGGATTAATCATTCTTTCCTCAACTCAACACCCTAGTTTGGATTGAATTCATATTTTCTTATTCTTCAACTTTATTTGTAATAATTTTCTCCATGATTATGGTGTGGTTTATGTTAGGGTTTGACGGATATGGTGTTTTGATTGATATTTGTGGATTTTAGCTCTAGTGATTTGCGTGAATTCATTTGTGGAGCTTTGAACTGATTGCAACTTTATACCAGTTTATTTAATTAAAAGAGGAATATTTTGTGATTATCTTCGCATTATTTTATTTGGTTTAGTTCAGTGATTCTTTTAAGTAATCGAAAGAGCTTGTTGAATTATTGATTAAATCAAGTTAGAGGAATATTCGAGAGACGTTTTCCTAAAGACTAATCCATTAATGTGTTCTTGCATATTTTCACAGTGTTCTGTATTAGTACACCTCGTAGAGTTATAACTTAATCGAGAGAGGAGTCTTTGCTACGCATTTGAACTAATCATCGAGTGAATTCGTAAGAATGATTAGAACATGAGAGTGAATTGAACTAGAGTTAGATCCCGAATAGCTATCTTGCATTTATCCTGTCACGACCCTAATTTCTCCCATTGATATTTCGGTGATGCTCAACTCTTGTCTTTCTGTGATCAGCTGTTAATTATTTTAGTTTTCATAGTTAATTTTAGTTATTAATAATTCCAACCAAAGTGTTAATCATCTAGAATAACATTAAGCTAGAAATTACTTGAACATTGTTTCAATCCAATCCCTGTGGAAACGATAATTAAACTATACTATCTTTGGCTAGGGAGCATCAATTTCGTGTTGTGTTTTGCGCTCGTCAAATTTTGGCACCATTTCCGGGGATTGGCAATCAATAGTGTTCAAATTGGTTTTTGGTGCTAATTTAAGAACAAATTTCATTTTATTTTTCACAAATTTCTCTTCTGTGTGCAGGCAACAAGTTAACTTCTCTAGCTCGATCTACTTCAAAAAAAATTGATTCCATACAATCCAGAGGTGGGAAAATGTCTGTGACCGTTGAGGAAAGATAAAGAACTCACCGAAAAATTCTTAGGGAAACCTTCAACCCAAGATTACATGGCTAAGAACGATGATGATGGGGTAGACTTAATTGCAAGATATGCGGCACAACAGAGAGAACAAGTTGCACGGATAGCAGCTGAAGGAGCCATTAGAGCTGCTGATGAGACTATCGAAGATGATTGGGGTCTAAGATTCAATTTAAATCGACCCCTGGTTGAAGACCAGTTTGAAAATATGGCTCCCAGGTCTGGCAGAGCATTAGGTGATTATGCTAGACCAGTTTATAATGAGAGACTGTCAAGTTTCATACCTCCACCTGCAGCAGCAAATAATTTCGAGTTGAAGTAAGGCTTGCTTCAAACCATCCAGAACAACTATGTCTTTATGAGGGAAGGCGAATGAAGATCCTAACACTCACTTGATGGACTTTGAGGAAATCATGAACAACTTTCAATACAACAGAGTGTCAAAACATGCAGTCTACTTAAGGGCATTCCCCTTTTCACTGAAGGATGATGCAAAGCACTGGCTTCGAAGCTTACCAACTAGGTCGAATAGGACATGGGAAGATATGACTAAAAATTTCCTTGCCAAGTACTTCTCAGCTGCAAAAATAGTGAAATTCAGAAGGGAAATCCACAACTTCTGCCAAAGGGATACTGAAACGATCTTCAAAGCTTGGGAAAGATTCAAGGACATAGTGAGAAATTGTCGGCATAATATAATCGAATTGTGGATACAAATCCAGGACTTTTGGGATGGATTGACACCTTTCTCACGAAGAACTCTAAGTACCACAGTTGGAGGTCCTTTAATGAAGAAGACTCCTGAGGAGATTATTGCAATTCTTGATGAGCTATCTAAAGATGCTAAGAGAAGATAGATGATGATCTAAAGAAGAAAAAGAAGGGGAAGACTAGAGCTTAGAAGAAGAAGAAGGATGGGAATTCAATGAGTGAGGAGACTAAGGAGAGAAAATACATGCTTGATCTACCTTTCCCATAGAAGAAAAAAAGAGAGAAGCTGAACAAATAATTTGGGTAGTTTCTAGAATTGCTCAAGCAGGTGCATGTTAATCAAGCATTGTGACGACCCGGCCAGTCGTCTCATGAGTTACCGCTCCGTTTTCCCCATTTCTGCTTCTTTATGCTTCGTTATCCGTGTTTTATGTGATCAAGTTGATTAGTTTGCTTTTGGAGTGGATTTGGTAAGAAATGAGACACTTAGTCTCTTTTAAGGAAGCTTGAGTTGGAAAAGTCAACCGGATGTTGACCTATGTGTTAGAGGGCTCGGATGTGAGTTCTGATGGTTAGGTTAGCTTCGGGAGGTGATTCATGACTTAGGAGTGTGATCGGAATTGGTTTTGGAGGTCCGGAGTAGAATTAGGCTTGAATTGGCGAAGTGGATATTTTGGCGATTTTCGATTGGTAGGCGAGATTTTGATCCGAGGGTCAGAATGGAATTCCGAGAGTTGCTGTAGCATTGTTATGCCATTTGGGATGTGTGTGTAAAATTTCAGGTCATTCGGACGTGGTTTGGTTGGGTTTTTGATCAAAAGCGTGTTTCGGATGTTTTTAGAAAACTTAGGCTTGAATTCGATGTGAATTGTTGGATTTGGTATTGTTTGGGGTGTTTTGATGATTGAAACAAGTTTGAATGAGGTTTTAGGATGTATTGGTGCTTTTGGTTGAGGTCCCGGGGGCCTTGGGTGAGTTTCGGGTGGTCAATCGGACCATTTTCTAAGTTTAAAAGTTGCAGATTTTCATTTCAGGTGTTACAGAGATTTATCTCATCGTGTTCGCAAGAGGAGTCTCGCGTTCGCGTAGAAGGAATTTGGAAGGCCAGGATTTATACCTTCGCGTTCGCGTTTGAGTGCTTGCGTTCGCGTATAAAGACTTGGGTCCAGTGGAAAATTGTTCTTCACGTTCGCACCTGGGGGCTCGCGTTCACGTAGGTCTGGGGATTTAAGCATCGCGTACGCGGGACCCTGTCGCATTCGCATAGGGTTGTTTTTGAGAAATTAAAAATTGTGCTTCGCGTTCGTGAGGCTTAGGTCGCGAACGCGGTGAAGGAGTATCAGAACTAGGCAGAAAGTTTATTAAACATTTCATCCGCGATTTTGGGTCATTTTTCCTCCATGGTTGACCATTTTGTGAGCTTCTCGGTGGAGATTAAAGAGGGATTCAAGGGGAATCGATTGGAGGTAAGATTTTTGAACATAAAACTCGTTTCTATTGTGAAATCCACCTAGAAATTCATGGAAACTAAGCCTAAAATTTGAATAACTAGGGCTTGAGAAATTTGATTTTGATTTGGGATTTGAAGGACCATTTGGGGTCGGATTTGAGAAATTTTGATATGTATGAACTCGTAGGGAGATAAGGAATCTAATGATGTGAAAACTTCTGAGTTTCGAGAAGTGGTCCCGGGGCTCGGGTTTTGGTAATTTCGGGATTTGTGCCCGTTCTTGATTGTTTTCGCTTGGGCTTTATTCCCTTAGCATATTGTGATGTATTCGTTCTGATTTTGGGTAGATTCGACGCGCGTGGAGGCCGATTTGAGGGGCAATGGCTTTGCGAGCTAGAGATTTTGCCGGTTCGAGGTGAGTAATGATTGTAAATGATATTCTGAGGGTTTGAAACCCCGGATTGCACATCGTAGTGCTATATTGAGGTGACTTACACGCCGGATAGCGAGCGTGGGGTAGAGCACCATTGGGGATTGTGACTTGGTCCGTCCCGATTGATGAAATTATCACGTATTTGACTGAAACTTATTTGTTATCATCATGATTTGGGTTGATTGCCATATTCGGGCTTCGTGCCAATTATTTGAACCCTTCGGGGATTTTTATCACTATTTCCTCACTGTTTTGAATTATTACTTGAACTCAGTCCTGTTGATATCTACTGTTTTACAAACTCAGCCACTTTTACTAAGTTTTGAGACTTAAACGATATTTTAAAAGATGTTTTGGGCTGAGAACTGCTGTTTTACTAATGCCCGAGGGGCTTGTGATAATTTTCGGACTGAGTGAGGGTGAGGGCCATATGTGAGGATATGCTGAGTGATATGAGGCCGAGGGCCTGAGATTCTTTTATATGCCACGAGGTGGCTGGAGTGATGTGAGGCCGAGTGCCGAGTGATGTGAGGCCGAGTGCCGAGTGATGATGCCACGAGGTGGCTTGATATAGCGCTTGGGCCGTAAGGGGCCCCTTCGAAGTCTGCACACCCACAGTGAGCGCGGGTACCCATTGTTCTGAGAGTGAGCCCAAGGGGTTGAGATTGTTCTGAGAGTGAGCCCGAGGGGCTGAGAGTGTTCTGAGAGTGAGCCCGAGGGGCTGATACTATTCCGAGAGTGATCCCGAGGAGCTGGTACTGTTTTGAGATATTGCCCGAGGGGCGTACCTTTATGTGTTCATCTTTCATATTTACTTGTCATTTTTACCTGTTATACTGTGATATTTGTGCCCGAGGGGCGGATTTTCGGTGCTTATCGACACTAACTGTTTTGCATTCATTGCGTAACTGTTGAAAAAGTCATTTTCAAAAGAGTTTAAACTGAGCTAAGATATTTCTAAAGATTTCACAGCTTCACTGCTTTTCTCAAGGGTTTTTATACTGCTCTATACAGCATGATGATTTGCTTTACGTGATTTCTTACTGCTCAGTCGTTATTTACCTTTATTACTCACTGAGTTGGAGTACTCACTTTACTCCCTGCACCTTGTGTGCAGATGCAGGTATTTATACACCCGGTACCGGGTTTTGAGCTGATCGGAGGTAGAGTTATCGGAATTTAGCGAGGTGACTACCAGCGTTCGTAGCACCGCTTTTCTCCCTTTTGTTCTTTCGACCTGTTCTATATATTTCAGACCTTGTAGTTGTATTCATACTCTAATAGATGTTCGTGACTTGTGACACACCAGTTTGGGCTGTGTCGGGTTGTACTTCCGCTAATTATTATCATTAAATCATATTTAAACTACTCAGGAACTGTGTAACTATTTTAAAAGGATGAATTGGGTTAGTTGGCTGGCCTTGTCCCTACGAGAGGCGCCATCACGATCGCGTCTGGGTTTGGGTCGTGACAAGTTGGTATCAGAGCCTAGGTTACATAGGTCTCACGAGTCATTAGCAGGTTTAGTAGAGTCTCGTGGATCGGTACAGAGACGTCTGTATTTATCCTCGAGAGGCTGCAGAACCTTTAGGAAAACTTAGCATTCTTGAATGCTTATCATGCGTCCTTGATTCAGCTAGAAAAGTAACTCTTGAAATTCCTTCCACACGTTCGTTTGCACGCATAAGCGCTCAGTATCAGATGTGCCTTGATGGCTTGTGATTCCCCGATTGAGGGGCGAGAGGTGATCTCTGTGAGTTTATGTTGGGCCAGTTTGGAGGACTTGAGGCTGGATCTTTTCCTATGGCTTGAGCACCGAGGTGCTGATTGTGTGAACAAGTGTTTTTCAACTTATATGTTCGGTAGTGTCCCTGTTAGTGGAAGTGACGGTTGTGGCTATGTGATGAGTACGTTAGTACTGCGAGGTGTATCCATATGATTTGGAAGCGACGAGAAGGGTCTGCTGAATGATGGAAGAACTATTAGATGCTTGAAGTCCATCTTGATTCGAGGTATAGCCCGAGTTATGGGCGTGTGAAGAATCATTCCAGTTCCTAGTTGGGAGTGAAGTAAATTTCATGTTGCGATATGAGTTCAGACTCAAGAAGACTAAGTGACTGCGTAATGTTTATGACGGTGGAAGGTATACAGGAAATGTTAGTTGGAGGCAAAGCGGGAGGGTTATCTCCTGCGGAGTGTTCTGAGGTTGTGTGATCCTTATGTTGTCTATTAGAAGATTTCATTACGAGTGAAGTATATGTGTTGGAATTTAAATTTGGGTCGCTTAAGAGAGTAGGCTTAACAGTTGCGAGAATGAGTACGAGATGTGCCGAAGATTTAAAGTGCTAGATGATCTGTGTTTTCACAAGCTTACAAAGGATTTGAGTTTAATCTCGCTATGGTATTGTGGCATCAATAGAGTATAAGTGTTATGAGTTGTTGAGTGTATTTTGAACTACGGCTTCGAACCAAGTGGGGGGAGTTTGCTGTGAGTAGTTGATTGCATGGTTAGGTGCTATGTTGGTTCCAGTTTGAGACGTGCGGGTGAATTAGTTATTGCTTACGGAAATTGAGACCGAGGATGGCTCAAGTAAAGGAAATTTTTTGACAAAGGTTATATTATGCTTTGATAAATGATGAAAAATGTATATTTTTGAGTATATTTGCATATTAATTCTTGTGTGTGTCGCGGGAGATTACATGATTTTCAAAGTGAAATATACTCATTATGTGTTTCTTATGTGTAGGAACGAGTTTGGATGATAAATGATCAAAAGATGACAATTCGACACAAAAAGAAGAAATTAAAGGAGTGGGAGCTCGTCGATTCTCGTGCGTGGCACGAAGTCGGACGCGAAAAAGGAGAAAAGTTAAGGCACAAAACAGCGAAGCGAAGCAAAGGCACGAAGTGCTTCGTGAAATGGAAGAATTTCAAAAGCTGGTTCCGCGTCAAAGTCTGCGTCTAGACGCGAAGGCAAACGCGGACCCGCGTCAAAGTCCGCGTCTAGACGCGAAGGCAGACGCGAATTCCAGCTCTCCCATCCGAAGTTGGATTGAAGAATTCCGCCCCTCACCAACCCTAGGTCATATAAATACATCCTAAAACACCACTTTGAAAGGAGGAGACACTACTTTAGGGTTAGACAACACCCTTGGAGGCAAGAACACGCTAGGAGCAAGGAGGAATTCTTCAACAAGTTTTTCCTTCCTCTTCCTATTTTTCATTGTTGGTTATGATTTTTAGTATTGTAGTTTTACATACTATTATGAATAGCTAATTCGTTTTCTAGGGTTTTGATGGAACCTTTTGGGGATGAATTGGTTGTTATATTAATATAGTTTTGAGTTAGTTGTTAATCTCTGTTTGTTCAACTACGTTTTGATTTTGGTTAATCGAAAGGATCCTCAATTAGCCGTTCCTATTTATTATGTATCTGCTTGAGAGAGAGTGCATATTTAGGTAGTTGTTTGAACAACATCACTCCCGGAGTATAGGCGAGAGTCATAACCGAGGGTTTAGAGGTTGGATTAGAGATAACGATACCTCGGATGCGATCTAAGTGAACTGTAATGTGAGTCTAGCTAGCATAGCTTGAGAGAGTGCGTCTAGTAAATTATCATAATTGCTTGAGAGAGATTTATGATAGCTGGAGAGTTCATAATTGATAGAGGCAACTAAGTCAAAGCTATAGGAAACATACAACTAATGAAATCAACAATTGGGGAAATCATAACTCTAGACCTCCTTAATTTAGTCTCCAAACCTTTGTCTCGTTAGTTGATAATTTTACCGTTTTATAGTATTTGTTGGTTAATTAGTTAGAAATATAAATCTCAATTTTATAATTTAGAAATTGTTCAAACTTGTCTTCTTTGCGATATTGAACAATTACAGTGAAACCTTAGTTCTCTGTGGGATTCGACTCCGGACTTTTAGACCAGATTATATTTGCAGCGACCGCTTATCCTTTTTAGGACTAGAGTTGGGCGTGATCAAATTTTGGCGCCGTTGCCGGGGAGCTAACAGTGTAGTTGTAGCTGTATATATTGCTAGGGTTCAAGTTTGAACTTTTATTTTGTTTTGTTTTTTCTTGGTATTTTTTTATAACTGCTGATTTGAGAAACATGACATCTTGGAATTATGGGAATTTAGGTGTAGATAATTCTACTGTTGATCTCCATACATATTGTAAAGGAAACCACTCAAAACGTTCCTTAGAGCGAGTTATGTGCACCAACTCAATCTTATTTGTGGAATGTGTGTGATGTGTGTGGTGGTAAAAATGGTCACCTTCATGGTTGTGCTTATATTTCTTATTTTTCCCCAACCCCTTACTATGATGGTACTACCTTTTCTTGTGAAGTTAATAGGAACAAAGAACCTAGGAATGCGGACCTGGAGGAGATCAAGGATATGCTAAAGTGCCTTCTGGAACAAAACAATGAGAAACAATTGCACATAGAAAGGCAAGAGGCAACTATTCGCAAGTTGGAGGCTCAATTGAGTCAAGTGGTTGGAGCTTTTAATGCTCAACAAGCCAATATTGAGGATAGTAGCCAAGAAGAGCAGAAATTTGAGGTGTTAATTGGGAAGGTCAGAGTAGAACATCATCAACCTAGCCAACTACAATTTGAGGATGTCAATGTTGAAGAAGTGAGACTAGAGTCAGCCAAGGACATTGAGGATACAACTTTTGTTGACTCTAGTATCATTGATGTTGAGGATGTTGAAAATCCTGAAGTTCATGTGTTTGAGCGCATTGGTCCACACTCCAAGCATTTTTCCACATTATGTTTGGATGATGATATGGAAATAGAGTCATCTGAACCAATCGAAGAGTCAAGGAATGAGGAACAAGGTGCATATATTCTGGAATTCTTCTTGCCAGAAAGTCAGGATTACATACCTCATACAAAGGCCAAGGAGTGCAGAATACTACATAATTTCCTTGGGCCAGTTAGATGCGTTCCACCGCCCCATGACCATAATCATAAGCTTGAATCAAAATTGGGGGTTCAATTCATAAGCTCGAGGTGGAGGCAAAAAGTGATTCGTGTCGTGCCGCGACGTTAAATCAAGCGCTTGTTAGGAGGCAACCCAGCTTTATTGCTTTCTTTTATTTATTTTTTAATTTTTTTAATTGTATTATTTTTGTAGTGTCAATTTTTTATTTTCTAGGAGCATGGAAATCAAAGGTATTGGAAGGATGCAACAGCAAATCAAATGGGAAACTAAGTATGAGGTACCCGCACGAAGGACCAAGCCTGGGAGAAGTCTGAGTACCCCATGAACTGCTAGTGCTTCGGCCTTTGGCCTACCAGGGAGTTTCTCTTACCCTCTTATGGTTATGCTGTGCATTGGGGACAATGCACAATTTTATGTGTGGGGTGATGAGATTGTCCGGGTGACTTTTCATGCTACTTTAGCTGTATTAGTTTAATTAAATAGTTTTTTTTTAAAAGATTGGACTTCTCCCGACGATGGATCTATTAGACAATTTTCTTGAGGGATTTAAGTCTAAAGAAAAAAAAAGATTTTCTTTGTAGGTAGTGTAATATTCCCCCTTGGTTTTTCTTTGTGTCGCGGTTCTTTTCCAAGGGATTTATTTGAACCGGGTGTAGTTAGTTTTTTTGGGAGTAGGAGCCATTGTGTTGTATTTTGAATTGAAGCAATATCTCTTGACTTGGTTATGCCTTGAGAATTGTGAGTACTTTGGCTGTGACGCTTAGGCTCAGTTTTTGACTCTTATATAAGTACCTTAAATTGTATGATCTTAACTTTGCTTAACTTCTTTGACTAGAGTGTCTTGATGAAACCAATCCTGAGTGAGTTATGTGCCATGTGTGTGTAAGGATTTGTTATATTCTGTGCATTGCATTTAATGCCTAGAACTTGCCCCGTGTGTTTGCAAAGCGAAATAGTAGTTTTATTCAGTCTAGGAAGTCATATAGGCATTTCTTTGTTGAGCATGATATGTATATTTTACCCGCCTAATTGTTATGTATCGTAGTTAACCCCTTTGAGCCTGTAATCCTGTTTCTTTGGCAACCACATTACAAGCCTTACCCATTTGTTTGAATGGACTATCTATTTGAACCTTTTAACCTCTCATAAGCACTTGAATTGTGATGATTTATGTAAAAGTTAATGTGTGGGGTGGTTGGTTTGGCTTTTGAGTGGAACTAATGAAATCAGGAGAAAGGTGCACTGTTTTGAACAAGTACGAGCCACTTGAATTGAAAAAGAAATATAGTTGTATTGCTGTGAAAAAAAGTATTTCTTTAATAAGTGGTGACTCTTGCTGTAATTGTGCTTAAAGAAGTATGGGGTAATATACATTGATGTGAAGGTGGAGTTTGGTTTGACATAAGTATGGGGTTTGAATGTTAAAGTATATGTATTAAAGTGCTTAGGGAGGTGTAGTCACTCTTATATCTAAATATATCTTACCCGTCCCGTAGCCTACATTACAACCAAATAAAGTCCTAATTGATCCTAGATTGAATGAGCTCGATTAGTGGAGTAGTACACTACGGGCAAGCTTATGGTGCATCTTTTGTGGCATATGAATGTTATTTCTGAGAGTGAGTGAATTCTTCCTATCTTGAGTTCCTAAGTGTTCTTAAATTTTACTGTGTGGAACTACTCTCTTTTGTTGTGTGAGGGCACTTGATTCATGAAGGAAAGGTAATGTCAGTGACCTCTATGTTAGAGCAAGTGGGTGAGTTGTGAATAATGCGTGGTACTTATGAGTCAAATCTTGAGGTGAAGATGTTATGCTTTTGTGCTTAGTCTATTTTAAATACTCTTGGTGTGATGAGTTAGGAGAATTGTTTAAAAAGGTCGTGTCTATAAAAAAAGTGTAGTTTGATTGCTCGAGGACGAGCAAGAGTTTAAGTGTGGGGTGTTGATAAATGATGAAAAGTGCATATTTTTGAGTATATTTGCATATTAATTCTTGTGTGTGTCACGGGAGATTACATGATTTTCAAAGTGAAATATACTCATTATGTGTTTCTTATGTGTAGGAACGAGTTTGGATGGTAAATGATCAAAAGATGACAATTCTATACAAAAAGAAGAAATTAAAGGAGTGGGAGCTCGTCTATTCTCGTGCGTG
This sequence comes from Nicotiana attenuata, assembly GCF_001879085.1. NCBI lineage: Eukaryota > Viridiplantae > Streptophyta > Magnoliopsida > Solanales > Solanaceae > Nicotiana > Nicotiana attenuata. The sequence continues at coordinate 17,875,360 of NC_031993.1, forward strand.
ACACGAAGTCGGACGCGAAAAAGGAGAAAAGTTAAGGCACAAAACAGCGAAGCGAAGCAAAGGCACGGAGCGCTTCGCGAAATGGAAGAATTTCAAAAGCTGGTTCCGCGTCAAAGTCTGCGTGTAGACGCGAAGGCAAACGCGGACCCGCGTTAAAGTCCGTATCTAGACGCGAACGCAGACGCGGATTCCAGCTCTCCCATCCGAAGTTGGATTGAAGAATTCCGCCCCTCATCAACCCCAGGTCATATAAATACATCCTAAAACACCATTTTGAAAGGAGGAGACACTACTTTAGGGTTAGACAACACCCTTGGAGGAAAGAACACGCTAGGAGCAAGGAGGAATATTTCAACAAGGGTTTCCTTCCTCTTCCTATTTTTCATTGTTGGTTATGATTTTTAGTATTGTAGTTTTACATACTATTATGAATAGCTAATTCGTTTTCTAGGGTTTTGATGGAACCTTTTGGGGATGAATTGGTTGTTATATTAATATAGTTTTGAGTTAGTTGTTAATCTCTATTTGTTCAACTACGTTTTGATTTTGGTTAATTGAAAGGATCCTCAATTAGCCGTTCCTATTTATTATGTATCTGCTTGAGAGAGAGAGTGCATATTTAGGTAGTTGTTTGAACAACATCACTCCCGAAGTATAGGCGAGAGTCATAACCGAGGGTTTAGAGGTTGGATTAGAGATAACGATACCTCGGGTGCTATCTAAGTGAACTGTAATGTGAATCTAGATAGCGTAGCTTGAGAGAGTGCGTCTAGTAAATTATCATAATTGCTTGATAGAGATTTATGATAGCTGGAGAGTTCATGATTGATAGAGGCAACTAAGTCAAAGCTATAGGAAACATACAACTAATGAAATCAACAAATGGGAAAATCATAACTCTAGACCTCCTTAATTTAGTCTCCAAACCTTTGTCTCGTTAGTTGATAATTTTACCTTTTTATAGTATTTGTTGGTTAATTAGTTAGAAATATAAATCTCAATTTTTATAATTTAGAAATTGTTCAAACTTGTCTTCTTTGCGATATTGAACAATTACAACGAAACCTTAGTTCTCTGTGGGATTCGACTCCAGACTTATAGACCAGATTATATTTGCAGGGACCGCTTATCCTTTTTAGGACTAGAGTTGGGCGTGATCATGCTTCATAGGGTAAGAGAATCACGGGATGTCTTAAGTTGTTGTTGGTAAAGAATGCTCGGTGCATAGAGCAAGAAGTTTCTTGATTGTATTGGGATGAGGATTTCATTCCGCGATGTCGGAGTGCCAATGAGGCACGGGTTGTTTGGTTCATTTCGTCAGGTAAATTGCAGTTTGAATAAGAGTGAATGACTTGCGAGAATGGTTCTAATGTGTTCAAGATTCTACATATAACAATTGGGTATTTTAAAGTTGCATATGTGGTTAGAAACTGAGTTTTCATTGGAAGATGTCAAGACTTGTGGTATTTTCTATAAATTGTGGGATTCTATGTATCAGTATCAGGAAGGTAAAGGTAACGGATTTAGATTCGTAGCAAGTCTCTTCAGAGTAAAGTATTTTGAAGGTGGTGCTTTTAGGGATATTTAAGAGAGTATTCAGCGGCTTATGAGTCTTAGACGGTGTGGTTTTGTGCTTGGGTCTCGTGTGGTAAGTATGGGTTGAGGAATTGTGGTGTTATATCAAGAAAGAGTATCAAGTTGAAGATAAATCAAAAGGGAAATCGGATAGATGGGATAGCTTGGTAGTAGGCCGAATTGGCATGGTAATGGATATGATCGGTTCTTGAGTGCTTATGAAGCGGTGGGTTTCCACAGGTGTTTCGTTGCAATACTCTTAGGTTTTGATGGCTTGTGTAGCTTGGTTGAGTTAGAAGGAGTCAGTCCTGATTGTTCGGTTTTGTGCAAAGGGGATTCGTAGAGTTCTTGAAAATTTCTGCCACGGTTAGAGATGTATGTTTCTACTGGCATGAGGAGCATGGGATGTATAGTGATTTTCTCCTAGATGGGATCAAATGGAAACGTTCTTGGCAGGTTGAGTACGTAGTTGCTTGTAGCTCGGAGTGGATTATGAAGTTCTCATGTTATCCTAGGGTGAATGATCTTCAGATGATTAAGGAAATGGTATTGCTAATCATAGTGATTTGACGAGGGTATGTGTTTCAGAAAAGGCTATGTGATTAAGTTGAGAGTACTTCGGTAGTACTGTGGCGGTTTCTTGTTAGATCGACTACTGATATTCGAGTTTGCTTGATGGCGCAGGGGAATTTTAGAATATCTTTCGTGGAATGATTGGGTACTTGAGGTGTGATATGTATTCGGACAGGGGAATTTGGGATCAGGTATGGTGATTTGTGTACCACATGGAGTTGGAGACCGGAAGTTCTCATATTCAGGCTATGTTGTGGTTGTAGATCGTGTGAATCGACACTATTTAATGGCTATTGGGGTTGGGAGACCCGAGCAGACCTTTTGTTGCTTGGTATATTAGATCTTGGATGTGATATTGGGCTCAGACTTGTTTCCGTGTTGTGTTATTCTGGACTATTGCGATAAGACGGCGCTGTTGGCTATGCCGGAGAAAGCCACGGTTTGAGTGGCGATGTTCGACGGATTATGTCCTATTGGGGATTTTCATATTTCGAAGACCCAACGGACGGCTGGGAAGGATTTTTCTTTCTTATTTGGGCTCTTGTGATGAGTGTAAGTGCTGAGGCTCCTCATATTGATTCATTTCAGGTGGTGAATTCGGGTGTGTTTCTTGTGGCCGGGCATGTCGTCGGGCAAGGTTGTTGATTTCGGTATTGATTTGGTGCCTTGCACCGTATCGTATGGCACCGGCAGAGTTATAGAGGTGGAAGGAACAACTTCAGGTTTCCTTGATAAGGAGTTCGTTGGCAGGCCAATGTGGGTGAGTGTTCTATCTTGAGTCGGCTTGGTTGGCTCCGAATGGCATTGTTGAGGGAAGTATTGATTCGACCGTTGTTGAGCTTATCAGTGATCTGGGGAGATCAATGAGATACCTTTCTGTGTTGCGATGTGTTATGATTCGTTGGTTGTAGGCACACATGGTGCGGTTCATTTGGGGTCTCTTAGTGGAATTCAAGCGGGAAAAGTAATTGGGCGTTGCTCAGTGAATGGCGTTCGGTTATGTCCTATCGGGTTGCATGGTGTATGTTATTTGTTTCACCGTGGGTGTAATGACTTGCTTTGGTTCCAGACATCAAATTGTGCGTGGCTGTCGATTTCGATAGTGACTTGAGGTGTTTTATGTGGAGCAGTGTTTGGATAAGATCGCGCATTGCAGCGAAGCTATGTGGAGATATGATCCTTCAGGCTAGATTCGTGTGTTCTGTTTCTACGAGGTGCGACGGGCTCGCATCATTTGGTGTGGTGGTACTGGTGAGCTTGTGGTACAGCTCCCTCATTTGAGTCATTTTCATAATTTGAGTAAGTTCAGATTGTTTCTTATTAGTGGATTGCACTAGTTGTGGCTTTAGGTTGTATTGGTGTGTCATGTCACCAGAGTAGTTGTGTTGGAATTAGATGAGATTGTTGGGATCTAGAATGAATACAAACGGATTTGATTCCAGCATGTTGGGAGGATAATATCGAGGTTCAACTCAAAAATTTGCTATGGTTTTTGCCAAAGGAGGAGTGGCTTCATGAATGGTTGATCTGAGAAAAACAAAAAAGGTTATGGCTTATTGCATGTTTTATTTATCACTTGGCAGTATATGGAAGCGCTGGAATGAGACTATAGTTAATAAGAGGTTTCCTATCGATATTCGGTTGTTTTGTGCAGCTGCTGTGATTAGAAGTTATCGCTGCGGGCTTTTAAGTTATGTGGTATATCATGTAATTACACCTGAGATTGCAAGTATGGGTGATTACAACTTGTTCGGGCTTATTCAGAGTATAAATGTGAGATTTTAATCTTTTAGATGATTTCAGAAGTGGAAATGTGATTCGAAGGTTTATGGGCTAGGTTGGATTGCGAAATTTTAGTTACATTTTGTTATCGGACCTATATAAGATAGGGTGACGTGGGATCACCCCGGGTATATGCATGGTAAGGTTATTCAGCGATTGGTTGGCTTTTGGAACAACTCTGGGCACGTTCGAGGACGAAAGTTTGTTTAAGTTGGGGAGGATGTGACGACCCGGCCAGTCGTCTCATGAGCTACCGCTCTGTTTCCCCCATTTCTTCTTCTCTATGCTTCGTTATCCGTGTTTTATGTGATCAAGTTGATTAGTTTGCGTTTGGAGTGGATTTGGCAAGAAATGAGACACTTAGTCTCTTTTAAGGAAGCTTGAGTTGGAAAAGTCAACCGGATGTTGACTTATATGATAGAGGGCTCGGATGTGAGTTCCGATGGTTCGGTTAGCTTCGGGAGGTGATTCATGACTTAGGAGTGTGATCGGAATTGGTTTTAGAGGTCCGGAGTAGAATTAGGCTTGAATTGGCGAAGTTGATATTTTGGCAATTTCCGGTTGGTAGGTGAGATTTTGATCCGAGGGTCGGAATGGAATTTCGAGAGTTGCTGTAGCTTCGTTATGCCATTTGGGACGTGTGTGTAAAATTTCAGGTCATTTGGACGTGGTTTGGTTGGGTTTTTGATCAAAAGCGTGTTTCGGAAGTTTTTAGAAAACATAGGCTTGAATTCGATGTGAATTGGTGGATTTGGTGTTGTTTGGGGTGTTTTGATGATTGGAACAAGTTTGAATGAGGTTTTAGGATGTATTGGTGCTTTTGGTTGAGGTCTCGGGGGCCTCGGGTGAGTTTCGGGTGGTCAATCGGACCATTTTCTAAGTTTAAAAGTTGCAGATTTTCATTTCAGGTGCTGTAGAGATTTATCTCTTCGCGTTCGCGAGAGGAGTCTCGCGTTCGCGTAGAAGGAATTTGGAAGGCCAGGATTTATACCTTCGCGTTCGCGTTTGAGTGCTTGCGTTCGCGTATAAGGACTTGGGTCCAGTGGAAAATTGTTCTTCGCGTTCGCACTTGGGGGCTTGCGTTCGTGTAGATCTGGGGATTTAAGCATCGCGTACGCGGGACCCTGTCGCGTTCGCATAGGGTTATTTTTGAGAAATTAAAAAGTGTGCTTCGCGTTCGCGAGGCTTAGGTCGCGAACGCGATGAAGGAGTATCAGAACTAGGCAGAAAGTTTATTAAACATTTCATCCGCGATTTTGGGTTATTTTTCCTCCATGGTTGACCATTTTGAGAGCTTCTCGGTGGAGATAAAAGAGGGATTCAAGGAGAATCGATTGGAGGTAAGATTTTTCAACTTAAAACTCGTTTATGTTGTGAAATCCACCTAGAAATTCATGGAAACTAAGCCTAAAATTTGAAGAACTAGGGCTTGAGAAATTTGATTTTGATTTGGGATTTGAAGGACCATTTGGGGTCGGATTTGAGAAATTTTGATATGTATGAACTCGTAGGGAGATAAGGAATCTAATGATGTGAAAACTTCTGAGTTTCGAGAAGTGGGCCCGGGGCTCGGGTTTTGGTAATTTCGGGATTTGTGCCCGTTATTGATTGTTTTCACTCGGGCTTTATTCCCTTAGCATATTCTGATGTATTCGTTCTAATTTTGGGTAGATTCGACGCGCGTGGAGGCCGATTTGAGGGGCAAAGGCGTTGCGAGCTAGAGATTTTGCCGGTTCGAGGTGAGTAATGATTCTAAATGATATTCTGAGGGTTTGAAACCCCGGATTGCACATCGTAGTGCTATTTTGAGGTGACTTACACGCCGGATAGCGAGCGTGGGGTAGAGCACCGTTGGGGATTGTGACTTGGTCCGTCCCGATTGATGAAATTACCACATATTTTACTGAAACTTATTTGTTATCATCATGATTTTGGCTGATTTCCATATTTAGGCTTCCTGCCTATTATTTGAACCCTTCGGGGATTTTTATCACTATTTCCTCACTGTTTTGAATTATTACTTGAACTCAGTCCTGTTGATATCTACTGTTTTACAAACTCAGCCGCTTTTACTTAGTTTTGAGACTTAAACGATATTTTAAATGATGTTTTGGGCTGAGAACTACTGTTTTACTAATGCCCGAGAGGCTTGTGATGATTTTCGGACTGAGTGAGCTGAGGGCCATATGTGAGGATATGCTGAGTGATATGAGGCCGAGGGCCTGAGATACTTTTATATGCCACGAGGTGGCTGGAGTGATGGGAGGCCGAGTGCCGAGTGATGATGCCACGAGGTGGCTTGATATAGCGCTTGGGCCGTAAGGGCCCCTCCGGAGTCTGCACACCCACAGTGAGCGCGGGTACCCATTGTTATGAGAGTGTTCTGAGAGTGAGCCCGAGGGGCTGAGAGTGTTCTGAGAGTGAGCCCGAGGGGCTAAGATTGTTCCGAGAGTGAGCCTGAGGGGCTGAGAGTGTTCTGAGAGTGAGCCCGAGGGGCTGATACTATTCTAAGAGTGAGCCCGAGGGGCTGGTACTGTTCTGAGATATTGCCCGAGGGGCGTTGTGACGACCCAACCCGTCGTCACGTGTGTTACCACCCCGTTTCCCCCATTTTCTAATTCTTTATGCTTCATTATCAGTATTTGATGTGTTAGAGTGGATTTGGATTAGTTCTAAAAGGAAATGAGACACTTAGTCTCTTAGAGGATGGTTTGTTTTGGAAAAGTCAACTGGACGTTGACTTTTGTGTTAGAAGGCTCGGATATGAATTCCGATGATTTGGTTAGCTTCGGGGGATGATTTGTAACTTAGGAGTGTGATCAAAAGTGATTTTGGAGGTCCGGAGTAGAATTAGGTTGAATTGGCAAAGTTAGGATTTTGGCGAATTCCGGTCGATAGGTGAGATTTTGATCGGGGGATCGGAATGGAATTACGAGAGTTGCAAGAGCTTCGTTAGGTGATTTGGGATGTGTGTGCAAGATTTCAGGTCATTCGGAGGTGTTTTGGTTGGGTTTTTGATCGAATGCGTGTTTCGGAAGTTTTGGAAGAACTTAGGCTTGAATTCGACGAGAAATGATGGTTTTAGTGTTGTTTGAGGTGTTTTGATGATTGGAGCAAGTTTGAATAAGGTATTGGATCATGTTTGTGTTTTTGGTTGAGGTCCCGGGGGCCTCGGGGTGATTTCGGATGGCTAACGGGATGAAAATTGAAGTTGGAGATTGCAGGTTCATATCTGGTATTTTGTATTTCCGCATCTGCGAAAAGGAACCGCAAATGCGGTTGCGCAGATGCTGAGGAAAAGGTCGCAGGTGCGGAAAAGGCTTTGGAGGGGAAGAACCGCAGATGTGGAGGCGAAATCGCATCTGCGAAGCCGCAGATGCGGAAGAGTGACCGCAGAAGCGGTTTTGGAATTTTTAAGGAGATTCCGCAGAAGCGGAAAACGACCGCAGATGCGGTAGTCGCAGAAGTGACAAAGGTACCGCAGATGCGGAAACAACTGATCAGAAGAGGTTTCTATTTCCTTCGCGAATTTTGAAAGAGTTCATATTTTTAACTTCGGACTAAGAGAGTTTTTGGGCGATTTTGAAGAGGAATTCAAGGACTTCGATCAGGTAAGAATTCTTGGACTTAGAACACGATTTATCATGCAAATACATGAAATTAGACTGAAAACTCAAGGAATTAAGGTCAAAAATGGTGGTTTAGGGCTTGAAACCTAAGAGAACGAAAATGGGAATTTGAGGGGTCATTTGGACTCCGATTTTGGTGTTCTTTATATGTATAGACTCGTGGCGAGATAAGGAATCCGTTGATGGTAAATTTACTAATTTTCGAGAAGTGGGCCCGGGGCTCGGGTTTTTGCTAATTTCGGGAATTTCAATATTTTTCGATTGTTTTCGATTGGATAATGTCCCATTAGCATATTTTGACGTATTCGTTGTGGTTTTGGTCAGATTCGACGCGCGAAGAGGTGAATGCGAAAGGCAAGGGCATAGCAAGCTAGGACTTTGGCCAGCTTGAGGTTAGTAATAAATGTATATGCTGTGTTGAGGGTTCGACCCTGAATTTGCACAACGTAGTGCTATGTGAGGTGACTTGCACGCCGGATAACGGGCGTGGGGTGATAACGGGCGTGGGGTAGAGCACCGTCGGGGACTGTGACTTGGTTCGTCCCGCTTAATAAAATTACTACCTAATTGATTGTAGTTTTTGTGATATCCTTATAAAAATGGATTAATTGTTATAGTTGAGCTTCGTGCCAACTACTTGAATCCTTCAGGGATTGTTTTCACTGGTTTCTTACCATATTTATAAATATTAAACTCAGTCCCTGTATTTAATACTGTGTTTGTAAACTCAACTATTTTTCTTAAAGTAGAAACTAAATTAATATTTTTAAATGAAGTCTGGGCTGAATATTTTTATACTATTGTGCCGAGAGGCTTATGTGATTTTTGGACAGAGTATGGAATCGGGCTGCACGCCGCAGTGGTATTATAATAATATTGATATGAGGCCAAGGGCCTGTTTGATGCCACGAGATGACTTATTATTGCGCTTGAGCCGTAAGGGGCCCCTCCCGGAGTCTGCACACCCCCAGTGAGCGTCTTCGACATTAAATAAATGGAGCGGGCTGCACGCCGCAGCGGGGTACTGGAGAGTACCGGTTTATGTGTTGCATTGCATATTTAATTGTCATTTATTCTTTATCTGTTATGGTATTATTATAATTGTCTTTGCTGTGTTACTGTATTTATAGCTTTACTTTGTGTTTATCTAGGATTTCTTATCCTCAGACTTTATTTATATTTATTACTTTCTGGGTTGAAAGTACTCACAATACTCCCTGCACCTTGTGTGCAGATCCAGGTACACCACAGGGTGAGTGAGGATTTCTTTAGCTGAGCAGCAGTATCCGGGAGTATCGAGGTAGCTGCATGGCGTTCGCAGCCTTGATCTCTCCCATCTATCTTTATTCTTTTATTCCGGATTTTTCCTAGTCAGACTTGTGATAGGTGAATATTTTGTATTAGAGGCTCATGTTCGTGACACCAGATTCTGTGGGCTGATTAGTATTTTGTATTTTGGGGTTTTCGAATGTTAGAGATTATTTCAGAAATTCCGCATTTAATTTGATATTTTAGCTGTGAATATTTATTTATTCATTGAGGTTAAATCGGTTAAGGCTGTGTAAATGGTCGGGCTTGCCTAGCAGTGTGTTGGGCGCCATCACGATCGGGGTTGGGTCGTGACAGGCGTACCTTTATGTGTTCATCTTTCATATTTACTTGTCATTTTTACCTGTTATACTGTGATATTTGTGCCGGAGGGGCGGATTTTCGGTGCTTATCGACACTAACTGTTTTGTATTCATTGCGTAACTGTTGAAAAAGTCATTTTCAAAAGAGTTTAAACTGAGCTAAGATATTTCTAAAGATTTCACAGCTTCACTGCTTTTCTCAAGGGGTTTTATACTGCTCTATATAGCATGATGATTTGCTTTACGTGATTTCTTACTACTCAGTCGTTATTTACCTTTATTACTCACTGAGTTGGAGTACTCGCTTTACTCCCTGCACCTTGTGTGCAGATGCAGGTATTTATACACCCGGTAGCAGGTTTTGAGCTGATCGGAGGCAGAGTTATCGGAGTTTAGCGAGGTGACTGCCAGCGTTCGCATCACCACTTTTCTCCCTTTTGTTCTTTCGACCTGTTCTGTATATTTCAGACCTTGTAGTTGTATTCATACTCTAATAGATGCTCGTGACTTGTGACACCCCGATTTGGGCTGTGTCGGGTTGTACTTCCGCTTATTATCATTAAATCATATTTAAACTACTCAGGAATTGTGTAACTATTTTAAAAGGATGAATTGGGTTAGTTGGTTAGCCTTGTCCCCACAAGAGGCGCCATCACGATCGTGTCTGGGTTTGGGTCGTGACAACCATTCACGGAGGTACTGTCTCAAATTCCAGCATATGCTAAGTTCCTGAAGGAGATATTGTCCAACATTCTAAAAGTGGAAGATACATCAGTTGTCAAGCTCACAGAACATTGTTGTGCCATTTTGCAAAATAAGCTCCCTCAAAAGTATGGAGATCCAGGGAGTTTAACTATACCTTGCTCTTTATGAAGTACTAATTTTGAAAAATCTTTGTGTGATTCAGGTGATTCTATTAATCTTATGCCTTTGTCTATTTTTAGGAAGTTTGAGGGAGAGATTGGAGAAAACATATCTATACCTATGTCTTTGCAGCTGGCGGACCAGACCACAATCATACCTGAAGGAATAGTGGAAGATGTGCTAGTTTGCGTGGATAAATTTGTGTTCCATGTGGATTCATTGTGGTGAATAGGGAAGAGAATAAGGAGGTCCCTCTGATTTTAGGAAGACCCTTCTTGACTACTGGCAGAGCTATTTTGGACATTCAGAAAAGGCAGCTCATGCTCAGAGTGGGGGAAGAAAGAGTGGTTTTCAAGATGGAGGAAGCAATGGGGGCACCAAGAGATAAGTTGATGGCATACTCTGATTCCAAGGTAGATGTCCTAAAAGAGCAAGCTGGAGAGAGTAAGCATGGCAAGTGTGGGTTGTACCCAAAGAAGGCGGAAAAGAAACGTTTAGCATGGATGTGTGCACTAGGACGGGCATACAAAGTGGATCCCGACTTCAATTCAGACCCAGACTAGATGATTCATGGAAGTTTTCTTTACCTCTTGCTTTTTATTTTTGTATCATGGGGACATACCACAGTTTAAAATGTGGGTGGGGGATGTAAATATGTATATGTCTGTTTGTTTTTCAGTTTGAAAAAAAATTTAACTTTTCCTGAAGATGGATTTCCTCGACTGTCTTCTTGAGAGATCAAAGTCGAAGAATAAAAAATGTCTTCCATATTTGTTTTATTTTCTTAAGTAGTGTAACAAGTCCCCCTTGGTTTTTTTTTGTGTTGTGATTCATTTTCAAGGTTTTTTCTTGAACCGGGTGTAGTTAGTTTTTCTTTTGTTAGGAATAGGAAAGTCTTGTGTTGTGGTGTTAAATGGAGATAACTGTTCTTAACTTTGTTGTACCTTGAGAGTAGTGAGTGCCTTAATCGTGACGCCTAGGCTCAGTTCTTGACTCTTGGATAAGTGCCTGAAATTGTTTGATTTTGATATCGCTTAACTGTTTTGACTAGAGAGTCGGGATAGATCCGGTCCTAGGTGAGTTATATGCTAATGTGTGTGTGAGTATTTTGTTGATATTCTGTGCATGTTAGTTGATGTCCAGAACTTGTCTTGTGTGTTTTCGAAGCAAAATAGATGTATTATTTAGTCTAGGAAGTGACATAGGCATTTCTTTGTTGAGCCAAATATATGCTTTTACCCACCTAATTATTGTATATCCAAGTTAGCCCCATTGAGCCTGTGCTCTATCTCGTTGACAACCACGCTACATACCTGACCCCTTTGTTTGAATTGACTATATATTTGAACCTTGCACCTCTCTTGAGCACTTGAAATTGTATGAGCTTGTTAAAAGCTAAGTGGAGGTATGGTTGGGTGTTTGAGTGGAACTGAGAAAAAAAGGAGAAAGGTGCACTATTTGAAAAAATTGTTAGAGCCACTTGAAGGGAATTGTAAAAACAAAAAGAAAATCAGAACTAAGTAAAAAAAAAGAAAAAAAAATTGTGTTTGTGTATATCATAGAGAAAAAAAAATTATTCCTTGCTAGTGGTCGCTCTCTCTATATTTGTTCTTAAAGAAATTAGGTGCTAATGTGTTGTGAAGGTTGGGATTTGCTTTAACATAAGTGTGGGGTTTGAATTGGTGAAATTGTATGTATTAAAGTGCTCAGGGAGGTGTAGTCACTATTATACAAAATATATCCTACTCGTCCCGCAACCTACATTACAACCAAATTAAGTCCTACTTGATGTTGCACCGAATGAGCGCGATTAGTACAGTATTAGACTACAGGAAAGCCTCTGGTATCTATGGCATCTGAATCTTAATTCCGAGAGTGAGTGAATTCATTCTATCTTGAGTTCCTAGTTGTTCTTGAATTTTATTGTGTGTAGGGCACATGACTTGTGAAGGAAAGGCAATGTCTTTGGCCTCTCTGTTAGAGTAAATGTACAGGTTTTTGAAGAAAATGCGTGGTGCTTATGAGTCAAGTTTTGAGGCTATGGTGTTATGGTAGGGTGCTTAGTCAGCTTTAAATATTCTTGGCGTGATGCGTTAGGAAAGTTGTCTGATAAAAAGGTCGTCTCTATGTGAAGTTTAGTTTGATTGCTCGAGGCCGAGCAATAGTTTAAGTGTGGGGTGTTGATGGTGGGCTAGAAACTCGTGTTTTAGTCATATTTTGCACTCTAACTACTACATTTACTTGTGATTGAGCTTAAATAATGGTGATTTGTGCTTATTACATGTTTTATGCCTTGCAGGAAATGAATCCGAACTATTAATATAATTTGAAGCAAAATTGAACAAGTAAGAGCTTTGAAGTATGAGTAAAAGCCCAAAAAATTAAGTCGGGAACACGCGGGGGTTGAGGACCAAGTCTGGATGTCAAAAAATGAGGAAAAAAATATTACTCTGAAAAAATGCACTATCACGCCATGGGGCACAAGGTGGTAGTGCAACTTTTCTGCATAGTGTAAAAATCAGCCCTCTGAAGTTCTCCACTGGCGCGACACATGGGGCACCGCGCCCTGTGTCGCGCATGTGTATTTTTGTCAGAGTACTTTTCTGTTTCGACTTGGAAAGGGTAGTTCCGTCCGGACCCGTTCCTATATGGTATAAATACATCAAAAACACAATTTTGAGAGGACTTTTTACCTACGGAAGATTGGAAGAACATTGGAGACTCAAAGCATAAGGATTCATCATTCTTTCCTCAACTCAACACCCGAGTTTGGATTGAATTCATTTTTTCTTGTTCTTCAGCTTTATTTGTGATGATTTTCTCCATGATTACGGAGTGTTTACCTTGGGGCTTGACAGATATGGTGTTTTGATTGATATTTGTGGATTTTAATTCTATTTTTTGCATGAACTCGTTTATGGAGCTTTGAATTGATCGCAACTTTACTCACTAGTTTATTTAGTCGATAGAGGAATATTTGGTGATTATCTTCGCATTATTTTGTTTGGTTTAATTAAGTGATTCTTTTAAGTTATCAAAAGAGCTTGTTGAGTTGTTGATTAAATCAAGTTAGAAGAATATTTGAGAGATGTTTTCCTAAAAACTAATCCATTAATGTGTTCTTGCATATTTTCACAGTGCTTTATATTAGTTCACCTTGTAGAGTTAAAACTTAATCGAGAGAGGAGTCTGAGCTACACGTTTGAACTAATCATCGAGTAAATTCGTGAGAATCATTAAAATATGAGAGTGAATTAAACTAGAGTTAAATCCCGAATAGCTATCTTGCATCTATCCTTTCACAGCCCTTATTTCTCCCATTGATTATTCCATGTTGCTCAACTTTTGTCTTTCTGTGATAAATTGTCAATTGTTTTAGTTTTCATAGTTAATTTTAGTTAGTAACCATCCCAACTAAAGTGTTAATCATCCTGAATAGCTCTACTGCACGATCTAGATTAGAAAGAAGGGTATTTATCCTAAATATAGTGTATCCTCCTACTTATAAGTATGGCGCGCCACATACCCATAAACAAGACTCTATTAGATACGACTTGCAGACTTTCTAGGATACCACTTGCTCTGATACTAAGCTTGTCACAATCCAATCTTGGGAGGTGCGACCGGCACACGATGCACGAAGGCCCGTGCAAACCAATGTCTGTTCTTACATTTTTTTATTCATTAAATCGGGTCATTGAGGCCTCCAGGTAACAATACCATAACTATAATGTGTAAAACTGATTAGCGAAAGAAGCATTTAATTTCCATACATATCTATGACTGTAACAAAGTTATACTTACATCTTTTTACATACAACCGACTCTAGTCTACAAGCCTCTAAGAGAATTTAAAGGATTTAAACATATACGCAACTTGGTCGAGACACGTCCCTGCCGTACCCAGAATGTTTAGAATATTTGCTTCAATAACTATTGAATTTTGAGCCGCTACTCCGAAGAAATGGACAGATACAACCAATTAGTTGGAATAACACCCTATTGGGAGGGATGTGTCCGAGTCTATCTGTACCTGTGAGCATCAACACAACACCCAAAAGAAAGGGGTGTCAGTACGAAAAATGTACTGAGTTATGTAAGGCTAAAAATATAAATTATGGATATAATATAAGAGATATGTGAGCATGCCTTCAACCTGGGTACCATTCAGAAATAGACTTAAATATATACAAGCTTTATAAAGGGTTAGGTCACTCATGGAGATTATACACTGGATTCAATATAACAACATTCAGCCCTGTTTGAGGCATATCACCGCATATTGCGTTCAGATTTGAGTTCAAGGGATAACAAATTTGAGTTCAGAATGAATTATACTCTCCGACACCAACTGGGAACATCATAGACTTCGAAATAAAATGCTACCAGCATGAATTTACAAGAACAGGATAACATTATCGAGAGGTGTTTAAATCTATCAAACCTTACAGCACAGGAATCATTTAGAAGGAAGGAGGAACTAACGCTAACTCATGCAAAGAAAAGAAAGTCGCCCTACATACCTTGTTGAAGATCTAATTACACTTCTATGGTGGTTAACTTCAATAAAAAAATCTTCAGAACCATCTCCTAATTTAGTTTAGTGTATTCTAGAACTTCAAATGAGGTGTGAGAGCGTTTGGTGAATTGTGGTGGGTGGTATTTCTCAAAAATAAAAGATATTGAGCCTTACTGCCCTTATATACAGGTACCAAGAATAAGAAACTCTGTCGGTTCCACATGCAAAATGGGTCGCCCCGCTTTGGCTGTCTAGCCCGGTGAGACGGCTGGCAAAATATGGTCGCATGCAGTTGCCTCCTCTACTGGGAAACGCGTTCCCATCTGATTGGCTGCACTAAAAGTCACACTTACTAAGCTTTATTTAGGTGTGGGTGTAAAAAAAGTAAAACCGACAATTGAAAAACTCACAATCGTAGGCCATCTAAACCTTCTCAACCCCCTTCTCGATAGTTGACAATTATTGTTGTATTTTATTAACTGAAACAATTTAGTTTAATTCAAAAGTCAAAAGATCATTGATATTCGAAATGTTGATTGAATTTGTTCTTGCAACACCGAAAAGTTATAGCGAATATGTTAGTTCTTTGTGGGGTTTGACTTCGATCTCTTAAACTAGATTATATTTACAACAACAACTTAGTCCTTTCAGTAGGCATATTTGGGCATGATGCCAAACTAAAATTGGGCTACAAAAATGGATGACAATAGCGATAGGAAGTACGAGTAGAACAAATAGAAAACGTAAAAGTTAAGAAATACAAGTTAGAAATTTAAAAGACGAGATAATCTAGAATAAAGAGTTTCTGGAAAAAGGTCCAGATATGTCCCACTACTATCGATAATTAGTTATCAGTACCCTGCGTCATACTTTACTTCACCGTTCATCCCTACCGTTACCTATTTTAATATCTTTGCCCCTATCACTAACGGACCCTTTTAGTAAGACACGTTACACAATCTTAAACAGCCTAACCATCTATCCATTTGGATCTCTTATCCATTCAGCCCCGATCCGATAGCCCATCATTCCTTAGACCCATATAAATGTTAAAATACGATGGTTAGAGACCTCGTTTCAATCTAACCACACTTAGCTAAAACCAGCGACATTTACTGTTACCGCCGATTTCAAGCTACCATTTTTTATGGTATAAAGGTAAAAAAATTCTCAATGGTTGATTAGTCTTAAGATGTTTTATGGTTTGATTAAACCTTAGTTCTTCAATGGTTGGCTTCAGCGATTAAAATATTTAGGGTTAGCATATTTTGTCATTTAGGTTGGGGTTTCGTGTATAGGTCTTTGTTTTTATATGATTTTCACTGCAATCTATATTATTTTAAGAATATTGGGGGGTTTAAACATGTATTTAACTTTATGGATTATTGTATTTGCATGTGCTAGTGATGGTGGTCCCGAATGAATGGTAAAATAGTTCATTTTGTCTTAAAGGCTTTAATTTTATTAGTAGTTGTATTGCATGTGATTGTATTGCCATAAAGGCTAATTTGGTGGTCCGTGTTGTCTTTATGTGCTTTGTGATTTAGGGTTTACTTTACTATTTCTTATTAGTTTCTTTGAATGTTGCATTACTATTTTTTATTAGTTTCTTTCCGGCTTTATTTTATAATATTGATTAATTATGCTGTTGTTTAGTTTATTTTCGAGTTCACCTGCTATTTTCTTAATATTTCAATTGATTGCAGATTACTTATAGTTAATTTGGACAAGATATTTAACTATGGTGGGAAATGGAGTAGAGATCCACAAATCACATACACTACGAAGTTGTTCTACACTTGGGAAGGTCAGACTCTGACCCTCTATCCTCTATAGATATTGTTAATGAATTTTGCAGTAAGTTATTATTTGATGGGGTTCAATAAGTTATAATAGTTTCCCTTCTGGTAGATACTATGAAATTGATGGGGATAGTGGTATTAGAAAATTATTGGGAATGGTTTGTAGTGATTGCAATGTTGTTGATATATTTGCTGTAGAGGATTGTGAGTTGTCACTAAATGTACTTGATATTTTACATTATGGTGAGGATGAACCTGATGATGTTGTACCTGATCATGAGGTTGCAATTGATTGTAGCTCAACTGATGGTGAGGGTGATGACGAACATGATTCTGATTTTTCAGAATATGATTATGATGAATTAGACATTTTTTCAACTCAAGGGAGTATGGGTATAACTTATCAGCTGCTGGATAACAAAGAACTAGATAAAAGTATAAGCTTTAAGGATATTCATGAAGCTAGGAACTGTCTGAAACTGTATGCTATGAAAAATAAGAAATAGACGGTGCTTAAGAAAAGTGACACAAAAAGGCTTAGGTATGAGTGCCAAGTAGGTTGCCCATTTGTTTGCCTAATTTCCAAGGATAGGAACTGTTCATGGGTTAGAATCAAGATACTAAATCTAAATCATAACTGTTTCATTGCTTATGATAATAATACTTGTGAGCACGTGATTTTTGCCCTAAGCAATAATTCCCAAATTTCAAACAAAACAATTTCTCTAGTATTTTATAAATTTTTGTGAATTTTGTGGCATTTTTTGGTAATTGTTGCATTTTTGTTTGTGCATATGAAAATACAAAATATGCATTTTTGCATTTAGGATTTAATTTCATATATTGGCATTAATTGATTTTAGAACAAAATGTTAAGAAAATAACAAAAAAGGGGGTCCATTTTGCATTTTTGGTATTAGTTTGCATTTCCCTTTAGGAATTAATTAGGAAATATAATTGTTAGAGTCAATTTATTTTGGTTTTATTTTAGCATTTTATAAAATCAGAAAAGTAAATAAATACAAAAATAGATAAAAGAAATAAAAGGAAAAGGGGTATCAAAAAATGGTCTTAATTGGAGACCAAATTTGGGCCAAAATCGGTCAACCCAAACGAAATACCCCAATCCAGGCCGGTCCATACCCGTCCCAACCCGGTCCGTCTCCCCTACCCAGCCAAACGACGTCGTTTTGGTCCTAGTCAATCCTGGCCGTCGAGATTTCATGATCTAACGGCCAGGAAGCTAGGGTCAATTCATATATATGTGTCCAAACGCACCCCCCCTACCCCCCTCACCACCCCTCTCTCACCCCATCTCTCAGATGCCCTATACTCGTCGGTGTAACACCGTCACCCCACCGCCTTCCTCCGCCATTCTCCACCCCAGCGCCGCCGCCGGCGGCATTGCTCCGATCAACCCCAAAATAACACCCCGGCCTCTCCTGCTCGTGCTCTTCCCGTTCCTGCCCTTGGTTTCACTCGAATCTCGCCAGAGTTCGTCGAATATCCCGTTAAAGTTTTCCGGCCAAGTCGCCGGTTACGCCAAACGGTCCCAAATTAACACCATGGGACCGCCTTGACCTCCTCTACCCAACCCCCATAGCCACTTGTCTCGAATCCCGGCCAAACGTCTCAAATATCGAATCTAAATTTTCCGGCCACGACGCATCCCCGTCCAAACCACCCCAAATTAACACCACCTAACCACTTTTACCTCCTCTTTCAAACCCACCAAGCCCCGTTCCTCGAATCTGTTCAGAATATCACGAATTTCAAATTCCGATCCCGGCAGAACCCTAATCAAAAATCTTTGTGATTTTTGGACCGTACCATCCTTAACTAGGTGTCTTCTCGCGAAAACACGTGATTAGGGATGTTGCGTGTCAAAAAAAAATCCTGAAAGATTCGAACGTCATTGGATAGTCGGGTCTTCTTTCAAATCTAGGTATTTCCTTAGTTTTTCCTTTTCTGTTTTTCTTCTGCGTGACTGTTATGCTATTTTGTTCATGATTAATTTGCTTAGGGTTTATGCTGATTTTAATCCATAAGTCGACCCTGTTCTTAGTGTTCGTTTTAGTTCGTATTAGGTTAGCCTTAATTCATGATACAATAAGTTGGATTGTGCCTTTGATTATTCCTGATTCCATGAGTTTCTGCCTCTGATTTTGGTTCTGATATTTGGTTAATTTTGTTTTGTGATGTTAGTTTGATTTTGTTTCAAATCTGTTTTGATAATTGGGTTTAGAATTGATTGATTTACCATAGTCGAATAGCTAGCTGATAGTTCAACTAGTGTTAGTGATGTTAGGTTGAATTCAAGGGTAGTTTAGACATTTAAGATTGGATAGCACATGGTAGTTGAGACTAGAATCTCCTAGGACCTTCCAAAGTAGGACTTTAGTGTAACTTCAGTAATTTTAGTGGGTTAACTTGAGAAACAAGTCAGTAAAGAGGGGACTAAGCTGAAAATAAAATAGGGACTAAGAGGAAAATAGAAAATTGGGAGCTGCCCTCATCTTTGCATATAAAAGGCAGCCTCTAGTGCCTTGACTAACAAGGGAAGAGCCCAAAAGTTCCCCCCAAAGTATTCTTTCAGTTTTTTTTTTCCAGATCTGAAATCAGAAGTTTCAAAATTCAAAAGCCAAAAACAATAGAAATTACAGAAAAATCCGAAAATACTGTTTTGTTCAATTTCTTAGGTTAATTTCAAGTTTTAGTGGTTGATTTGCATTTCTTAGCTCAATTTCTGGTAGCTGAAGTTCAGAAGTAGTCCTGGTTTGAGTTCAAATAGGTTTTGAGTTCAATCAAGTCAGTGTTGGGTCAACTTATTAGGTGCTGGTTTCTGTGATGTATTCCTGGGCTTTGTGAAGTGTCTTGGTTTAAAATCGTTCCTGAACTGCTGCTGAAAGTTGTTGTTACTACTGCTGACTCTATCCTTCTGCTTTCCTTTGCAAATTCCAGGTACACAGTTTTGACCCACTAATGTAGCCCAATTTGGAGTGAAATGAATGATGTTTCAGCTTGTGTTCATTTGAATATCTGAAATATTTAGCCTTACTTGTTTGAATTATATTAAACCAGTGATTGTGTAATTAGGACTGTTTTATTTAACGTGTAGCAGACTGTTTAATTGGATTGTTTGGGACCGTTTTTTTTTAACTTGTAGCCTGTTGGCCTAATTCAGTGAACTCCAATGAGCATGTGAACTCTGCAGTCAGTAGTTTAATTTGGTTTAATCTGTGGAATTCCATTGGGTATTTGTAATAGTTGGATAGACTAAATATGGTTTGAATATGAAACTGGATTCTGGCCACAAGTAATTCGCTAACCTGAGTAGATTGTATACCATTCCTATCGTCTCCAAAATCAGACCATTTTGAAATGATTTTAAGTTTAAATCGAAATTCTGTTTGGTACAAGGCTTGCCGGTAAATTTTTCAGTGTTCATTTGGGCCAAGGCCTTGACTAGTAGCATGCTAGTATAACATGGGTGCAAGTGCCCTTCGTTGGGCTCATCATGGAAGCCCAATGGGTGGTTTTGACACAGAATCCGCCTTTGCTTTATTGCAGTCCAATAACGGGTTAATTAGGACCTTCCCTTTGTCATTGGAGACATTAACATAAAGTTATAGATTGCTGCTTGCCTTTTAGTTAATAAAAGAGATGAGCCTCGCCCAAACGATACACATAAATTGCGGGGCCCACGATAAGAATACTTAGATTTCGGAATGGGCCGTTTAGCGAATTTCACAGCCTTCGCCAAAGACAATAATGCGACTTTAGGCACGCGATTTAATTAATCTTACCTTCGTAATTACGGGTGAACATTCATGTGACCCAAATCCAAATCTCAACGAAGTCGAATTGTGTTAATAATCACGGGTGCACTGGTGCAACGTGGTTCGAGGCGCATTTTCACGACGTTGCAATTTTTATTAAAATAACAATAAAAGTGGTTTACTAATAAAAGGCACGTAAGTTAGAACATGTTTCGGAATCAGATAAAATCAAATACGACAATTAAGCGACCGTGCTAAAACCACGGAACCCGGGAATGCCTAACACCTTCTCCCGGGTTAACAGAATTCCTTACCTGGATTTCTGGTTCGCAGGACTGATAACAGAGTCATAATTTCCTCGGGTCGGGATTCAACCGGTGACTTGGGACACCATTAACTTCCCAAGTGGCGACTCTGAAATCTTAATAAAAAAATCCCGTTCCGATTGTCCTTCAAGTTGGAAATAACTCCCTTTATCATACCCTCTTACGGGTGTAGGTAAAAAGGAGGTGTGACAGCTCTGGCGACTCTGCTGGGGAACTACACACCCAGAACTTCGGTTCAGGGTTCAGAATTCGAGCTTAGATATATTGTTGTATTTGGCTTTATCTGATTTTCCTACATGTTTCATGCTAAATGTGCAAAATGTTGCTTTTCACTGCTTTGATATTATCTGAATTGTATATAAACTGTGCCGAAACCTTTCTCTTCTCACCTCCGGGGATGTGCTTACTGGTTGAGACTCCCTATTCTGTTAGTGTCAATACCCTGAAATAAGAAAGAGGCCGGACAAGTTACTAAGCCGGATGGCCTTTTGGTTCCTGGTACGTAGCCCCTCCTCGACTCGAGTTGTCCGCTCGGGTACACAGTCTAGAACCTATACCCAGGTTTTAAACCTAGAAGAACTTGACTTCGTGCTGGATCCCTAGTAGGAACGCTTATCTGCATCACGTGCATTTTGACTTAGGGGACTCAACACAGGGGTTGGGTCCGTCTAGGACAGGTGTACTCGGAATATTGGACCATCCTGATGCATCCTACTTGTGCATTTATCTGTTTTGGACTTGCATGCTGACTGGCTTTGAATATCTGGGCTATATTGAAAAAAAAAGAGAGAGAAAAAGAGAAATAGCAGTGTGGAGAATTAATTACCTATGCTAGAAAAAAAAAACCAATGGCCAAGTAGTGCCGAAATGCTGCCGGATTTTTGAGAAAATGAAAGAAAAAGAAGAAAAGCAGTTTTCTTTAGCTTGTTTTGTTTGCCAATGGAAAAGTAGAAAGAGTTTTATTTTTCAATTAGTTTAGTTTATTTACCGCTAAAAGAAAATATAAAAAGAGTCTTGCTTTCAGAAAAGTGAATTTGCCAACAAAAGCAAAAAAAAAAAAAAGGGTTTTATTTTCAAATTAGGGGTGTTTCAAAATAGTTAGATTTATTTTCCCGAACTACGCTGGTTTGATTCTCATCGGAAGTGAGATACGTAGGCAACCTTCATCGGGTCCAACCACCCTTTTGCAAAAATAGCCAAAAAGTGTCAATTTTGTTTTTTGTTTTTGTCATAAATAAATCAGGTGATGCCGTTTTGTCAAAATAGACGAATGTCCCCAGACGGGCGCCGGAAGGCTGTTTGTGCAAAAACGGCCATCTTGAGTCATTTTAACGGTTAGCAGGTACAGCCTTAAAATCTTCTTTACGAAGTGCTGAAAGGCCGTATCCGCAATACCAGCTGTTTGCTTAAATTGGAAATTTGAACAGAGGTTGTGCCATTTTTCTCTTTTAGGTCAAAATAAGTGATTAAATCACCTTAATAAATGTGCAGGATGAGCACGATTCAAAATAACCTTTTTCAATCATGCATAAAATCCCTTTGGAGTTGCGTCTATGGTGGAACGACTTAGGAGGAGACGGGCAAGATGCAGTCAAGAAACATTTGAAAGGACTTACTGGTTTGCTAGATATTGTGCCACGGGGAGATATTATCAGAGCATTGGTCACGTGTTGGGACCCAGCACATAACGTGTTCCATTTTTCGGATTTTGAGCTTACCCCGACATTAGAGGAAATAGCTGGCTACATTGGGAAAGGTGAGGTTCCGTTGAGGCACAAATACTTGGTGGCCCCCAGAGTTGTAGCCGTGCACAAATTTCTAGAATCTTTGAAGATAGTCAGAACCGTCCACAACATAGATCTGGCAAACGGCTTTTGTACTCTGAGCTTCATATATCATCGGTATGGCCATATCGGGGGATTCAACAACCCGGAGAGTAGGATATGTAGTAAAGGAAACCGCTAGAAGTGGGAGGAGCATCGACGTATCGCCTTTACGGTGGCTTTCCTCGGGCTTTTAATATATCCAAGGAAGGATGGGAACATTGACATAAAAATAGCTGGGGTTGTCAGCACGTTAATCACTCAAGCCAAAAGTACACTTGCACTTATGATATTGGCCGACATCTTCCGTGCTCTTACAGCTTGCAAAGCCGGGGAAACTTCCTTCGAGGGGTGCAACTTATTATTACAAATGAGGATGATTGAGCATCTGTGTCATCGCCCTCAGTTTTTGAGCTATGGGTCTCCAGAAAAAACATGCATAGAAGAATTTTACACGAGGACTAAAGGGGTCAAATTGCCAGAAGGAGTCACGGGTTGGACAACATATTTCCGGTCCCTCACTGCTAGCCAAATAGAGTGGACACTGGGATGGTTACCCGTTGATGAAATCGTATATATGCCGGCAGCCCGACCACATTTCCTTCTGATGGGGCTTAGAAGCATTCAGCCTTACGCCCCGTATCGGGTGTTGAGGCAGCTGGGGAGATGCCAGATAGTACCCAAGGATGATGATCTTAGTTTGCAAGTGGTTGAGATTGGCCCTAATGGCCAGTTTCCTGAAGCAATGGGCCGCCAAGTCTGGAGCGAATGTCAATATTTGGCGGCAAATACAGTGATTATCTGGCACATTGAGCTTCATTTAGAATCTTCAATCAGCGCCCGGCGTGTTCATCCGAATGGATCAATTAAGGACCAATAGGGAGACTGTGCCGTGCAAAGTTTTTTACAATTGTTCCACAATCGAATAGTCTGAGCACTTCATCTTTTTCGAGGAATTCTTCAGTCTTCTTCTTCAGTAAAACCTCTTGTCGAGGTGCCAGATTGTCTTTAGTGTTTTAACCGCTTCGTCAATTCTTTACGGGGCAAAACGCATCCTCCCTGATCGTAGTCAAGCACATCGGAGTTTCGGACAATTTTCTTTAATTTTCCTTCCTTGCGTACATCACAGATCACCTAGTTCATAATTCACGGACAGCTTTCTAACATAAACCACAAGGCATTGGGTCACCGGATTTAATGATAACTGCTTGTCGAACGCTTTTACAACCAACACAGGCGTTGACAGATGCTCCTGGTAATTGTCACCTTAACAGGCCTGTTTCTATTTCCTACACTGGTTCAGCTGATCGTCTGGTCCCACTGTGACCAAGGCTTTCTTATAACTCATATATTCTTTGCCTTTTATTTTCTTGCTTTTATCTCATTCAGCAGGTTTGCGACAGCTACTTGTTTTCTGCCTATCTCCGTCATGTGAGCCTCTATGAGTGGACATCTGGTAGCGGCATTCTGCGTGATATGTGGGAGTCTCGCAGCTTGCACCTTCATCGCTCGTATCAATCAGTCCTGATGGCCATTTTCAGATGCAACATTCTCTGTATCATGTGTCCAGGCGCTCTGAGCAGTATACACAGTTTAACCGAATGGTTCCAGGTTCCTGGGACGGGAAGTTTTGGTTAATTTGGGTTCGATCGGGTTCACTACCCAACGGCCTCAAGTCTGTGGTTCAGGCTCGTATAGATTCTCCAAGCGAGTAAAAGCTCTTTGCGCTATCTTCTTGAGGAATCCGCGGACCTGAGTCATCCGTAGGTTGCATAAAGTGCGTCATGTTGCAAGATGTCGTGTTGGTTGTGAAATTGCATGGTTGCTGTGTTCCGCGTAAGTGACTGGCAGGACTTTGGCAGGTTCGCCGGTTGACCTGGATGATGCCATGTGACGGTGGCTAAGCCGTTTGGAGGGTGCGCGCATTGGTGCATCGTAGGCAGTGTTGCGAGGTAGATTAGGGGATGTACAGAGAGGAGTAGGACGGATGGTTTGTATATGTAATGCTGGTGGAGCCAATGAAGACTGCGCTAATGCTTGGGTGGGTTGAGCATATGCGTCAGATAATATATGTGTGGACTCCTGGTGTTAAACCGAGACCCTGATTGACTACTCACTGGTGCAATTTTTTTCTTTCGAGCCAGAACTCCTCCGGTGAACGCTTTGGTGTGCTGCGTGAGATAAAGGATTGCTCTGAGGACTGATGTAGTATGAGATTTTGAGGACTGAAAGACGCCTTTCATATCCATATTCCAGTCTTTTGACACGACCTCATTGAACAGTATTTTTTCCCTATCCGCGGACACCATATGACACCATAGTAAGTTGGCTCCAAAGCCTGAAGGAAATAATTCAAACACATTCTTTGTTCATCGGTGAGGTCGACATATTGCTTCTAGTGGAGCTGCCCTGCGATTCTCCAACCGGATGTCCGTCTTCTAAAGCTTTCTCGGTGATTCTATCCTCGATTTTGCCGTCAGTGACAGCGGTCCGAGACAATTTGCGAGATTGTATTGAAAATACATGCAAAAGCTTGAGC
The DNA here is from genome assembly GCF_001879085.1 of Nicotiana attenuata. Lineage (NCBI taxonomy): Eukaryota > Viridiplantae > Streptophyta > Magnoliopsida > Solanales > Solanaceae > Nicotiana > Nicotiana attenuata. The sequence continues at coordinate 17,900,202 of NC_031993.1, forward strand.
GGTATCCAGGTGTACCACGAGGCATGATTTGTCTGGTGTCACTCCACGTCTGGCTCTATCTTAAGCTTGACTAAAGTAGGCAATTATACGTCATCCTTTCCCGCAGCTCCCATCTTGCTGCAATAATCCCCTCAGGTGGGCCACCGGTCCCATGGCATCATACAGGTCGACTTGAGTATTTGTTCCTGCTGGCAACTGGACGTAGGAAACAAGCACAAGTCCTTGTAGAAGCACACTCAACTTGACCCCAGGAGACCTTGCATATTTTTGAAGGAACTGCTCTAAATTTTTGACCTTTCGTATTCATCTCTCTGCTCCAGGTATTTTGGGAGTGTCTTTCTTCTTAGCGGAGATTTAAAAATGGAGGAGGTAAGAGCATGTTCTAGGGCTTGAAGGTGGGTTGGGAGATAGAGTAATAGTGGTTTTCCTGGGTTTGGAACAGAGGCTTCTAGGGATTCTGGTTAATGCGGTGGGGTGGAGGAGCACCGATTATGGAGCATATTGGTGGTGGGGGACATGGAGATTTGCTTGGGGGTTCGTGGTGGTTTGTTTGAGAGGTTTGGTTCTAATTAATATTCTGTGACGTAGGGAGGCAGCGATATGAGTTTCCTGTGGGAGGGTCCTGGGGTGAGCTGGTGTGGGAGTAATTGGGTGAGGATAACTTGGTGGTGGTGTCCCTTGACCAGGCCTGGGTACATTTCGGCCCATCTGCTGCTTTACCTTATACATTCTCTTCATTGTATTCCATCCATTTGCTACTCCTGCTCTGGATGGGTTCACGAATGTTGCTTCTAGGATCTTGGTTGGGCATTTTCGATTGTCCTGGAGTGGTGGTGTTAGTAAAGGTGGGTTGCCAGGAATGCCAGTAGGACTTAACACTGCCTGGATCTCATCAAGACAACAACTTTTTAGCGGTCTAGGCATTACAAATAGATAAACCGACATTTGATGGTGGTATGCACCTAGCAGTTGTCAAACGTTTGCTATTATGTTGCTTGTTCAATCACATACGCGTATCCGGCTTTACCATTTCTTTCTTCTTGCAATTAGTTCCATACTATCTTATCTTTCCTTTTTTTCACTTTGTCTTCTTCCCCTGTTGGATTTCTCTTTCCTTTGCTTTTCCCCCTATTTGGTATCTTCCTTTTAGTTTTCCCTTGTTATTATTTAGAAATGTAATTCTATGGAGATTGCCTACGTATCCGACCCGCGTGAATCAGCCAAGGATAGGTTCCGTGAAGAATAAATGTAATAGTGTAGAAGCAGAATATTTTTTGCGGAATTTAAGGGTTTATTGATAGCCAACTCGAGCTATTACCAAAGACTTCAAAACCGACATGATTGCGAAAGAACTACAGACTCCACCATCCTATCTAGATTACACAAAATACAACTCAATCAACTGACTGTCTTTTACAAAAAAGGATACAATCCGATAAAAAGAAATACAAAGCCAAGTGACCTAACTCCCATTAAAGGAGATACAGACTCAAAAGGAAACTTCTAGCAGAATTTCAAAGCAATCATGAATACATTAAAGCTCTGGTGCCCGCGGACATCGTTCGGTCTCGACCGGCGGGCCTATATGCAAGTTTCCCCTTGAGTCTGTCTAAGCCTTTCTTGTTCTGTTCAAAATATCAGTTACTGATGCAAAGAGGTGAGTAGGGTTCTGTTTCCAATCTGGCATTTCGAGGTAATGGAATGAGTCAACGTCTAGATTCTCTCTTCGATTTTTCCTTGTCTTGAAGACACCGCCCTATCTGCTGGGCCCTAGCTCCGAATGTTTGCTCAAACGCTGCTTTGTTTTTCGGAGTTGGCTGTAAGTCTATTTCTAGACTGTGCCAGATGCCTTAATCAGTGTTCTTCTCTCGACTTTAAGTCCTTTTGCCTGTTTATGCATTCGGTTTTCTACGGCAGTGGGCCTTGTCCTTTTAATCTTGCCGACTATTGTCATGATTCTATCTTTACTGCTTAAACTATGCGAGCCGTTCTTCTGCATTTTTTAGCCAATTGCCTCTGGACCCAATAATCCTTTTGCTTGTCGAGGTCAAAAACTGTATCTTCACCTTTTGCCAGATTTACTATAAGCTTGTATCTTTGCGCAACTTTTCTGACGTGGTTGTCGGCCTCTAGCTTCACTTGTTGGTTGGGCTCGTAAGACTTCATTCTCTTGGCCATTGTTTTTCTCCCCTTCGTCAGCGCGGCTTGCCAAGCTATTTTCAATCGGAGGTCTTGGACCTGTTTTTCCAATGCTCCTATGCGGGCCCGTTGTACTCATTTTCTTTAGCTAACAAGCCCATTGTCTTGTTTGATGATTCAACGAAAATTCTGGATGTGAGGTCTTTTGGCCGGTCGTCCGAATGCAACTCCCTTCTATACCGAAGCCTGTAATAGGCGACACCTCTCCTTTGCTCATCCCGAACCACCAAGTAT